>NC_089585.1:37155735-37755735 GCF_019320115.1 Miscanthus floridulus
TTTATGATGAAGAGCTTGGTCTTAGGATCCAAATTTTTAGTCAATTTAGCATATTTCTCAACATCACTAGTTTCATCATCACTAGAATCACTAAGTTCACTACTAGAGATGTCACTAGGAGGTGGAGGAGATTTGGCTCTTCATTTTACCTTCTCACCCTTTGCCATAAGACAAATGTGAGTGGAGTGGTGGTCATCATCATCGGACATGTTGTTGAAGAGCCTTGGTGTAGAGGATGGCTTTTGAATGGCCATGGTTGCAACCTTCACATCCTCATCACTTGACTCTTTAGTTGAGTCCCACTCATGCCCAATGTGTGCCTCTCCCATTTGCTTGTATCTCTTTTTATGTTCATGCTTGCCTTCATTGTTGTCCCTCTTATATTTATTGTCTTTCTTCTCATAGGGACACTTAGCAATGAAATGCTCGATGCTACCACAATTGTAGCAAGTCCTCTTCTTCTTGTTTGGGAACCTTCTTTGCACTATTTTATACCCATTCCTTTTCAGCCCCTTGTGATAGTTCTTCATGAACAAAGCCATGTCATCAATCTTCATGTAATCAGCCCCATCATCTTCATCTTCACTTGAGGATGAACTTGGATCATCATTTTGTGGAGTTAACTTGATTTCCTTGGGCTAACTTGTTGATGCTTGCTTGCTGCCCTTCGCCTTGTTGGAGGTGCCTTGAATGCTTGATTTGTTGGCCTTGAGAGCTACTTCCTTGATTTTCATGCCTTCTAGCTTGGCTTGCAACTCACCAAGTCTTCTCCTCTCATTGGCTTCTTCTCTTTGCATGTTAAATGTCAACAATCTTCCAAGCACATCATTTGGTGTGAAGTGCTCAAACTTCTTCTTATCTCTAATTAAGGTAACTACGGTCTCATTTCTTGGTGAGTAGGCTTCTAACATAACCTTCACCACTTTGTGATCATCAAGCTAATCACATCCATAGCCTCTAATCTTGCCCACCAAGGTCATCAATCTATCAAACATCTCTTGTGGCCCCTCTCCATCAACAATCATGAACCTATTGAGCTTAGCCATCAACAAATCAATCTTTGCTTTCCTCACTTTATCAACACCTTCATGTGCTAGATGCAAAGTGTCCCAAATCTATTTTGCAACATTGACATTCATCACTCGGTTGTACTCATTTCCATCCAAGGCACTAAGAAGAATGCTTGTAGCTTGGCCATTGAGATAGACAGCAGCTAACTCCTCATTTGTTGGCACTTCGGGATCTTCCGGTGGCTGCAATCCATTCACCACAATCTCCCAAAGACTGGGGTGAAGACCTACAAGATAGGCACTCATCAAGTGCTTCCATTTGGCAAAGTTTGTCCCATCAAAATGAGGCAACTTGCCCGTGGGTACATTGATAAAGGACCTTTTGTTATGGTTAGACAAATAAGAATAATTAAAGGGTACGGCGGCATATTTGTTCTTGTTGTTGTTGCTACCCTTGTCATCGCTATCCTTCTTCTTGTCCTTGCTCTTCACCTTCTTGCTATCTTTTGAAGCATGGTATGACACATCATCATCTCCATCATCCGAGCTACTAGAGAGCTCACTAAATGATGCATCATACTCATTCTTCTCTTGCTCTTGAGCTTTTGCTGCCCTCCTCTTGACTCTTGCCTCTCTTATGATTCTTCTAGCTTCTTTTCTCTTCTTCTTGTCTTTGAGCCGCTGCTCTTCCTTCTTCTTTTCTCTAGCTTCTCTTGTTGTGATCTTGGTGACTTTTCTTTCTTTTCTTGCCTTTCTTCTTTCGGCATCGGTGGTCTTGGGTTCTTTAATGGTGGCATCACTTGCTATCGACATGGACAGCTCGCTACTGCTACCAACATCCTCGATGTGCACACCACTTGCGTTCGCATCATGAACAGTCCTCGAACCTCCTCCTTCTTCCATACTTCATGTGGTGAAGCATATATGAAGCAACCTTGCTCTGATACCACTTGTAGGATCTACAGGAAGATAAAGGAGGCCTAGAGGGGGGTGAATAAGCCTATAAAAATTCAACTCAAAACTCTATTAGAACAAAGGGTGGCACTACCATTCTTTGAAAATAAATCTAACACAGCTGAGATTTTACTGAGATGAACCTGACCCCAATAGCTGCTTAATCCTACAATAGAAAGATAGGATCCAGTTCGAAGACTAAATACCATAGAAACTCCACACAAGAGTGGATCGAGCAACCAAACCCTAACTCTAGCCAGCAAAGAGCTAAACCAGCAAGTAAACAAGATGAAGCACGCGAGACACAAGATTTATCCCATGGTTTAGCTCACCACAAAGGTTTGCCTAGGTCCATGTTGTTGAGGAAGCCACAAAAGGCTTGGGCTTGCCACAAAGGCTTGCCTTACCCTCATTCTCAAATCAAGAGGATGAACTCTTGAAGTGAGAGGTGATTTCTTAGCTCTGAGAATGAGGTTACAAACCTCCCAAGGCTACCACATGAGTTGGCAAGACCAAGGGCGATGCCTAGCCGGCTAGGAGCAAGCTCCAAGAGTAACAAACCCTAGAACCACCGGCCAAACGTGAACCAAATGCTCTTAGACTTTGGGAATCAGTGGATCTTCTCTCCAATCAAGTTTTGCTGCCTTTTCTCTCAAGTTTTGATGGTTAGTATCAAGGATTTGCTTGAGGGATGAAGGAGCAACAATGGAGGAGAGAGGTGAGCTTTGGTTCTGTTCTGTTTCAAGCAGAATGACTGAGTGAAGAAGATGACTGTTGTGGGCTGGGCCAGAAGGGTATAAATACCCCTTGGGTCCAACGGTCAGTTAAGGATGGCACTGTCGCTCTTAACAGGGCGGCACTGCTGCCCTAGCCAAAATAGGTAAGTTGAGGTAAAATTTGGCTGGCTATTTTGACTAGGTGAGAGGATGTAAATCTGAGAATTTGAGCATCTGGTTTAACAGTTGACCAACTGTCCTAAAATCCCTCTTAATAGTATGGCTTTCCCTAAACTCAATTTCAAAATATAAAAGAATTTAAACCTCCTTTGAGCTAGGTCTAGCCACCTTTTGTAATTAGGACACCTACAACCTGTACATCATCCTTATTTTTCGATTCCCTGCTTATCATCTCGATAAATCTCATTAGTCCTCTAATTTGATGGTCATTAATGCCAAAACCCACAATAGGACTTGATTGCACTTATACCATGCCAGCTCATACCAAAGCACCCCTGTGGCAGGAGTGGAAGGTAGAATCTGCAGGAAAAAACTCCTTGGGAAGGTGCCCAGGTAGTAGCATTTGAGGTGCTGAGTCAGATATGTCAGCAGCATGGGGATAAGCTTACCGACGGTGCCACTGGTACTTTTCCTTGGGTGGATCCATCCACAGCAGTTTGGGCACAGCTAAAAGCTCTAGTTTGGTTTTGGTGAATTGATGAAACCATAAGTACTAACCTAGTTTATCAAAGTGATTATGAGATAGATAGCACTACTCCAAGTGGTGAAGCAAATGAAGATCATGACTTGATGATGGTGATGCCATGGTGATGATCAAGTGCTTGGACTTGGAAAAGAAGTAAGAGAAAAACAAAAAGCTCAAGGCAAAGGTGAAATTGGTAGGAGCTTTTTGATTTAGTGATCGAGATACTTAGCGAGTGTGATCACATTTATGATCGATAGCCATACTATTAAGAGGGGTGAAACTCATATTGAAATGTTGTTATCAAAGTGCCACTAGATGTTCTAACTCATTGTATATGCATTTAGGATCTAGTGGAGTGCTAACACCCTTAAAAACACTTGTGAAAATAAGCTAACACATGTGCACAAGGTGATACACTTGGTGGTTGGCACATTTGAGCAAGGGTAAAGAAGATAGAGTTGAAGAGGAGTTGATTACGCTGGTCACCGGGTGACCGGATGCGTTCGACATGCGTACTGGATGCATCTGGTACTGTCTCAGGCGGCAGTGTTCCTAACATGACTAGACGCATCCGATATCGATACTGGACGCATCCGGTATTCTAGCCAGGCATGGGTAGAGTTGCTAAGGTGACCAGACTCTAACTTGTAGCAGTGACTGGATGCTGAGCAATCACTGTTTAGCGTCATGTCGTGAAGATGTGGGGCGTAGGTGTTGGTCTAGAGAGGACTGGACATAGGAGCATATCCGATCAGCCACACCAGACGCGTCTGGTCATACTTGAGTGGCTCTAGGAGCTCTCAAGACTCGACCGGACACTGCCCCTCCTGTGTTCGGTCATCAGGTCATCCACATCGGATGTGTCTGGTCGTAGTTGAGCGGCTTTGGGAGCTCTCTGGACTCGACCAGACACTGCCCCTCCTACGTCCGGTCAGCCACACCAGACATGTCCGATCACAGTTGGGTGGCAATGGCTACTTTGTTTGAATGGGAGACATGGTGGTTAAGCAGTGACCGGACGCATCCGGTCGCCACACCGGACATGTTTGGTGCACACGACCTGCGCGTTCAGTCATCCCACAGTCAGCCCAATAATTAAGCCAACGGCTCTATTGTTTGGGGTGTCTATAAATATCGCTTGGCTAGCTCTAGCTCACCCTCTTGGCCATTTGCATTGACTAGCAACCTTGTGAGCTTAGCCAAAGCCCTCCCACTCATCTCCATTATTGATTCATCATCTTTGTGACATTGGGAGAGAATCCAAGTGCATTGCTTGAGTGATTGCAACTAGATGCACATGGTGTTTGTGTTTCACTGTGGGATTCACTTGTTACTTTTGGTGGTTGCCACCACCTAGATGGCTTGGAGCAGCGAGCATCATCGAGCGAAGGTTGGTGATTGTCTTTGGCTCTGATCGCGGTGATTGTGAGGGGTCTTGTGCCATCCCCGGTGGAGCATTGAAAGGTAACTCTACTGGATTGCTCGTGTCATTGAGTTACCTCACTTGTGGATAGGTTCTTTTGGTGTCTAATTGTGTGGACGAGGTTCGTGCAACACCTCTTAGCCATCGAACCACCAAGTGTTGGTCGACATAATGGGGATTAGCGTGTCAGCAAGCACGTGAACCTCAAGAGAAAATTGATTGTCTCTTGCCCTTTGGTGTTCTCCTGATGATTGAATTGGTATTCATCTTGTGATTGGTTCACTCCTTATGTGGTGGTATAATCACCCTACTCACTCATTTATATTCTCACAAACTTGTTGTAGCAAGCTCTTTAGTGTAGCTAGAATTGAGAGCTTGCTTTATAGTTTAAGTTCATCTAGTGGAGCTCTTTAGTGTAGCAAGTGTGAGAGCTCTTAGTGAGTAGTGACTTAGCAAATTATGTGTCTAGTGACCATAGTAACTAGAATTGTTGGATAGGTGGCTTGCAACCCTTGTAGAGCTAGAGCAAGTTTGTATTTTACTATTTGTCATACTAATCAAATTGCTCTAGTTGATTTGTAGATTTTTAAAAAGGCTATTCACCCCCCTCTAGCCAAATTAGGACCTTACAAGTGGTATCAGAGCCAAGGTCACCATTTGATTGAAGGCTTAACAACCTCGGTGTCAAAAGATGGCTCAAATTGTGTTCAACCATGTTGGGGGCAAACCACCGTTCTTTGATGGCACATGTTATGATTATTGGAAGAGAAAGATAAAGATGTATCTTGGTTCAATCAATGATCAAGTGTGGGATGTGACCGAGAGTGACTATGCTATCATTGATCCCGACAATCTCACCAAGCAAGACAAGGCCAACAAGTAATGCAATACAATGGCTCTCAACACCATATATAATGCCATTGATTCCAAGGTGTTTGAGCAAATCAAGGATTGTGATAGAGCTAATAAGGTGTGGAAGAGATTAGAGGAAACATATGAGGGCACACCAGTGGTGAAGAGTGCCAAGTTGTACATCCTCAAGGACAAGTTGACAAGCTTCAAGATGAAGTATGATGAGAGCATTCTAGAGATGTTCCATCGGTTGCAAGTGATTGTCAATGACTTGAAGGATTTGGGAGAGAAGATCAATGATGATGATGGCTCTCATCGATTCTTGATGTGCTTACCTCTAAGATTTGAGATGTTGAGATTGCTTATCATAAGAGGAGGATTGAAGGAGATTACCCCTAACCAAGTTCTAGGTGATGTCATGACACAAGAGACATACCATGTGGAAAGGGAAGGGGTTGACAAGGATGACAAGAAGGAAGACGAAGAAAAGAAGAAGAAGAGTGTAGCATTCAAGGCTAGCTCATCATCTAAGAACAAAGGGCAAGTCCAAGAAAGAATCAAGTGATGATGAGGATCTTAGTGACATTGATGATGAGGCCTGAAAGCATCTAGGGCCCTAGTTGGGTTTCGATGATTAATGACAATACGAGATTACTATGACTAATGTGTATTTTGCAGAGGCAATTAAGTTAGGTCATGGTAATGGCAATTGATTAGGCAATCATGGTTGTCATGCCCCTACGATGGATATTGTTTTAGTTTTCAAAGGATGGACGACAAGGTTAAGGATGGACTAGTTCTAAGTGTCGTTTGGTGTTGAAGAGACACTTAGAGTAGTTTAGGACTTCATTTTTCCTTTGGCCATACTATTAAGGGGGGTATGGACTAGTAGCTTGACCTAGGTGAGTCTAGTGGGTTAGGTGTGGTGCACACTTGTCAAATCTAGCACTAGGTAGCTCAGGAGTAGCCCTATGATCAATTGGAGCAAACTTTATTCATATATGATTTCGAGTTGGAAGTGAATAAAGGGTCAAATGACTGACTAGACGTTGGTCTGGTTGTGACTAGATGCTGAAGGGTGAGTCAAGTCAGTTCATTTGATCAACTAGAGCCATCTGGTTGAGACCAGACACTGAGTGAAAAGTGGCCAGACGCTGGGTGCTAGATTCTAGTCAACTCCAGAGAGGTTCTAGAGAGGGAGTTTCCTGATCAGACACGTCTGGTCAGTGCTGATCGGACGCTGGTCAGGATCCAGTTACTGACCGAACGCTGAACAACAAAGTTACCGAACTCTAGGTGCCAGCGTCCGGTCAATATCAGTAAGGTTCTAGAGAGCAGTTTTTGTGACCGGACGTAGGTCAGAGTTCGGTCACAACTTAACGGCTCTATGGCGGGGATAACTGACCGAAGTGTCTGGTCACCTTGACTAGAGCGTCTGGTCACCCCGCAGAGTGTTGACTCAACCTCCTAACGGTTTATTTTGAATGAGGGGGTATAAATACTTCCTCTATTCATCCAAGGGAGGTCTCTTGCCCATTTGTTCAGCTATGAAACACCCTTGAGAGTGCTAAGGAGAGCAAGAGCCTAGTGAGGTAATTGAGATTTGAGAATCCAATATTAAGGCCTCATTAGTGCAAGGAGAGTAGCAAGTGTGCATCTACCTTTCTCATTAGGCTTGTTGTGGTCAAGTGAGAGTTCATGTTTGTTACTCTTGGTGATCACCATCACCTAGATGGCTTAGTGGTGATTGGGAGTTTGGTGATCATTCGGTGGAGCTTGTGGATGACCCAACTCAAGTTGTGAGAGGTTGTGGGCGATTCACCATGATGGAGTGTTGAAGAATCAGCCCGTAGAGAGCACTTGATCCTTACACGGATCAAGGGGAGCTACACCCTTGCGTGGGTGCTCCAACGAGGACTAGTGGGGAGTGGCGACTCTCCGATACCTTAGCAAAACATCGCCGCGTTCCTTCTCCTCTCTTTACTTTAATCATTTACATTTGAGCAATTCATTTCTTATCTTTACATTCTTAGAATTGCCATGCTATAGTAGGATTAGAACTTAGGGTGCTATACTTTTATGCGGTAGATCAATAGAATCACATTCTAGGCACAAGGGGTGAAGTGGGCTAAGTGTAGGGTTTAATTATTGCAAAGAATTTTAGAATTAGCCCAATTCACCTCTCCCCTCTTGGGCATTTTGATCCTTTCAAGGCCATGGCTCTATTTGTGCACAAGATGGGCAAATTCATGAAGAAGAAGGGCTATGGTGCAAGAAAGAGAAGAGATCACACCAAAAGCAAAGAATATGTGAGAAGATGCTACAATTGCAAGAGCCCCGATCACGTTGTAGCGGATTGTCCCTACAATAGTGACAATGATAAGGATAAGAAGAAGAAGCACAAAAAGGAGAAGAAGATGACCTTCTAAAAGAAGACGAAGGGTGGAGGCTATGTGGTCACTTGGGATAGTGATGGCTCTTCGGATACTGATGGCTCTAGTGATGATGGCAAGAAATCTATCAAGAAAGCACTAACAAGCATCGCCATCAACAAGCCCTCCATCTTCGACACTCCATCGACATGCCTCATGGTAAAGCCTACCAAGGTAAAATATGATTTGAGTGATGATGATTAATGTGAAAATGATGCTTGTAGGAGTGATGATGAGGAGGAGGAGTACACCAAGGAGGAGCTCATGGACATGTGTGAGCAAGTGCACACTTGCTTTGAGATGAAGAGAAAGGAGTGCAAAGAATTACGCAAGAAAGTCAAATTTCTTGAGCAATCCTTTGATGAGCTAAATGCCACTCATGAGAGGCTAATAGAAGCCCATGAGAAGCTTGACAAAGCTCACTCTAAGCTTGAAAAGGCTCACTCCTCTCTTATCGAGCAAGTCAAAATGGAGGAAGCCAAGAAGGAGCAAGTGATTGTGTCTTGTGATGTGGGACTAACATGTGATATTTTTGATGAATATTTTTATAAGCCCATTGTAGTTGCTCCCACTAACTCTTCTTGTAGCACTTCTACTTCAACTTCACCTTTGAGTGATGGTTTCACTTGTGATGCCTCGCTAATAGTGGAAAATGAGACCCTCAAGAAGGAGGTGAATGAGCTCACTCGTGCCTTAGGCAATACCTATGGTGGAGAAGCCCACTTGCTAAAGTGCTTGGATAGCCAAAGGTTTTGTCTTAATAAAGAGGGATTAGGCTATACCCCCAAGAAAGGCAAGGTGGCCTTTGTCACTCCCAAAGCTAGCTTTGTGAAGGGCAATGGACGGTTTTGCAATAGATGCAAGCAAGTTAGGCATATAGAGCAATATTGCAAGACTAATAAGAACAAGCAACCTAATGTATCCTCAATTAGATTTGATTCTTGTTACATGCTTGTTAATGGTGCCAATGGTGTGAAGGCTAAGTTCATTGCTACACCAATTGTGGGCTCAAAGAAGAAGGCCATTTGGGTACCAAAGACCTTGGTAACTAACCTTCAAGGACCCAAGCAAGTTTGGGTACCAAAAAAGAATTGATCTTCTTTTGTAGGTCAATTATAAAGCTAAAGGAAGGCATTGGGTGCTTGATAGTGGGTGCACACAACACATGATCGATGATCCAAGAATGTTCAATTCAATCAATGAAAATAAAAGCAATGGGATTGATAGTATCACATTTGGTGACAATGGCAAAGGCAAGGTCAAAGGTCTTGGTAATATTGCAATATCCAATGACTTGAATATTTCCAATGTGCTACTACTAGAGAGCTTGAACTTCAATCTATTATCGGTAGCTCAATTGTGTGATCTTGGTTTCAAGTGCATATTTGGTGTGGATGATGTAGAGATCATAAGTGTAGCTGGCTCTAACTTGATATTTAAAGGATTTAGATATGAGAATCTATACTTGGTTGATTTCAATGCTAGAGAAGCTCACTTGTCAACATGCTTGCTCACTAAGTCTAGCATGGGTTGGTTATGGCATAGAAGGCTTGGTCATGTTGGAATAAAACAATTGAACAAGTTGATCAAGCATGACTTAGTTAGAGGCTTGAAAGATGTCACATTTGAGAATGATAAGCTATGTAGTGCATGTCAAGCCAGAAAGCAAGTTGGTAACACACATCCTAAGAAGAGCATGATGAGCACATCTAAGGCATTTGAGTTGGTGCATATAGACTTGTTTGGACCAACCACATACACTAGCATTGGTGGGAACAAATATGGCTTTGTGATAGTGGATGATTATACTAGATACACTTGGGTATTCTTTCTAGTGGACAAAAGTGATGTGTTTGCAACATTTAAATAATTTGTCAAGGGCATTCACATTGAGTTTGAAACAACCGTCAAGAGAGTTAGAAGTGACAATGGTAGTGAGTTCAGGAACACTAGAATTGATGAGTTGTGTGATGAATTTGGAATTAGACATCAATTCTCGGCCAAGTACACTCCACAATTAAATGGCCTTGTTAAGAGGAAGAATAGAACACTCATTGATATGACAAGGTCTATGCTTAGTGAGTACAATGTGAGTCAATCTTTTTGGGCCAAAGCTATCAACGCGGCTTGCTATTGTAGCAACTGCCTCTATTGTCACCCATTGAAAGAGAAGACGCCATATGAGCTCTTGAATGGTAGAAAGCCCAACATTGCATATTTTCGGGTCTTTGGTTGCAAATGCTATATCTTAAAGAAAGGACCTAGATTGGGCAAGTTTGACAACAAATATGATGAAGGATTCCTACTTGGATACTCAACTACTAGCAAAGCATATAGAGTTTGGAATTTGGATAGTGGTACTCTTGAGGAAGTTCATGATGTTGAATTTGATGAAACCAAGGGTTCACAAGAAGAAAATGAGAACTTGGAAGATGTTAGAGGCATTCAACTTTCAAATGCCATAAATAACATGGATGTTGGTGAATTGAGGCCTAGGCAAATGAATAATGATGAAGATGATCAAGTGCAAGTGCTCTCTAACTCAAATGTGCAAGATGATACAAATCAAGCTAGTACAAGTGGCTCTCATGATAATGAACAAGATCAAGTGGCTAGTGCATCATCTCAACCCAATGATCAAGCAAGTGCAAGCAATCAAGTTCCAATCCTCCAACCAACCAATATTATAAGGGATCATCCATTGAACACTATCATTGGTGATATTTCAAGAGGTGTGTAAACTAGATCAAAATTGGCTTCATTTTGTGAGCATTTCTCATTTGTGTCATCTATTGAACCAAAGAAGATAGTTGAAGCATTGAAGGATGCTGATTGGGTGAATGCTATGCATAAAGAATTGAATAACTTCACAAGAAATCAAGTATGGAAATTGGTAGAGACCAAAGGGACACAATGTGATTGAAACCAAATGGGTCTTTAGAAACAAGCAAGATCAAGATGGGATAGTAGTAAGGAACAAAGCAAGATTGGTAGCACAAGGCTATACACAAGTTGAAGGTCTTGACTTTGGAGAAACATATACCTCGATTGCTAGATTGGAAGCAATTAGAATCGTGCTAGCCTATGCTTGTGCTCACAACATCAAACTCAATCAAATGGATGTCAAGAGTGCATTTCTTAATGGTTACATCAATGAAGAAGTATATGTTGAGCAACCTCCTAGTTTTGAAGATAACAAGAAGCCCAACCATGTGTATAAGTTGAAGAAGGCATTGTATGGATTAAAACAAGCACCTAGAGCATGGTATGAGAGATTGAGGGATTTCCTACTCTCTAAGGGGTTCATGATGGGCAAGGTTGACACCACTCTTTTCACTAAGAAGATTGGCAAAGACTTATTTGTGTTGCAAATCTATGTTGATGACATCATATTTGGATCAACCAATCAAGACTTTTGTGAAGAGTTTGTAAAGATGATGGATAATAAGTTTGAAATGTCCATGATTGGTGAGTTAAGTTACTTCCTTGGTCTTCAAATCAAGCAATTGAAGAATGGTACTTTTGTAAGTCAAGGCAAGTACATCAAATACATTCTCAAGAAGTTTGGCATGAGTGACAGCAAAGCTATTAGTACACCAATGGGAACAAATGGCAACTTGGATAGTGATACAAGTGGCAATATGGTGGATCAAAAATTGTATCGGTCTATGATTGGAAGCCTACTCTATGTGACCGCATCAAGACCGGATGCCATGTTTAGTGTATGCATGTGTGCAAGATTTCAAGCCTCACCAAGAGAAAGTCATTTGAAGGCTACAAAGAGAACATTGAGGTACTTGAAATATACAGAAAATATTGGTTTGTGGTATCCCAAAGAAGCAAAGTTTGAGCTAGTTGATTACTTCGACTTAAATTATGCGGGATGCAAGGTTGAAAGAAAGAGCACCTTGGGCATATGTCAATTGTTGGGAAGATCACTTGTTTCATGGTCATCAAAGAAGCAAAATAATGTTGCATTATCAACTGCCGAAGACGAATACATATCCACCGGTAGTTGTTGTGCACAAATACTTTGGATGAAGGCCACCTTGAATGACTTTGGAATCAAGTTCAAGAAAGTGCCATTGCTATGTGACTATAAGAGTGCAATTAAGTTAACTAATAATCTGGTTCAACATGCAAAAACAAAGCACATTGATGTCTGCCACCATTTCATAAGAGATCACCAACAAAAAGGGGACATTTGCATTGAGAGTGTAGGAACCAAAGATTAACTTGCTGATATATTCACCAAGCCATTATATGAGAAAAGGTTTTCAAGCTAAGGAATGAGTTGAACATATTGGATTTCTCCAATATGTATTGATGCACCCCCATTATATGACATGCCTCTCCTTCGAGTAAAGCAAGGTAAAGTTGATTGACATGTCATTCATCCATTGCTAAGGACTTGTTTAGTGCATCTAGTCATTTCTATCATGTCCTAGACTCATTCATGAAAATCAAATGAATTTGATGCTTGTGTGGTACCACTATTGCTTGTATGCTTGAAATGATCTAGTGGTAGCATACGCCATGTTTGTGGGTTTGTAAACCTAGTGCTTAATCTAGAAAATGAGCTATGAGTGTTTAATTCAACATGGTGTATGATAACCTTCTTTTGGAGGTGTGAAGAAGCTTGCCCTTGGATCAAACTGAGTTAAATATCTTTTACAAGTGATCTAGACTGAACCAAATTGAGAAAATGATCCTTATCTAAAATTTGAGCTTGCCTTTTATGCTAATTGTTGACAAAGGGGGAGAGAAATTCACAAAGATAGTAAGATAGGGGGAGCAAATAAATGAAATGACATTGTAAGGGGATCAATCAAAATTGTACACAAGTAGGGGGAGCAAGCTCATAAACTTGTATGTTCCATTTGAATGTGCATTTCATATATTTGCTTGCATGGCACAAGTTTTAAATTTCAATATCCATGCTTGTGTGGTGTATGCTTGTTGTAGGCTTGAATGATGAAATGAAAAACTAGCATGCATAGGTTAAGTAACTAGACTTATGTTCATTTTATGAAAACTAGACCCTTGCTTCTAATGTTGATTTCATGGGGTATTTTAGTTTTTGTGTATGTCTAGTTACTAATGATGCTAAGGATGGTATATTGGTGCACTCCGATTGGTATCACGCTTCAAAGGTCCATCTCTTATACCTTAGCATCATTTTGTAGACATTGACTCCTACATTTCCTATCTAAACATATGTGCAAGCTACAATCCAAACTCTTAGCACATATGTAGGAGGAGCAATTGCTACCATATGAGATTCATAAAACTTGTCTATATCCTTTTACACATGGTAAATATGCTTGGGCAAGCAACATGGATTCAATTTAAATTCAATTCATATCTTTGAGTAAGGGTTGTCATCAATTACTAAAAAGGGGGAGATTGAAAGCTCTAGTTTGGTTTTGGTGAATTGATGAAACCCTAAGTACTAACCTAGTTTATCAAAGTGATTATGAGATAGGTAGCACTACTTCAAGTGGTGAAGCAAATGAAGATCATGACTTGATGATGGTGATCCCATGGTGATGATCAAGTGCTTGAACTTGGAAAAGAAGTAAGAGAAAAACAAAAATCTCAAGGCAAAGGTGAAATTGGTAGGAGCTTTTTGGCTTAGTGATCGAGACACTTAGCGAGTGTGATCACATTTAGGATTGATAGCCATACAATTAAGAGGGGTGAAACTCGTATCGAAATACGGTTATCAAAGTGCCACTAGATGTTCTAACTCTTTGCATATGCATTTAGGATCTAGTGGAGTGCTAACACACTTGAAAACATTTGTGAAAATATGCTAACACATGTGCATGAGGTGATACACTTGGTGGTTGGCACATTTGAGCAAGGGTAAAGAAGATAGAGTTGAAGAGGAGTTGATTACGCTGGTCATGGGGTGACTGGATGCGTTTGACATGCGTACTAGACACGTTCGGTACTGTCTCAGGCGGCAGTGTTCCTAACATGTCTAGACGTGTCCGATATCGATACCGAACGCGTCTGGTATTCTGGCCAGGCGTGGGCAGAGTTGCCAAGGTGACCAGACTCTGGCTCGTAGCAGTGACCGAACGCTAAGCAATCACTGTTTAGCGTCAGGTCATGGTGACGTGGGGCGTGGGTGTTGGTCTAGAGAGGACCGGACATAGGGGCACATCCAGTTGGCCACACCAAATGTGTTCGGTCGCAGTTGAGCGGCTCTAGGAGCTCTTTGGACTCGACTAGATGCTGCCCCTCATGCGTCCGGTCATCCACACCGCACATGTCCAGTTGCAGTTAAGCGGCTCTGGGAGCTCTCTGGACTCGGCCGGACGCTACCCCTACTGCGTCCGGTTGGCCACGTGGTGGTCAAGCAGTGACCGGACACAACAACTGAACGCGTTCGGTCGTCCCGCAGTCAGCCCAATAATTGAGCCAATGGCTCTATTGTTTGGGGGTGTCTATAAATATCATTTGGTCGGCTCTAGCTCACCCTCTTGGCCATTTGCATTGACATAGCAACCTTGTGAGCTTAGCCAAAGCCCTCTCACTCATCTCCATCATTGATTTATCATCTTTGTGAGATTAGGAGAGAATCTAAGTGCATTGCTTGAGTGATTGCATCTAGAGGCACTTGGTGTTTGTGTTTCACTGTGGGATTCACTTGTTACTCTTGGTGGTTGCCGCCACCTAGATGGCTTGGAGCAGTTAGGATCATCGAGCGAAGGTTGGTGATTGTCTTCGGCTCCGATCGCAGTGATTGTGAGGGGTCTTGTGCCTTCCCTGATGGAGCGCTGAAAGGTAACTCTAGTGGATTACTCATGTCATTGAGTTACCTCACTTGTGGATAGGTTCTTGCGGTGTCCAATTGTGTGGATGAGGTTCATGCAACACCTCTTAGTAGCTGAACCACCAAGTGTTGGTCGACAAAACGGGGATTAGCGTACCGGCAAGCACGTGAACCTCGGGAGAAAAATTGGTTGTCTCTTGCCCTTTGGTGTTCTCCCAATGATTGAATTGGTATTCATCTTGTGATTGGTTCACTCCTTATATGGCGGTATAATCACCCTACTCACTTATTTATATTCTCGCAAACTAGTTGTAGCAAGCTCTTTAGTGCAGCTAGAATTGAGAGCTTACTTTGTAGTTTAAGTTCATCTAGTGGAGCTCTTTAGTGTAGCAAGTGTGAGAGCTCTTAGTGAGTAGTGACTTAGCAAATTATGTGTCTAGTGACCATAGTTACTAGAATTGTTGGATAGGTGGCTTGCAACCCTTGTAGAGCTAGAGCAAGTTTGCATTTCGCTATTTGTCATACTAATCAAATTGCTCTAGTTGATTTGTAGATTTTTAAATAGGCTATTCACCCCCTCTAGCCATATTAGGACCTTACAATAGCACAACTACAATGCGTTAATCCGAGACTGAGATGAGCGGGCAGATAGTTCTAATCCCGCTATGAGTGCAATGTTTGTCGTGATGAAGATGTTTTATACTCGTCAGGATACCCAGGACTTCTAGCAAGAGTCCTATACCACTTGCATGGATAGGCTCATGAGGGCCAAAACTGCACAACGTAAGTTGAGGAAGCGTGTTCACAAGCACAAAAAGGCTGCAAGTGAGGCTCATTGGGACTCCGATCAAGCTTACGTAGCATTGGGAAATCTCCACACTTAGATGAAACAGGTCGATCAGCAGAGAGCTATCGCCCAAGAGGCAAGAGCTGATGATCAGGCTGTGCTAGTAGGACTGCAGGAGCAGTTGGAGGCCGCTCACACTAAGGCACTCACCGCTATGTGCTAGTGGATCCAAGCAAACACCCGTGCAGCAATGTTAGAAGCAGCATGAAACAATGCCGAAGCCTTAGCCGCACAGCAGGGCTGAGTCAAAAGGGACTTGCGCCAGCAGCTTGCACATACCCAGAATGTGGTGGTTGATCTTCAGCATGAGGTGCATTATCTAAACAACCAACTACACCTGCTCCTTGATGAGGAAGAAGAAGATCTAGAGATGTTAGTTGAAGATGACGGTTGGGAGGATTATTTATGTGAGGTTTATCCTACTTTTTATGAAAAATGGTAGGTCTTGCAAATCTCGAGACAAGATTTCTATAAGGGGGAGGGGCTATAACACCCTAGTGTTAAGCATTGTATTTGACACTTGTATTTCATGAGCACAAGCATCATCCATTCATTCATGAGCATGAGCATATGAAATTTCATTTCATTCTTTATACATTATCACATGTGATGTTGACTATATATATGCATATGCTTGTAATCATGTATGACCAATGTATGAAATGGTTGTGAGGTCATGAAAACACCTTAGACACATCTAGGATGGTAAATGGAACAATGTTTGTATTCATGACATGGACCAATTTTGCTTCTAAGTGTTGGTTTACTTTGAAATGCCTTTTACATGATGCTAGTTTGACCAAAGTTGAACAGTAGCTTAGAGTGTTTGCATGGCTATGTGTCCTAAATAAAAATTGTAGTTCTTGTCATGGGTAACAAACTTTATTTAAGGGTCATGAGCTGAATCAGTGCCTAACATGGTCAAAAAACAGCTCCAAGATAGCAAGGAAATGTTATTTCTAGACTTAGAAATTTTGCTAAGTCCCAAATGTTGATTTCGGTTCCAAGGTACCTCACTTTAGAGCTTTATAGTTTGAAAACAATTGCGAATTAGACAAAACTTTTTTAAGTAATCTTGTAGTACTCACGTAGCTCTACAAATTTTATTAAGGAAGTTTTAGCTAAATCACCACGGATTAGAAGGACTTATTGCTTGAACTTGCTTCGTCAGCCAGGTTCAGTGGTGTCTGAACCGGCGCCGCGCGCACGTCATGGCTGACCAGCATCAGGCCACGACCACCATGTGGAGGCCATCTACCGATGTCGGGCCCACGCGTTAGGCCGGGGCGGGCAGCAAAATTGTGTGACGCCGCTACTCTCTCTTAGTCGCCCTCACTCTCTCTGCCTCTCTCTCGCTCCCGCTCTCGCCGCGCCTGTGTGAAACTAAGAGTCATCGCCATTGCCACCAAGCTCGCTGCCACCACAACACCACCGTCCACTACATCTCGCCCATAGCTCCGCCATCATCTCCTCCACCTCCCCAAACCACCTATGCCACCATCCGAGCTCAGGTGAGGCCACAGTTCGAGTTCGCCGTTGCCTGCGCCATGGCTGGAGCACCGCCAAGCTCGCGCTCGCCGTGGCCATGCTCCACCGAGCCATCTCGATCACTCTCTTTCCTCATTAGGGTTAGCATAGGGTCATGTCCTACTCACGCCGCTGGGCGTTGAGCCAATGTCGTCCTCGTCGGAGCAGAACGCTGTCGTGCCGCCATTGCGCTCGCGCCGCCGTGCTGCCATTCATGCGGTTGTGCCTCACTAATGCCTTCACAAGCTCCAATCCAAACCCTAGGTCTCCACTAGATCCCTCTAGAGGTGTAGCCGCGCCCATTTGAGCTTGCCGTGGCCGAAAACGACCGGAGTGCCACTGCGCGTCGCCATAGAGCTAGCTCCGGCGAGCCTCTGGGCCAACCAAGGGCTCCCGTAGATGTGCGTGGGAATGGGGAACACAGCGGTGGTGACCTCGTCGCCGGTGACCTCGCCGTCGGCGAGACCTCGTCGCCGGTGACCTCGCCGTCGGCGAGTTCTCGCCGGTCAAAGCGCCACCCTTCTTCGGTCTCACTGACGTGTGGGGTCGGTTGACTTCCGGAGCCCACGCATCAGTCATAGCGGGGTGTATGGACTGGGTGTACCTAGCAGCAGTCCCTGAGTGAATTTGATTTTCTTTATTTGTTTTCACAGATTTTGTAGCAAAGTTGCAAAAATTATATCTTGAGCTAGGAGTATCCAAATGGGGTGAATCAAATTTTGTTGGATTCATCTTGAAGTGTTTAGAGTATGAAATCTACTGTTTAGAGTATTTTTCTAGGAGAATTAAATTAAGCAAGATAAGTGCTTTTAAAATAGTTTCTATCTTGTAAATTGCATAACTTTAGCCAGGAAGGTGATAAAATTATGATTCTAATTTTTATGGTCTTGTGTTCACATGCTCTAGCTAGAAAAAATATTAAACCTACAGTAAGCATACTTGAAATATGGTCTTCCTATTTAATCTTAATTAAATGCTAGTTTCTAGTGAAAATAAATAGGGTAAAAATACATAACATATGATCATGCAAATTTTTATATAGTATTCTTATGCTAGAATGAAAGTAAAAAAATATGAAATCTGTTGCTTGACACTTTTCACTAGGCTAAACTATTTTTTGCTAAACTAAGCATATGTAGCTTGTCATTTTTGTAGAGGTGGTTATACTTATCCAAATGGCACAAAAATAATACAGTAGACTATTAGGGTCATTTGTAGTCTACTATAATTTTCTCAAATTTTATTGAGCACTAGAAATATTTACTCTGTAAATCACCTTATTATTTGAGGAAATTAATAAATGAATATAAATAAATTAGTTAGGCTTAACCATGATGTTTTCTGTGGTGTGTGTGATGCATATAATCTGTTGATACTATTAGTGAGGCTTAGAAGTATTTTTTTATAGGCAACTAGTTAATTATTATTTTATAATTTAACTAGATGACTACATGTGTAGTTTCTGTTGCGGTGATAATTTTATGATGATAATGGTCTTTTCTGTAAAGATGGTTAATAACAAAGTTGTAGATAACTTACTTATATACCTTATGTTAAATTTTCATAGTCATAGGCCATATGGTTTAAGAATTATGGCTGTTAGAAGTCTGCTGTTAGAAATGCTTGCTTTTTGGACAGATCTAAAAGATTGAATTGTTGGACCTAGATAACTATTGAATCACTTTGAGATGATTAAAACAAAGTGGTAGCTAAATTTCATAAGCTTTCTAGAAAGTCCACAACTATATGAATTAGATGTGTATAACTCCCGTTATAGTCAAAACAATTGGCTGCTTCCTTGTAGTCTAGATAATGATCTACATAAGTGTTTGTTTAGTTACTAGAGAAGAGATATGCACCTACTTGCTAAAAGAAAATGTAACTTGTTATCACCTTAAGGCAATGTTGTTGAGAACACTTAGGAGGATGCATTTCATTCTATGCTACTTGTCATTATATATGCATCCATGATATCTTATTCCGTGCTCATGCATATAGGATCATCCGAGATGATCACTTTTTTGGAATTCAATGAAGAAGAGGAACATCAGGAGGCACCTGAGGCCGTAGCTCTAGAAGGAGAGGAGAAAACTCTTGAAGACTTACCCGAGTGCCTGGATCATCGACCAACTTCTTTTCTCAAAGACAAGCCCCGGAGCATTTTAAGCCTCCCATGTTTTACAAAATATCTCTTGAGTCCTTTATGTTTGATACATTAGGTTATAAGAGTTGAATTGGAAACAGTTGATGCATAAGAACTACCTCGTCCAGATAAATATACCTTTAACCCTGTGTAGGTCTAGGATCGAATATATGCTTAGCCATGCTTAGACCGGTAGAAGTCGGGTGATTTCCTGTCACCTGCGGGATATAGGTGGATATCGGAGCACGGTTGGCTATATTTGCTATCGTGAAAAAGAACCATGGGGTAATATAACTAGAGGTCGGATGGAGTCTATAGTAGGTTGGCTCATGTGATTCCGTTTGTGCCAATTAAGGATTGTACCGTTGTTGGAACTTCTGTTGAGATTAAACCCATGCCTCTCACTTAGCTGGCCGGATAACTCGTTCTGACCGTGAAGCCGAGTAGCTCAACTCAGGTCGGACCCCATTCTGTAAGAGTGCGCACTCTGGATGATAGTAAGGATGTGCGGGGAGCCAGACGTGAGCCCAAGGGCAGGCCGAGCCTGAACGTCCTGGCAGCTGGTCGTCCCTAATTGTGCGGTGCTGATCGAACCCACGAAATGTGGCCCTGAGTTGTACGAAAGGTGACCTAAGGTGACCGTTGATCTGGTCCGCCTAAGTTGTGTTAGGAATAAATTTCTAGCTAGTTGAAATCGATTTGAATCGCTGTCTCTCCCAGATAGTAAGAAACTTGGCTAGCTCCAACATCGTAGTAACTGAATTATGGAATGATGGTAATGATGAACATGGAATTATTACACCGGATATGGTTACTATTGCTATGCTACTAAATGATATACCACATGTTTGGCACAGGTTAGTTGCTAACTAGAGATGATTAGCTATAATTAACTTGATGACTGAATTATAAAAGGTATAGTTGAATTAGTGGCTTTTTATACAAAATATTGTCAAGTTAGCTTCACTTATAAAGCCTTGCATGATCCTTGGAGTCACTTTATTTTTTGTTTATGACGGGTAAGTCTAGCTGAGTACCTTCTTGTACTCAGGGTTTATTTCCCATTGATGCAGATAATACGATGTATTGGTTTCAAATTCTATTTGCTTCCGCTACTATTTTACCTGAACTTGGTTTATAATAATTTTTAATCGTACTCTGATGTATAGAATTGTAATTGTGAACTTTATGTAACGTATGACATGTATGTTGAATCATGTACGATCTTGGTTGTATATTGATGGTTAATCGAGACCCTTCGTGATACTCGACGGACTACCGGGTTTATATAGACTCATATCATATATGACAGTGCGACCTCTTACGAACTGCTATTGTACTTGTGCTCTTATAAATTAGACGGTTCTGCTACATACTACATACAGTTGGTTCAATAACATTCTTCTACTCCAAAAAGTCCAAATACACTAGTAGGTAATAAATTGATTTCGCTTGACCCTGTAATGAACTAATCGTAATACTTGATCATTGTTCTAACTCAAACAAGAATATTTTTGCCAAACGAAATAAAATCAACCAGCAAGCATGTGAATGAAACAACCATAAAGCTTTCAGTACGATAGCAGTTGTAACACAACTGCAAATTAATTAGCTACAGCAGTTGATAACTGTTTAAATCGCTAACATCTAAATGACAAATTCCCATAACCTTGTAACACCAAGGTGTACCAGAACCCAAAGTCTATCTTTGGCAACAAAAAAGCTGCAGATCCGCTGATATGCGTAAGCAGCCTCACAAAAAATTCCACCAAGCAAAATGGTGTGCCTCCCGCTTCGGCTAGACCCTAGTTCACAGTCAGGAGCTTGATGACGGATGCAGTCCCGATGCGGTGCAGGGCCACAACGGACTCACCGGTGTTGCATAGCCCCATCGCCTTCGCATTTTCAATGGCAAAACCAAGAGCTTCTTCAGTGGCTTCGCTGTCAAAGGCCTTGGCAGTGCCGGCACTCAGCATTGGGATGACACCTCTCACAATGAGGCTGTGCCTTGCCGGCCCCTCGTCACTGCAGGTCCAGTCGAACGAGTCTGTCTTCAGCTCAGGAACCACAACGGACAGAATCGGCAAGGATGGCCTATACTTGGCCACAAGCCTAGCAGTTGTTCCTCCCCTGGTCAGGACCAAGATAAGTACTGCCTTGGCAGAGTTTGCTGTTCGAACAGCTGATGATGCAAGGCTCTCCAATGGGCTCATTGGAATTGGAGCTGAAGCCATGATTGATTTGAAAACAGCAGCATGGTCTACGCAAGACTCTGCTTGTAGGCAGATCTTGGACATAGTCTGCACCGCCAGCTCTGGATAAGCCCCAGCAGCAGTCTCACCACTGAGCATGACACAGTCCGTGCCATCAAGAACTGCGTTTGCAACATCGGTTGCTTCTGCCCGAGTAGGGCGAGGAGACTTGATCATAGATTCCAACATCTGGGTTGCAGTCACAACAGGCTTGCCTTGAATATTGCACTTGAAAATCATCACCTTCTGTGCAAAGAAAATCTTCTCTATAGGAATTTCCATCCCTAAATCACCTCTTGCCACCATAAAAGCATCAGAGTTTGCCAGGATATCATCAAAGTTAGCTACTCCCTCTTGATTCTCAACCTGCATATTCAAATCAATTATTATAACCTTGAATTCGGAAATCTACTAGCTTGAAACCCAAAAGAGAATGCCATAACCATACCTTTGACATCAGCATTATGGACTTGGCATGCTCACCAAGTACCTTCCTAACCTCCACAAGATCCGAACCCTTCCGAACAAATGACAAGGCAATCATGTCAATCTTGTTTGGAACACCCCACTTAAGGATGTCCTCCTTGTCCTTGTCTGTGAGTGTGGGGAGATCAACAATAACTCCTGGAAGATTAACATTCTTCCTCTCACCAAGCATCCAAGTGTTCTCACAACGGCAGCGAACCAAGCCTTGTTCTTTATCGCTGTGAAGCACAGTAAGAGTGATGGTACCATCAGCACACAATATCACACTGCCTGGCTTCAGATCCACAAGCTTCTTGTAGCTCATCGATATCATTTTCTCATCACCCTTAATGCTGTAGTCTGTGGAAATTGTGATTTCTTGACCTTTTTTCAACTGAATAGGCTTCCCATCTTTCAAAAATCCAGTTCGAATCTCTGGACCCTGCAATATATATCAGGACATGCAATGAATATGAGGCCAGTATACATTTGCATAGCACAATTATGCAAAGGTTTCCAGTACTGTTTCTACACACAGGGGATAATCCATAAGTCATACAGCTAATGAAATATAAAAATGGCCGTCATGTTTCCATTTCATATCATCAAACTGCTTACACTAAGATGTGCATACATGGAAAATTACTATTGAATATATCATAATAGAATGTGCAGATTATTTGCAGGAAGTTGAGTTCAAGATGTCTATTCCAACTAAGAAAGAAAGGAAGACCACAAACTATATTTCAAACCACCCAGACATGCATACTGCAATTTTCAGCTTCCAAATACAAGGATGGCACATCCTGACGCTTTTTATGTATCAGGACATATCTATGTAATTTGGATTTGATAGGGAGGCATATCATATCGAACACAAGCAAACATTTTGGCATGACTACTTCTAGCGGCTGTTGCTTGGGATTCCTAGGAAACCTGCCTGGCACAGGCGGCGCTCCCAGACGGACAATTTCATCGGCCTGGGGTCATGATCGCTGCCTGGCAGGTCCCAACCAAACAGCCCCCTCACTACACGTATTTGTGGTACTGTTCATGGCTGAAGTTTGATCATAGTCTTTACTTCACAAATCCATGGAGTTTGAACGCACAGTCAGTAAGATGAGTAAAACAAATCCATGGAGTAGCAGTAGAGGGTAATTACATAACATTTAAGGCAAAGTCAAAAAATGCTGCTTAATCTTTTATAAGTTGTACTATGTCAGGTTTGTAAAGTGTAAAGACGTGCATTTTGGGTTCAAAGCTACAGGCTAGCAAATAGGGCCATTTGGTTGGAGCAGAATGAGGGAATGCAAGTTGGGATTGCTTGGCTGGTCATAGGAGGTAATGTGCACTCAGTTCAGATGCTGTCAGTACACAAATTTCTTCCCATCTAAATTACTGGGCTAATATTATGCCTGATTGAAATTGATATAAATTGGGTGCTGCAGATGCATGGTTTGAGTTCAGGGCTGAATAGACAAACAGTATGCCAATACTAAGATGTTCTAAGATAATAATAATGCAAAGAATATGACAAGTGTAAGTAAGGATACCAAGCAAAGGGTCTCACTAGTTGACAGCTATTTACATTGGTCCAAGGGATATTTACAGTATGAATTTCAACTGATATGCTGTATTTATTACCATTTTCCGTGCCTGAATAACAAATACGAAATAAGACCTCAAGGTTTTGCAGGTTCGATCTGTTCCGGGTTTCATGTAGGAATCAGGCAACTAGCTGAGGTCGTCTTCCCTCAAGATGACAAACAAACAGAAAATTTTCCCTCAAGGTAACCTAAACACAAAGGGAGCTAGATAATACCTGACAAGACTAGGCCAGGTTACGTACTGATTGTGATTACTAATATGTTTGTCTGCCCTGCTGACCATGATTGATGCTCACATAGATCCAGTGTGGCTTGATGGTTGTGATCATTGGGTAGAATAGGGGAGCAAGTATGGATGGTGGATTGAGATGTTTTGGTTGATTCATGGATGCTACAAGGTTGAAAGCATAGGGACAGTATAGGGTGTAAAAGAAAATTAACGAAGATACCAACATGCCTTCATCAAGCTCAAGAGAACTTAACAAACCACAATTGAAGATAGAAACAGGATGTCTATTTTAATCACCCACAGACGTCTCGATCACAAGATTTGGTGGAAGTTCAGTTTGAGTTTCTCACCAGCTAAACTATCCTTTTGTGCTTCATGATAGCTGGACTAGCTTATGCAAACTACCCAACCAAACATGTGACTAACTCGCTATCATTATAAAAGATTCTATATCACAAAGCCTAAATTGATTTTACAAGCATGTTTCCATCTGAGATATGGCGAGCAATTATACAAGAATCACTGAGTGAACAAGTTTGTTTTTATATAGAAACAGTAAAAGTTCATTGCGTATTGTCTTTTCGAGAAATTGCCCATTACTGAATGATATAGTCAAGGGCCTCGGCCATGGTACCAGATTTCAAATCAAGTAATGGCAAACTGAGACCTACAGATTGACTTAAATCATTTTCTGTGAATCAGTATGGTTTTGTTTCATATGATGCTTATTTCATATCATTGTGAATGGTCAGAAAATTAAATTAGCATAGAAAAATTTATAGAGCACAGTTGAACCACAACTAAATTATCTCTTTAGATAACTAAAAAAATTCACAAATTACAGAAGAATATCAGGAAAAAAACAAAGAAAAAGCAGAAAAAGAAGACCAAGTATTGAATAATTCTGAATTTCCCCCTTTCCTAACACCATTTCATTTATCAATTAATCACATTTACGTTTTCTTCCATCATCTGAATTAATAAAAGATCAAAAAATCTCGAAACAATATTGTGATTGTTCATTTTTCATTATCACTTTCAGACAGTTACTGTAACAGTACCAGACTTTAGCAACCCAAACCAAAAACTGAGCAGAACAGAACAAAAATCAGTTAAGACTGATGAAACACATAAAGGACAAGTGGCCGTGGATGAGGCCCACAGCCAATGGTGAATGGAAATGGACAACAAGAAGCCAAAGTACGAGTTTTCCATCCAATTGCGAAATTCGCATGCGAGCCAAGCCACATGCTGGTTGCTGGACATTAATGCCTAGATCTTCAGAGATTGAACTTTGAAGTACTAATTGCCAATTGGTCGTCCACAGTTGGCAGCTGACAACCAAATTAACCTGTAGTGCTAGTGCTAAAGCAAGTACTAGCAGGCACAAGCAGCCAGTTGCTTTTCGGGTTCGGGCAACAGGAATGGTCGGGGATTTCCGCCCCAGGAATCAAGAACAAGCAACAGTAGGCAGAAACGTCCAAAAGAACGTCGGCGCCGACATAAGGAAGTAGAGATCGCATCTAGCGTCATCAGATCCCTAAAAGTTGACCAGGGGAAACGAAATTGTGATCTAAAACGGTCACAGGAACCAAAATGGAAACCCCCTAAAAAAACGTAAGTGGAGCAGGCGGCATAGCAAGTTAAGGAAGCAACACCGTATAATCACAGATCGCGAAGGGTAGCACGAGGCCCCGCGAGGATTGAGAAGGAAGGTAAGAGAAGGGAAGGACCGGACCTTGGTGTCGAGCATAACGGCGCAGAGGATCCCGGTGAGCTCCATGGCGGCGCGCAGGTTGTCGAGCGTCTCCTGGTGGTACTCGTGGGAGCCGTGGGAGAAGTTGAAGCGCGCGACGCACATGCCGGCGCGCAGCAGGCGCGAGATCATCTCGACGGACCGCGACGCCGGGCCGAGCGTGCAGACGATCTTGGTCTTGGGCCGGCGCCGCGCCACGGGCTCCTCCCCCCACGCCGCCGTGTCGCCGCCCGCCGCCATCGCTAGATCTGCGCGAGCAAGGAGAGGAGAGGCAGGTGCTGGAACGCGTGGGATTCGTTTGGCTGCTGCCTCGCCCCCTTCCCCCCTTTGTCTCGCTTTTGGACTGCGCGTTGTTCTTGCTCTCCAAGAATGGGGGCGTCGGTCGAGGAGACTGCTGGAAGGAGATTCTTCGTCTGCGGCGGAGATTTGTACAGAATGGAGGGAGGGATGGAAAGCGAGAGGCACTGAGGGGACGAGTGGGCCCGCCTGGCCGCGTGTCTGCTAGGGACGGTCAACCAAAACCTACTGCGGTCAAAACCATGGGGGCAGTGCACAGTTCGAAGTCTGACGGCATGTTTGGTTCTGAGGCAAAGGATTGCCGTACGACTCTTGCTGGTTGGCCCTAACTAAATTAGGGTAACAAGGTATCTTTTTTGTTTTGTTAGGCCCTGTTTAGTTACATCAAATTTCTAACTTTGACACTATAAAAAAGAAAATTTCCCGTCACATCAAACTTGCAGTACATGTATGGAGTACTAAATGTTGACGAAATAAAAAACTAATTACATAGTTTGGTTGTATTTTACGAGACGAACGTTTTGAGCCTAATTAGTCAACGATTGGACAATTATCACCAAACAAAAACAAAACAACACTGTAGGTACAGTATATGTACAGTGCATTTTGCGGCGCCGGTTCCGCCGAACTAAACGTGGCCTTAGCTCAAATGCTCAGGTCCCAAAACAAGCTAGCCTCTTAACCAAACAGCTATCTTTTTCTATTTTCTATTTTTTATCTTTAAACAAGATGATACTCTCTCGCTCAAAATAAATCACCCCCTCGTATTTTGATGAGTCAGCTGATCTCAACTTTAGCTAGATACTAGATATATACATAAAATAGTATAAAAAATATATCTCTAAATATGTTATTACAAAAACATATGATATGATATAACTAATCTAATGATATTTATTCGGTATTATAAATATTAGTATCTTTTTGTATATGTTTGGATGGTTGTCTTCTCGAAATGCGAGACAAAGAGTTATTTTGGGACGAAAGGAGTATATCTCAAATCCCACGAATCAACTAACTCGAGGTAATGAGAATCTAGATTCCGGATATGTTTGGTATATTTGTCCAGTTCGCTAGCCGTAGCTCCCTGAGCAAGGTTGGTCTTGCTAACATGTGCAAGCTGATTTACATCTCCCGCTGAAATAAGATAAAACCTTCCCTGCACATGTCTGGTGTAAGCTTGTTTTAGAATTTAGATCCAAACAGCTATTCCTCTTTGTCTTCTTGCTTAGCTTTGATGAGGCAAGCCTGGACAAAGAAACGAACATCCTCTTAGACTGGCCACAATGTGGGCTTTTGCCGGTGCCAAGAAAGGAGAGAGAGCGTTCAAGCACCGATGCTTAACGCTGTGGCCAGTGCCTAGTTTCAAAAAATCTTAGCATCGGGGTATATTCGTTCCACGGTGTCTGAAACATAAAAAATTCAATCCCGAACTACGAGGAAGGTGAGAGGAGCACGCCGTCCGCTAGAATGGAGAAGGATGCGATTTTTTTTGGCGGGGTCCACAGTCAACCCAAGCACCGGTGCCCACGCTGTGGCTATATTTAGAATCTTGGCATCTGTACGAGGTGGAAGAGAGAGAAATTTTCTAGCAATGTTGCCAGTCTTATGATCTTGTCCTCAACCACTATTTCTCATGTACCAACGTCGGTGGCTATATCAATAATAAATGTTCACTCTGTTCTAAATAGTAAGTCATTTTAGCTTTAAGTATATGACTTTTAATATACTTTATATTCCCTTCGTTCCTTAATATAAGTCATATAGTTTTTAGCACCAATATTAACGCACGGCTTGGGGAAGGATGTGAGACCGAGGAAAAAAAAGAAAATCAGGCCATCTTCTCTCTCCCAATCAGATTGCTTCCTAAATCTAAGGGATTGGTTGGGGCATGTGCTATGTACGGTGGGAAGGTTTCCAAACTAATCGGCTGAGAGCTGATACGTACCTATATATTGGAATTTTCTTTAGAAATTTATATGGCTTATATTAAGAAACGGAGGGAGCAGTATAGAGTGGATTTTCTGAAACGGATGGTAGCTGCCCATGGGGGGGGGGGGGGGGGGTTTGCGCTAGCTACCGTCGGCGCTGCATCTTGGACGCGTGTCTTAGGGGGTGTTTGGTTACTACCGGAAAATTTTAGTCCCTGTCCCATCGAATGTTTGGACACATGCACGAAGTATTAAATATAGACGAAAAAAATAATTAATTACATAGATTGTGGCTAATTTGCGAGACGATTTTTTTAAGCCTAATTAGTCCATGATTTGATAATGTTGTGCTACAGTAAATATGTGCTAATGACGGACTAATTAGGCTTAATAAATTCGTCTCAGAAATTAGTCTCCATCTGTGTAATTAATTTTATAATTAACTCATATTTAATTCTCCTAAATAACATCCAAACGTCTAATGTGACATGAACTAAAATTTAGTACAGGAAACCAAACACCCCTTAGCAACGCAATCGGACGAACCGTGGTCGTTCGCTATATATAAACTGCAAAGTAGTACGTTGTCAGCTTATGCAGTTTTGCTCAGGTCGCTTTTGGGAAGACGCATGGCATGCACTTGGGGACGACCATCGTCTTGCTACGGGCACCATCCGAACCGTTCTTTAGATCATCACGCAAGAATGCAATTCTCAGATTTTAGAAGTTAAACGTTTCAAACTTTAACTACAATTATATAAAAAAAACACTAACACTCATGAAAGAAAATAAGTATCATTAGATTAATTATATAATATATTTTTATAATAAATTTATTTAGAGACATAAATGCTAATATTTTTTTTATAAACTTAGTTAAACTTGAACGAGTTTGACCGGCGTGCTTTCTATAATTATATTCTTTTCTGGATGGAGAGATACATTGGAAACTTAAATTTTAAACCAGGGCATATGACTGTCAGAGCAAAACGTAGACTATTGAAAAATGATTTCTTCCTCTCCTCCCTCACCTCCTCGCCTCACCGTTTCATATGAATATTTCTGATATATAGTATATATATATATATATATATATATATATATATATATATATATATATATATATATATATATATATATATATATATATATATATATATATTTATATATACATAATAAAAACTACAACTCTAGTAAAGTCAAAATGACTTACAATCTAGAATGAAAAAGAGTTCATGCGGTAGACTTTGGCAAGGTCCATATGAATATTATATATGATCAAGCGGTCGATGGAAGAGCCGAAGAGGTTATCATTGATTGATTTCTCTATTTATAAATTCCTCATCATACACTCAAGTTAGGTGTTTGATTCATGTTTCTCAGCTACGGCCGGTATATTTTATGCTTGATCGTATCTGATTTCAACCAAGTGAAGGCGACCTGACAGTTTTTGAAATTGAAAGAGAAACCATGCTTCCTTTTTTGTTCTAGAAGAAAGAATTTTGTTTTCAAATAAGGTGCAGAAAGATTCAACCCCATGATCCATTGATCCGGCCAAGCGGAGTACTAGTAGCTAGTCTAGCAGTCTTCCTGCCGTTCCACGGCGTCCTTTTGTCTCTCCGTTCTCACTTCTCACGTTACGACGATGCTGTCGCCTGTCGGGTGCACCCACAGCATTCTCCTCCCTCTCCCTCCATCGGGGTTCGTCAGAAAGACGTCCAAAAGCAAAAGGTGCCTCTGAATCTCCGCCGGCGGCCGCTGTATTTGACTTGACCAGACCCGTGTTTCCATGGAGAACGGCTGGCAAGTGGCGACCACACTTTGTTCCAGAAGTCCGACTGTCTCAGGTGGCGTTTGGACCTAACGGATTCTGAGAATCCAAATAAAAAGAATCTCAACAGCTTATTGGATTTCGAGATTCTAAAAATATGTGAGTTAAAATCTGTATAAAATCTACTCCACCGTACTCAAATATAGTGTATTCTGGTTATTTTTCAGACAAAATAAGAAAGAGTGTAATAGACGCATGTACCCTTCACTTACCTTCCTAATGTATTAAAATCTAATTATTTTTCGCATGATTAAAGAGTGAAATCTTAGTCTCCTTATACAAAATATGACATGTACATGAATTTCTTTCCTTACACAAAATAATCACGTATTTTATTTAAGTAAACATCATCTTCTTGTTCCTTGAATGTACTATATTTGAGGACAAATTTCAAATGTTATATTTCTGGACGGAGGAAGTAGACCATATGAATGAGAATCTAGGATTATACAATCTTATATATCTGGATTCTCAAAATCCAAAAGATCCAAACGGAGCCTCAGACGTATCTTGGTACTTTAGTATGCTCACTAAAAAGTCCGAGCCTCAAATCAAATCGAGAGGATCCAAACGGAGCCTCAGACTCTCAGTGTTTCCGTACTTCAGTACGCTCGCTAAAAAATCCTACATTGTGTAGCCTCAAATCAAAGGCCTAGTTCGACTGGTACGAAGTTTAGGTTTGTTCGGTTTTTTTTTTAAGTCGGAACAGTGTTTTTCTCTCGTAATATTTCAGCCAGAACATTATTTTTCAACCACTTTCAGATAAGTTTCAGACCAACAAACGGGGCGCGAGACTTTCAGTGTCTTCGTACTTCGGTAGGTTCACTAAAAATTCCTACATTACGGAGCCTCAAATTGTAGGTGCAAGCACATACACTTTTTTTAGGCGGTGCAAGAAGAGATGGATTCTTATCAAATTTGTATGAAATTAAATTCAGATAACACTATTTACCATATTTTAATTCAAAATCTGATATTGATACGGATACTATCAGATACGAATATAAAAATGGGAAGTAGAATTCACATTTAGATATTTACTTGATTTTAAAGATAGTGTAGATATAAAAAATCAATAAAGTGTACATAAAAATCTGATATTGATACGGATACTATCAGATACGAATATAAAAATGGGAAGTAGAATTCACATTTAGATATACATATATATATATATTAATAGATATTTCTATAATAAAATATAAAAAATCAATAAAGTGTACATAAGAATTTCAATACGCATAAATAGTTATCTATAGATAAATTTAAATATTTATTTATGATTAGTCTATTAAATTTAATCAAACTTAAATTTTATATATCATTAAACATAAACTTAAAATTATCATAAATATAAGTTTTTTAATAGTTTAAATTATCAATAATATAAGTTCAAAATTATTATATATTAAACTTAACATTTATTTTTGGCCTAATTAGTCATAGAGATAACTTTTAAATAGTTTAAATAAATTATATTAAAATATTTAGTCATAAATATAAGTTTTGGATGGCACTTTGTTCTTCACAGATACATATAATGTCAGATATTTTATATTTTTAATACAGATGTGGAATCAGATGGAGAATAACCATATAAAACGAATTCTAATACGTCCATTTAACATTCATATTAAATCACATATGAATACAAATATCTATATTGACGCTAAAACGAATACATATATCGGATCTTTTGGATATTTAGACATCTAGATCCATCCCTAGGTGCAAGCATGGGGTCGTTTGGACCATGGTTGGTACATCCAAGTCACTTAGGCCCTATTTAGATCTCATGATCTAAAGTTTAGTTAGTTAAAACTTTAAAATTAAGAGCTAAACTTTAGACCATTTTAGCTCGATTGCATGGTCCAATAAACTAATAACTTTTTTGTAAGCGAAAGGATCAAGATGCTCAAGAGAGGGTTGAATTGGGCTGATTCTAAATTTTTGCAATAATTGAATTTGACTCTCCATTTACTTCCAATTTGAAATTCTTTGTGAATGAAGTTGACTTCTATCGATCTTAGGGCTATTCCTAAGCTATCTAGTGCTCAGTTTGACAAGTGTGCACCACACCTAATCCATTAGACTCACCTAGGTTAAGCTACTAGTCCATACCCCCTTAATAGTATGGCCAAAGGAAAAATAAAGTCCTAAACTACTCTAAGTGTCTCTCCAACACCAAACGACACTTAGAACTAGTCCGTCCTAAACCTTGTCGTCCATCCTTTGAAAACTGAAATGATTTCCATCGACAGGGGCATGACAACCATGATTGTCCAATCAATTTCTATTACCATGACCTAACTCAAATTGCCTCTGCAAAACACATATTAGTTATAGTAATCTCGTGTTGTCATTAATCACCAAAACCCAACTAGAGGCCTAGATGCTTTCAACCTCTCCCTTTTTAGTGATTGATGACAACACAACCTTGAGTATGTAAAAGAGATGAGTGAGGTTTTCAACTTGGTTGGTTCATATAAGCTTTTGACAACAAGAACAAAAGGATTAGGCATGCTTATATGACCCAAGCCAACATGATGTACTCAAAAGATATTAATTAAGTATGAGTACATGAAGTAAAGCTCATTTGAATCAGAGTAAAACACGGAAGCAAAGCCAATGAGCATAACCAAGTGACATGACATATATAAAACAATGTAGAGAGCACACATGCCACATAAGTCTCACCATCACATGTATATAATACAATGCATGAAAGTAAACGTGAATGCACGAAGTATCACACACGAAAGACCAAAAGAATCGAGTCCATCTCACACGTTGAGTCCATCTCACACGCTCCCTCTAAATCTAACATACTCGGTCTCTCTCCCTCTTTGGTGTCAAGCACCAAAACCTAAAGGTCGGACGGCGTGACAAGAGTAGTCAAGTCGGGCACTGAGGTGCAATGAGAGACCTAGAACTGAGTTGCATCATCCTCTGACCCTAAACTCTGAGGGTCTGACCCTCTATAGCTAGAAGTGAAGGTGAAGCAGTCTAGGTCTAGTCAGTAACTGGCGTGGCCTATAACTCTATAGGTATCACTGTAGGAAGGGGAGCCACATCTACCGTTGTCGTTGTCGTAGAAGCCTCAAGTGTAGTAGTGACTATCTGAGGTGGCTCGGATGATGCAATAGATGACGGAATCATCTCGGTAGTCCTGGTTACTAGAGCAACCATGGTAGGGATAGAGACTCAAAACACTAGAGGTGTAGGCTGCCCTGTAAGCTCACTGAAGGTAGCGCCGAGACTCCTAGAGACTGGGGTGTCCATCACTAACGTCGAAGAAGTTTGAGTTGGAGTGAAGCCTGTAATAATAGGAGTAAAGTGTGAACCCTGAGCTATCCCTGGTGAAGCAAACCACTAAGACACCTGCTCTGTAGGTGAGGCAAACTAAGGAGCTGGCTGTCTCTGACTCGGAAACCCACTGGGCTATACGGCTAGAGTCACTGGAGTGGTGGTGATAGGCTGGCCTATCTGAAATGTAGACCACTGAGGATCAACCCCAATAGAAGTAAATACATGCTGCATGAAACCGAGTAACTGCTACTAAATCATAAGCTACTGCTGCTGCATGGCCTGCTGCTGCCGCTAAAACTCATCCTGTCGTGCCTGAACCTGAGCAAGTGCAGCTACGGTCTCCTATGCCTGGCGTGCCTGGTCCTACCTCATCCGCTCATTACAGCTAGGAGCGTTGAGTCGGTCTGCGATGGCTGTGGTGGAGCTGAGCTAGAGCCACTCTCTATCGGGTGGATGAGGTGCCATCTGTGGAATTGGCTAATAGTCATCGTTTGAGCTATCACTCGGGTCGCTCTCGACCTCATCTTCCTACTATGCATCAAGCTCCTCCTCCTCTGTCTCTATGATGCCCCTGATGATCTCATCCTGCTGAGCTGCTATCTCTGGTATCTCTAGGCGATGACTCGGCTGGCGAGGTGTCCTCGCACGACTATGATGTAGCATCTGGCTCATGTCATACTATGGAAACTCAGTAGTAGCACCTATCCACTCTGCCATTGTCTCTGGAGACTTGTGTGGAACTGCCTTTCGGAGTAAGAAAGTGATCTAATGAGCATAAGGCAGCTGACGATGACCTCTGAAGACTTTTGCTAGTGTGTCCTCCATCTGTAAAAGCATCACATCCCAAATATCAAAGACAATATGAGACACCAGGTAATGCACTAGCCACAGCTAAATTCGAGTTAGTCCCTCGTGGTAGCCCATCCTTAGAAGCAGAGTCCTTCTCATAATAGCATCAAGGAGCCAAGCTATAGGTGTAAGGTCACGTGGTGTCCTGCTTGACCCCTTGCCAAATGACTCTATGAAGCACGATCTGACAAGATCTGTAGGTGGCATAAGTCTACCATGAGGGCATCTCAGAGGCTCTGTCCATCCATATGAAAGCTCTAGTTTGGTTTTGGTGTATTGATGAAACCCTAAGTGCTAACCTAGTTTATCAAGTGATCATGAGATAGGTAGCACACTTCAAGTGGAGAAGCTAATGAAGATCATAACGTGACAATGGCATGGTGATGATCAAGGGCTTAAACTTGAAATGAAGAAAGAGAAAAACAAAAAGCTCAAGGCAAAGGTATAACTTGTAGGAGCTATTTTGTTTTGGTGGTCAAGACACTTAGAGAGTGTGATCACATTTAGGTTTGATAGCTGTACTATTAAGAGGGGTGAAACTCGTATCGGAATGCGGTTATCAAAGTGCCACTAGATGCTCTAACTCATTGCATATGCATTTAGGATCTAGTGGAGTGCTAACACCCTTGAAAATATTTGTGAAAATATGCTAACACATGTGCACAAGGTGATACACTTGGTGGTTGGCACATTGGAGCAAGGGTGAAGAAGTTAGAAGTGAAAACAGAGGAGATGCCAGCGTCGGTCAAGTGACCGGACACTGGATCCAAAAGCGCCGGACGCTGACTGCCTGTGTCTAGTCGCGTTGACTGGCGGTACAGTTGCTAGGGTTTACCACTGGACGCTGTGCTATGTCCGGTCGAGGTGGACCAGACGCATCCGGTCGAGGAAAACCGGTTTTTGACCCTTACTGTACTCGACCGGACGCTGAGGCTCCAGCGTCCGGTCATTTTTGCCGGAGCGTTCGGTCAACTTAGTAGCCGTTGAAATATGACAAACAATGTTTGTAGCTGGAGATGCATGGCATCCATCCGTGGACCGGATGCTGAGTCCAGGGTCCGGTCAGAGCGCAGTGTGCCCAGTGAAGGGGTACAATGGCTCTATTTCATGGGGGCTTCTATTTAAGCCCCAAGGCCGGCTGTGGCTCATATCTTTGGCCATTTTTATTGACATAACAACCTTGTGAGCCTAGCCAAAGTCCTCCCACTCATCTCCATCATTGATTCATCATCATAGTGAGATTGGGAGAGAATCCAAGTGCATTGCTTGAGTGATTGCATCTAGAGGCACTTGGTGTTCGTGTTTCGCTGTGGATTTTGCTTGTTACTCTTGGTGGTTGCCGCCACCTAGATGGCTTGGAGCAGCGAGGATCGTTGAGCGGAGGTGGTGATTGTCTTTGGCTCCAATCATGGTGATTGTGAGGGGTTCTTTGGCGCCAAAAGGTACTCTAGTGGATTGCTCGTGGCTTGTGTGATCCTCATCTTGTGTTGGTTGTGCGGCACCCTATTGAGGGTTTGGCGTGTGAAGCCAATTAGCGCATGAACCTCCAAGTGAGTGAATCGCCACAACGAGGAGTAGCTTGCCGACAAGCAAGTGAACCTCGGTAAAAATCATTGTGTTCATCATTTGATTCCGAGGTGATTGGTCTCCATTGTAATTCTCTCTTGTGATTGATTGGCTCCTTCCTCTATACGACAGTATAACCTTCTTGATCACTCTCCTTGCATTACCGCAAACTAGTTATCAAGCTCTTTAGTGTAACTAGTTGTGAGAGCTTGTTTGCTTGGTTGGTGTAGCTCTTTAGTTAGTCTTTGAGAGCACACTAACATAGGGTAGTGTCTTTGCTACTGTGTGAATAGACACTATCTAAACTAGAATTATAGTAGGTGGCTTGCATTTTAAGTAGGCTAGCACAACACTCGCTTCGCCTCATAATTGTCTAACCATTTTGTTAAGTGTTGTTGTAGAAATTTTATTAGGCTATTCACCCCCCTCTAGCCATTTGGACCTTTCACCATAGCATGCCTCATGAAGATGAATAGGTGACTCTAGAATCCTCAGTATCTCTCTAACCCTTGAGCTCTAGAGCCTATAGTCATGCCCTCAGAAAGCAAAATGAATAAACCTGTGTCTTGGGTCAATCCACAAGGAGGAGTAGAACTCATGGACCCAAGATGGAACATACCGACCAGTTCATCCAAGGAGATCTGACAAGCCTAGTAGATAAGTGAGTTGAGGATGGATCTACTCGTTTGTAGCTACAACTAGAGACTCTAAGGAGCAGACTCGTTGAGATCTGAAGGCAATACCGTTGTTGAGATATGCACTATAGAAGTACTCCTACAACATAGTGTAGAAGTTCTCCTAGAGGGAACTTGGTGACCACAGTGATCTTGTAGTACTCGAAGTAATTGCGGAGCTTGCGTGACGTGACCAAGATGGCGTGTAACAGCTTCTAGACCTGAGGGTAACGAGTTTTTGACTCATTAAGAACCTCACTGATGAAGTAGACCAGATGTTGCACCTTATAGGCATGCTCGGCTTCCTCACGCTCAACGACGATAGCTGTGCTAACGATGTGAGAGGTGGCGGTGATGTAGATCAATAGGGTTTCATCTGGGTGAGGCGCCATCATGATCGAAGGCTTCGTTAGGAACAACTTGAGCTGCTCGAAGGCTATATGAGCCTCCTCCGACTAGGTGAAGCGCTCGGAGGCCTTGAGTAGTTTGAAGAACGGTAGTCCCTTTTCACCAAGGTGTGATATGAAGCGACTGAGAGCAGCCATGCACCCTATAAGCTTATATATATATTTTACGTAGGTTGGCCATTTCATATTGTTGATGGTGGAGACCTTGTCCAGATTGGGTTCGATACCGTGGGCACTGATGATGTAGCCTAGGAGTATGCCAGATGGAACTCCAAAGATGACTTTGAAGGGTTCAACTTCCATCTGTATCTTTTCAAGTTGGTGAACGTTTCTTCAAGGTCAACGATGAGATTGTTAGCGGTTTTGGACTTGACGACCACATCGTCGATGTAAGCTTCGACGTTGTGGCCTATCTATTGGTCAAGGCACATCTGGATGGCCCTTTGGTACGTCGCCCCAGTGTTTTTGAGTGTGAAGGACATGGTGGTGTAGCAATACACACTAAAAGGCGTGATGAACGACATTTTGATCTGGTCGTCCTCTTTGAGAGATATCTAGTAATAGATGGAGTAATAGTCAAGGAAGGAGAGGACTTCATAGCCGATGGTGGAGTCTACAACCTCATCTATCCGAGGAAGACCAAAGGGGTTTTTAGGGTAGTGTTTGTTGAGATTAGTGTGATCAACGCACATTCTCCATTCTTTATTCTTTTTTTGAACAAGAACTGGATTTGCTAACCACTCAAGATGACACACTTCTTTAATAAATTCAGCAGCTAGGAGCTATTTTATTTCTACCCTAATAGCCTCCTTCTTGTCTGGCGCAAATCATCGGAGTTTCTGCTTGATCGGTTTGGCGGTCGGTGAGATATTCAAGGAGTGCTCGATCTTCTCCCATGGTACCCCCAGCATGTCTGCAGGTTTCTAAGCAAACACGTCGGTGTTGGCACATAGGAAGGAGATGAGCATGCTTTCCTATTTGGGGTCAACATGAGCCCAATCTTGATGGTCTTGGTGGGGTCATCGAGGCCAAGGCTGACCTCCTTCGTTTCCTTTAACTTGGTGGAGGCACGTGGAGGCCCTAGCGCTAGGATCTCCAAGTCATCGATGGGCACCATCTTGGCATCGGTGACCACACTCACCATCTTGATGGAGAGGTCGGTTGCTTCGGCGAGGGCAAGACTCTTTGTTTCGATGGCATAGGCAATGGAGAGGTTGCCCCGTAGAGCCAGAACTCTAGCAGGTGAAGGCATCTTTAGTACTAGATAGGCATAGTGTGGTATGGCCATGAACTTGGCAAGAGCTAGCCAACCAAGTATGGCGTGGTAGGCGGTGTTGAAGTCAGTGATGTAGAAGTTGATGTTCTCAACGCGGAAGTTGCTTGCCGTGCCAAACTATAATGGGAGGGTGATCTCTCCTAGCGGTTTGGATGCCTTGCTAGGTACCAGACTCTAGAAGGAGGAGTTAGAGGGAGTGAGGTCTTCTATTATGAGGCCTAGCTCCTTTAGGGCTCTGGCAAAGAGGAGGTTCAGAGCGCTTCTGTCGTCAATGAGTACTTTCCTAAAGAGTACTTTCTTGACTATGGCATCAAGGACAAGGGGGAAACGCCCTATGTAAGGGATGTTCGCCCACTAGTTGGCCCTACTAAAGGTGATGGGGACCTTAGACTAGGGGCGATAGCTGGGGTTGGCGATAGCATCTTCTGCGTTGACGACAAGCACCCGATGGGTGGTGAGCTTTTGATCTCTTTTGCTCTCGGTGGCGGTGAGGCCCCTAAAGATAGTGGTGACCACCTTGTCGTGATCCTAGAAGGCATTGTTGTTGTCTCCATGTGGTCGGTGACCCCTGGCTTTGTCGTCGTTGTCGTCATCCTTCTTTTTGGCCTAGAACTCCTTAGCCAAGCCAAGACAGTCCTTCATCTTGGGCTTGCTATTTTTGTGAAGGGGGCACGGGCCTTCAAGGATCTTCTTGTACTGCTCATCATAGTTGCGCTTGGCACGAGGTTCAGCGATGGTGGCAATGATGTGGTCTGGTTGGCGGCGGCGATATTGACCAGCTTTGGACCCTTCCGGCTGATCACGGCCATTGTCTTGATGGTGGCCGTGATCGTCATAGCGGCGGTCACTATGACATCATTCATCGGGGCATTCGTCGCTATGGCAAGCTAGGCGGTGAGTGCCCGCATCCTCGTTGAAGTGAACTTTGGCTTCTTCGATGTCGACATACTAATCGGTGGTCGTGATCATCTCACCAATCCCCTTTGGCGGCTTGCAATTGAATTTGGAGTGAAGCTCATGGTGATGGAGTCATCGGACGAAGGTGGTGATGATTTCTGCTTCTGTGATGTTGGGAATAGAATTCCTCATCTCAGAAAATCGCCTGATGTCGCTATGGAGGAGCTCGGACGGTTTCTGGTAGATGTGATTCAGATCATGCTTGGTGCCCGGCCGAGTACACGTAGCCATATAGTTGTCGATGAAGACTTTCTTCAGTTGTTCCCAAGATCCAATGGAATCTAGGGCGAGGCTCATGAGCTAGTTCATCGTGGTTGGCGTAAGCATGATATGAAGATAATTTGCCATGACACTGGTATCTCCCTTGGTGGCACGCACAATAGTGGCATAAGCTTGTAGCCACTGTGTGGGGTTCACCTATCCTTTGTAGGGCTTGACCCCAGTGATTTTGAAACTATGAGGCCATTGGAGTGTTCGGACTGCTCTGGTGAATGCTTAGGGCCCTTCAGGGTCATCACCATCAGGATCTAGAGCATTGCCGGTGTTGAGTGGCTGGAGGGCTGTGTCCGGGTTACCGAACTCTTGCCTGTATTCTTGACGCCGGCGTACTTCCTCTTCGTGGTGAGAGAAACAACACCCATTGATGTGACATCGTGCATCCCGAAGGTTGTTGATGTGGGCTCGGACATCTTGGTCGACTTCCTGGTCATGTTGGCAAGGGTAGTCGACGCGGTTCCCCTGGCCCCCCTAGAGGGGTTTTCCATCGCCACGCTGTTGGTTGGCAAAATGGCTTTGGCAGGGGCGATGATTGGATCTTAGCATGGTGGATCGGCGAATCAAGCTTGTCGAGTAGGAAGGTCTCTGATCCTAGCGAATCTCATTGACCCGACAGTGCACCGCTTTAAGCATGGCGGTGACCTTGGTGACTTCTAGCGTTTGCTCAAGCCGAGTGAGCTCATTAGCAGCCATGACCAAGTTAGCGCTTGGAGTCTTGTAGACATTGTGGCCATCGACATGAATGAATTCATCATTAAGGTTGCAGCGAAGTGGGCGTGGCCTCCCTTGCGAGTTGAGCTATTCTTCATTGTGAGCAGCCTTAGCTAGCACAATGGCGGCCTCATTTGCTCGATGCTACATGAGCGGCACAGTCCTTGTTGGTTCCCCATCCTATGGGGGGCTATCGACACTGACATTTAAAATCCTGCCTCCTCAGAAGGGTGGGAAAGGAGGTTGAATGGCGGCGGTTTCAGCGATAGTCTCCGTAGAGCCCTAGGACTCAGAGTTTGGGTTTTCCTCTAGGATGGTATGGAGGGATGCTTCGGGATGCCGACCGATTTGCAGCATGTTGACGGTTGGCGAGAGCTGGTCGGTGATCTAATCGGTGAGAGGATAGATATCACCCACCTGGTCGGCGAATTTTCCCTTTAGGGCATCTTCGTAGGAGGCAGCTATGCTGGTGAGCCCAAAGGGTAGGGCTATAACCCTTAGAGTTTCCTGATTGGCCTCCGATGGATCAGAATCAGAGGTTGGTCGGCACTGAACCAGAGTGGTCAGGGCCGATTCCATGATGGAGAGGTAGTTGGTGAGCTTCTAGCCAATCTGATCGATGGATGCAATCAGATTGTCATTGTCTATCCGCTTCCTCGGATAGTGGGGGAGCAGGCGATGAATTGTTGGTGAAGACAACCTTGGAAGTGGTTCTGAGATCGGATCTGCTGTTGCAGGTGCTGGTGTGGTCAGCATAGAATCGATCTGCACCAGATCGATGATCTCTCTGTCTCCATCAGCATTGATGACCTAGGAGATCAATCTGACCATAAAGATTTGGTCAGGCTTTGGGGAGGACGAAGAGCCTACAAAACGTACCATCTTGTTCATCATGGAAACAGCACGCACACCCCTACTTAGCATGCCAACTATCGACAAAAGATGCTCAGCAGTCCACCGAGGGGTATCACACGATGGTAGATTTGTCATAGAGGTGCGTGTAATCAAGAACAACAAGGCAACATAGACACAAGAGTTAGACAGGTTCAGGCCATGAGTACAACATAATACCCTACTCCTATGGTCTATTGGTTTGTATTGGCGATTATGTGATATTGCATGTGTTTTGAGGGGTCCCTGCCTACATTATATAGTCTAGGGAGCAGGGTTACAAGTCGGTTAGATCTAGGAGATAACTGGAAAGTAATAACAGATTACATGAATCATGGGATCGAATGTATCCTAACAAATCTCATAGTATCTTCAGGATATCTTCCTGGTGTCTTTCGGGGCGTGATGAGTAGCATCGTGCTCCGCAAGGCTTCATCTTGTGGGCTGGACGACCCCTGGGGGCATAGCCCATGTAGTCTGCCATGGGTACCTAGGGTCGTACCCCCCACATGCATGGTTGCCATTGCGTTGTAGTACGATCCACCCGTGATGATCCTTTAGTCGGTGTTGGGTTACTAAACGATTCGGTAGTGATGCACTATTGACCCCTATCGCATCAGACGAATAGTGGTGGTGATGGATGTTTGCTTCACCAAAGGCGAGTGGTATAGGAGTGATGACAAAACAACCAAAGGTCCTTACATCTGACGGTGACAGAATTGCATGTGGTTTTCACAATGTATTTACTAAATTTAGCTAGGTCTTAATAACTTACTGAACGCACACCATACAGATATAATCATTACACATCATTCATCATGTCCACAATGAAGAGTACTTGTTATAATAACAATGCTCGATACTAACATAACAACTATGTCAACTAATGAATTAACACAAGCAGTACATAGATAGCTTAATAAAGGTTCTGCTCCCTATAGACTTACGTAACTAAAACGTGGTAGATATGCTCTGCTCCTTTAGATTGGCACTTCTTGATCGGCTTGGCAGCCAATGCAGCATGGAACCCCTCTTCTTCCTCCCATAGCCATTGCAGGAAAATCATTCAAAAGCACAGAGACTCCAAAACCTACACAATGCAAAGCAGTAGAATTAATAATATTCAATATACCATTGGTTTAATTAGCAAGCCAAAATTGGACTATATATAGACTCAAAACAACTCCCTATCTAAACAAAGACATATCCTAACAATAAAATACAGGATATGCACCTTTACGGCTCTGCTAATGACTCCACGAACAAGGGAACATAAGGCATATAGTGAGATCTATTCAAATAAATACTCTAGGTACTTTTAGGGTAGTGGATGACCAGGGTAGGGAGGACATGAACTTTTCTACGGCTCATGTCATATGCCATTAGTGTTCTATCCTCCCTAATAAGGAAAATCAAATTCCATTCTAGGTGAACTGCAATCACTCTATAGTCTGCATTGGCAGCCTCAGAACCGAGTCCAATATTGTTCAGTCCAAATAGCTACAACATGTTTACCGTATGCTTCAATGTTCATTCACTAGTACCATAGTCTTCAAGGATCCAGATTGAAAGGTTAGACGTATTGAAAATATCAGCAATACATAGACACAACTGACCCAGATCTCCATGAATGGACATTGCAGTACCTGCTGGCCTAAGAATTTTCCTCCATGTCTTTCCCTCCATATCAACAACAACTATGTGGGACACCTCCAGCATGTGCATAAAACCATTAAGAGACACATTTTCTAAAAATTTGCATACTAGAATATCCTCTCCCCATTTAGATTCTTTACACATCCATGCTCCAGTTTTGGATGAGTAGATGCTGACAACTAACACCCTAGATGACCTTACCCACAGTTCTACCACATGGAAATGCGAGGAGATTGTGGTATTGAACCCTAAGTGAGCTAAACCATAGCAAAGGTTGCTATGTGATAGTACCACTAATTTTCTAGTCACCGGATTGCAGACAACTAGCGAAGCCCAACACACCAATAAAGGAAGAGGCCTCTGCAGCAATCTAAGATGACTAAATCCTGAAGGGGAAGGGCAAGAAGGAAAAGGAGGGGTATTCACTAGTGAAGCTGGTGAATTAGCGTTTGCCTTTCTGGTTGCCATACATGAATCTAGTGACAAACTAGGGCAACTCCTTATGGTGCTCGGATTCAAAGATGAGGCGATACTAGGAGCGAAACACACACTTGTAGCTACACAAGGTGTGGGTGGTGAGGTGGCGAGGATAAGTACCAAGACATCGTGTCGGGTTCATAAACCCGGGGTCCCTCATGGACCTGCTTCCCAGCAAAAGCTTGGCCCTACAGATGACATTGCGAACGATGCGCAACTCCTAAGCTAGCCCTAAAACCTAACAACAGGCCAGGGGCGATTCGATCTCCGATCGAAAGGGCTAGCCAAGGAGGACCAATGCTCGCCTCCAACTCTGGCCACCTCTCTAACTAGAAGGCTTGGCCAGCTCGCCTCTGACTTTGGCACTCGCTTCTAACTCTAGCCCGTCTCTCTGACCAAAAGGCCTGGCCAAGGAGGAACAACACTCGCTTCCGTCGCCTCTGACTCTGGCCTGCCTCTCTGACCAGAAGGCATGGCTGAGAGGGGATGACGCTCGCCTCCGACTCTAGCTCGCCTATCTGGCTAGAAGGCTTGGCTAGCTCGCCTCTAACTTTGGTGCTCGCTTCTGACTCTAGCCTACCTCTCTAATTGAAAGGCCTGGCCAAGGAGGAACGACGCTCGCTTCCATCTCTTTTGACTCTAGCCTGCCTCTTCGACCAGAAGGCCTGGCCAAGATGGGATAATGCTCACCTCCAACTCTAACTCACTTCTTCAACCAGGAGTACACCGAACCTCTGCTTACTGCTCTTCTCCGACTAGGAGGCTAGAGCCAACTAGGGAACGACCAACTAGGGATGCCCGCTCATTAAAGACCCAGGGAACAGATAGAGCAAGTAAGGCTGAATGCTCTAGTCAACTGTAATACCAAGGACCATATCCTGCACACCTATAGGACAGTACTGCTAGGCTATGTCAAAAGGATGCTCCACAACCTTCTAGACATGTCAGAACATGAATAGTATTGTGGGCGTCGACATTTGCCATACTAGAAGATCACGGTGGAACCAATCACATGCAACCAACCATCAACAGTATTGTGGGCACCGACAAACCACCTTGTACCCGACGGCATGGGCAACAAGACTAGGTAGCACACACACTCTCTTTCTCTCACACTTTCTCTCTTGTAATGCCATCCCCTTCATCTATAAAAGGGGATGCGCTCTCTCCAAAAGGAGGGGGATTGAGGGGATTAATTCAGACGATTTGAATGACTCCAACGAATAACATATGGAAAAGCCAAATAGAGCCAAATAGAGCTCTAACATATGGATGATTTGAATGACTCCAACGAATAACAAAGGAGGGGGATTGAGGGGATTAATTCTGATTCTCTCTGCTCGGCTCTAGAACTCTAAAGCCAAATAGAGCAACACTTAGCTCATGTAGGAGCTCCTGTCACTCTTGGCCCCTAGGTCTAGAGTTCGACCAGACCTCTGATACCCCCATCTTACTCCTTCCCATTTGTAACCATGCAGCAAACTTCGAGCACCTAAGCTCGGGAATAAAGTCACTAACCAACTCAAACTGGATGTAGGGCACGTAATATGAACCAGTATAAACCCTATGTCATTGAGTGCTAGGCCACATCCGATCACAACGGATGGAAAAACTACAAATATTTACGTGTTGGTCACTTTCTGCACCGATAGTTGGCGCCATCCATGGGGAGGACGCTGTATGTTCACGCTTTTGGCCATCAGATGGCCCACCTTTCCACCACCTTTGCCATGGTAGGCTCAAGTGATATGACTCACTTTGGCTCGCTAGAATTTCCCACACTCCCACCTTTTGGGATGTGGGTTCCACCCATCTTCAAGCCGTCCCAAACCTTCCTCTTCAGAAGCCTGCACTTCATCGCCGACCAGCTCAGCGTGCTTCGCCTTCATGAGAAGGCACTTGTTCTAGCGCCCGTCGGAGGGACGCCCTCCATTGGCTCTAGGGCACCTAGCGACCTCAATGATGAGGCGCCTACGCTTTGTTCTGAGCCCACGCAGGGCTCAAACCCCACTGTGAGTAACATACATACTATTATTTACTCGCTATTTACTATTTTCCACCGACTCTCTGGAGGGACCCCGTTTTCCCTACCACAACTGCCATGCGACCAGTTCCCCTATGGTCTCACATCCCCCATGGTTGTGTATGCACGAGGGCTCCAAAAGATGCTAGTGCCACCCCCACTCACATTCGAATTCATGGGGATGGCGGGCTATGCCCCCGCCTCTTTTCACGACCTCATGGATGATGATGTTGAGAGCAATGGCTCCAGCATAGGCGACATCGTGGCACCTAGCCACCCTCTATCCTAGGAGTGCACTATGACGGACGCTCTGGGATAGCCACCGATGGTGGCAGAGTCTCTATAGACCCACACCCCTTCAAACCCTCACGCAAAGGCCCTCACATGTGCGCAGGAGCATGGCGAGGAGCTACGACAAAGGCGGCAGAACCAGCCGTCACCTGCACTGGTGTGCTCGGCGTAGCATGCTGGGCCCTGTGCACGTAACCCAATAAGCAACGCCTGGGGTCGCGCCCGCTAGGTCTAGTGCAACATCATAGATGGTGGGAACAATCCCTTATAGTTCACCTGGGCTGGCCAGAACATCGCCGCTATGGCAATGCTTCTGCATGTCCTTCCAGAGCCTATCGACCCCTAGGAGCAGGCGGTCCACCAGAACCTCCAGGCACTGGTGGAAACCACCGCCATTCAATAGGCGGAGAGCTCCTCATCATGACACCATCTCACGGCCTCTCTCCCCACTAGGGGAGTGGGGACGCACTAGATGAATCACTCCATCTGCTCATCGCCACAGCCGCCGAGCATGGAACAGGAGACCATAGCTATGCCATGACCTGACTCGGTGCCCGCTCCACATCGACCGCCTGTGTGCGGATGCCTTAGGCCGAACCAAGATGCTCACAACATCATCAACAACCAACGTTAAGCCCGACATGGTGATGACGTCCATTGGGCGGTGATGAGAGCAGGCAGCTCAGGCTCCGGCTAGACCATCGAGGGGACCTATGAGATGCACCCTAGGCATGGTCGCTAACCCGATGACTGGAGTCCTAGCCCAGATGGCCTAGGACCATGGGCCTTTGGCTGATGCATCTAGAGAGCACCATTCCCATGGCGCTTCTAGCTGCCTACCAACATCACCAAGTATACTAGGGAGACGAACCCTGGTATATGGCTCAAAGACTTTTGGCTCGCCTACCGAGCCAAAGGAGTGGATGATGACCACTTCATCATTCAGTACCTCCCCATCTATGTGGGGAACATGTTTGAGCATGGCTCAAATTCCTCCCACACGATAGCATCTATGACTGGGCGGACCTCAAGAGGATCTTCATCGGGAATTTTTAGGGGACATATGTCCGCCTTGGGAACTCTTGAGACCTCAAGAGCCACCACTAGGAGCCCAACGAGTCCTTGTGGGATTACATCCATAGGTTCTCAAAACAATGCAACTCCGTCCCTGATGTCATCGACGTAGACGTCATCAGTGCATTCCTCTCTAGGACAACCTGTGAGTCCCTTATCCACAAGCTTGGCTGTCTGAAGCCCCGTACCACTCGTGACCTGCTCGATGTCACCATGAACCATGCCTCTAGCAAGGAGGTAGTTGGAGTAGTCTTCAACAGAGGCCAGGACAAGGGTAAGGCTAAGTGTAAGGATCAAGACGAGGGCCCTTCCACACAGAGGGGCAATAAGAACAAGAAGGATCGACGCCTATTGACCAACTCTGTGTTGGTCACCACGGCTGATCGCATGAGCAAGCAACCCTAGTAGGGCTAGCCTGACCACTTCGACAAGCTCATGGATAGCCCATGCACCAACCACACCTACCCCATCAAGCACCTCTACAAGGACTGCAAGCTCCTCAAGCGCTTCCTATGATAGGCCGGTGGGTCGAAAGAAGGAAAGGGCAAGGAGGCAGCAGCTAAGAAAGGAGGCATGGTGGGCAAGGATGGGGATGCCTTTCCCGGCCCTAAGGAATGCATCATGATCTTTGGGGGATCCAATGCCATATACTCCAAGCGCCTTCACAAAATGCGCTACAGAGAGGTATGCATCGCCGAAATAGCTGTCCCCACCTTTCTTCACTGGTCAGAATCTCTGATCACTTTTGATTAGAGGGACCATCCTTCCCACGTCACCAGACTAGGTCGCTATCTGCTCATTGTCGACCCCATTGTCTGCAAGAAGTGCCTCACCTAGGTGCTGATGGACGGAGGCAACAGCCCCAACATCCTCTATGTCGACACCCTCGATGTCATACGCATCCCCCAGTCGAAGCTCTGCTTAGTGAACTCTCCCTTCTATGGTGTGATCTCGAGGACATAGGAGTACCCGCTCGGGTAGATTGACCTGCCTGTCACATTTGGCGACTGAGCCAACTTCCACTCAGAGGTACATACCTTCAAGGTGGTGGACTTCCTAGGGTCTTACCATGCCATCTTGGGGCGTCCATGCTATGCCAAGTTCATGGTGGTCCCCAACTACACCTACCTAAAGTTGAAGATGCTGGGACTGAACGATGTCATCACTATGGGTAGCACCTTTTCGCACGCCTACACTTGCGACCGCAAGCATTATGAGCTCACCACTACCATCATCAACTCGTCTGAGCTCCCTCGACTTGGGGAGTTGTCAACCCTAGCAGTCTCAGACTACAACAAGCCAACCTCCTCGTCTGCCTTCCGCCCACTTGAGGAAACTAAGGCGGTGGGGATCAACCCCACTGACCCTACCAAGACGGTGCAGATCAGGACCTAGCTCCCGGTCAAATAGGAATATGAGCTCGTTGACTTTCTACACGCCAATCATGATGTCTTCGCATGGAAACCTTCCAACATGCGGGGAATACTGTGGGAGGTTGTCAAACACGCACTATGCCTCATCCTAGGCTCACAGCCCACCAAGCAACGCCTACATCGCTTTGACAATGAGAGGCATAGGGCCATAGGCGAGGAGGTCACCAAACTCTTGGCAGCCAGATTCATCAAGGAGGTATACCACTCCGACTGGCTTAATAATCCCATCCTTGTTAAAAAGACGACTAAGAAATGGAGAATCTGTGTTGATTATACTGGCCTCAACAAGGCTTGTCCAAAGGACCATTTACCTTTACCACACATAGACCAGATAGTCAACTCCACCTTAGGATGTGAAATCCTCTCCTTTCTGGATGCCTACTCAGGCTATCACCAGATCATGATGAAAGAGTCCGACCAGCTCACGACTTCATTCATCACCCTGTATGGTTCGTACTACTACATGACCATGCCTTTTGGTCTGAAGAATGCTGGTGCCACCTATCAACGGTGCATACAGCAATGCTTCACCGATCAAATCAACTAGCTCGATCAGCCTGATCAAGTCGAGCAACCAAAACCAACAATCGTTGTCTATGTTGATGACATAGTGGTCAAAACGGCTCAAGCTTGCGACCTGATCGCAAACTTGGCCGCAACGTTCATGAACCTCCGAAGGTTCAACATCAAATTGAATCCCAAAAAATGTGTCTTTGGGGTTCCAAAGGGGAAGCTGCTTGGATACATCATGTCTGAATGCGGCATTGAGGCCAACCCCAAAAAATCATGGCCATCTCCAACATGGGCCCTATACGTAACATCAAGGGTGTACAGAGGCTCACCGGCTATTTGGCTGCCCTGAGCTAATTCATCTCCCAGCTCGGCGAATGAGGGATGCCTCTCTATAAGCTTCTCAAAAAGACGGATGCTTTCGTCTGGACTAAGGAAGCACAATAGGCTTTAGAGAGCCTCAAAGCATCACTGACGTCAGCCCCAATCCTCGTCGCTCCTAAACGGGGAGAACCCCTCCTCCTCTACATCATGGCAAGCAACCACATGGTGAGCGCCGCCCTAGTCATAGAAAGGGAGGAGCCAAGACACCACCTTAAGTTCCAACGACCCGTATACTTCATTGGGGAGGTACTCATCGACCCCAAGGTCTGGTACCCCCAGGTGCAAAAACTCCTATACACTGTGTTGATGGCGACCCAAAAGCTCCTGCACTACTTCACCGACCACAAAGTCTCCGTTGTCACTTCATACCCACTCGGAGACATCATCCGCAACTACGACACCGTGGGATGAATCTCCAAGTGGGCACTCAAGCTAATGGGCCATGACATCAGGTATATCCCCCATACCGCTATTAAGTCTCAAACTCTCGTGAACTTTGTCGCTGAATGGATGGAGGTCCAGCTCCTGACCCTAGATGTCACCCATGAGTACTGGACAATGTACTTCAATGGGTCCGTAATGGCACCTGGCTTAGGGGCTAGAGTGGTTCTGATCTCCTTGGATGGTTGTAGGCTCCGCTATGCGATCTGCCTCCACTTTTCGACCTCAAACAATGCCATGGAATATGAGGCCGTCATCAACGGACTATGCATCTCCATTGAGCTTAGCGCTACATGACTCTACGTTCACGGCGACTCGGAGCTGGTCATCGATCAGGTCATGAAGGAGTCCTCCTACAAAGGCCCCCTCATGGCAGCATACTGCCAGGAGGTGCGCAAGCTTGAGGACAAATTCTAGGAGATCGAGCTACACCACATCCCCCAAAAGGACAATGATACCACCAATTTTCTCGCAAAATTGGCTGCCAGGCGGGTTTTGTCTCCAGACGGGGTCTTCATCAATGACCTTCATGAACCATCTACCTGCATCCTAGAAGGTCTGATCCAAACACACCCCGATGCCAACCCGGTGCTTGAGGGCTCCGACCCCAGTGCCTCTGTGATGGCATCGCCCACCATCGTCGCCATGGTGGCACTCAATCAAGCTAACTGGTTGGTGTCGCTACTCGCCTACCTCCTTGAGGAGGTTCTCCCACCCAAGAGGACTGAAGCGCGATGAATTGCTCAACGCACCAAGACATTCATCACAATCGGTAATGAACTCTACAAACAAAGTCCGTCGGGAGTACTCATGAAGTGCTTCCCTACCGACCATGGGAAGCAGCTCCTCCTCGAGGTCCATGCTGGAATCTATGGAAATCACGTAGCCCTAAGGTCGCTGGTCAAAAAACCTTTCATCACGGTTTTTACTAGCCGACTGCACTACAAGATGCAGAGGAGGTCATCCGTAGGTGTGAAGGATGCCAGTTCTATCCTCGGCAAACTCATTTGCCGACACAGGAGCTCCAAACCATCCCCATTACATGGCCGTTCATGGTCTAGGGTCTCAACATGGTAGGACCCCTCAAAAAGGGCTCAGACAGCTTCACTCACTACTCATAGCGGTCAATAAATTCACCAAGTGGATAAAGGCCAAACCCATCACCAACATCTGCTCGGAAGAGGTGGTCAAATTCTTCCTCAACATCATCTACTAGTTTGGCATTCCTAACTGTATCATCACTAACCATGGATCTAACTTCACTGGGAAGAAGTTCCTAGACTTTAGTGATGGATATGACATCTGGATCGACTAGGCCTCGGTCGGACATCCATGGACTAGTGGTCAGGTCGAGCAGGCCAATGGCATGGTCCTCCAAGGACTTAAGCCATGCATCTTTGACCAACTCAACAAGTATGCTGGGCAATGGGTTGCAGAGGTCCTAGCAATCCTCTAGAGCCTAAGAATGACCCCAAACTGATCCATAGGGTTCACACCCTTCTTCCTAGCCTATAGAGCTAAAGTAGTGCTGCCCTCCAACCTCAACCATGGTGCCCCAAGAGTGAAGGCCTTCGACCATGATCAAGCCACGGAGGCTCGACAAGACATAGTCGACCTGCTCGAGGAGGCCCACGAGACAACCATCATCTGCTCCGCTCACTACTAGCAGACTCTCTATAAGTACCATGAGAGGAAAATTAGAGCAAGGATCCTTGAGGTCGGAGACCTCATGCTTCGAAGGACCTAGTCGACCAAGGAGAAGCACAAACTCTCTCTGCCATGGGAAGGACCCTATACGGTGACCAAAGTGATCCAACCAGGCGCTTACCGACTGAAGGATGACAACAGCAACGTTCTCACCAACACTTGGAACATCGAACAATTACATCATTTCTTCCCCTAAAAATTTAGTCTTACCGCTTTCTTTCATTCAACGTTTGCTCCTACAAAGCACCTCGGCCTAAACACTTTTGGCCTGGGTTGCTCGGTGGCTCCATGGGGGTGCAATACCACCTCTCTTTTTTACTATCATATGGTAAATGCTTTTTTACCCAAATGAAAGGGTAGTCCGTTCCTTTAATTACCTTACATGACTTTGCTTTAAACATTCTGACCGATCGCACCCTACCACTACCTACAGTTATGAGCAGCTGAGCCTTGTAGGCCACGCTTGGGCTCTTAAGGTTGTAGCCTATGGGATGAATGGGTAGGTATGAAAAAGAAAGAATAAAAATAGAGCTATGCTAGGGTAAAAACAAGGAACGGATGGGACAAACTTCCCCGAACGAAGTGATTCATCACAAAAACAAAGTTGCTGTATTCATGGATACACAAAAATGTTTACATAGGGGCTCTTGCATGAACTTATCCTTTACATTTGCTAAGTACTTCTACTCTAATTTCTAATGTGTCTGCCTAGCGGCATCGGCTACCGACTCGATCGGTGAAGATAGGGGCTGCTCGGTCTCTGATGGGACAATGTTTGGCTCGGTCAAAGGCAGGGCGACGTTTGCTTCTGACCTTGGCTCCACTCCATCTATAGGTTGGGTGATGTCCTCCTAGCGCGTGCCTTCAGCCATGCTCACATGGCAAGCCTCCATCACCCATTACACGGAGACTTGCTCTGCCACCAACTGTGCGTGTGGCAGCAAGCTCTCCCTGAGCGCATGGATGGCGTCCGGGCTCTAGCCTTCGGCATACCCGCTATAGATGGTGACGAAGTCCAAGTCTAGGTGGTGTGTCACCACCAAAGTCAGCACCCCTAAAGTCCCGTAGAACATTCCATCAGAGATAAGCGCCCGAACTTCGTCTGAGACCTCCGCCAGTCGAATAGCGGACGTGTTGGTGCTTGGCGCCGACCTGAACACCTCCGAGACAATGACTTGGGCGATGTTGCAGAGCTGGTCGAGCTCCCCCTTGAGAGCACATCGCTCTTCAAGGGACTTGGCCAGTGCCTCCACATTTTGACCAATCATCGCCTTGGCTGTCTTTAGGTCCCGCTCCAGCGAACCAACCTTTTTACCTAGTTCTGGAAGAAGGATGACAAGCTCAGAAGCAAGTTAAAGGAAAAACCAAGACATCAACCAAAAGCAGAAAAGGTACATACTGAGGTGGGTGTTCTCAAGGATGGAGAGTCCTTCCTCCTACCAAGTCACCTACTCATGCAGCCGAGCATTTGCCTCCTCCGTCCCAAGCACCGAGCCCCAAAGCGTGAGCACTTCTTGGTCGACCTCTGACTGGGCCTTCCGCTCTAATTCTAGGGCCTCTAGGGAACTCTGGAGCACCGCCATGGTCTCCGCCAAGGACTTCTCGAGTGCCACCTCAGTCTTCGCTTGGCGGACCTTCGCCGCATCGAGTCCTCGCTCAGCGGTGGTTGCTCTCTCCACCATGAGCTGTTCCACCACCCATGCCTCCATCGCCTCAGCCGCCCGATCTTGAGACTCATGGCTGGTGGACTCTAGCTGGCACTTGAGCTCAATGACCCACCATGACATCTCTTCCAAGCCCTACAAAGCAAGAAGCAGGCATGCTGAGACAACCGGTGAAAGACCAAGGAGCCAAGGATGAACGCAGAAAACTTACCTCTGCAATGCAGGGCAGGTCGACCGTCACTGCCTGATGGATGATCTTGACCCGCTCCAAGGCCTCCTCGAGCTTCACCCTGGTTTGGGCGAGATCAGACTCCATGGCAAGTCCTCTCCCCCCAAGTATGTCCTAGAGCTACACCTCCTCCTCATCTCAAAGGATGAACCGCACCTTCCTTGGGTCACCGAGGCAGGGCCACACTAGGTTGGTGGTCGCCCCCAACCCGCTAGAAGGCCCCACCAATGACCGGACCACCGCCAGCTCCTCCAATGGTAGGATGGTCAGTGGCTCCACCCTGGTGCCTACCTCATCGGTGCAGGGGATCTCTACCTCCTCGACCTCATGGCCCACCGGCGGTTGTTCTGCCTTTGGTCTGGCCACGTCTCCTCCTGACCGAGACAACTTTGACTAGGAGGGCGAGCCATGCATCCCTCCGACGGGCGAGGCAGGGAGCCCAGTCTCCCTCCTTTCTTCCACCATGACTGTTGGGGGAGGGGTCGCAAGGGTCACCTTCGATGCAACCTCTGCCATCACCACCGGGATCGCCGCCAACACCGTCACCACCGCTACCGCCGTACTTGTGACCGACCGGGAGGGCGCAGCCCCTAGAGGGGAAGGTCACACTGCCGCCACCCTGTTCTCCCCACCACTCATCACGGCATGCTGCAAGCTGGGCCTCCACTCCTCCTACATGGGAGGCAGGGCGATGCTCAACCCCATCAATATCTGGCTGCTGTCAAACGAGTATAGGTCAGTCACGCTAAAAAAACTCAAACTATGAGATCAAAAAGAAACAAAGAATACATACCGAGACATAAGCGGCAGGGCTCTGAAGCCCTAAACCACTGGCAACAGGCCTGCTGGATGAGGGCCACTCATAGGTCATGAGTAGGGATGAAAATGGATCAGATATGGATGGATATCACTGATATTACATTTGTTTTTATATTTCTGTCTGGATTTGGATTCGAATACGAATAGTGTCAACCATGTCAGATAGGATATGATTTAATATCGACATCTTAAATATATGATTTGAGTATTCAGATATGGATACGGTGTCGGATGTTGAATACTGGAACTCAGATATGGACAGATCTGAACCCTCTAAACAGATTCGGTCTCGAATACGGTCAGAAAATATCCATACCATTTTCACCCCTAGTCATGAGCCACGCCCCCTCACTTCGATTAGGGGGGTGTCGACCCGGCCGACTCCCAAGCGGCCCATGAGTCACCGCAACTGTCGGCTCAAGGTTCGCCAACCGGAGTAGCTAGTGGGGCATCCCCCCGTTGTGGATCACACGCCGGCACTGGCCCCAAAGATGTGTGGGTGCGAGCCCACTCCTCTGACCGCTTGGCCTACCCCGGCGTGCCTAGAGTAGGTGGGGACAAGGATGGCGCCACCTCTGAAGGGCGTGACGACCGCGTCCGCTTCGCCTCTCACTCGCCGATGGCGTCTAAACTCGCGGCATGCTTCCTTGGCGTGGGAACATCGCCGCACCTCTCTACCTCCTGCCAACCACCAACGGATGCAGCCGTAGGCTCATGATGCTCCACCAAGGTTGCAACAACCTCCCGGCCTCCCTCATCGTCGGAGGAGATCACATCGTCACCCATCTCCGTGGGGTCCTCCGACTCGAGCTCCGCCTCGTTGTCGCTCCTGTTTTCCCTAGCCCGCATGTACCGAGCGATGTCCTACTCCTTTTGGTGCTTCCTCCTAGCCTTCTCAGCTCTCTTCTTCTTCTAGTAGTCCACCACCTCATTTAGGGTAGCTTACCGAGCCACACCCTCTAGCCCCTTCGAAAGGTGCAGCTGGGGTTTATAACCAGTAAGTCCCTACAAAATAGATGACTTGAAGTCAAATTATAGGGGAGCGAGATTGAAATGGACACGAAATAAGGAAAGGAGAACATACCAGATTGGGCAACTTCCTAGCGTGGAGAGGTCTAGGCTTTCCTTCAAGGGTCTCCTAGGCCTTCAGTTGTAGCACCCAATCGAGTCAGCTCTAGACTTCGTCCTTCGCTAACTCCAGTTGTGACGCATGGTCAGGGTCTATCGGGCTAGAGTACAACCACATCGGCCATGTCCTTTCTGCTAGCAGGGCGACCCGATAGTGGAAGAAGGTGTGGAACACCCTCACCCTATCAAGGCCATGCTGCAACAGCTTCTAGAGCTCCACCCCGATGATCTCTAGCTTGTTCTATCGGCTAGAGGGCCCCCACGACCAGCTTTCCCACCTCTCCGGTCTCCTTCCGATGAATAGTGGGAACAACGCCTCCACCAGGTTCTAGATGTAGAACCACTCCCTATGACACCCCTGATTGGAGTCTTAGGGGGTGTACATGAGGTAGGAGCCTGACGAGCTCAGCTTCTTCTGCAGGGCGAAGCCACCAACCGGCGCGGTCCCCTCTAACAAAGCTCACCCGGTGAACATTCACTGAAAGAAGTCCATGTGCGGCTCCATCCCGAGGGAGGCCTCGCACATGGTGACAAAATCGACGACATGCAGCACCCTAGTTGGATTGAGGTGCTATAGCTCTAGGCCCCACTCATTGAGGAGCTCGCACAAGAACCAGTGCATGGGGTATCCTAGCCCGCACTCATGGAAGGCAAGGAAGGAGACAACCTCACCGGCCCAAGGTTGTGGGAAATTCTCCCCCACAGGAGCCCTCTAGTGCGCCACCTCCTTTGGTGAAAGCAGCTCCTTCCCAGCAAAGGTGGCCAGCAATGACTCATCCACATTGGATGGCCTCTAGCTCGACATTGTGCTCTAGATTTATGAAATAGATCTATGTGTTCTCCTCTCCCTCACTCTATCCTCTCTCACTTAGGAACCATCGCGGCATGAACGCACTTGGCGAGAAAGAAGAAGGAGGAGAGACGGTGGATGGAGAATAGGGGAAGGAACAGGACAAAAGCCCTCCCCTTCCCCTATTTAAGGAGAAGATGTAGTAGTTGGAGAAAGGTGAAGGATTGGGGCAAAAAACCCTCTCCCTTCCCCTATTCAATGCAGATGGGAATGCGACGGGACGCGCCTTGACCGATGGGATGCGCCCTGGCCGATGAGATGGTGCCTAGTAAGACAGGACGTGGCCTGGGCATGGCCCACCACTACCACATGCTAGGCGAGAGAAAGAAGGTGCAACCACATGCAGGTGGCCCTCCGCCTTCCCAGGCAAAACTTGGTAGGGCCCAACAATGGGATCTCTGCCCAAAAGAGACCAACTGGCTTCCTAAGTTGATCGGATGGCTCAGGCGAACACCGAGAGATAGGTAAGGAATAGAGGGATGCCCCATGTGGGCCATGCTGACTCCATCACAAACGACAAGCATGAATCCCATTCGGACATATCCGATAAAAACTCCTCAAAGCCTATCACTTGGATCATCAAGGTAACTCTACCAATCCCTCCTACTTTATTTTTCGGATGCATGATCATTCATTCATTCATCCAGTCTCATACACGCATTCATGCATTCATTCATATAGTCATTCATTCATCCCATACATCTGAATCATCACATATACAATTGATGCATCATAATGCTCTGTGTTGCGTCATGAAGCGGCAGTTGCCTCATTCAACATGAGCAATGACCGATCGGGGTTCAAAGGTTGGCCGGCGAATGGCTCAAGGCCACCTCACATCAAACAAAGCTAGGGGAGAAAAATGTAGATGAGCCCTAGTGGCCCTCGCCCAATCTGCCTAGGAGTAGACAGGGTCATCTCAAACCTTCTCATTTGATCCTAACCTCGAGCCATGCCCATAGAATCTCCATTGAGGGGAGGCTAGCAGGCCACCTGGGTTGGTCTCCGGAATGACCCAGGCATCTACCGAGATGCGGGTTAAGGAGCAGTGGAATGCCACATGAGGCCTATGCCAACCCCATCATGAACGATGGACCCGGATTCTACTCAAACATGCCGATTAGCAGGCTCACCGAGCGCGTTGCTTGAGCCATCGAGGCAAGCAATGTTAGCTCAGCCCCTCTGGTTGTGGAAACTATGGATGGGGTAATGCATGGAACTCGACCAACCCCTACCGAGCCCAACGGGGCTTAGGGGCTTAGGTTGCCTGACACCGACTCAGGAAATCAACCAACCATGCAGGTCATGGGCAGGACAAACATAGGTGAACACCCCAAACGATAGTCTATGGAACCAAGAAAAGAGCACCAAGATGCTTAGCCTCCAACCGACTCACCAGTCAGACGTAGGCTTGGGGGCTACAACCACGGGTGTGCTCGTGTGGACCCACCATCAAAACAAAAATTCCCTCACTGGGCAACACAAAACCCTCCCTAGATGATTCTATCTGAATCACTCAAGGGCTCAGGGCTACACTCATTGGGTGCGCTCATGCGCACCCACCATCAAAATGAAAGATCCCCTAGATAATTCTACTTGAATTGCCCAGGGGCTCGGGGGCTCTTGTTGGGTTCATAAACCTAGGATCTCTCATGGACTTGCTTCCCAGCAAAAGCTCGGCCCAGCAGATGATGCTGTGAACAATGCACAACTCCTAGGCTGGCCCAAAAACCTAACGATAGGCCAAGGGTGATCCAATCTCCGACCGAAAGGCCTGGCCAAGGAGGACCAACTCTCACCTCCAACTCTGACTGCCTCTCTGACTAGAAGGCCTAGCCAGCTCACCTTTGACTTCGGCACTCGCTTCCGACTCTAGCCTGCCTCTCTGACTGGATGGTCTAGACATGGAGGAACGATGCTCGCTTCTGTTGTCTCCGACTCTAGCCCGCCTCTTTGACCGAAAGGCCTGGTCAAGAAGGGATGATGCTTGCCTCCAACTCCCGCCCACCTCTCTAACTGGAAGCCCTGGCTAGCTCACCTCTGACTCTAGCGCTCGCTTCTGACTCTAGCCCGCCTCTCTGACCAGAAGGCCTAGCCAAGGAGGAATGGCGCTCGCTTTCATCGCTTCCAACTCTGGCCTGCCTCTTCGATCGAAAGGCCTAGCCAAGAAGGGATGACGCTCGCCTCCAACTCTGACTCACTTCTCTAACTGGGAGTACACCAAACTTCTACTTATAGCTCTTCTCCGATCGAGAGGTCGAAGCCGACTGGGGAACGACCAACTAGGGACGCCCGCTTGGTAAAGACCCAGGAAATGGATAGAGCTAGTAAGGTAGGACGCTCTAGTCAACCGCAATACCAAGGACCGTACCATGCACACCTATATGACAGTACTGTTAGGCCATGTTAGAAGGATGCTCCACAATCTTCCAGACATGTCAGAACATGTATAGTGTTGTGGGCACCGACATTTATCCTACAGTATGGTAGGCGCCGATATTTGCCGTACCAGAAGATCATGATGGAACCAACCACATGCAACTAGCCATCAATAGTATTGTGGGCGCCGACAAACCACCTTTTACCCGATGGCGTGGGCAACAAGACTAGGTAGCACACACACACTCTTTCTCTCACACTTTCTCTCTTGTAAAGCCATCCACTTCATCTATAAAAGGGGATGTGCTCTCTCAAAAAGGAGGGGGATTGAGGGGATCGATTTAGATGATTTGAATGACTCCAATGAACAACATATGGATGATTCCAATTCTCTCTGCCCAGCTCTAGAACTCTAAAGCCGAACAGAGCAACACTTAGCGCACGTTAGAGCTCCCGTCACTCTTAGCCCCTAGGTCCGAAATCTAACCGAACCTTTGATACCTCCTCATCTTACACCTTCCCATTTGTAACTCCACAACAAACTTCAAGCACCTAGGCTCAGGACTAAAGTCACAGACCGACTCAAACTGGACGTAGGGCACGTTGCCTAAACTAGTATAAACCCTATGTCATTGAGTGCTAGGCCACATCTGATCACAACATACGGCAAAATTACAAATATTTACATGTTTCTCACTTTCTGCACCGACACATCATCTATGAGAATGTCTACTTTGTTCCTCTTATTGGTGGCCTCCTCCATCTTGACTAGGATGTGGCAGAGTGGGGCCAGCGATGGAAGCGGTAGTGCTGTCGCCTAAATCAGAGTAGAAGCACCTATGGGGATGTGCTCATGAGCTCCTTAATGATCAGATGGAAGCTTGATTCATACTCAAATGAGATAAGAGGGGAATAAGAATAAAAAACCAAGAAACATGGATAAGGGAAGTGTGAGAAAGCAATACCCTTGCCTTTGCATCTTGTGGCAGTGAGCTTGAGTGGCCGCGGCGGTGATGAGTACTAGCCTGGTCACCGGTGGATCTGTGCGGGCGTGTCGGTGAGGTGTATCGACACGGAGCACTAGCTTGTCAGTGGTGAGTGGCGGCTTGCACGCCGATGAGTAAGTGAGGAATAGCAACACTTGAGGAGGAGACGAACAGGGGTGGCAGCTGGGTGGGTAGCGGTCTTTGTAAGCTAACTACAAATGTGCCAAAAATTCTAAAAACACGGAGGAGTCTCACGCTGGCTTGCTATTGGTATAAATTAATACACACAGAACAATCCACAAGTGAACATATATTATACCATTGTAGCACTTCACCGAGAGTAACCTAGTTTTATATCGAACCCAAAGGAATGGGGAGGGGGGTGAGAATAACCGATTCTAACTTAACCTAACTTCACAATCAAGGCTAGATAATAGGAGCATTAGAGGAGACTACTAAGGTATTCTAGTTCTAACTTCGGTAAGCTTTGTCTTCTATTGTTCAATTCTGGGGATAATACTAGAGAAAATACAAACAGAGTATGTTTCCTATAGCAATACAGTCCTGCTAGTCCTATTAATGGGAGGTGGACTATAGAGGATTCAATGAGGCTATAAAAGTCACCCTCACGAGCTACCACTGATCTAGAAATAGGGTACATCTATGAGTAACTAAGTCTAAGCACCACACTTACACTATGAATACTACTTTAACCTAGGAGCTACAAGGATTAAAGTGCTCAAAAGAGAGTCACAAACCTGAAGAACAATATGAACAAGATGCTTACTTGAATTAGAAGTCAACTACTAGAGAAATCTTAGAAGCAAGCTCAAGAAGAACTTGATTTCGTTAGGTACAAGCCATAGAGAGAGCACCGATAGGCCGGGACTCCTCCAAGACTCTTCCGTCATACTCTATCTCTTTATTTCTAGAACTAGACTAGATCCTATGAAGGACTAATCTTCTCTTGATTGCTAGCTCTAATCCTGGTGGACATATGAATTAGGGTTCCTGGCTTCTCAGCTCTCAGAATCAAATGAGCATTGCCTCAGGGGGTACAGGCTAGATTATATAGCCCTAGGGGTCCAATGTAAGCCCATGGATGAAACCTACTTAAGCAACAGCCTAGATGCATCCTCAAAGGTGGTGGGAAACCGACGTAGGAAGCTAGCTGATAGGTGGGCCCACTAGGTCCGGGCGGCCTGATAGTGGGGCTGGGCGGCCACACATGTCAGCCACTTGGGCTCTGCTTTGATGATGTGGCTTCTAGATCCTTCTAGAGTCTTCCCACGTAGGTACCGCGGTGGGATTCTGTATTTTCCTTTGACGATTAGGTCCTCCTTGGCAGTTTTTTGATTAAATCCTGCTGGAAATACAGATTCACCAAAACTCATGGAATTTGTCAGTTTAAACCCCTAAGTCTACTTTAGTGATTCATTTATACCCATATGCATGTTTAATTGATGGATAAAATATGTATGATAACTACCATCAACAACTTCCCCACACTTAGGCTTTTACTCATCCTTGATAAAAAGGTTGGATTACTCAAGACATAACCTTAGGACAAGACATCAACATAAAACCATTCATAGTTATGCATGTACCGCATGATTCAAAGTGTCTACCATGAAACTTTGGGCGGTTGAAGAATGGAACAACTTGAAATAGATCACCATCTTCTGTTAGTCAAGTCAATTGTTGAAACATTTTAAGATTTTTTTTGAAAACAAAACATAGCCTACCTTCTCCTTTTTGTGGTACTCTCAAATCACTATGTATATATGGTATTTTTGGATCCTCACCAAGGCATAGATGTCTTTGCCTTCTTTTTACCTACTCCTAAAAGCTTGTGTGGAGCTCAGGCTAGGATAAATGTGAAAACATACTTGCATTGCATATATTGTAATGTCAAAACAAGGATCCGAGGAGAAAGATGTCATACTCTTAAATCAAGATGTGCATGTGTGTGGATATGTATATATGGTGGCTAACCTAATTCTACTATGCTCCTTAAAACATCTCTCTTGATTGAAACATGAAAAACACTTTGCAAGGAAACATGGGCTATCTTATTCATCTCTTTTTCTCTCTTTTTTCAGGCGGGCATCTGAGTATCCGTTGTTTTCAATATCTTAGAAACTTGTCCATTTTTTCAATACTTTTTCTTTGAATAACTTTTGCATAGCCACATTCCTCTTTTCTGCAATTGAAACTCTTCAAGAAAGACATTTACAAGAACTTGGAGCATTTATCCTATCAAACAAAATTTTGTGTCTATTCCCAGTGTAGGAATAGAACATTTTTGGGTGGATAAAAAACATGGTGTTGCGTACCCCCAGTGTAGGAGCAGCAGATATATGTGGTGTACTTGATCTTGATCTTGGGAGCATGATAAGTTTCTCAACAAGGGTCACAACACTTGACCAAACTCAATACAATGACAAGTAGTATGTGTAGAAGGTTTTCCTAGTCTATGTATAGCTCTGGTAGGACATTGCTTATCACAAAGGAGAGGTGTAGCTATTCTTTTTAACTTTTTGAAATAAAATTCACCAATAACGAGACATGAAGAATCAAGTTCTCATTATTCTACTATTTCTCATTCCACAACAACTTAAGTGACATGGGGTCCCTAATAATAAGTTCCCAATAGTAGCATGACTTCTAGGAAAAGTATTTGTCGACGGTTCCAATCTCGTGCCGCTCTAGGAAGCTGTCACTTAAGTAACAGCAGCTACAACAATTGTCGGTGGTTCCAATCTTGTGCTGCTCTAGGAAGCTATCGACATAGCATTGTCGTGATGGCTGATGATGAATCCAGATGCATTTGAGAGCACCAGGTAGTGCGCCTAACACCCACCGCTAGACATCGATTCGATCTTGTCGTGCGTTGGGCCACCACTAGTTGCCCTACATGGTCTTCGTGATCGGTAGTTGTGGCTATTGCGGTGCTATGACTTGGCCTCCCATGAGACGTGTGGGGGATTTGTCGATCTACAAAGACCTTGGGGACATCGGCTTCATCGTAGGCCACCGAAGATTGCCACCACCGGATGTCGTCGATGAAGGACACCACCACAAGATTTGATGAATAGAATTCCATCTGGTTCGCCATGGGATCAGCATGCACACCCCTACCTAGCATGCCAACTGTCGATAGAATATCATCAGCAGTCCTCTAAGGGGTATCCCACGAAGGTAGATTGATCGACAGAGATGCGTGTAATCGAGAACAAGAAGGCAACAGAGACATAAGAGTTAGACAGTTTAGGCCGTCAGCGCAACATAATACCCTACTCCTATGGTCTGTTGGTTTGTATTAGCTATCGTATGATGTTGCGTATCTTTTGAGGGGGTCCCTATCCACCTTATATAGTCTAGGGGGTAGGGTTACATGTCGGTTAGATCTAGAAGATAACCAGAAAGTAATAACAGATTACATGAATCATGGGATCGAACGTATCCTAACAGATCTCATAGTATCTCTAGGATATCTTCCTGGTGTCTTGCGGGGCGCGTCGAGCAGCGCCGTGCTCCACAAGGCTTCATCTTGTGGGCTAGACCACCCCTAGGAGCATAGCCCATGTAGTCTATCATGGGTATCCATGGTCATACCCTCCACATCTTTCCACAAAGGAGAGGTGTAGCTATTCTTTTTAACTTTTTGAAATAAAATTCTTCAATAACGAGACATCAAGAATCAAGTTCTCATTATTCTACTATATCTTATTCCACAACAACTTAAGTGACATGGGGTCCCTAATAATAAGTTCCCAATAGTAGCATGACTTCTAGGAAAAGTATTATGTGAGTCTACCCTTAAGTCATGACTGAAATAATCGTTCCTTAGGTTTTAAAGTTGTTTATTAATGGATTTTCAATTCGGTTCAAAATAGAAAGCATAACATATAAAATAGAGTGTATTAGGCTCATACCTAACCATGGATGAAGTGCGAGGTGAGGTGGTGCTATGGTTGGTCGGGCAGCCCGCTCTTAGGCCCGTCTCGGTCCAACTTTGACGAGCGCGGTTCTTGGTCCATTGCTTCCTGAATTTTGTGATCTTCATGATTGGATCTCGTCTTTGTTGTCATGGTGTGTCTCCCCCACACTTGTTTTCCTATATACCTTTATGCACAACATGTGGAGACAAATACATATCTAAAAGAAATAGCATGCAAATATTAAGAAGACTTTATTAATATATAAGGCACTTTATTATGCAAGCACACATTAAGCACACACTTTTTTCTGACCTAACACAAACTTTTAACTATCTGAGCTAAGCTACAAACCTAAACATTAAACATGATCACACTTAGCCTAACACTTGTGCCTTATCACTCGACCTATTACATAGTTTTGCTTCTTATCCCCAAGATAGTGGGAAAGGGTAGAGATTTCATTTTTCAAATTCTTTCGCTAGAGATGTTCTAATTCCAGCCTATTATGCATGGCTTCGATAGTCCTAGTGAGGTGATGGGTCTTTTCTTGGAGGGTTGTGATGGCCTGAGTAAGGAGATCAACTCTCTTCTCAAGGGCTGCCACAATCATCCTCTTACGCTTCTCTTCCCTCTCTAGTGGAGCTAGGGTAGACCTCTTCGGTGTCTCCTTCAGTGGAATGATCTTGACTACCCTGGTGCAGCCCGAACTCATCAAAAGCAACTCGGGGGTGTGGCCGTAGTATACTTGGCACATGTGACATCCCTAAACTTGTTGGTCTTCACACTCATTAGCATCTCATTAGGCCTTGAGGGAAGGGGCTTGATATCCTTTGGCACTTGGATCATCGGGCCCTTCATCTGTTGTGGCTTGTCCTTTGGGAGTAGACGCTCTTACAATGGAGGGAGTGTCTGATGAGGACATTGCCACGCTAGACACACCAATGCCATGGTCTTCCCCAAGTTGCAATTCGTTCCCAACTCAGCTGCCACGTCGCCCTCGGATTCAGCAGACACGTCGTCACTGTTTCGGTCAAAACTTTCTCATACGACATCGAAATGGGCTGTTCTTGGATGCGTTGGAAAGGGGACGATGATGCCATCGTTTTGGATCTGGTCCTAGCTCCAGAAGGTCTGTGGATCATTCTGTGTGACCATGGCAAGGTGCTGCATCACCTATTTGGGCCAACTTGGCCATGTATCGTGTCGGGCCTTAAGCCCAAGTTGTGGGCGCCCAACCCCTGGCCGTCCCCAACTCTAGGTCAAGTCTTAGACTATAAACACAGCCGCCGCCACTGCTACACAATTGGGTTTTGTTTAGAGTTTAGTTTTCCATCGAGAAACTGAATCATTCATTGTAACTGTGGTGACAAATCCTTTTATAGTGATCCAGGGCCCCCATTCTTGATCTCCTCCACTATGTCGATTAGTCCTTTGGAACCGAGTTCTTGAATCCTCTATTGATATTCACGTCATTCATATTTGTAATTTCAGATTGCGTGTTTTACCTTCTTACTTGTGCTCTTCGATTCGCTTGCAGGAAAAGCCTTATTGGCGAGGTCAATCAAGTTGTGCTTGGTTGATAACCAACGGAGCAGTGGTGTAACGGTTGCAGGGTTTGAATCATGTCTGATTTGAAGCCAGATCGCCAATGTCGAGATCTCCACAAATCAAACTTATCGGTTACCTCTCAGAAGATTGGGCCTGTACTCATCAGTGTCGGTTGACGAACTTGGGCGTAGTAGGATTGCTCATAGCTTCTTCTTGGAGAAACTGGAGCAACATGCTTGGGAGGAACAATGGCTAGGGGGAGAGGTTCTCCTATAGGGATAATGGCTAAAGACTCATCTACAGGAGGTGGCTTCCTTGGATCTATCTGCAAACTGTTTGTGAAATGTTGTAACATGTGATGTGTCATGTTGAATTGTACGATCTTGGTTGTATGCAAGTTGGTTTGAAATCCTTCGTGATTTCGATGGACTACCGGAATTATATGGGCTCAAGTGCGAGAATTTGATCGTTTCAGCAATTTTTTTTGTACTTGTGCTCTTATAATTTGGATGGTTCTGTTATAGCTGGTATCGGAGCAAGATTCAACACTAAACATGTCATACGGGTATTTAAAACAAAAGCTTTTGTTGCAAAAATGGTTTTCCAACTTATAGTTATATATAGGTGTTCCAAAATCTAAAATTTTATATAGTGTGCTGGTGATCACATCCCTTGTAGCCCACATAAGGACTTTTAGGTGGCTTATATAATTACTAACTTGGGGGAAATTGATTGGTTCTATTTCATCGTCCATGCGGCGTGCTATTGCATGGGTGCCATTCGCTTGAATGATAATGTATGGATCAATTGCCTCTAAGCCCAGGTAAGTGTGAGTTGTGAGAGCATGACCGTCCAACTATCGGTCTAGGGGAGAGTTAGTTGTGGTGACTAGAATATTTACATGTTGCATACATGTACATATAAAGGTACTTAATTGTGGGTATATCTGTCGGGTAGTTTTGGATACCGAAGTATATATATCTGGGGATGTATATATGGAGAGTATCTTAGTTTACTACTTTCATTATATGCTTAATTATCTCTTGTGGGGATAGGCTACAATGAATCTTCTATAGGTACACTAACAACACAACATGTAGATCGATTAGTTTCACCTATATGAGAGAGCGTATGTATGCCACCGTCTAGCTGTTAGAATTTTAAATTCTACTAGGGTGAGAGGATGTACGGAACGTGCATGCATCATATTCACTCATGTCATTCATATTGCATTACTCCCTCCCTTATAAATTACTTATGCTTACCTTGAAAGATAATCTCTCTTGTCAATCATCAAATGGTGATGCAGATGGCCAAACCTACATTCCTTGCTGGCAGCAGCAACTTTCTGAACCACTTTGGCACTTCCACTATCCTGTGGAGGGTGTTGAACTCAGTGGGGTACATGGAGACACCTCGCTACTACTGGTAGGAAGTTGAGCCTGCAGGTACCGTGCCGTGGCACTATGTGGATAGGGAGATACCTAGGCACGAAGGAAGGACAGTATGGAGTGGTAGGGTGACTGCATTGATTGACATCTATCACAAGCATGGAGATGAGTTGGGAGGTGGACCTGCTGCCGTAGTCCCTCATGTTCACCCTGAGGAGGCTCAGTGGAGTCAGGCTCAGGGAAGTGCTTTGATTAGGGGCCGTGGGGAGCGTGTAGAAAGCTCTAGTACAGCCATGAGTGCAATGATGGTTGTTCTGAAGATCTATCAGTTGAGAGATGGGAGCAATTCTACTATCATGGTAGCACTTAGAGAGGCTTTGGATGCTCAATGCAAGGCCAAGAAGCATGCTCGCAAGAATGGCAAGAAGTTGCAAGAAGCTCAGCATGAAGTGGGTTGGTTGAAGGATGTTGTGAACACTCGCAAGCAGCAGTTTGTGTGGGCTGTTCGTGAAAGGGACCACAAGCATGATCAGATGATGCAGCTGGCCCATGAGAAGGAGGCACTTTAGGCACAGATAGTGCAGTTGACTCAGGAGCAGGATGATGCTCATGAGGCAGCTGAGATTAGGCATCAGGGATGGATCATGGCTAACCACAATGCTTTTCAAAGGGAGAATGAGCTCCAAGAGCAGCTAGAGGAGCTTCAGGTTGAATGCCATCACTTGAACAACCGTCTGTTTCCTATTCTTCAGCCCATTCCAAGGTATCCTAATGTGGGTGGACCTCAAGTGATTGAGGCTGATGAAGAAGAAGAGGACATGTAGATGAATGTCAATGTAGCTGAACCTACAAATGAAGAGGAAGAGGAAGAGGAAGAGGAAGACCCTGAAGAAGTCCAGGGCATCTCCGATGTGGATAGTGACCACTTTGACAAGTAGTTAGCTAGCAAGTCTCACTAGTTTAAGCTTTTGCAGCCATTGTGTAATGGACTAAGTACTATGGTAGATATTGGAAGTACCTTTTAATTCGAACTTGGCATGTAATGTACCTTAATCCGCTCCCTTTGGGGTGCTTATCTTAGTTGGTGAATTTTAAAAATTGTCATGTTGGAATGTACTGTGAATGGCGCTAGTAATCTATTGATGATGTGGTGATTAGAGAATGAATTATTACCTCTGTTTTATTGCATGAATTTTACATTCTCTCCAATAAATTCAGTTTGGCGTAATTACATTGTTCCTCTCCAATGTACTGACATCACCAATAATTGCTGGTTGTGCATTGTTGTAGATGCCTCGCACTTGTGCCACTAGTGTGGCTGGTGATGATGATGATCTCCCACCGCCACCACCGCCCACACCAATGGAATTGATGGCAATACATGTTGAAGGACAGCGCACTATGGCAAATGCTCTCCGCACAATTACAAATCATGATGGCCATGGTGCATGCCAAGGACTCAAACCAAATCAGTATAGCGACTTCAAAAATTTCCTTGACACTAAACCACCGATCTTCAAGGAGGCTAAGGAGCCCCTCCAAGCTGATGAATGGCTGAACACTCTCAAGTAGAAATTCCGTCTGCTTCACTTGACTAAGGTGCTAAAGACTGAGTATGCATCTCACCAACTGCATGGGCTAGCTAGTATTTGGTGGAGTCATCATCGTTCCACTATGCCCGCTGATGCCCAAATCACTTGGGATCAGTTCAAGTATGCTTTCCAAGGAAATTATATTCCTCCTGGTCTCATGGCAATTAAGCACACTAAGTTCATGAAGCTAACACAGGGGAACAAGAGCTTGAATGAATACCTACATGCCTTCAATAACCTTGCAAGGTATGCTACTGAGTTTGTTGACACTGATGCCAAGAAGATCGCTAGTTTCAAGCGGGGACTTAGCCCCAAGTTGATGAAGACTATGGGAAATTATAAGTGTGCTACTGTTAATGAGTTTGTTAGTGATGCTTTATCTCAAGAGAACAACAATGCTATTTATGCTGCTTCAAAGAATCGTAAGAGAGCCTACGAGGTGGGTGCCTCATAGTCCAAAGCTCTAGTCACATCTAAGGCTCCATTCCATCCTCTGGCATTAGCTACTAAGTTCCGCCCACCGCTGAAGAAGAATCTAGGCAAGACTGGATTTCGCCAGGCTTTTACAGTTGCTCTTCCAAAGGGCACTACTAGTCAAGGCAGCTCCGATGTTCCTCTAAGCAACATGCCATGCTAGAACTACAACAAGCTGGGTCACTGGACAAGCAAGTGTCCTTATCCTAAGAAGAATAACAACCAAGGTGTCCGTCAGGGGCAGGTGAACTACACTAATATTGCTAATATTCCTTCAGGAGAGGTAGTCACTACTGGCGAGTTTCTGGTTGATCAACACACTACAATTGTACTATTTGTTTTGGGTGCTTCCCATTCTTTTATGAGCCCCGCATTTGCATCCAAGTTTAAGTAGAAAACTTACACTATTGTGGGTGAGGGTTATTATATTAGGGCTGCCAGTGGTAATATCCCAACTAAGCTAGTAGTCGGGGGCGTGCAACTTGAGATAGAGGGATGAAGTTATCAGATTGATCTGGTAGTTTTACCGGGGCTGGGTATCGATGTGATATTGGGAATAAAATGGATGAGCAGTCATGGGGTGCTTATTGATACATCGACTAGAGTAGTCATGCTCAGATATCCTAGTAACTAGGAGGGTTTTCTAGTGCAACTACCTAGGGACATCAATCTCTCTTGTGCGGCAAATGTAGTGCAAGCAAAGGCTATTGCAGATATCCTTGTAGTGTGTGATTTTCTGGATGTTTTTCCTGATGATTTGCCTAGATTGCCCCTAGATCAGGATGTGGAGTTCAAGATAGAGTTGCTACCTAGTATAGCACCCATATCTAGAAGACCTTATAGAATGCCTCCCAATGAACTAGCAGAACTTAAGACCCAGTTGAATGAACTCCTAAAGAAAGGCCTTATCCATCCTAGTTCATCTCCGTGGGGGTGTCCGGCTATCTTTGTGAAGAAGAAGGATCACTCCCTGTGCATGTGTGTAGATTATAGGCCCTTGAATGTAGTCACAATCAAGAATAAGTACCCTCTGCCATGCATAGATATCTTATTTGATCAGTTGTCTACAACAAAAGTCTTTTCCAAGATTGATTTGCGATCTGGTTATCATCAAATCAAAATCCGACCTAAGGATATTTCAAAAACTGCATTCTCTACAAGATATGGTCTTTATGAGTATCTTGTTGTGTCTTTTGGATTGACCAATGCCCCCGTACACTTCATGTATTTGATGAATTCAGTGTTTATGCCCAAGTTGGACAAATTTGTGGTGGTATTTGTAGATGATATCTTGGTCTATTCTGAGAATGAAGAAGATCACGCTGAACATTTGTGAGTGGTTCTCACTAGATTGCGTGAACACAAGCTTTATGCAAAGTTCAGCAAGTGCGAATTCTGGCTTCGTGAGGTACCTTTTCTCGGGCATGTGTTGTCCGATGGTGGAATTATGGTGGATCCCACCAAGGTGCAAGAAGTGTTGGACTAGAAGGCTCCAATCTCGGTGCACGAGGTTCGGAGTTTTCTAGGGTTGGTGGGCTATTATCGTTGCTTCATCCTGGATTTCTCTAAAATAGCCAAGCCTATGACTAGGTTGCTGCAAAAAGACACGAGGTTTGTCTAGACTTCTGAGTGTGATGTAGCTTTTCACACCCAGTGAACCCTTCTAACTTCGGCTTTGGTTTTGGCACAACCAGACATCGAGAAACCTTTTGATGTGTTTTGTGATGCATCAGGCATAGGTTTAGGAGGTGTTCTTATGTAGGAAGTCTGAGTCATTGCTTATACCTCTCGACAACTTCAGAAACATGAGGTGAATTATCCTACGCATGACTTAGAACTCGCTGCAGTTGTTCATGCTTTGAAGGTCTAGAGACATTACTTTCTTGGCAATGTGTGCCACAACTACACTGATCATAAAAGTCTTAAGTACATCTTCACTCAACCTGAGTTGAATATGCATCAGAGAAGATGGCTCGAGTTGATCAAGGATTATAACCTCCAAGTGCACTATCGTCTAGGCAAGGCAAACATCATTGCGGATGCCTTAAGCAGGAAATCTCATTGCCACTCTTTGATTGAAAGTGACATCCATTTGTCACATCCCCTACATCCTGCAGTCCTTCACAACATCTCTGTCAGTTGTACTCTATAGAGTCGAATTATTGAGCTACAGAAGATAGATCCAGGTGTGTTCCACATCAAGCGCAGGATGAAAGAGCAAGAGACCAAGCATTTTTGGGTAGGTGAGAATGACGTGTTATGGTTCAAGGATAGGTTAGTGGTCCCGAAGGATAGAGAACTTAGAAATCTAATCATATCCGAAGCACATTCCTCTAAATTATCTATTCATCCTGGTAGTAGCAAAATGTATCATGATTTGAAGCCTCATTTTTGGTGGACCAAGATGAAGAAAGAGATAGCCGCTTATGTGGCTAGGTGTGACACTTGTTGTTGAGTTAAAGCTGTGCACATGAAAGCTAGATTGCTTCAGCCACTCTCTATTCTAGGTTAAAATGGGTGGAGATAAGTATGGATTTTATTGTTGGACTCCCTACTACTCAGAGGAATTTTAACTCCATTTAGGTGATTGTAGACCGTATGACCAAGTCTGCACACTTTATTCCTGTTCGCACAGACTTCTGTCCAACTGACTATGCTAAGTTGTACTTCAATCAGATAGTCTGACTTCATAGGGTACCTCACACTATTGTCTCTGATAGAGGGCCACCGTTCACTGCTCGCTTTTGGGAGCACTTGCACAGGTTATTGGGAACTAAGTTAGTAAGGAGCTCTGCCTATCATCCGCAACCTTTGGGCAAACTGAGCGAGTGAACCAAATCTTAGAAGATATATTGAGAGCGTGTGTCATCTCATCTAAGGGTTCATGTGAAAAGTGGTTGCCCCTAGCTGAATTCTCTTATAATAATAGTTATCAAGAAAGTATCAAGATGGCACCATTTGAAGCTTTGTATGGCCAAAAGTGTAGAACCCCGTTGAATTGGGTTGAAGTCAGTGAAAGGAGATATTATGGTATTGATTTTGTTAAAGAAGCCAAAGAACAAGTCTATACTATCCAAACCCATATGACCGTAGATCAAGCTAGGTAGAAAAGTTATGCTGATCGTCGTAGAAAACCTATCGAGATCGAAGTTGGAGACTTTGTTTATCTGAAAGTCTCATCCATGAAGAGTGTCCAATGCTTTGGTGTGAAGCGAAAGCTTGCGCCGAGATATGTCGGTCCATTTCAAATCATAGGGCAGAGTGGTAAGGTAGCATATTAGATCCAATTACCTCCTGAGATGAGTGTTATCTTCAACGTCTTTCACGTATCTCAGTTGAAGAAATGTCTTCACGTCCCTAAAGAGAGAGTTCCAATAGGGGATATAAAGTTAGAATCTGATTTGACTTTTGAAGAAAAACTGGTCCGGGTAATTGACACTCATGAGCAAGCGACTCAAAGTCGGGTGGTCAAGTTTTACAAGGTCATATGGAGTAATCAGGGTAGTGAACGCGATGCAACTTGGGAAAGAGAAGATTATTTGAGGGAAGGTTATAAGGAATTCTATCAACAATGGTATGCTTGTCAAATCTCGGGACAAGATTTTTATAAGGGGGAGGGCTATAACACCCTAGGTGTTTGGCTTCCACATTTGCACTTGCATTTCATAAACATGAGCATCATTCATCCATTTAGGAGCTTAGATGATTTGGAACATGCTTTTGAAACATTGCAACATATGTTTATATTCCATGTGTGTTTGTTTTATGAAATGGATAGTGTGCAACACTCAAGTGCAACATGTGCAACTCACTCTTGAAACTTGTCACATACTTTTGTGAAACATGGTTAGTTAGTATTATGCAATGAACTCATGAAACATATGAAACATGACATTGAAACAAAAGTAGCAATTCACTTGTTTTTCCTTGTTTCAATGCATGTGATGCTTGATTTTGGTGTGATCAATATGTGGTGTGGTTAATTATCCCCTAAAACACCTTAACTACACTTAGGTTACATAGTGGAGCACTGTTCATGTCGCAGAACCAACCAATTTATATGAGTACAAGTACAATGGTAGCTCGCAAGTGGTCGCACTGTCATACTTGAACCCATATAAACCCGGTAGTCCGTCGAGTACCACGACGGGTCTCGATAAATGATTTACAACAACCAAGATCGTACATGATTCAACATACATGTCACATATTACATAAGGTTCACAGATACATTTTCATCATTAGAGTATGAAATAAAGTTATTACAAATCAAGTTTGATAGATAAAAGCGGAAGCAAATTAAGTTTGAAAGTAGCATTTGCCAACATAGTTTAATACAGTGCCAACATATGATCATAGTCCACAAAAGCATGTAGAAGGATTAATAAAGAAGCCTGCCCAAGGCTTACTCCTCATCCACAGCTGGATAGAAGCAACTCTTGCAATAACCATGTTACATAGTGCCATCTGCAACAATGGGAAATAAAACCCTGAGTACGAGAAGATACTCAGCTAGACTTACCCATCATAAACCAGAAATAAAATGACTCCAAGGATCATGCCAGGCTGTATAAGTGGAGATAGCTCGACAACATTTTGCATAAAACGTGATTAACTCAGTTATACGGTTATAATTCTGTTATCAAGTTAATTATGACTATCCATCCCTAAATTAGCAACTATCCTATGCCAAACATGTGGTATATCATTTTAAGAGTATACAATAGTAACCATAGCTGGTATTGTAATTCCATGTTTATCCGAACCATCATGTTTCGTAATATAGTTGCTATGAGGTTGGAGCTAGCCAAGTGTCACTAACCGGGAGAGATGGTGATTTGAATCAATTTCAACCAGCTAGGAATTTATTCCTAACACAAACCTGAGTCTACCAGCCATGGTAGCCTTAGGTCACCTTTGGTACAACTCAAGTACACATTTCGTGGGTTCACCCAGCGCCGCACAATCAGGGACACCAAATGCCAGGACATTTAGGTCTAGCCTGCCCTTGGGCTCAGTCTGGCTCCCCACACATCCTTACTACCATCTAGAGTGCGCACTCTTATAGAGCGAGGCCTGGCCTGAGTTGAGCTACTCAACTTCACGGTCAGAACGAGTTATCCGACTAGCTAAGTGATAGGCATGCGTTCAATCTTGTCAAAAGGTCCAACAACGGTATGGTCCTTAATCAGCATAGACGAAATCACATGAGTCAACCTACCATAGACTCCGTCCAGCCTTGATTTACATTACCCCATGGTTCTTTTCCACGATAGCAAATATAGCCAACTATGCTTCGGTATCCACCTATATCTCGCAGGTGACAAGAAATCGCCCGACTTCTACCGGTCTAAGCATGGCTAAGCATATATTCAATCTTGGACCTACATAGGGTTAAAGGTAGTAATTTTGGACAAGGAATTCATATGCATCAAGTGGTTCCAATCAACTCTTATAACCTAATGCATCAATCATAAAGGACTCGAGTAATATTTTGTAAAATACTAGGAGACTTAAAATGCTCCGGGGCTTGCCTTTTAGAAAGGAAGTGGGGCGGTGGTCTGGGCACTCCGAAAGCTCTTCTGGGGTCTACTCCTTGCCTTCGGGAGCTACGGCTTGAGGAATCTCCTGCTGGTCCCCTTCCTCTCCTTCGTTGAATTCCAGCAACGTTATCTCCTCTATCGATCCTAGATGCATGAGTATGGCATAAGATATTACGAATGCATACATGCTGACAAATATAGTATGCTGATACATGATGAATGGATTCCTATAAGTATTCTTAATAGCATGGTGTTAAAGAAATAACAAGTGCATCACGTTTTACTGAGTATGTGCATATCTCTTCTTGATCACTTAATCAAACACTTCAATAATTCTTTTACTACACCACAAAACAGTAGCTACTTGTTTTCCTCATAACTGAAGTTCTCCTTATCCAAAAGTGGTGATCTTGGACTTTCTGGAAATCTTATAAAATTATCTACAACTTTATTTTAACACTCTTACTGTGATTCAAGAGTTATATAGGGCAAACAAATCATTCAATCAAATCTGTCTAGAAAGTAAACCTTTCGGACAGCAAACTTATAACAGCTAGAACTAAAAAACTCTCAGTCCTATGGGCGTGAAAATTTAACACAAGGTAGATTGGTATGTTATCTACAACTTTGTTATTAACAAGTTTTACAGCAGATACCATTATCCTTGTGACATCATCAACACAATCAAAACTATACATGCGGTCTTGTATTTGAATGATAAAGCGATAATTAGTTATTTGTATACAATCAATGGCTTTTAAGCCTTACCATTGACATCAACAGTTACTATGCATCATAAGAACCATAGAAAACATCATGCTTAATCATAATCTAATTATTTAAATGCCTTTATCAATTTACTAAAATACTTAGGTTAAATAATAAACATATACCAAATGTATATTATAAATTCTCAGAAATTTACAGTGGCTTACTAGTGCTACCAATAGATTACTGTAAAAGTTTCATGCCATTTTACCAAGTAAAACATTCTATGCAAAAATGACAAGGCATAAAAGCTTAAAATAACATAAATAGGAAACCCTAGTGAAAAGTGTCAAGCAACAGATTTTATATTTTTCTTAGCATCCATAAGGTACTAGGACAACCTCCAATAAATTTCATGAGTATTGGATTCATAAATAATTTATAAAAATTCACACAAGGATCACCTAATTATAAAAGAAAAAATCTATAACTAAAAATCTATTCATGCACTAACCCTCAAATTTTTACCAGAGCTTATACTTATCAAGAAAAGCTCACCATATAAATTTCATAATTTCTGGAGCATAGGAACTCTAGATATAAATTAAAAATTTTGCATACATTTAAAAACACATTTCAAGTTTCATTTTAAATCTTCTAGAAACTCTACTACAAATGCTAATATCATATTTTTCATAAATACTATACTTCTGAAGGAACACTACAAAATTTGGTTCACAATATTTGGATCTCTACAGCTCCACTTCTCATTTTTCAAAGTTGCACATAAAATAGGAAATAAATGAACTATCCTACTGTTGTACAGTCAGTGACAACTGGGACCCGCTGTCAGTCGGCCCCATGCGTCAGTGAAACAAAATAGGGCAGCGGCGCTGCTCAATGCTTGCACGGCCAGAGTTCGTCGCCGGTGAGTCCTCCAGCGAAGACAAGTGGACCGATGTGTTCTACAGAGCAGTGTGCGTCTATTGACCTAGGTGGTGGCAGTGCAGGTGTGGCGGAGCATGCTCATCGCCGGCCATGGTGGCACGGTGGCACTGCTCTACGGTGTGTCGGCCATCACCGGCCATGGTGAAGCCAACCGAGGAGCGCATGAGATTCGTGGTGAACTAGTGAATCTATTTCTACTTCCCAAGCCCGACGAAAGCTCCGATGAGCTCCAGCCATGGCGTGGTGGCGCAGAGGTGAGAGCGCGGCGACGTGGGTCGCCGTGTTCCATGTCGGCGAGACCACTAATGTTGGTAACACCATAGCATGAGCTAACACCCATCCTAACCAAGCCCTAACACCAATAATTGGAAGAAAAGCGCTCGTGAGCCAAACGGTGGCGAGTTCGCCATGGAGGCGGCCATGGCGGCCGAGATTTCCGGCGAGAGGGAAAATGGCGAATACGCCCTCACCAAAGCTCTATTGACGCAGCGAATACATCAAGGCGGTGGAGGTGGACGTGGCACAGCTATGGACGAGATGGAGGCAAAGGCGGTGCGGTGGAGCGCACGCGAGGCGATGGTGGAGGTGATGCTATGCTCGGTAGCGTGGCTTGGTTCCGCGGCAAGATGCAAGGCTAGCACTGGGGAGTGAGAGAGCTGATGGGAGTGAGTGGAAATGGAGCGTGGTATGATGCAGATAAGGGCTACCATCATGCGGCATTGAGGCCAGGCATCGACTGACAATGGCCATGCGGCGGCCATGCTCTGTCCATGGTCGGCCATGATAGAGCGCGGCGCGGCGTCGATTAGGACCTAAACCCGAGCCTGACAGCGAGATTACAAGTCGATCAAACTACTAAACCGTAGCTCCATAATGCAAACAATCTAAATGGAACTTGTAGACCCATGTACCAGCTCCAATTGCTCTTAAAGAATCATGTGCTAATTCTCAACCAATGTCAAGTAATATCATCCCAAAATCGAGGTTGTCAAACTGTCAGTGTAAATGACTTAGCAAAATTTGCTAAGTGTTGAAAACAATGAAAAGCTGATTTTTGTGAGTCCATTTCAATAATGTTAGAAGCTAAACTAGTCTATGACCCAAACATAAAAGTTGTTCCCCTTATAAAATACTACAACTTTGCTGTAGTGACCACATCCATGCAAAGTCTCTATCATATGGTTCAAACTTGGTCAAACACATTACATTCACAAGATGACTTATACATGAACTATGACTTAGTGACCACTTGAGCCCTAACCATGAATACCAAAGTTGTTCATAATGATATTTTAAACATGTTTAAGCTAATTATAAGGTCACACAATCATTTCATACATTGGTTACACATAAAGCTCTCTAGGTCAACACCCATAGCATCACTTAAGTACTTGATCATACAAAATGATCTTCATGAACCATGTTCCCTTTGTCATGCTAAGTGTAGCTAATATGTTTTAGTGACTAACATCAACCATCTACATGTATTCACTCATGATCACATGCATAAATACAAAGAAACATAAAATAACAAGCATGTTTCATATGTTTCAATCACATGTTTCAAATGTAAGAGCTCAAATATGAATGCTTGATGCTCATGCTCATGCAATGCAAGTCATCTCACTTGGTACTACAACTTTGTCAACTACACCTTAACCTGGATCATCATGGATTAGGAGATTGAAGGTCACCAATTCTCACTGTGAAGCTGGAATTGAGGCTCTGATGGCGCGCTACAGTGATCGACTGGTTCAGAGTTTCAGCGCCACGTGGAGGCCGTGTGTCACCATCGACGCGCTCGGTCAGGCCACGTCAGGCCGTGGAGTGCCAACTCAAACCCCGCACTCGCCCATGACCGTCCACGCTTGCATTTCCCTTCTCTGCCTCCTCTTTTGTCTTTCCCACAGTGGCACCCGCCGCCGTCACCATTGCCGGTGCCAGCTCGCATCTCTTCATTCCTACACCACCGAAGTAGCTTTGTCGTGGTCCCACTGCACCACCGCGCCCACATTTGCTAGCTAGGAGCGCTCGGTAAGCCACCTCGCCGTGCACGACATCACCGGTGCTCCGCCGCCGTGGTCCATCACCGTGGCCACACCGCCTCCGACGACTGTGTGCCTTGCTTGTGTGTTCGCTAGCCTCACCGTAGCATGTAGACTCTAGGCATAACCATTGATTAAGCTTTCATGGTCAGCTCCGATGTCTCATCGTCGAGCCGCTCCGCCGTGCCGCCCTGCTCGCCGCCGTCACTGTTGGTGGCCGTAATCGGTCCTAATAGATAGCCTAGCGTGTGCGCCAAGTCGTGGGGATGCTTGTAGCGCCAGTGCCGTCGTCGGAGAGGGTCGTTGTCGGCGAACTCCGGTTGAACCATGTCGTCCCGCGTTGTGGCTCTATTTTTCTTTCGCTGACATGTAGGCCTGGCTGACCAATGGGTCCCGGCTGTTAGTGACTCGGATCTAGAAAATTAGTTCATTTATTTCTAGATTTACATGCAACTTTGGAAAATCGTAAGTGGAGTTTTATAGGTCCAATTTTGGTGAACCAAATTTTGTGGTGTTCCTCATGAAGTGTAGTATTTAGCAAAAATATAAAATGAACACTTGTAGTAAAGTTTCTAGGAGAATTAAATTGTAACTTAAAATGTGTTTTTAAATAAATGCAAACTTGTTTAACTCATATCTAGAGTTCCTTTGATCCAAAAATTATGAAATTTGTATGGTGAGCTCTTCTTGATGAGTAGAAGCTCTAGAAAAATTTTGAGAGTCAGTGCATGAATAGTTTTTGATTTACAAATTTCCCTTTTAATAATTAGGTGATCCTTGTGTGAATTTTATTAATTAATTTATGAATCCAATGCTCATGAAATTTATTGGAGGTTGTCCTGGTACCTTAAGGATGCTAAAAATATATTTCTTCTGTTGTTTGATACTTTTCAATAGGGTTTCTAATTTAGGCCAAAATCAGCCATGCTGCCTTATTATTTTTGTGTAGGATGTTTTTATTGGTAACTTTGGGTGGGATTTTTACAGTAGCCTATTTGGAGCATGTAGTATGAACTGTAAGTTTTGTAGATTAAACTATGTAGTTTTCATATATGTTCCTTATTCCACTTAAATAAATAAATAAATTAAGAAAGGCATTAAAAGAAATGAATTGGTGGTGAACACCTTACTTTATGGTGATCTTATATCATGTGTGAACTTGTGATACACTTGGTTTGGTCAGAAATCATGTTTGACACATAAGTAAATATTTAATGTTAGCATTTTTATAATTCTGGATAGTTTCTAGCACTTGGTGAATTAGGCTTTGATAATTGTATTTTATGGGAATAATGTGAATACCAAAGTTGTAGCTAACTTACTAAGCTAGCTTGTGTTAAAATTTGGTGGCATTTGGCCAAGTAATTTAGGAGATATGGCTATTCTCAGTTTGAGTCCAGTTTTGGCTGCTCTTTGTCTTGTGAAGACAGATTTATGTTGTTAAGTGATTTCAACCCGGTAAAAGTTGGAATCATGCCTTGAGGTCTGAAAATGAATTTTAGGCAATTTCATAAGCTATCCAAATTGTCTTGTTGCATGTCATTTGGATTTATAAATCTCCAGTTATGGTCAGTTTATTGTGCTGCTGTATAGTCTCAGTTTTGCTGAAATATGAATGCTCGTGTGAATGCTTTGTAGCATTGTTCTTGTTGATTGTTTAGGTGTTAGGCTAACTTGAGAAAATGCTTAGGTGCATGGGCTATGTCCTTAACTAAAGATGAGCAATTGTATATTAGGTTGTCTAAACTTGGTAAGTAAACTGATTTGAATAGAGCTTAAGTTGGAATATGTGTACTGCAGTAAGCATGTGCATTCCCGAGCCTCCTTAACTTCGTTCATGTGCATCCATGATATTTATCTTGCGCATACATGCAATAGGTGTGCCAGAGGAAGTGACGCTTCTAGAGTTCGAGGGAGCAAGCCAGGAGGAGGAGCCCGAGGTTTAGGCAACCGACGAAGTAGCCACCGAAGAGGAGTTCCCTGAGTGCCCTGATCACCGCCCATCCTCTTTCCTAAAAGGCAAGCCTCGAAGCATTCTAAGGTCTCCCATGTTTTTACAAATATCTTGAGTATCCTTTATTGTTGATGAAGCATTAAGTATAGGAATTGGTTGGAACCAATTGTTGCATGATATATCTATCCTTATCTAGATATCGCACTTGAATCCTATTAAGTTCAGGAATGGGTTAAATGCTTAGCCATGCTTAGTGCGGTAGAAGTCGGGTGATTTCCTATCACCTATGAGCTTTAGGATGAGGTGGGTCACGGTTGGCTATATTTGCTATCGTGGAAAAGAACCATGTTAATAATGAATTAAGACCGGGCGAAGTCTTGTGTAGGGTTGGACATAGTGACTCCATCTGTGTCGTTTAAGGACCGATACGCTGTACGTCCTCATATCATGTTGAACGCAGCCTAACACTTAGCTGGCCGGATAAGTCATTCCAACTGCGAAGCCTAGTAGTTCGACTCAGGCCGGGAACTGGGGGGTCGTGCGCATTCTGGAGGTAGTAAGGATGTGCTTGGGGACATTGGCGTGAGTCCAAGGGGTCAGGTGCTTAAAATTCCTGCACTTCCTAGCAGAGTGTCACCCTTGAGGATGTGGCGCTGTCTGAACCCACGACTCCGGAGTTGTACCAAAGGTGACTTGATTGCGACCCCAATGGGGAAGATGGGTTTGTGTTAGGAATACCCCTCTAGCTGGATAGGAATCAATTCGAGTCACCGTCTCTCCCGGATAGTGAGAACTTGACTGAGCAGCGGCAACGTAGATTCACTTAATTTAACAATATGGTTAAATGGATGATGATGATAATATTGCCATAGCTTATACCTACTATGGTTAATAATGTTTGGATCTTAATCAAGTGATTGCTTAGTACAGGTGCTAATATAGATGATAGGTTAATGGCTTAAAGTCACTGCTAGCTCAGGTTAAAAGGTGATCATTATTATTTAGGCTTTTCACAAAAAGAAAGTGTCAGTCAGATCCACTAAATTAAGCTATGCATGATCCTTGGTGTCATTTATTTTTGGTTTCTGATAGGTAAGTCTAGCTGAGTACATTCTCGTACTCAGGGTTTATTCCCTCTTATTACAGATGACCTTCTTTATTAGGGCTTCTGTAAGTATTATCTCCACCCGGTGGGTGACAAAGACTAGATCATGGGCATGATCTATGTTTCTCTTATCCGAATGCTTTTGTGGAATGTAATCATAGAGTTGGTACTTGTATTTGAACTCATGTGTGTGAGTTAAACTATTTGCTTCCACTACTTTGCAAGACTTGGTTTGTAATAACTATGACCCCGATGTGTTGTAATCTATCTGCAAACTGTTTGTGAAATGTTATAATGTGTGATGTGTTATGTTGAATTGTACAATCTTGGTTGTATGCAAGTTGGTTTGAAATCCTTCGTGATTTCGACGGACTACCGAAATTATATGGGCTCAAGTGTGAGAATTTTTGTATTTGTGCTCTTATAATTTGGACGGTTCTGTTACATGTTACAATCCATCTTTCAGACACCAAGTGTAGTAGCACTATTCCATCTCTAACCATAAAATGACATTTTCCCCAATTAAGGACTGTGCTTTTCTTAACATCTTTACAAAACCTTGTCTAAATTGACAATCATCAAAAGTTTTTCCATAAATAGAAAAATCATCCATGAAAACTTCTGTGATCTTTTCAATCATATCAGAAAATATAGACATCATGCATCTTTGAAAAGAAGCTGGAGCATTACATAATCCAAAAGACATTCTATGGTAAGCATATGTTCCATATGGACATGTAAAGGTGGTTTTGCTTTGGTCATCTGGATGAATTGATATCTGATGATAACCTAAATACCCATCAAGGAAATAAAAGATAGAGTGATTTGCCAGTCGCTCCAACATTTCATCAATGAAGGGCAACGGAAAGTGATCTTTCTTTGTTGCATTGGCGGGGGTTGGTTTCTCTAGAGTTGTTGTATGTCTGGAGGGATGTGTTTTGGGTAGATTTGGTGGAAGCGGGGGGTGGATTTGGATGGAGCGGGTGTGGGTTTGGGTGGAGCGGGGGTGGATTGTTGTCTGGCTTAGGCTCGTGGTCTAGATTCTCTTCGAGGGCTACCAAGTATTCGTCTATTCTCCTATGCTCCTCCCTGGCTTCATCTGCCTTCTGCCTAATGATGCGTAGGCGCACCTACCTTTGGTGTGCTTCAACTCTGCGTCTCCTTTCTTGGATGTCCTCATGCATTTGGCTTAGGGCTTCGAGTCCCCTCTCCTCAGTGTCATCTTGGTGCACTACTCCCCCCTCATCGACTTTGGCTAGGCTGGGTTGAGGGTTGGCTTCGGTCCTAGCCAGAGGGGGTCACTCCATGTCATCTATGACCTTCGCCGGCCACATGGAAGGCTGGGGTAGGGTGGTGCCTCTTCCTCCATCTATGGAGGTTCCTACGACCATCTCCACCCACATGAGGGTGGAGGATCTCTATTGTTGTTGGCAGTTCTCCTAGTATTAGCGGCCATTGGGTGGTGTGATGTGGTGCGATGGGGTCCCCACGGATGGCGCCAACTATGGGGTCACTCCTAGCCTCTCACCCTCGCTGAGGAGCATGGGGGAGAGGCTGAGGGTTTCCCATAGGGGTGTGATGGAGCTGTCATGTAGGGACGAGCGAGGGCAGTGGATTGCAAGGCGATGGAAAAATTCGGATTAAATATCCATTAAATTTGTTTGGAAAAGACCAAATCTATTTCTTACATGAGCGCCCTAGGTATTTATAGACCATACCCGGGGACACGGTGGAATTACACTAGGATTAGACCATGGAGAGTGAGCGCTATACAATAACCAAGGGTACGGCGATAATCTCCTTTCCTTGGCCAACCACTCCCAGGCCCAATCGCCTTGATGGGGCCATCACTACCGTCGAGATGGTCCCCTCCTATGGTAGGCGCCAAACCTTCATGCGCTCCTGGTGAGGGTCCGCCCATTGTCACCATCTTGCTACCTTCTCTCCATGCTCCTCCAACATGGCCGACCTTTGGATGCGTCACCTGAACACGTGGATGGAGCACGAAGAGCATGAAACCCTCGTGGTAGGGGTTAACATCCCCAATGAGGTAGGTTAGTTTGGCCAGCAGTGGGTCGAGGGCCAGGGGAGGAGCGATGCTAGGGTGACCAGCCCCCAACATAGTACAATGTTGATAATAATTTGTAAAAGATGCTGAATTAAATCAAACTAGGTTCCTGAACCATGTCTGGAATCCTTGTCGAAGTGTTTTTTCAATGTTACACACCCCTTCCCTCTCTAATTCATCCCTGAACATTCTGTAAAAACAAAAATTGTCTCAAAAAAGGCCAATATGAACAAGAGGAAAGTAGTTGTTGATGGTAGTTAACAAACATTATAAACCGTCAATGTAACATGTATAAGGGCATGAATATAATCACCAACAAAGGTTTAGGGGTTTAAACTAACAAATTCCATGAGTTTTGATGAATCTGTATTTTCTGCAGGGTTTATCTAGAAAACCATCAAGTGGACCTAGATGTCAGACTTAATCACGATTATCTATGGGATAAACAACACTAGAAGGTTCTAGAGGACTCTAGAGGACACCACACCAAAGCAGAGGGCGAGAGGCAGCTAGGTGGGGCTGGCTAGTCCCACCCTTAGACCGGCTAGTCTAGGGCCCTACCTATCAGTCTCTGCCTCGCTACGTCGGTTCTCCACTGCCTTAAGGATTGCATCTACGCCATTTAATCAAGTCGGTTTGATCCGAGGGCTCAGGATTGATGCTTTGGCCTATATATACCAGCCCCTACCACCCCCTGAGGCATAAGTCATTTGAGAATACAAAAACCCTAATCATCCTTAGAGCTCCATATTCTAGGGCATAGCTAGCTAGGCTAGGTCTAGAGGGAGGCAAGCAAGCTTCGCTTGGATTCCTGATCGTGTCAAGAGCGTGGCTTGGTATAGCTTTTGTACCCCTCAATCTTTGTATCTCTCATTACTTTTATATGTTTACTACAATTGTTATGATATTGTTCTTAATATCATTCATGTTCCTAGTTATAATGTTCATAGTCTACTTTAATTATATGCTTAGTATAGTTAGATTATCATCATGTTCAAGCATAAGTTTGTATAGAGCTCACTCTAAGGTACCATGGGTGAGTGGTCGACATTGTGTAAGCGTGGAGCTTATACGTTGTTTACCTGCGTATGCACCCTATATTCTGGGCCATGTGGCAGATCACGAACATGACACTATCATTGAGTCCTTTGTAGTCCACTCCCCGAATATAGGACAAGTAGGATCTAGTTACGAAGGAAGACAAGCTCTGTTCTTAATCTTCCTTAGTAATATCCCTTATATGTAGATATGAAGTTGATCTTAACCTTGATTACTAAGTGTAATTGCACTAATCAATGTATGCTTTGACTTATAATTAAGAATGACTTAGGAATTATTCCTCTAATATTCTTCTTAGCCATGCTAATACCATAGAATGGAGTACTCTAAGTAATTAATTATCATTTATCATTACTTATCATATACATTTATCTGTTGACTTACCCCTATTATGAGTAGAAGTTTGGCTATGGTTTATTTCTACATCATACATATAAGTTATTAGTATATTCCAACTGCCCGTCCTTCCCTATGGTAAAATATAAATAACGATACCTGGAATACTCCCGAGTGAAGTGCTACAATGGTATATTATATGTGCGCTTGCAAATTCTTTTCATTTATATATATATTCTTTCTAGTCACATGTAATATTAAAGCACTTCTTAGTGTCATTCTAGAAGTGGCACTAGGTAGTACCAATAAGCATTTCTGAGACCATCGCTAGGGATGACAACTTAGTAAAAGTGATGCTAAGGAATGTCAACAACATAGGGTGACTACTTAAAACAAGTAACACGTTAATAAATACCAACAGTAGCATATAGCATAGTACATAAGTGATAACATACTTGATATATTCCTCAACTTGACTATAGTTGTTTAGCACATACCACACCATTTCATCTAATCCACCATCATCATATACTAATTCTGCTCCTAAAGTAAATCTCACTCCATGCCCAAACACATCTGCACCATAGGCTTCTTCATCAGAAAAACCAACATTTCTTGGTTCTCAATTAAATCTTGCCACTATCGACGAAATATGGTCGGCAGTCTATCTAGGGGTATACCCAAGGTAGTAGATTATCGGCACACAGATGCGCAAGCTACAAACAAGATGGTGACGCAAGACAGACACGAGATTTTATCTAGGTTCGGCCGCTGTGAAGGCGTAATACCTACGTCCTGCGTCTGATTGTATTGCTGTATGTCAATGAGAGATGTCCTTAAGAGGGGTCCCCTGCCCGCCTTATATAGTCTTGGGGACAGGGTTACAGATATGGAAACTAATCCTAACCGGTTACAATTGCCATAGGTGGCCGGATAAGGATTCCTATTCTAACCGACCAGGATCTTGCTTGATCTCCAAGTCTGTTTTGATTCCTTGCGCGGGAGTCCGAGCAGATCGGCCAGGCCACGCGTCGTCTTCTAGTGGACCAGACCCCCTGGTCCGGACCAGCCCAAGCCTAGCCATAAGGGTATAGGGGGTTAATACCCCCACAGCTCCACTATGATGTTGAGAGAGCCATCGAAGTACATCTTCCAATACTCGGTGGACCCTTGAGAGGTAGGTGTGCTTAAGTCTGTCCACTCGATGATGAAATCGATAAGTGCCTGAGACTTGATTGTAGTACGGCTTGCAAATTCCAAGGAGAAAGGGCATAGCTCCATTGCCCATTTGACGATGCGCCCGTTCGCATCTTTGTTGTGAATGATGTCTCCCAGAGGGTACTCAGTCATGACCACCACACAATATCCGTCGAAGTAGTGTTTCAACTTTTGGGGTGTAATTAGTATGGCGTAGATCAGTTTTAGAATATGTGGGTACCTGGTCTTGGATTCATTGAGCACCTCACTGATGAAATAAATTGGTCACTGTACCTTGTAGACATGGCCGGACTCATCGCTCTCGACCACCATGGTAGTGGAGACCACTTGATTAGTTGCCACAATGTAAAGCAGGAGGGTTTTGTCTTCTCTGGGAGAGTGAGGACCGGAGGTGATGCAAGGAATTGTTTCAGCTGTGTAAAGGCAGCGTCTGCTTCCTCCGACCACTCAAACTTCTCGGATGCTTTGAGCAGCTGAAAAAACGGTAGTCCTTTTTCGCCTAATCTTGATATGAAACGACTGAGGGCAGCCATGCATCCGGTAAGCTTCTGAACATCCTTCGCCTTTTTGGGCGACTTCATGTCCAAGACAACTTTTACTTTCTCTGGGTTAGGGCGTATGTCATCGTGACTGATGATGTTGCCGAGCAGTATACCAGATGGAACACCAAAGATGCATTTCTTTGGGTTTAATTTCCATTGGAATGTGTTAAGGGCTGCAAAGGTGCGTTCTAGGTTGTCAACATGGGTATATGCTTCTTTGGTTTTGACAACTACGTCGTCAACATAAGCCTCGATGAGGTCATCTTTTATCTCGTCTTTGAGGTAGGCCTGTATGGCGCGTTGGTAGGTGGCCCCAGCGTTCTTGAGCCTGAACGACATGGTCATGTAGCAGTAGGCGCCGAAGGGCATGATGAAGGATGTCTTGATCTGGTCGTCCTTTTTGAGAGTGATCTGGTGATAACCAGAGTAGCAATCGAGAAAGGAAAGCAGCTCATAACCGGCAGTTGAATCTACGACCTTGTCTATGTGAGGTAAGCCAAAGGGGTCTTTAGGGCAGTGTTTGTTGAGATCAGTGTAATCAACGCACATTCTCCATTCCTTATTCTTTTTGCATACAAGAACTGGGTTGTCTAACCACTCTGGGTGATACACTTCTTTGATAAATCTGGCTACTAAAAGCCATGTAACTTCTACCCTAATAGCCTCCTTTTTGTCGTGAGCGAGCCATCATAGCTTCTGCTTGATGGGTTTGGCCTTGCCATCAACATTTAAGGAGTGCTCAATCAAGTTCTGAGGTACACCGAGCATGTCATTTGAACACACTCACGTTGCTCCTCAAGAACCTGATGAGCGAGTCTTCCTATTTAGGATCTAGGTTGGCCCCGATAAGGGCCATTTTGCTAGGATCACCCTCGACCAGCTGGATCTCTTTATGCTCTTTGGACTTGATGTTCTTGCATGGGGCCTCGAGCTCTGGGATCTCTAGGTGGTCATCTGGGGTCTGCTTGGCGTCGATCATGGTCTTGGCCATGCGAATAGAGAGGTCATGAGCCTCTACTATTTTGAAGCTGTCATCCTCGCAGGTGTAAGCTACGTATATGTTGCCCCTGAGAGTTAGAACCCCCTTCTCAATAAGCATCTTGAGCACCAAATACCTATAGTGAGGTATGGCCATGAACTTGGCGAGCGCTGGTCGACCAAGAATAGCATGGTAAGTGCCTTCGAAGTTGGTGACCACAAAGTTGACATAGTCGGTGCGGAAGTGGTCTGGGGTACCAAATTGCATAGGTAGCGTGATCTGCCCGAGAGGTGTAGAGCTCTATCTAGGGAGAACACCCCAGAACTATGCCTCATATGGCTTGAGATTAGCCTGGGTTATCTTCAGGGCTGGCAAACTATTCTTGAACAATATATCAATGGAACTGCCGCCATCGATCAGCACTCTATCGAACTGAACCTTGTTGATACAAGGATCGAGAACCAGAGGAAAATGCCCTGGCTCAGGTATTGCGACCCATTGGTCCTTTCTGCTGAAGGAGATCTCACGGTGAGACCAAGGAGGGAGCCACGAGTCGGCGATGAGGTTGTCGGCATTGGCCATGTTCAAGCAAGCGCAGGCGAGCAGCTTGCGCTCTCGCTTGGTCTCAATGGACACTTTGCCCCCAATGATGGTGTGGATGTGGTCAGTTGGCTTGACGTACTTGTGACAGGGATCTGTGTCTTCATCATCGTTGTCCTTGTTACACTATTCCCCTACATCGTTAGGCTTGTTAGATTTATCCGAAGCCTGTTGGCGCGTGTAGATGGATTTGAGAACACGACAATTCTCCATGGTATAGTTTGACTTGGGATGGAGCTGACAGGGTCCTTTCAATGCTTTGGTGTAGTCTTCTTCGTAGTTGTGATGTCCGCCACCTTTCATAACGATGTTGACTTCACCGTCATCTTCCCGAGCACGCTTGCCCCTGTAATCGTCACAGTGATTATGCCGCTGATTACGCTGGTCGTAGTAGTCACGGGAATCGTTGCGCTGGTTGTGGTGATTAGAATTGTCATTCCAACCACGGTTGCTATGGTAGTCGTCGCGGTGTGGGGGTGGTCGGAGCGTGGAACCCCTGCTTCTTTGATGATTATCTTTTTAGCATCATCAGCATCCGCATATTTTTTGGCAGTGGCTAGGAGTGCTGTGACTGATTCAGGTCTTTTGTGGAGGAGCTTGTCCCTTAGGGCATCGTGGAAGCGAAGACCAGTGATGAAAGCTTCGATTGCCTCATTGTCGAAGATTGATGGGACTTTGATGCGCATCTCCGAGAAGCGTCGAACGTACTCACGTAGTGGCTCATCTTTGCGATCTTGAATCTGCTGTAGATCATATTTATTGCTGGGTTGTTCGTAGGTAGCAATGAAGTTGTCGATGAATGCTTGCTTGAGCTCTTGCCAAGAATCAAGGTAGTTCATTGGCAAACTGACCAGCCATTGGTGGCCTATATGGCCGACGACGACTAGGAAGTAATTAGACATGACGTGCTCGTCAGCCATGGCTAATCTGCACGTGGTTTCATAGAGCATGACCCATAACTCAGGGTTCTCCTTGCCGTCGTACTTCTAGAGTTTTTTGAGCTTGAAGTTCTTGGGCCATATGACTTGGCAAAGGTGAGAGGTAAACTACTTCAAACCTAGAGGGCCATGGGTAGTATCATATTCCATACGGCGATAGCTTTCGTGGGATGCACGATCATTGGCTCTTTGGTTAATGCGATCACGCAAATCATGTTCTCTGAGGGAATGGTGGAGATCGTTATTGTCATCATGGCGATCCCAATTGCCATCCTGGTTGACCCTGCGACCGTGGTTACCACGTCGATTGTCGCGGTTGTCTCATCGATTATCGTCCCAGTTGTTGCGGCGGTTGTCATCCCAACCAACATCATGACCACCGTTTCTGCCTTGACGGTTGTCTGATGGGTCGTTGTTGTGCGAGCCACGTTGGTTGGGTGACTATGGGCGACTTGAGTACTAGCGACTATGGCTTGATTCGACTAAGACAGACAGAGCCCGGGCTTGGTTTGCAATCTCTGCGGTCTAGGCCATAGCAGCCGTCAGATAGGCTTGTACATCATCATGAATTGCTTGGGTTTCTAGGGTATTGGGTAGTCGTTGCATTGTTGCCATAGCAACAGCTACGTTGGCGCTTGGAGTCCTAAAGACCTGCTTTTCCCCTACCCTATCAAAGGCATTGTTGAGGTCACATGGCTGGAACCTTATGCGTCGTGCCTCTTCTTCCGCCTTAGTTTTGGCTTGTCTATGATTAAACCGGTCAATATTGTGTGCTTCGCGTGCTAGCCTGTCTTGTTCTGTTTCGCCAACCACCGGTGGTTCATCATTATTGATGGCATTGATCAAGCCTCCTCGCCTTGGTGGGAAGGTTGGGAATCATGGCAACCCCAGGGAGTGGTCTGGGATATCTAGATCATATTCACCTTCTTCATTATCACGATGCTGGAGCTCAGTGTGGACGGAGCCATTAGATGCGATGTCGGACGAGGAGCTTGAGCCACCCTCTTGAACTATGTGGACTGATCCTTCTTGATACTCCTCAATTCAAACCATGTTGATGAAGTTGCGCAGGCCGTAGGGCTAAGCCTGGTAATTCTCCATTGAGGCTTCGCACTCGAAGAGCCAGAGACCCATTGCGAGGGCTGATCGGTGATGAATGGAGCGCCCTTCAGGAGTAGACGTGACCACGAGATCCGTACCGAGTCATGCAAGACGACTGGCCTGAGCTGGTTGGGTAGATCTATTGTGGGTAGTGGTTACCTGCACGGTAGGTTGATTTTGAATCAAACTTACCAGAGCTTGGGTTTCAGCAAGTTTGGTGCCGACCCGATCGATGGAGTTGAGCAGATCGGCGTTGTCGATCTGCCTCCCTTTGTAGCAAGGAAGCGAAGATGGGTTGTCGGTGTGGCTGAAGACGATGCTGGTGTAGTCTGAGCCAGATCCAACATGGTCGGAGCCATAGCCGATGCCGGTGAAGCAGTGGTCAACGTAGATCGGATCCACGCCTCCTCCATTGTCATGGCGATGAAGTTGTTGGAGCCAGTGGTCCAGGTGATCTGGTCGATGGTGAACATGAGGTCGTTCGGCATAGCCATGGAACCAGGGATGATGACCATCTTGTTCTTCCAGGGAGTAGTACGCACACCCCCTACCTAGCGCACCACTGTCGACGAAATATGGTCATCAGTCTACCTAGGGGTATGCCCAAGGTGATAGATTATCGGCACACAGATGCGCAAGCTACAAACAAGATGGTGACACAAGACAGACATGAGGTTTTATCCAGGTTCGGCCGCCGTGAAGGCGTAATACCTACGTCCTGCGTCTAATTGTATTATTGTATGTCAATGGGAGATGTCCTTGAGAGGGGTCCCCTGCCCGCCTTATATAGTCTTAGGGATAGGGTTATAGATCTAGAAACTAATCCTAACTGGTTACAATTGCCATAGGTGGCCGGATAAGGATTCCTATTCTAACCGACCAGGATCTTGCTTGATCTCCAAGTCTGTTTTGATTCCTTGCGCGGGACTCTGAGCAGATCGGCCAGGCCGTGTGTCGTCTTCTAGTGGACCGGACCCCCTGGTCCGGGCCAGCCCAAGCCTAGCCGTAAGGGTATAGGGGTTAATACCCCCACAAACATCGTACATGTACTTGGAGCAAAATGTTTGGCATTGATCTGCAATATATGCCTCTGCAATGGAACCTTCTGGTCTTGCCCTATTCCTCACATAGCACTTTAAAGTGTACAACCACCTTTCAATTGGGTACATCCACCCATACTGCATAGGACCTCAGAGCAGAGCCTCCTCAGGCAAATGTATAGGAAGGTGCATCATCACATCAAAAAGAGCTAGGGGAAAAAATTTCTCAAGCTTGCACAATAATATAGGGATTTCTTCATTCATTTGAGCTAACACATCCTTGTTAAGAGTTTTGCTACACAATTGCCTAAAAAATTCTCCCAACTCAGCTACTGCTTCATATATATCCTTGTCCATAAAGCCTCTTAAAGCAGTAGATAAGATTCTTTGCAAAAGAACATGATAATCATGTGGTTTTAGGCCTTGTACCATGCTTCCATCAGCATTAACACATCTTGATATGTTCGAAGCATAGCCATCTAGAAACTTGACCTCCCGTAAAAAAATACAAACTTTTTGTTCTTTAGACAAGGTGTATCTAGCTTTAGGCATCTTGAAGTATTTCCATCATCTCTGAACTACAACTTTTGTTTAATTCCTAAATCACTAAGGTCAAGCCTAGCATTCACTATGTCCTTTGTCTTCCCAGGTATATCAAGAATTGTGCCAACCAAGCTCTCACATATGTTCTTCTCAATGTGCATGACATCAAGATTATGTCTAACTGTTAAATTTTTCCAATACTCAAAATCCCACAAACAAACTCGCCTGCTCCAAATTTTCACATTAGCAGTTTTGTCACTATCCAAGGTAGAATGCTTCCTTTTCCTGCTCTCCTTTTGCTTGATCCCAGGTTTGACATGTCTAACCTTCTCTAATTCTGCTAGTAGCTCTTCTTTGGTAAATTTACCTGGTGGATCATTGGTTCCATGAAGGCCACTGTATTCATTGTTCCTCCTCAAATGATGTCCCCTTGGCAGGAAACGGTGGTGTCCAATATATGCAATTTTATTCCTCAGTGCATAAGAGAAAGGATTCTTGTCACAATGAGTACAAGCAAAATAGCCTTTCATGGTACGCCTAGACAAAGTAGCTAGAGCTGGGTAATCATGAATGCACCATAACACTGTTGCACGAAGTTTGAACTCTTTGTCAATAATGGCATCATAAGTATGCACAACCTTCCAAAGCTCAATCAAATCTACAACAAGAGGCTGTAGAAATAATTCAAAGTCTTTCCCAGGGGAAGACAGACCTAGAATCAATAGAGCCATCATTAGATTGGACTGATCCATGCATGCCCAAGGTGGAAGGTTGTATGGCATAACAAATATAGGCCACATGATGTACTTCGTGTAAAATTGCCAAAGGGATTGAATCCATCAATAGCTAGCCCAAGCCTGAGGTTTCTAGCTTCTTCAGCAAAGTCTAGATATTGCCTATCAAAATCTTGCCATGCCTCACCATCAGCTGGATGACTCATTTCCTTCTCACTAGGCTCCCTCTTTAACTTGTGCCATTGCGCTTGTTTTCAACCCTCCTTGGTTACAAATATCCTCTGTAGCCTAGGCACCAATGGAAAATGCCACAACACTTTCTGTGGAATCTTCTTCCTCTGTGGGTCTTTCCATCTTGACATACCACAAACTGGGCAATTGTCATGATTAGAATAATCCTTTCGAAATAAAAGGCAGTTGTTGAAGCACACATGGATCAATTCATATCAAGACCTAATTCCTTTATAATGTTCTTTGCTTCATCATATGATGTTGGTAGTGTATTAAATTCTAGGAATGCATTAGTGTAACACCTCTGGTGTTACGAGCTTGCTTAGCACCGTGATTTAGGCCTAAGAAAAATTTCCGAAACCAGTTTCTCAGATTTTTTATTTAAAACGTACTTGTCGTGATAAGGGAATCGTGTGTGACTTAGTTTTGTAAACTCAAAGAAACATCCAAGTTAAGTTACTCAGTGCGTAAAGATATTAGGAATGTCTAACAACAATTCTAGCAAATGAGTAGCGGATGGTTTGTTCTATTAGATTAAGCATGAACAACAACTTTTATAAATAAAATAAAATCCATTAACAAATAGGACGATATATATATATAGCTTTTGAATCTAATTTAAAATTCGAGCTTTGTTGAAAATCTCTTTGTGCCTAGATGTTGCTAATTGTTGAAATTAGTAAACCGATAGAAATATCTATAGGTACATATATATATATATGCTCACGTGTCTATTTTGATAAGCACGCTCAGTTGAAAAGCTTTGGTCTAGTGACATGTTTTTATGTATAGACTCACTTTAGTCCCTATGATAAATTGGTAACATACCCGCAGCACCGGCGCCCCTCTCTTTCTCTCCACGTCGTGCGCCCTCACGCCGCCACCGTGGCCGGTCCCTTTTCCCCTCCTCGTGTGCGTGCAAGGCCACAGCGCTTCCATATCTGCTTCTCCGTAGCTCCACAGCGCGCCCGAGCCGCCTCGCCAGCCACCTTGCCCTCGCACTGCAGGCTACCGCTTTCCCTTGCCAGCGCCGTAGTCAAGTAGAGCAGCCGTCCACCATTGCCGCCCTCGTGCTCTTCCTTCCTTCTGAAAATTGGCCATGCTCAACTCATCCCCCTCCAATTGCTCGCACCCACGGCTACGCTAGGTCCTTAGCTAGCCTTCAGACGAAGCCTCGGTGAAATACGTCCATTGGTGCAGCCGTGCATGGCCTCGCCATTGTCACGGTTGCCATCAGCGCCGAAGCTTGGCTCCACCGTGGGCATGTTCTCCTCGTCCATCTCCTCTTTGTTTTATCTCATCTCGGAGCCACCTTGTTACCTTGCCTCTTCTGCTGCAACAAGCTCTCCGACCGAGCTTCATACCATCAGGAACAGTTGCGCTGCTCTGGTTCGCCGCCACCACCACACTAGCACATGCGGGCAGCACTCCCCGTAGCATATCCAACTGAACCAGCGCCTCTAGCAGTACCTAGGTGAGACCCTGTTGTTTCCCCTCCCCTCGGATTAAGTTGTACTGTGCTCGCCTCATTGGAGCACGTATGCCACCGCCGGTGAACCGCACCGACATGGGCAGTCATGCATGGCCCACCATCAGGTGTCCTAGCCCCCTAGGTCGCTCTCCATGGCCATGTTGTCTCCGCATGGGGACCCACGTGCCTCGTCGCTCGTCCCACGCTACCGGCGAGCCCTCCCGGCCAGAACCAGTGCCAGCGGCCATGACCGGCTGCGCTACTCTGCCCTAGTTTCCTAGGAACGTGCGAAAACATGAATTTGACTTGTCTAGGGAGTAAAATGCAAATAGTATGACTCATAGGAATATTGGCCTCAATGGTTTTGCAATTGTGGGATAAAATGAGGACTCTTTATAAAGATTGCCATGGCCGCTACGGATCTCGCCTGGGCCGGCTTGTTGGGCCACGCTTGTGCCCGCGTCGCTTGGGCCGAACTCACCCCACCTAGGCCACCATGCCTCTACCGCGCTGCTCGGCCACGCACGCGCTTGCGGGCCGAGCCAGGCCGCGTAGGCCCTTTCTTGTTGTGGTGATTTTTGTTTTGTTAATTCAGTGTTCTTCAAAAATTGAGAATAAATCATAGAAAATCACAAAAATGCCAAACCAATTTTGTTAGTCTCCTAAAATCATGATCTACCTGTTAGTATATTTTGTTCATAGAGTTTGATAATATTCTTGAAAGCTATATAATTAAATTAAGATACTTAATATCGTTAAGACATAAACTTGTAGGAATTTTTATGAGAAATCAGTGATAGTGTTAACTCTAAAAATTTTACAGTAAATTACTAATATTATTAGCTGCTCAATGTAAATTTTGTAGCACCTAAACAATTAGTTTACTAGAGTAGTTAAGGATGTCCTATTTTGAATAAAGATTAAATCGATAGAATGAAATAAGAAACCACTTCGATTTATATAACTAAAATAATTGTTGGGAAATAACACCTGATTCGACAACATGGATATGTAGCCTAAGTATGATCGTCGTTAGAACTAGCTTGTTAACTTGAGAGGCGTAAATTGTATTTTACGAGTCACTGTTGCAGTTGATTAATTATGTCTTTGCATTGCATCACATTGCATATCATAATAGGGACGTCGATGGATCACGGAGTCATCGGGAGTTGCTAGAGAAATGATGCTTTTGGAGATCATGTCGCCATAATGGAAAACTAACTTCTGATTATATTTTACCCCGGCAAGCCCTGGTGCATAACCCCTACTTTTCTGCACTTTAAATTATACTTGTGCATTATGTTTTAAGGAATTGATTGGAACCCACTTGCATATATCTTTATCCTATGAGTCTTACTAGTATGACATGATCATATAGATTGCTATGCTACAGGAATCCGGTAGAAGTCGAGTGATTGCCTGTCACTCACAAGAGATAGGAGATATATTACTGTATTATTGTCACTTGGAAAATATAAATGGTGGAAAGGAAAAATGGTGACTGGGCAGGGATATGGTTTGGGTATTGGTGGGTGTAAGAGGTTGTGTCGCCATGGACGCGGGGCATAGCTTGGTTACACTGCTTTCCCTATCTGTGTCGATTAAGGACCGACCATTGCATAAGACTCTAGGTAAGTCACAGACTTATTATCCCGAGCACATACTTGGGTATGGGCACTTGGAAGACTTGTTGCTCTCTTGTCATGGATCCGGCTCTTTCCGGACCGACTGTCAGGGTGGTTTCTGGGTTAGCAGGTCCTTGCACCGCACTGAGTCTGGGACTCAGGGGTGGGGGCTTGGAGTCCTAGTTTGGATGGGGACTTGGACACCCAGGATTGGAGGGTGACGGGTTGGTCCTGCTTGTGCCTTGGGTACAAGCGGGGCATGTGTTTTTGGGGTACCCAGCTAGGGGTATTGATTCACAAATCACCGGTGTTTTGGTACAGCTTGTCTACGGTCTAGCACTGTAGTAAGAACTGAAAGAGGAAAGATGGAATGGAAAAAGGAAATTTGATTGCTTACCACCTGCTTGAAAGTAGCACAGGTGCTTACATAGAATGGTTGGTTAATGAACTAATGTAGCTGTTAATGAAAATTGAATATAAGGACGTACTTTTAGTAATGCTCCTATAGATGCAATAAACCCACAAGCCAGATAGCCTTACATATCCTTGGAGTCTTTTCTTTTCTCCTATCGGGTAAGTCTTACTAAGTATAATTGAGTACTTAGGGTTTTATTCCCCCTGTTGCTGGTGACAGGCAAATGCTAGAGCTGACTCTTGTGTGTGGACTCCTCCTGGTGGTCTCAGCGAGGATTTCTTTACGCTGTGATCGTAGTTTTTATTTATAACTCTCACTAAATATTTTTATAAATGAAAGTTTTATAATCTATTATCATAGTTTATATAACAATGCTTCATCATATCATGAATAGATATTTATTTCCGCTGTAATTCTGATAACATGTTTATATTCCGTTGTTAACTTAAATTGTTCATAACTCTGATAATATGACTACATTCCGCTGTTATAACAATAAATATTATACTCTGATGTTGTATTAAAAGTGATGTAAGAAATAGTTAATAATGTTGTAAGCTTTATTCTCTCATTTGTGATCTTGATGGAAAAATGTGTATTTTCGGGTTCTCCCTAGGGTGTGCCCGCCAGGACCGTGTAATTTAGTGTTCTCCCTTGAGTGCTTAGTGTCTAATGAAAGACAAGTGCTTTCGAGAGGCATTATATTAGACGGTTCTGCCACAATCAGCTAGTAGCTTCACAAAAGCAGAAAATGCACTGTTGGTAATCCTCTGAAATGACTTCATATGAAGTAGCTTTACCACAAAGGAGAACTTTGAAAATTTGGTACAACCGGGATAAAGCTGACGCTTAGCTTGCCTATTTCCATCATTGTTTCCATTTTCAGTTTTAGTGTCATGACTACCATGTCCTTGTGCAGTTTGTAGGTCCCTAAGCAAACTATCTAACCAATCAGCACCATTGTTGTCATTCTCATCCACACCAATGGAACCCTCATCAGTGTCAAAAACAGGAACAGAAGCAGGGACTTCATTAACATGTACACTAATGTCCTCTCCATGATGTACCCACTGAGTATATGTACAGTCCATGCCATTCATCAAAATGTGATTCTTTACAATGGGCTGATGTAGGTACTTCTTATTAAGGCATCTAGTACATGGGCAGAGAATCTCATCATCCTCACCAAATTTTTCTTTAATGAAATCCATAAATTCTTTGACACCATTGACATATTTAGTAGAAAATAGTGTGTTGTGCAGCCAACTTCTATCCATCTGAACATGCATTGCGGAAACACACAATTTAATAAGTGTGCCCATAATTTATATGTTGCAGTATAAGAAAATCAGAGAGAAGATGGCATACATGGCAAGTTTGGAGGAAGGCAGACGGCGGTGGGAAGTCACCTTGTAGCAAGGCAACAGGCGGCGGGAAGGGACGGTGGAGAGCGATTGCTGCAGCTAGCTGTAGTTTAGCCCATAGATCCAACTACCTTCCTCTCTTAGTGGCCCGCTGCGCGACTCGCCATCGTCGATGGATTGGGGTGGCCGCTTGTCGAAGTGGCGTGATTCGTCGTCCTTGGGTTGGGGACAACCGCTCCTCGCCGTGGCATGGTCTACTGTCAGAGCGACACGGCGAGGTGTGTGTCAGCGCGGCGCAGCAAGGTAGGTGTCGGCACGGCGCAGCGAGGTTTGTGTCTGCTGTTGGAGAGATTTAGGGATTAGGGATTACATTGCTGAAGTCAACAATGTTTCAATATGAGATATGCATTCTACTTTCCATCACAACAGAACGTAGTACAGTGGTAAGGCGCGCGGCATGGGAAGTGGGAGGTCTCAGGGTTGACTCTCAAGCGCTGCACTATTTTTTGAACCAGCCATTTAACAAACAAATGGCTCAAGGCCACGTCAGCACGCCACACTGGCATCCAATGTGGCAATGACACAGCATGACGAAAATTAAACTATCATGGATTTGGTTCAGTTACAAAACTGTGACGGTTCTTGAATTTGGCCACAGAATCTGGGCCCAAGGTTGGGTTTCAAGAGAACCCAGGTCTGGTTTGGGTAATCTATGACAGAAAAAATCTGTCAAAAAAAACAGTCATGGATCAACACAATTCTTATAGTGGCGCCCGGTGTAGTCTGGTTCGACGTGTCACTAAAATGGTACTTTGAAAATAAGGGCCTACAGAGTATTTGATGCCTTAAATTGGAGTGGCTTTCCGACAATTTAATTCTGGTTCACTTTTTTTCAACACCTAATACAAGTGCAGGAGTTCATACATGAGCATATACTTACATCTATGAACGTATGTTCGAAGAACTAAATTGGACCAATAAATCTTGAGATTGATGGAGTTACCACAGACGTCTCGCTGTCGACGAGCATGTCATCTACCACTATAAGGATAGCGTCATTAAATTCTGAAAGAGTTAAATCCAGAGAAATATGAACACTCGTTGGGATGAAACCGGACCAGATACAAACGGATACCAGTGATCTTGTATTATATGTCCCATATCCCGTATTATATCCCATATTTTTTATCAGATCTTAGAACTGGATACGGATCACTCCCATATTCATATTTATCTCATATACATATTAAAAATCTGATTTTTGAGTATTTCGATTCGAATACGGTCAGATATTAAATGCTCATATTCAGATACGAACACTCGTATCTCCTACATATACAACTAGAAAGAACAAAACTAACACAACCGAATGGTGCGACACTTACTGAGGTCATGGCTCTGCCTCTCCCCGTGCGACAAAACGTTGTTGCGCCGGTCTGCCTGGCGTGCGACACTCGCTCCCTCCCTTCCGCTTTGCCAATCACGCTGCCGCACACACCATCCCCATCCCTATGCCCGCATCCGGTCCCTAAGCTCCCTGTCCCCGCTCCCTATGGCCACGTACGTAGCCGCTCCCCATCTCCATGGTTGCTCGCTCACCCGCGTACATCGCAGCTCCCCATCCCCGCTCCCTATGGCCACACATGCCGCCGCTCCCCATCCCGCACCCTGTGTCACCACTGCAACACCATCCCCATCGCTCCTCGCATAGGTTCAAATCCCACGGCCTTCCTTGCCACGGTCCTGGTGGAACTAAGCGGCTGCAGTGGAGGACACACGTGGTGCGTGCTTGGTGGCCTCCATCTCGCTACATTTCTCGAGGTCGGCGGTGAAGCGGAAGAGGCGCGTAGGGTTCTTGACAACGCGGCAGAAGCAGCGCCAGTGATGGAGCCTCCTTTGCATGAGTTCTTGGCCTGCAAGCCCCCGAACCACATCTCCATGTAGCTCTCCATCCTCCTCTCTGCCCTGCAGGTTCTCCAGGATTTATTTGCGCTGCTATTGATTTTCTGGATTATTGCATTGATCGATTGCATTCTTTCCAAGGGTATGTAGATGTGTTTTGTTTAAACGCTTGTTGTTTAGGCATGAATTCAGAAACACACATGTTCAAATAAGTATGTCAGAAATTCAAGGATATGATATTCCTCCATACACAGTTGTGGCAATTTCATCCTTTTCGCCGTTGTTACTTCATAGTGCAGATTGCATATGTAGGTCTTCTTATCCTCTTAAGTTCTTGTGCCATTATCTAAGAATTCTTGTGTGATTATCTAAGAATTTTTAGTCAATTAATGAATGTCACGCACCTTTTATGAACAAAGCTTCGGTTAAAGTTTCACATTTAATGACACAATGTATCATTTTCAATCCTATGAAGGCTCTAGCTAATTTTTTATTCGTGATAGATCTCATGTGTGATAGATCTAATGCACTAGTTGTATAAAAATACATTGATAAATATGCTCTATAAGAGGCATTGTGTACAGTCAAAACTGATAATAAAAATACATATATGTAGTTTGCTCTGAGAGAGGAAGGTGGATTTATCCTTTTGAAACTGTATACATTAAAAAAATCGTGAGCATTAGCTGTCAGTGCTTAGGTTTCTTTGTCCTATGCAATTGTTAGGAATATATATAATTTTGGATTGCCTATAAAGCACCTTCTCTTTGGCATGTAACTTTAAGTGATTTTGTCTGGCATAGATAGATGTCCGGGTTTCAGTTATATCAGTTTCATTGTATCATCTGAACCTTTTGACTCACATCAATTGTATACATGACCCTTGTAGCTATTGTTAGCAACAACAACAACACAACAACAAAGCCTTTAAGTCCCAAATAAGTTGGGGTAGGCTAGAGTTGAAACCCAGCAGAAGCAATCAAGGTTCAGGCATGTGAATAGCCGTTTTCCAAGCACTCCTATCTAAGGCTAAGTCTTTGGGTATATTCCATCCTTTCCAGTCTCCTTTTATTGCCTCTACCCAAGTCAACTTCGGTCTTCCTCTACCTCTCTTCATGTTACTATCCTGGCTTAGGATTCCACTACGCACCGATGCCTCTGGAGGTCTTCGTTGGACATGTCCAAACCATCTCAACCAGTGTTGGACAAGCTTTTCTTCAATTGGTGCTACCCTAATCTATCACGTATATCATAGTTCCGAACTCGATCCATTTTTGTATGACCGCAAATCCAACGCAACATACGCATTTCCACGACACTTGTCTGTTGAACATGTTGTCTTTTCGTAGGCCAACATTCTGCACCATACAACATAGCAGGTCTAATCGCCATCCTATAAAACCTGCCTTTTAGCTTCTGTGGTACCCTTTTATCACATAGGATACTAGATGCTTGGCGCCACTTCATTCACCCTGCTTTGATTATATGGCTAACATCTTCAACAATATCCCCATCTCTTTGTAGCATTGATCCTAAATATCGAAATGTATCCTTCCTAGGCACTACTTGACCTTTCAAACTAATATCTTCCTCCTCCCGAGTAGTAGTGCCGAAGTCACATCTTATATACTCAGTTTTAGTTCTACTGAGTCTAAAACCTTTGGACTCTAAAGTCTCCTGCCATAACTCCAGTTTCTGATTCACTCATGTCTGGCTTTCATCAACTAGCACTACATCATCCGCGAAAAGCATACATCAAGGGATGTCCCCTTGTATGTCACTTGTGACTTCATCCATCACTAAGGCAAATAGATAAGGGCTCAAAGCTGACTCTTGATGTAGTCCTATCCTAATCGGGAAGTCATCCGTATCTCCATCACTTGTTCGAACACTAGTCACAACATTGTTGTACATGTCCTTAATGAGCCTGACGTACTTCGTTGGGACTTTATGTTTGTCCAAAGCCCACCACATAATATTTCTTGGTATTTTATCATAAGCCTTCTCCAAGTCAATAAAAACCATGTGTAGGTCATTCTTCTTCTCCATATACCGCTCCATAACTTGTCTTATTAAGAAAATGGCTTCCATGGTTGACCTTCCAGGCATAAAACCAAATTGGTTCATAGAGACCGGCGTTATTGCTCTCAAGCAGTGCTCGATAACTCTCTCCCATAGCTTCATAGTATGGCTCATCAACTTAATTCCTCGGTAATTAGTACAACTTTGAATATCCCCTTTATTCTTGTAGATCGGTACCAATATACTTCTCCTCCACTCGTTAGGCATCTTGTTCGATCGAAAAATATGGTTGAACAGCTTGGTTAGCCATACTATAGCTATGTCCCCGAGACATCTCCACACCTCGATTAGGATATCATCCGGTCCCGTCGCCTTACCTCCTTTCATTATTTTCAATGCCTCTCTGACCTCAGATTTTTGGATTCTCCGCACAAAGCGTCTATTAGTGTCATCAAAAGAGTCATCCAACTGAAAGGTTTTGTCCGTATTCTTGTAGCTCTTGTTAGCTTTTCTAATTTTAACAATCAGCTAGAGAATGTAGAACTGTTTAGAGTTCCATAATACAAGACATAGACTGAAACCTCTGTCTCGTCGACCATCACTGCCTGCACGTTATCTGGTATGGTCACTGCCGCTTAGTTGAGCCACCTGGAACCTCCCTTCTCGTCCAGGACTCAGATGATTTTTTATTTAAATGGTTTCTCATACCTACGTGAGTCAGTGATGCAACTGTACCTATGCTCAAGTGTAAGGGCGCTTCAAATACCTACGTGATTTTTTTATAATAAATTTATTTGAAGCGCTCATGTGGTCATACTGAAGGGCGGGCCTGGTGCAAGCGGTAGAGTCTTACCGCCTATGGCCGGAAGATCTCGGGTTCGAGTCGCGGTCTCCTCGCATTGCACAGACGAGGGTAATGCTTGCCACTGACACCCTTCTCCAAACCCCGCACAGAGCGGGAGCTCTCTGCACTGGGTACACTCATGTGGTCATACTATAGCAGGTCTCAACTCTGAAACTTATGTCATTTAGTGGTTCAAAGATTTCCCGTATATGAATCACAGTTGTTTTCCGTATTTGATTTGCCACTTATTGAGTAATGGATGCCTATCATTTAATAATCGATGAAGAACACAAATTTGTGCTATAATGATTTGGGAACACTGAAGCTTCCAGTGGGTCTGAATGTTCCATGGACATATACCTTGCTGGAGGTTGATTCAAACACTATTGACATCATGTTTCATGGTGCTGCTCACCAGCTCAGGTAGCTATTGGTAGGGAAGTTTGTGCTTGCCATTTCAGCCTCTCTTTCATTCTCCAAGATACTAACAGTAGTAGCAAGCTTAAGCAATTTTTATATGCTACAATGAAATTAATCTGCAGTTAGAGATAGAATCAGAAAATGCTGCATGTTCCGACCAAGTGTAGTTAGTCTGTTGCTTCTTGCTTGTCCCCGAGCCACCTGATAAGTCACAAACATTATCCTTTAATGTTTGTATATTTCAATGTGATATACAGTCTGTCAAGTGTGCCTCACAATCTTTTGCCTATTTGCATTTTTGGAGGTGCTGATGTGTCTGGTAGTGTGTCAAGCACGTCTCTCACAATCTTTTGCCTTTTACATTTTTGCATGTACCGAATCTACTTATGTGTTTGGTGGTAGGGGTTTCTATTTAAAGGATGAAGGTGTTATCCTGAACCTGGCATTGATAAACCTTGAGCTAGCTTTCTTGAAAAAAATAGGGATTTAGGCCAATGCAAACTCCCTTTTTCATGAGAACGAAACTACGGTAAAATGTATCCAGTTCTCCCAATACTTGTGTAAGCCTAACAAATTTCCACCTATTGTTTCCTTTTGTTTTGTTTCATCAACTGGATAATGTCTCTACCTATCTGGTCATCAAAACAAATTTACTACCATTGTCAGATTCATTTTCTCTGAATATTATCATTGTCTACCCCGCTATATAAATTTAGCTAATGTTTAGATATTGACTACTATTGCGATATAACTATTTTTCACCCCATTAGGTTGAACATTCCAAGCTGAGATGAAGGGCATCTGGCAATGGAGGGGAAGGATCCTAATAGAGGCCTACAGCATGTTCGTTGGTTGGTTTCTGGGCTGATAAGCCCAGTTGGTGCTGACTTGTTGTAAGAGAAAAACACTGTTGGTTGGCTGATAAGCCCTGGCTGAAACCAACAAGCGAACAGGCTGCTAGAATCATTGATGCCATGCTTCCAAACTGGGGTGTTTCGACCAGACAATTTAGGAGGACACACAAATGAGGATGCTAAAGCCGTATTTGATGTGTTGCTTTGGTGAAATTTTGTGTTGCTTTGGTGGAATTATTGGAGCAACATGTGGATGGGGTTGGATTTGGCACCGCAATTGTGGGATGTCTTTCTCCATGGTTGCATGGCCTTGTTACTGGTTCTCTTGGTGTTACCGGTAACAAACAAGTATTATTTGTGCTTTCATCAAAAATATTTTTTGTTTAATCTCTATGGTTGTTTTACTGAAGGAAAGGACCATGGTTGTTCTATTGGTTTATAAACACCTTTCCTTCAAGATGATTAGGTTGTGTCCCACTGATTTGATTACCTTGCTTTCTTCATTTTCTGTAATTCCCTTTGATTCTAAATTGTTCTTGCCTTTTATTTTGTAAATATAAATATAAATATATTGTAGAGTGCACATGTCAAATTGGCTATGAAAGGATCAAGATGCCTAAGAGAGGGGTGAATTGGGCTAATTCTAAATTTCTTTGCAATAATTAAGCACTATAGTTAACCCAACTTCACCCCTTGTGCCTAGAAAGTGTTTCTAATGTTCTACCGCACAAAAAGACTTGCAACCTAAGTTCCAATCCTACTCTAGCATGGCAATTCTATGAATATAAAGACAAGAGTTGAATTGCTCAAAGTAAAGAAAGAAGGAGGAACGCGGCGATGTTTTGCTGAGGTATCGGAGAGTCACCACTCCCCACTAGTCCTCGTTGGAGTGCCTGCGCAAGGATGTAGCTCCCCTTAATCCGCGCAAGGATCAAGTGCTCTCTACGGGTTGATCCTTTGACACTCCGTCATGGTGAATCACCCACAACCGCTCACAACTTGAGTTGGGTCATCCACAAGCTCCGTCGGATGATCACCAAGCTCCCAATCACCACCAAGCCATCTAGGTGATGGCGATCACTAAGAGTAACAAGCATGAACTCTCACTTGACCACGACAAGCCTAATGAGAAGGGTGGATGCACACTTTGCTACTCTTGCTTTCACTAATGAGGTCTCACTCTTGGATTCTCAAATCTCAATCACCTCACTAGGACCTTGCTCTTCTTGGCACTCCAAGGGTGTTTCTCAGCTATCAGAATGAGCAAAAGTACCCCCTCACACGAATGGAGGAAGTATTTATACGCCCGTGTTCAAAACGAACCGTTATGTGCCTCTGCGAGGTGATCGGACGCTCCGGTCAGTTTTCCCCAAACTCCAGTGTTTAAGTTGTGACCGGACATGTTTGGTCATGATTTTCCCTCTCTAGAACCTTACTAGAGTCGACCGGACGCTGGGACTCAACATCTGGTCACTCACCTCTCAGCATCCGGTCGCACCAGACGATTTCACCTTGATCAAATGAACTGACCAGCGTCCGATCACACCGGAACCAGCGTCCGGTCAGTATTTGACCCTTCATTCACTTCCAACTCTCAATCATACATGAATGAAGTTTGCTCCAATGGATCTAAGGGCTTTTTAGGAGCTACCTAGTGCTAGATTTAATAAGTGTGCACCACACCTAACCCACTAGACTCACCTAGGTCAAGCTACCCATCCATACCCCCTTAATAGTATGGCCAAAGGAAAAACAAAGTCCTAAACTACTCTAAGTGTCTCTTCAACTCTAAACGACACTTAGAACTAGTCCATCCTTAACCTTGTTGTCCATCCTTCGAAAACCAAAATGATTTCCATCGTAGGGGCATGAGGCATGACCACCATGATAGCCCAATTGATCTCTATTGCCGTAACCTAACTTAATTGCCTCTACAAAACACACATTAGTTACAGTAATCATGTATTGTCATTAATCACTGAAACCCAACTAGGGGCCTAGATGTTTTCAATCTCCCCCTTTTTGGTGATTGATGACAATACCACCTCGAGTATGTGAAAGAGATGAGGTTTTTAACATGCTTGGTTCATATAAGCTTTTGACAATAAGAACAAAAGTGTTAGGCAAGCTTATATGACTCAAGCCAACATGATGTACTCACAAGATATGAAATAAGCATGAGTACAAGTAATAAAGCTCATTTGCATCGGAGTAAAACGCGGAAGCAAAGCAAATGAGCATAACACAAGTGATATGACATATAAATAATTCAAACTAGAGAACACACATGTCACATATCACATAAATATCACGATCACATTAATATCACGATTATAATCACACTTAAGTAGTTTAATGCATAATAGTAAACATGAATGCATAATGTATCACACATAAAACTCCAAATGTAATAGATAAGCTATAAGCTAATAGATAGACTCTCCCTAAATGTATCGCTCCCCCTAAAGCTAACATACTCGATCCCTCTCCCCCTTTGGCGTCAAACACCAAAACCTAAGGGTCGGTCGGCGGGGCTGTAGCGGATGAGTCGGGCGCTAAGGTACGAGGAGCAAGCTAGAACTATGTGCCATCATCATCTGATCCTAAGCTCTGAGCAGTCTAACCCTCTGTAGCTGGAAGCGATGCTGAAGCGGTCTGGGTCAGATCTAGAACTAGTGTTGTCTGCTCTGATGATGCAACTGATGAAGAGAGCATCTCTATAGTCCCAGTAATAGGTGCAACTATGGAAGGACCTAGGGTGAGCACTGACGAACTCTGAGGCGGAGTAAAGCCTATATGAAGAGGAGTGGACTATGGGGCTGGCACTAGCGAAGCAAACCACTAGGACACCTGCTCTATAGGTGAAGGAAACTATGGCGCTGGTTGTCCCTGACTCTGAAGCCCACTGGGCTAGAAAGCTAGAGTTATAGAAGTGGTGGTAGGCTGACCAAGCTGGGGTGAAGGCTATGGCGGTGCAGCCCCAATAGTTGTCACTATATGCTACATAAACCCAAGTAGCAACTGATGCATGGACTGCTACTACTGCGGTATAGCCTGCTACTGCTGCTGGATCGCCTGCTGCTGTTGCTGGAACTCATCCTGCCTGGTCTGAAACTGAGCAAATGTAGCGGTGGTCTCCTAAGCCTGGCGAGCCTGATCCTACCTCATATGCTCAAGGATAGCAAGTAGAGCGGGGTATGTCTGTGGTGTAGGTGGAGCTGAACTAGAACTACCGGCCTCATGGTCACGTCATCATGGAGGCATCTGAGGGATAGGCTGGTAGTCATCATCTGAGCTGTCACTAGGGTCGCTCGCGACCATCCCCTCCTGCTGAGCATCTAACTGCTCCTCCTCTATAGCTGCTATGCCCTTCATGGTCTCATCCTGCTAAGCTACAGTCTCTGGCACCTCTAGACGATGGCATGGCTGGCTAGGTGTCCTCACTGCACTATGGTGGAGCATCTGAGTCATGTTGTATGTAGGGAACTCTGTAGTAGCACCACTGTACTCTGCTAGCATCTCTGGAGGCCTCACTGTCACTGCCATGTGAATCAAGAATGTAATCCAGTGAGCATAGGGCAACTGTCGGTGACCTCTGAACCCCTCTGCAATAGTATCCTCTATCTCTGATAGTAAGAGATCCCAAATATCAAAAACAGTCTGCTGCATCAGAGAGTTTAGTAGCCATAGCTATATGCGAGTCAGACCCTCGTGGTATCCCATTCTTGGAAGCAGTGTCCTCCTCATAATAGCATCAAACACTCTAGCAGTAGGAGTGAGATCACTAGATGTCCTACTCGACCCCTCTTTGAAAGGCTCTGTGAAGCAATGGCGGACCAAATCTATAGGAGGTACCAAACTGCCATGAGGGTGTTTGGGAGGCGCTGTCTGTCCATAGCAAACCTCATGTAGCCAGATGGGCTGCTCCTAAAGCCTAAGTATCTCTCTGACCCTAGAGCTCATCAGCCTATAATCTCTGCCTCTGAAAGCAAAGTGTATAAATCTATGCTGCGGGTCAATCTAGTGTAGCATAGAACTCACGGACCCAAAATGGAACATATAAGTCTGTCCGTCTGAGTAAGTCTATCAACCCTGACAAGTAAGATAGGTAAGGGCGAATATGCTCTCCTGCTGCTGCTATAATGGACCCAATGTTGCACACCCTCTAAGATCTGAATACTGCCCCACTGTTAAGATATGCATTATAAAAAATCTTCCTAAAGTGGTGTGTAGAAACCCTCTGAAGCTCGGTCATCTCTCCTCGGTGGGAACCACTGCTCAAAGTCCACAAATCTAAGCTACTGCACCTGCTTGGCCATGGCAGCCCTCAAATCTACATGAGTCATTGGAGGTGGACCCTATGGTTAGGAGGCAGATGAGAACCCCTCCGCTATGTCTCTAGCCTCGGCATGACTAGAGCACGGGTACGACTAGAGCAGTGTAACTGTGGCTAAGGTGCCTGCTCTGTCTCCTCGACCTGCTCTCCCTCCTAAGTCTGCTCTGCTGGCTGTGCCTGCTGCTGTGGCACCCCCTAAGACTGACTCTCATCAATAGCTGAAAGGATCAAGATGCCCAAGAGGGGGGGGTGAATTGGGCTAATTCTAAATTTTCTTCCAATAATCAAATCCTACGGATAGCCCAATTAACCCCTTGTGCCTAGAAAAGTGTTTCTATCAAATCAACACACAAAACACTTGCAACCTATGTTCCAAACTTACTCTAGCATAGCAATTCTATGAATGTAAAGACAAGTATTGAATTGCTCAAAGTAAATACTTAAAGTAAATGCTCAAAGTAAATGGAGAGAGGAATGCGGCAATGTTTTGCCGAGGTATCAGAGAGTCACCACTCTCCACTAGTCCTCGTTGGAGCACCCACGCAAGGGTGTAGCTCCCCCTTGATCCACGCAAGGATCAAGTGCTCTCTACGGGTTGATTCTTCGACACTTCATCGCGGCGAATCACCCAAAACCGCTCACAACTTGAGTTGGGTCACCCACAAGCTCCACCGGGTGATCACCAAGCTCCCAATCACCACCAAGCCGTCTAGGTGATGGCGATCACCAAGAGTAACAAGCACAAACTCTCACTTGACCACACGAAGCCTAATGAGAAGATGGATGCACACTTGTCTACTCTTGATTCACTAATGAGGTTTCACTCTTGGATTCTCAAATCACAAACACCTCACTAGGACCTTGCTCTTCTTGGCACTCACAAACGTGTTTCTCAGCTGTTGGAATGAGCAAAAGTAACTCCACTCACGAGTGGAGCTTCTATTTATAAGGCAGCCTGAAAAACGAACCGTTATGAGCTTCTGCGGGGTGACCGGACGCTCCGATCGTTTTGACCGGATGCTCCAGTCAGTTCAACCCGTGCAACAGTTTTCACGTGATGACCGGATGCTGTCAGGGTCCAGTCAGTACTGACCGAACATGTCTGGTCGCTCTTGGATGCTTACTATAAACGACCGGACACTAGATACTCAGGGTCCGGTCACCACTGACCGGACGCGTCCGGTCACTCTTTCTCAAGTCTGGACCCTTACTGGAGTCGACCGGACGCTGGCCCTCAGCGTCCGGTCACATTGACCTTCCAGTGTCCGGTCACACCAGACTTGTTCTCCTCGATCAAATGAACTGACCGAACCCTATGGCCAGCATCCGGTCGCACCGAAGCCAGCTTCCGGTCAGTATTTAACCCTCCATTCACTTCCAACTCTTGATCATATGAGAATGAAGTTTGCTCCAAAGGATCTTAGGCATTCATAGGAGCTACCTAGAGCTAGTTTTAACAAGTGTGCACCACACCTAACTCACTAGACTCAACTAGGTCAAGCTACCCATCCATACCCCCCTTAATAGTACGGCCAAAAGAAAAAACAAAGTCCTAAACTACTCTAAGTGTCTCTCCAACTTCAATTGACACTTAGAACTAGTTATCCTTAACCTTGTCGTCCATCCTTTGAAAACCGAAACGATTTCCATTGTAGGGGCATGACAACCTCGATTGCCCAATCGATCTCCATTACCATGACCTAACTTAATTGCCTCTACAAAACACACGTTAGTCATAGTAATCTTGTATTGACATTAATCACTGAAATCCAACTAGGGGCCTAGATGCTTTCAATCTCCCCCTTTTTGGTGATTGATGACAATACCACCTCGAGTATGTTAAAGAGTGAGGTTTTTGAAGGTCTTGGTTCATATAAGCTTTTGTCGATAAGAACAAAAGAGTTAGGCAAGCTTATATGACCCAAGCCAACACAATGTACTCAAAGAATATGAATTAAGCATGAGTACGAGTAACAAAGCTCATTTGCTTCGAAGGATAAACGCGGAAGCAAAAGCAAATGAGCATCACAAATGATATGACATATAGATAATGCAAAGTAGAAATCACACATGTCAAATATCACAATCACGTAGATAGCACTATCACATATATATAATAGTATACATGAAAGTAAACACACGAATGCATAAGTAATAGTGTATCACACAAATTAAACTCCAAATGTATATAATAAGCTAATACTATATAACTAGCTCCCCCTAAATGTAGCTCCCCCTGAGACTACATACTCAAACTCCCTCTCCCCCTTTAGCGTCAAACACCAAAACCTAGGGGTCGGTCGGTGGGGCTGCAGCGGACGAGCCGAGCACTGAAGAACATGGGGCAAGCTGGAACTGGGCACCATCATCATCTGACCCTGAGCTTTAAACTGACTGACCCTCTATGGCAGGAAGTGTCGCTGAAGTAGTCTGGGTCTAAGCTGGGGCTAGTGCTGCCTATGAAGCTGCAAGTATGTCGGTCGTAGGATTGGACGAGGCGATAGACGAGGGGAGCCTCTGAGTAGTCACTGCGACTAGAGCTGTTGTAGACGGACCGGCGGTATGCATATGAGGCGGAGTAGGCATGCCGGTCAACTCGCTAAAGGATGCTCCAAGACTCCTAGAGACTGACATCTCAAGCACGAATAGCGAGGAAGACTACTCTGGTGTGAAGCCCGTCTGAAGTGGAGTGAACTGCGGGGCTACCACGGGTGAGGCTAACCACTGGGACACCTATACAAGAGGTGAAGCAAACTGAGCTAGAGGCTGTCCCTGACTCTAGAGCCCACTGGGCTATACTGCTAGAGTCGTCGAAGTGGTAGGAGGCTATGCAAGCTGGGGCGAAGGCTGTGGCAGTGGGACCCCAATGGCTGTCACTATATGCTGCATGAATCCCATGAGCTGCTGCTGCATAAGTAACTACTAGTGCTGAAGGAGCTGCTGCTGCCACTGGAACTCGTCTTGACGAGCTTGAAACTGTGCGAAGTTGGTAGCTATCTCCTGTGCCTGTCGTGTCTGATCCTACTGCATCCGCTCAAGAATAGCAATGAGAGCGGGGTCTATCTACGGAGCAGGTGGAGCAGAACTAGAGCTACCGGCCTCTGCATTGTGTCTGCGTGGTGGCATCTGAGGTATAGGCTGGTAGTCGTTGTTAGAGCTGTCACTGTACTCGCTCACCTCCTGCTATGCCTCTAGCTCCTCCTCCTCAGTGGCTGCAATCCCTCTTATGATCTCATCCTGCTGAGCTGCGGACTCTGGCACGTTGGGACAACAGCTAGGCGGTCTGGGTGCCTGAGGAGTGGTGTGTCTGATCCTCTGTGATAGGTTGTAAGCTAGGAACTCTGTGGTGGCACCTATATACTCATCCATCATGCTAGGGGGCTTATCAAGCACTACTCTGTGGATGAGGAACGTGATCCAGTGAGCATAGGGAAGCTGCCTGTGACCCATGAATCCCTCAGCTATAGTATCCTCCATCTCTGAAAGCAGGAGATCCCAGATATCAAATACTATCTGCTGCATGATGGCATTGAGAAGACAGAGCTGTAAGCGAGTCAGGCCCTCCCTGTATCCCAACCTAGGAAGCAGTGTCCTCTTGATGATGGCCTCTAGCACTCTTGTTGTAGGTTGTAAGCTAGGAACTCTGTGGTGGCACCTATATACTCATTCATCATGCCAGGGGGCTTATCAAGCACTACTCTGCAGATGAGGAATGTGATCCAGTGAGCATAGGGAAGCTACCTACGACCCTTGAATCCCTCAGCTATAGTATCCTCCATCTCTGAAAGCAGGAAATCCCAGATATCAAATACTGTTTGCTGCATGATGGCATTGAGAAGCCAGAGCTGTAAGCGAGTCAGGCCCTCCCTGTATCCCAACATAGGAAGCAGTGTCCTCTTGATGATGGCCTCTAGCACTCTCGTTGTAGGAGTCAGGTCACTGGGGTTCCTGCTCGACCCCTCACAAAAGGGCTTCTTGAAGCAATTGCGCACTAAATCTGTAGGGGGCACCAGCCCTCCATGAGGATGCCTGGGAGGTCCCTGCTGTCCATAACAAACCTCATGCATCTTGATAGGCTACTCCTATAGCCTCAGTATCTCTCTGGCCCTGCCACTCGTCACTCTGTAGTCTTTGCCTCTGAAAGTAAAGTGAATAAACCTGTGATGTGGATCGATGAAGAGTGAAGCATAAAACTAACGAACCCAAGATGGTACATATATCCCTGTCCGTCCAATCAAATCTGTCAGTCCTGGCAAATATGACAAGTATGGCCGAATGCTCTCTCCGGCTGCTGTCACAATAGACTCTATCTAACAGACTCTCTGAGATCTAAACACTGCCCCACTATTGAGATAATCATTGTAGAAATCCTCCTGCAGTGGCATGTAGAAACCCTTAGCTGTTCTCTCATCCCTCCTCGGAGGAAACCAAACCTCAAACTCAACAAAACGCAGCTGCTGAACCTGCCTAGCGGTAGCAACCCTCAAGTCGAGGTGTACCACTAGAGGTGGACCCTATGGTCTAGGTGGAGGACATGATCCCCTCCGCTGTGTCGGCGACCTCGGTGAGACTGGTACATGGGTCCATCTAGAGCGGCGAAGCTGGGGTGCCAGCTCTATCTCCTCGGCCTCCTGGGTCTGCTGAGGCTCTACTAGTGGGGGCTGCTGCTGTGTTGACGGACCCTCCTCAATGGCAACCCATCGTCCTATAAATGTGGTAGTCACAGCTGGACTACCGTGACGATGCTCAACCTCCTCAATCGCAGCTCTGACTGCTGGTGAAACTGGCTGATCTGCAATGACAACTCCGCTGCGGGCACCACCTCTCTCGGCACACTCTGCGGCCTCTGCAACAGCTGCTGCTCTCACTATCTCTGCATCAGGGGTACTTCTGCTTCTTGGATGTCACCTGCTTGGTTGACTTGCCCTTAGATCCGGCTGGCTAGTGAGGCGGGGGCCTCCGATCATCATCACCTAGGCCACCACCAATGTTCTTGGTGCGAGCCATCTGAACTGACAAGATGGTGAACTGCCATTAATGAAGATCAACTGTCAAACTACCGCTTTCGAGGCTTGGCCTCAATCCTTACTCGCGAGCTTGGCTCTGAGTTGACTGCCAACTACCAGAAGAACCACAACAGAACCGACTTGCTGCACGATAGAATAGATGGATATACAAATAAATACCATATGTCTAATAGATGCGAAACCCTAATAGAGAAAGCAATGTAGATACGAATTTGAATCAAATGGCTTTCTACCTGACGATCAGCGATCCGAGAAAAGATAAGATGTCGCGCGGGGAATCTCAGAACCAGCTAGGGTTAGGTCAAAAGCCCTGAATGCAATGGGGAATTAGTGCATTGAAAATTTGATCTAGGTCACAATTGTAGAGATCAAGATTGAAAAATAAATCTTGCCTTACCAATCAAGAAGTAGGGCTAGGGCACACGGCGTGATGACCAGCAGCCTTGGCAACGGTGTCCAAGAACTCAGCGGGCTCGGCTTGGGCGGCGAGGTGGTGAGAGGGCCGGGCGAGCGCGGTGGTGCGCGAGCTGTGGTGGCGCGGGCTATGCAAGCGTGGTGGCGTGCGGGAAGGCTCGAGCGCAGTGGCGCGGCAAGGCTGGAGCATGGTGGCGTGGGCGCGAGGTGGCCGGTGCAGGGTCGCGGTGCAGAGGGCATGGTGCTACAGGCTAGGCTGCGGCGGCGAGTTGGCAGCGGCATAGGCTAGGGCTCGGAGGATAGGTCACGATGGGATAACGAAAGAGGATGCGGTGGTATGGTTAAATATCCCCAAACACGACAGAAAAGGAAACGGAGAAAGGAGTCCTGAAGCCGCACGAGATCCACTGACCGGACGCTCCAGTGGTAGCGACCGAACGCTACCACCCAGCGTCCGGTTGATTCCAGAGAGGTCTAAATCCTCTGGAATCAGGACCGGACACGTCCGGTGGACCATGACCGGGCGCAAGCAGGGTCCGGTCAGTACAACTTGTCCTTCCTTTGATCGACCGAACGCTGAACCCTTCCTGACCGGATGCACAGACACAGCATCCGGTCACTCCTTCACCAGCAGTTCACCTCCTGTGAACTGACCGGACACTGGACAGCAGCGTCCGGTGCAGCGTCCGGTGCACCTTTTTCCAACAAATCTTCAAACTTCCTTCACGCTGCCTGTTCCCAATCAAGTCCCAACTTGAATAAGATCCAAATAAACACCAATTGGGACTGATGTGAGTGACCTCTCTCAAACCCTCATATTTTTCAAAATATTTTGCCTTAGGCTATAATTCTTTTTAAGAAAATAGGCAACAAGAGGGCAAATGGAACAAAACGACAAAACAACATTCATGCATATGCACTACTTGTAAGTAAATCTAGTTGCTTGTCAAGTTTGATCCAAGGTTAAGCTTCTTCACATGCTTTTGGGCGGTTATCTTAACCATGTTAGACAAGCCCTATATGCATTGCCACAAATTAAACATGTTGTATATTACAATGAATGCAAGGGACAACGCACGCTCAATTTTTAGTGAAGTTACTAAAATCAAGTACATTGAGCTCATTCCACAATCTACAAAATGTAACCTCATCTAGCGGTTTAGTGAAGATATCTGCTAATTGATATTCGGATCTTACACCTTCTAGTGATATATCATTTTTAGCCACATGATATCTTAGAAAGTGATGGCGGATATCTATATGCTTGGTGCGAGAGTGTTGAACCGGATTATTTGCAAGTTTTACCACACTTTCATTGTCGCACAAAAGAGGTACTTTCTCTAGAACTACTCCATAGTCTAGCAAAGTTTGTTTCATGTATAATATTTGTGCACAACAAGCACCCGCGGCAATGTATTCCGCTTCAGCGGTGGACAAAGCCACACTATTTTGTTTCTTGGAGGACCAAGACACAAGTGATCTACCAAGCAAATGGCACCCTCCGGATGTGCTCTTTCTATCAACTTTGCATCCGGCGTAATCCGAATCGGAATAGCCAATTAATTCAAATAAAGCTCCTTTGGGATACCAAAGACCAATGCTTGGTGTGTGCTTAAGATACCTAAGGATTCTTTTTATGGCAATTAAATGTGTTTCCTTAGGACTAGCTTGAAATCTAGCACACATACACACACTAAACATGATGTCGGGCCTAGATGCAGTTAAATATAACAAGCTACCAATTATAGAACGATAGAGAGTTTGATCAACCGGGTTACCTCCCTCATCTAGGTCGAGATGTCCATTTGTAGGCATTGGTGTCTTGATTGGCTTACATTCATCCATCTTGAATCTCTTGAGAAGATCTTTTGTGTATTTCTCTTGAGAGATGAAGATGCCTTCTTTCATTTGCTTGACTTGAAAACCAAGAAAGAATGTAAGCTCACCAATCATTGACATCTCGAACTCCTTCGACATCAATTCACCAAATTCTTTGCATGAGTCTTCATTTGATGATCCAAAGATGATACCATCAACATATACTGGACAAATGAAGATATGCCCATCAAGCTTCTTGGTGAATAGTGTGGTGTCGACCTTCCCAATGGTGAAGCCCTTCTCAATGAGGAAGTCCTGAAGGCGCTCATACCAAGCTCTTGGGGCTTGCTTAAGCCCATATAGTGCCTTGGACAACCTATAAACATGATTAGGATATCTAGGGTCTTCAAACCTGGGAGGTTGATCAACATAGACTAGTTCATTTATAAAGCCATTTAAAAAAGTACTTTTCACATCCATTTGATATAGTTTCATTTCATGATGTGATGCATATGCAAGAAGGATACGGATGGCTTCTAATCTTGCAACCGGTGCAAAGGTCTCTCCAAAATCCAAACCTTCAACTTGAGAGAACCCCTTTGCAACTAGTCTTGCCTTGTTCCTCACAACAACACCTTGATCATCTTGCTTGTTGCGGAACACCCACTTCGTTCCAATGACTCTTGCACCTTTTGGTCGCTCTTCAAGAGTCCAAACTTCATTGCGAGTGAAGTTGTTCAACTCTTCATGCATGGCATTGATCCAATCCGGATCTTTAAGAGCTTCTTCTACCTTGGTAGGCTCATAGCAAGAGACAAAAGAGTGATGAGCAATAAATGAAGTAAGTTTTTGAGATTGAGTCATCACACCCTTTGATGGACTCCCTATGATGAGATCTTGTGGATGATCTTGTAGGAGAGGTGTGTTTCTTCTATTGACCACTTGAGGAGGAGGTTGTGGAGCATCAACATCTTGTGCTTGTACCACCATTTGCTCATGAGAGATATGAGTATCTTCATTTTCCACTCTCCCATCTTTTTCACCATCTTGTGGTACATTTGATGAAGAAGGTTGGTTAATGACTTGTACATCATCTTCGTCATCTTTTGGCTTGATGTCTCCCACCAGAATATTCTTCATAGCCTCCCTCAATGGTTCATCACCTACATCATCAAGATTCTCATGTGCTCCTTGGGAGCCATTAGATTCATCAAATTCCACATCATATGTTTCTTCAACCAAGCCGGTGGCATGATTAAATACTCTATATGCTTTGGACTTCAATGAGTAACCAACAAGAAAACCTATATCACAACGTCTTTGAAACTTCCCTAGGTGTTGCCGCTTCTTGTAGATGTAGCACTTGCAACCAAACACCCTAAAGAAGGAGACGTCCGGCTTCTTTCCATTGAGCAACTCATACGGTGTCTTGACAAGGAACTTTTGAAGAAATAGGCGGTTGGATGCATAACATGTGGTGTTGATTGCTTCTGCCCATAGAGCTTCGGGGGTGTTGTACTCATCTAGCATTGTCCTTGCAAGGGTGATCAAAGTCCGATTCTTCCTCTCAACTACACCATTTTGTTGAGGAGTATAGGTTGCGGAGACTTCATGTTTGATTCCAACTTCATCACAATAGGATTCAATATTTGTGTTGTCAAACTCTTTGCCATTGTCACTTCTTATCTTCTTGAGCTTCACTTCAAATTCATTTTGAGCTCTCTTGGCAAACTTCTTGAAACAAGATGCAACTTTGGATTTGTCATGAAGGAAGAACACCCATGTATACCTTGAATAGTCATCCACAATCACAAGACAATAGAGATTTCCTCCCAAACTCTTATATGTTGTTGGTCCAAATAAATCCATGTGTAGGAGTTCTAGCACTCTTGTGGTTGACATGAAAGCTTTGGTTGGATGAGTGTTTGCAACTTGCTTGCCGGCTTGACATGCACTACAAAGCTTGTCCTTCTCAAACTTCACATCCTTCAACCCTCTCACCAAATCATTCTTCATAAGCTTCTTGAGTGAGCTCATCCCAACATGAGCAAGTCTTCTATGCCATAGCCACCCAAGTGTTGTTTTGGTGAATAGGCAAGTCTTCAAGTTTGCATCTTCGGAGGTGAAGTCAACTAGATATAAGTTGTTGTATCTAAATCCTTTGAATATCACTTGTTTGTCATCTACTTTGGATACAACAACCTCCTTCTCGGTGAATAAGCATTGGAAACTAAGATCACACAATTGCCCAACGGATAGCAAGTTGAAACTCAATGAGGCAACATAGAGCACATTGGAGATGGAATGATCATTTGATATTGCCACTTTGCCCAATCCTTTAACCTTGCCCTTTGAATTATCTCCAAATGTTATTTTCTCTTGTCCATCTACCTCTTCATCTAGTGAGGTGAACATACGAGGATCACCGGTCATATGTTGAGTGCAACCACTATCAATAACCCAATGACTTCCACCGGTCTTGTAGTTCACCTACACATAAGAGATTCAAGCTTTAGGGATCCAAACTTGTTGAGGGCCCTTCACCTTCTCAACAAGTGACTTAGCCACCCAAATCTTCTTAGGCCTACTCTTGTTGGGGGGTCCTAAGAACATGACTTTCATCTTTCCACTAGAATCTTTTCTAAGCATGTAGTGAGCATTGAAAGCAAAGGGTCTAGCATGCTTGGGCAAGGGTTGTGGTGGTGGAGTTTGACACTCATGAGCAAAGTGGCCTTCTTGTCCACACTCAAAACATCTCTTTAGCTTTAGCTTTGGCTTTGATTGTTGGTGTTAAGCTTGAGCCTTCTTCTTCTCTACACTTGCCATATATCCAATGCCACTTCTATCCATCTTCATGACGGTATTCATGAGTAGCTCACTTTGGAGATGCTTGCCTCTAGCAAACTTGCTCAATCCCACCTTGAGATGCTCTTTCTCCATCTTGAGCTTCTTGTTCTCTTCCTTGAGAATATCATTGTTCTTCTCTTACTTGAGTTTCTTGTTTTCTTCTTTGAGCTTCTCATTCTCAAGGATCAACTCTTTGTCATGATCAAGAGTTTCTAGCACAATGGTGTTGTGACTTTTCATCTCTTCAAGATCTTTCATGAGCTTCTTATGGTCACTCTTGAGCTTGATATACTCATCATAGTCATTGCACTCAACCACTTGCTTGCCTTTGCTACTAGATCCATGATCAATGCTCTCATCAATTAAATCATCACATGAGGTAGCTATATCAATCTTAACAACATGGTTAGTAGCAACATGTGGCTCATTTGGTAAGAATTCTTGTGCAATAACAAGGGTATCATAATTGATCTTTAGAGTTGTATATTCATCTTTTAGCTTGTTGTGACTAATGATAAGCTCATTGTGCACCCACTCAAGTTTATCATGTTTATCTTTAAGCTCTTTCTTAGAAGATTTGAGCTCCTTGAGTTTGGATGATATAGAGTCATTTGTTTCTTTGAGCTCGTCATTAGCCTTTTCCAATGTATCACACTTAGCTAAGAGTGAATCATTTTTAGCATCAAGTTTTTCATTTGTAGCTCTACTCTTTCTAATGATCTTAGTGTATTTTCTTAATATTTTGACAAGATCATCATATGTGGGTGAATCATCATCGCTATCACTATCATCATCGTTAGATTGCTCATCATCACTACTATCATCACTCTTAGTTACCTTGCGTTCACCCTTGGCCATAAGGCATAGATGTGTAGAGGATGATGGCGATGGTGGCGGTGAGGATGCAAGATCAATAGCAATGGTGGCCACCTTCTCATTGTCACTCTCATCATCGGATGATCCACTTGATGAATCAATGTCTGTGAGCCAATCACCGACAATATAGGCCTTGCCACTCTTCTTCTTCTTGTAGAAGTCTCTCTTTTTGCCATCTCTCTTCTTGTATGGCTTGTTCTTTTTTCTTTTCATCTTCATCACTTGAATCATCTTTCTTGCCCTTGTTCTTGAACTTGTCTTTCTTGGGCTTTGTGCATTGATGAGCTAGGTGGCCAAGTTCGCCACAATTGTAGCAATCCATCTTGGAGATTGGCTTTCTTCTTGAGCTAGTGAAGAACTTCTTCTTCTTGCCGTCAAACTTGATGCCCCTCTTGTTTAGCTTCTTTAACATCTTGGCGGTCTTCTTCACCATGAGAGCAAGACTTTCTTCATCATCTTCATCACTTGAGCTCTCATACTCAAGTCTTGCCTTGCCCTTATCTTGGCTAGCTTTGAATGCTAAGTCCTTCTCTTTCTTCTTTGTAGAGGATGAGCCATCTTGTGGCGTGATGTGCATGTACATCTCATGAGCATTGATCTTTCCCAAGATTTGTGTCGGTGTAGCGGTGGAAAGATCACCTTGATGTAGCACGGTCACAATGTGCCCATATTTGTCAATGGGGAGAACACTCAAGATCTTTCTCACAACATCGGATGGTGGCATTTGAGTAAGTCCAAGCCCATTGACTTCCTCTACAAGAACATTTAAATGAGAATACATTTCATTAGCACTTTCTTTGGGAAGCATCTCAAAAGAATTTAGCTTTTTAATCACAAGATGATAGCGTTCCTCACGCTCACTCTTGGTTCCCTCATGGAGCGCACAAACGTCCAACCATAGAGCATGGGCGTCTTTGTGGTTCCTTACACGATTGAACACATCTTTGCAAAGGCCTCTAAAGATGGTGTTGCGAGCCTTTGCATTCCATTTTTCATAGTTTACTTCATCGCCTTGAAGTTGTGCGGCATTCTTAGGTGTTGGGAACCCTTGAGAGGCGGCTCTAAGAATTCCAACATCTAGAGCTTCAAGGTAAGCCTCCATGCGAATTTTCCAATATGGAAAATCATCCCCCTCGAAGATAGGAGGAGGTCCATCCCCGTGAGACATCTTGCTCTAAGCGGTTAGGCTTAAAAACGTGAGCACGAGGCTCTGATACCAATTGAAAGGATCAAGATGCCCAAGAGGGGGGGTGAATTTGGCTAATTCTAAATTTTCTTCCAATAATCAAATCCTACGGATAGCCCAATTAACCCCTTGTGCCTAGAAAAGTGTTTCTATCAAATCAACGCACAAAACACTTGCAACCTATGTTCCAAACTTACTCTAGCATAGCAATTCTATGAATGTAAAGACAAGTATTGAATTGCTCAAAGTAAATACTTAAAGTAAATGCTCAAAGTAAATGGAGAGAGGAATGCGGCGATGTTTTGCCGAGGTATCGGAGAGTCACCACTCTCCACTAGTCCTCGTTGGAGCACCCACGCAAGGGTGTAGCTCCCCCTTGATCCGCGCAAGGATCAAGTGCTCTCTACGGGTTGATTCTTCGACACTCCGTCGCAGCGAATCACCCAAAACCGCTCACAACTTGAGTTGGATCACCCACAAGCTCCACCGGGTGATCACCAAGCTCCCAATCACCACCAAGCCATCTAGGTGATGGCGATCACCAAGAGTAACAAGCACAAACTCTCACTTGACCACGTGAAGCCTAATGAGAAGATGGATGCACACTTGTCTACTCTTGATTCACTAATGAGGTTTCACTCTTGGATTCTCAAATCACAAACACCTCACTAGGACCTTGCTCTTCTTGGCACTCACAAACGTATTTCTTAGATGTTGGAATGAGCAAAAGTAACTCCACTCACGAGTGGAGCTTCTATTTATAAGGCAGCCTGAAAAACAAACCGTTATGAGCTTCTGCGGGGTGACCGGACGCTCCGATCGTTTTGACCGGACGCTCCGGTCAGTTCAACCCGCGCAACAGTTTTCACGTGATGACCGGACGCTGTCAGGGTCTGGTCAGTACTAACCGAACATGTCTGGTCGCTCTTGGATGCTTACTGTAAACGACCGGACGCTGGATACTCAGGGTCCGGTCACCACTGATCAGACGTGTCCGGTCACTCTTTCTCAAGTCTGGACCCTTACTGGAGTCGACCGGACACTGGCCCTTAGTGTCCAGTCACATTGACCTTCCAGCGTCCGGTCACACTAGACTTGTTCTCCTCGGTCAAATGAACTGACCGGACCCTGCGGCCAGCGTTCGGTCGCACCGAAGCCAGCGTCCGGTCAGTATTTGACCCTCCATTCACTTCCAACTCTTGATCATATGAGAATGAAGTTTGCTCCAAAGGATCTTAGGCATTCATAGGAGCTACCTAGAGCTAGTTTTAACAAGTGTGCATCACACCTAACTCACTAGACTCAACTAGGTTAAGCTACCCATCCATACCCCCCTTAATAGTATGGCCAAAAGAAAAAACAAAGTCCTAAACTACTCTAAGTGTCTCTATAACTTCAATTGACACTTAGAACTAGTTATCCTTAACCTTGTCGTCCATCCTTTGAAAACCAAAATGATTTCCATCGTAGGGGCATGACAACCTCGATTGCCCAATCGATCTCCATTACCATGACCTAACTTAATTGCCTCTACAAAACACATGTTAGTCATAGTAATCTTATATTGACATTAATCACCGAAATTCAACTAGGGGCCTAGATGCTTTCAATTGCGACACACCATCCTCCAACCATGACAGTCCTAGCTAGACCACCATGACGGCGCTCAACCCGCTCAAGTGCAGCCCTCTGTGTTGGTGAAAGCTGATCTACAATAACAACACCACTCCTAGCACCTCCTCTCTCTACGGCCTCTACAACTACGGCTGCTCTCGCTATATCTATATCAGGGTACTTGCGCTTCTTCGTCGCTAGCTTTTTTGTCGCCTTGCCTTTTTCATCAGTAGGCAAGCGAGGTGGACGCCTCAGATCCTCATCACTTGGACCACCATCGGCATTCTTGACACGGGGCATCTGAAATGAACTGCTGCCTCTGACAAAGATCAACTGCCCATTGTCACTTCTGAGGCTTGGCCATGATCCATACTCGTGAGCTTGGTCCTGAGTTGACTAACAACTGCCACTGAGACCTCAAAAACACCGACTCGCTGCATGTTAGAATAGATCAGATTTATAAATAATTACAACATATCTAGAGATAAGAAACCCTAAGAAGCAAGCATTAGGTATGAAATTGGAAACAAGGGCTTGCTACCTGACGAATCAACAAACCGAAGAACAAGGAACGGATCACGAAGAACCATCAGGATGGCAATTTAGGGTTAGGGTTGGCACTGCGCGGTGAATGTGGCACTATTGGGGAAAGGTGGTGGCTCTGGTGGCGCTGTTGTGGTGATGTAGGCGCAAGAGGCTACTCTGGTGGCGTTGCAGGCGGCGCGGGAACAAAGCATGGTGGCGCTAGGGCATGGCTTAGGTGAGCTACGGCATGGATGTGGTGGTGCAGCACGGCGGCACGCGGGTGTAGAGAGATGCGGCTGTGCGGTGGCGCTGGCACAGAGGCGCGGGCACGGGAGCAGCGCTGGATCATTGGTGGTGTGCAGCTGAGGCGTGAGCAAGGGAGCAGCACGGGATGCGGCGACGTGGACCACGGCGCGTCTGGGGTTCAGCGATGATGGTGTGGATGCAGGGCTAGGTCAAGGCAGCGCTGTAGTTATATGAGGTGGCCCATCGTGACAGATAAGGAAATGGAGAAAAGAGTTGGAATCCCGCATGATTTCAACTGACCTGACGCTCTGGTGGCAATAACCGAACGCTGCCACCTAGAGTCCGATCGATTCCAGAGAGGTCCAACACCCCTAGAATCATGATCGGATGCATCCGGTGAACCCCAACCGGACGCCGCTAGAGTCCGATCCTCACTGCCTTAATCACCTTTGCTTGATCGAACGCTGAACCACCATCTGACCGGACGCTAAACAGTAGAGTCCGATCACTCCATCATTGCAGGTTCACCTCCTGTGAACTGATCGAACGCTGGACATCAGAATCCGGTGCAGCGTCCGGTCACTCTTTTTCTAGCAAATCTTCAAAGTCCTTTGTGCTACCGGTTCCCAATCAAGTCCCAACTCCAATAAGATCCAAATAAACACCAATTGGGACTGATATGAGTGACCTCTCTCAAACCCTCAAAATTTTCAAAATATTTTGCCTTAGGCTATAATTCTTTTTAAGAAAATAGGCAATAAGAGGGCAATAAAAGATAAACGACAAAGCAACATTCATACATATGCAATGCAATACTTGAAAGTAAATCTAGTTGCTTGTCAAGTTTGATCCAAGGTTAAGTTTTTCACACGCTTTACGGCGGTTATCTTAACCATGTTAGACAAGTCCTAAGTGCATTACCATAAAGTAAACATGTTGTATATTACAATGCAATGCAAAGGACAACACAAGCTCATTTTTTAGTGAAGTTGCTAAAATCAAGCACATTGAGCTCATTCCGCAATCGACAAAAAATCACCTCATCTAGCGGTTTAGTAAAGATATCCACTAATTGATCCTCGGTCCTTACACCTTCTAATAAAATATCATTCTTTGCACCATGATCTCTAAGAAAGTGATGGCGGATATCTATGTGCTTGGTGCAAGAGTGTTGAACTGGATTATTTGCAAGTTTTACCGCACTTTCATTGTCGCACAAAAGAGGTACTTTTTCTAGAACTACACCATAGTCTAGCAAAGTTTGTTTCATATAAAGTATTTGTGCACAACAAGCACCCACGACAATGTATTCCACTTTGGCGGTGGACAAAGCCACACTATTTTGTTTCTTGGAGGACCAAGACATAAGTGATCTACCAAGCAAAAGGCACCCTCCGGATGTGCTTTTTCTATCAACTTTACAACCGGCATAATCCGAATCGGAATAGCCAACTAATTCAAATATAGCTCCTTTGGGATACCAAAGGCCAATGCTTGGTGTGTGCTTAAGATACCTTAGGATTCTTTTAATGGCAATCAAATGAGTTTCCTTAGGATTAGCTTGAAATCTAGCACACATACACACACTAAACATGATGTCGGGCCTAGATGCGGTTAAATATAACAAGCTACCAATCATAGAGCGGTAGAGAGTTTGATCAACCGTATTACCTCTCTCATCTAGGTCGAGATGTCCATTAGTTGGCATTGGTGTCTTGATTGGCTTACATTCATTAATCTTGAATCTCTTGAGAAGATCATTTGTATATTTCTCTTGAGAGATGAAAATCCCTTCTCTCATTTGCTTGACTTGAAAACCAAGAAAAAATATAATCTCTCCAATCATTGACATCTCAAACTCCTTCGACATCAATTCACCAAACTCTTTGCAAGAATATTTATTTGATGATCCAAAGATGATATCATCAACATACACTTGGCAAATAAAGATATGTCCATCAAGCTTCTTGGTGAATAGTGTGGTGTCGACCTTTCCAATGGTGAAGCCCTTCTCAATGAGGAAGTCCTGAAGGCGCTCATACCAAGCTCTTGGGGCTAGCTTAAGCCCATACAACACCTTGGATAACCTATAAACATGATTAGGATATCTAGGGTCTTCAAACCCGGGAGGTTGATCAACATAGACTAGTTCATTAATAAAGCCATTTAAAAATGCACTTTTCACATCCATTTGATATAGTTTCATTTCATGATGTGATGCATATGCAAGGAGGATACGAATGGCTTCTAGTCTTGCAACCGGTGCAAAGGTCTCTCCAAAATCCAAACCTTCAACTTGAGAGACCCCTTTGTAACTAGTATTGCTTTGTTCCTCACAACAATGCCTTGATCATCTTGCTTGTTGTGGAACACCCACTTTGTTCCATTGACTCTTGCGCCTTGTGGTCGCTCTTCAAGAGTCCAAACTTCATTGCGGGTGAAGTTGTTCAACTCTTCATGCATGGCGTTTATCCCATCCGGATCTTGAAGAGCTTCTTCTACCTTAGTAGGCTCAAAGCAAGAGACAAAAGAGTGATGTTCAATAAACGAATCAAGCTTTTGAGATCGAGTCATTACTCTCTTTGATGGACTCCCTATGATGAGATCTTATGGATGAGCTTGTAGTAGAGGTGAATTTCTTCTATCAACCACTTGAGGGGGAGGTTGTGGAGCATCAACATCATGTGCTTATGTCACCATTTGCTCATGGGGGACATAAGTGTCTTCATTTTCTACTCTCCCATCTTTTTCACCATCTTGTGGCACACTTGATGAAGAAGGTGGATTGATCACTTGCACATCATCTTCATCATCATTAGGCTTGATGTCTCCAACCGGAATATTCTTCATGGCCTCTCTCAATGGTTCATCACCTACATCATCAAGATTCTCATGTGCTCCTTGGGAGCCATTAGATTCATTAAATTCCACATCATATGTTTCTTCAACCAAGCCGGTGGCATGATTAAATACTCTATATGCTTTAGACTTCAATGAGTAACCAACAAGAAAACCAATATCACAACATCTTTAAAACTTCCCTAGATGTTGCCGCTTCTTGTAGATGTAGCATTTGCAACCAAACACCCTAAAGAAGGAGACGTCTGGCTTCTTCCCATTAAGCAACTCATAAGGTGTCTTGCCAAGAAACTTTTGAAGAAATAGGTGGTTGGATGCATAGCATGCAGTGTTGATAGCTTCCACCCATAGAGCTTCAAGAGTGTTGTACTTATCAAGCATTGTTCTTGCTAGTGTGATCAATGTTCAGTTCTTTCTCTCAACTACACCATTTTATTGAGGAGTATATGTTGTGGAGACCTCATGCTTGATCCCAACTTCATCACAATAGGCTTCTATGTTTGTGTTGTCAAATTCTTTCCCATTGTCGCTTCTTATCTTCTTGAGCTTCACTTCAAACTCATTTTGTGCTCTCTTGGCAAACTTCTTGAAGCATGATGCAACTTCAGATTTGTCATGAAGGAAGAATACCCATGTATATCTTGAATAGTCATCAACAATCACAAGACAATAAAGATTTCCTCTCAAACTCTTGTATGTTGTTGGTCCAAATAAGTCCATGTGAAGGAGTTCTAGCACTCTTGTGATTGACATGAAAGCTTTTGTTGGATGAGTATTTGCAATTTGCTTGCTGGCTTGACATGCACTACAAAGCTTGTCCTTCTCAAACTTCACATCCTTCAACCCTCTCACCAAATCATTCTTCATTAGCTTCATGAGTGAGCTCATCCCAACATGAGCAAGTCTTCTATGCCATAGCCATCCAAGTGTTGTTTTGGTGAATAGGTAAGTCTTCAAATTAGCATCTTCGAAGGTGAAGTCCATTAGATATAGGTTGTTGTATCTAAATCCTTTGAATATCACTTGATCATCATCCTTCTTAGATATAATAACTTCCTTCTTGGTAAACAAGCATTGGAAGTCAAGATCACACAATTGTCCAACGGATAGCAAGTTGAAGCTTAATGAAGCAACATATAGCACATTTGAGATAGAATGATCATTTGATATTGCCATTTTGCCCAATCCTTTAACCTTGCCCTTTGAATTATCTCCAAATGTGATTCTTTCTTGTCCATCTACTTCTTCATCTAGTGAGGTGAACATACGAGGATCACCAGTCATATATTGTGTGCAACCACTATCAATAACCCAATGACTTCCACCGGTCTTGTAGTTCACCTACACACAAGAGATCAAGCTTTAGGAACCCAAACTTGTTGAGGGCCCTTCACCTTCTCAACAAGTGACTTTGCTACCCAAATTTTCTTAGACCTATTCTTGTTGGGAGATCCTAAGAATATGACTTTCATCTTTCCACTAGAATCCTTTCTAAGCATGTAATGAGCATTGAAAGCAAAAGGTCTAGCATGCTTGGGCAAGGGTTGTGGTGGTGAAGTTTGGCACTCATGGGCAAAGTGGCCTTCTTGTCCACACTCAAAATATCTCTTTGGCTTTGGCTTTGACTTGTGTTGTTGTTGAGCTTGAGCCTTCTTCTCTTGGTTTACCAAGTACCTAATGCCACTTCTATCCATCTTCATGATAGTGTTCATTGGTAGTTCACTTTGAAGATGCTTGCCGCTTGTGAACTTGCTCAATCCAATCTTGAGATGCCTTTTCTCCAACTTGAGCTTTTTGTTCTCTTCCTTAAGTGCATTATTATTTTTCTCTTCCTTGAGCTTCTTGTTTTCTTCTTTGGGCTTCTCATTCTCAAGAATCAAATCACCATCATGATCAAGAGTTTCTAGCACAATAGTGTTGTGGCTTTTGATCTCTTTAAGATCTTTCTTGAGCTTTTCATTGTCATTCTTGAGCTTGACATACTCATCATAACTATCGGTCTCAACCACTTGCTTGCCCTTGCTACTAGAACTTTGCTCAATGCTTTCAATGATCAAATCATCACATGATGTAGCTATATCAATCTTAACAACATTGTTAGTAGCATCATGTGGCTCATTGGATAAATATTCTTGAGCAATGACAAGATTATCATGATTGATCTTAAGAGTAGTATATTCTTCTTTTAGCATGTTATAGCTAGTGATGAGCTCATTATGTATCCTCTCAAGTTTATCATGTTTTTCTTTAAGCTCTTTCTTAGAAGATTTGAGCTCTTTGAGTTTGGATGTTATAGCATCATTTGCTTCTCTAAGCTCAACACTAGCCTTTTCAGCTATATCACATTTAGCTAAAAGAGAATCATTCTTAGCTTCTAGCTTGTCATTCTTAGCTCTAGTCTTTCTAATGATCCTAGTATATTTGTTTAGCAATTTGACAAGTTCATCATATGAAGGTGATTCAAATTCTGCATCATCACTATCACTATCACAATCATCATTGTTAGCATGATCATCACTACTACTATCATCATCATTTGATACCTTTCATTCACCCTTGGCCATAAGGCATAGGTGTGTAGAGGATGATAGCAGTGGTGTTGGTGAAGATGATGAAGAGTCAATCACAATGGTGGCCACCTTCTCATTATCACTATCATCATCGGATGAGCAACTTGATGAATCAATGTCCATGAGCCAATCATCGACGATGTAGGCCTTTCTATTCTTCTTCTTCTTGTGGAAGTGCTTCTTGCCATCTTTCTTCTTGTATGGCTTGTTTTTCTTCTTCTCATCTTCTTCTTCATTACTTGAGTCATCTTTCTTGCCCTTGTACTTGTTCTTGTACTTGTCTTTCTTGGGCTTTGTGCATTGGTGTGCTAGATGACCAAGTTCTCCACAATTGTAACAATCCATCTACGAGATTGGCTTTCTTCTAGAGCTAGTGAAGAACTTCTTTTTCTTCCCATCAAACTTGATGCCACTCTTGTTGAGCTTCTTTAGCATCTTAGCGGTTCTTCTCACCATGAGAGCAAGACTAGCATCATCAACTTCATCATCACTTGAGCTCTCATACTCAAGCCTTGCTTTGCCCTTCTCTTGGCTAGCTTTAAATGCTAAGTCTTTTTCTTTCTTCTTTGTAGAGGATGAGCCATCTTGAGGTGTGATGTGCATGTACATCTCATGAGCATTGATCTTTCCTAGGATTTGTGTTGGTGTAGCGGTGGAAATATCACCTTGATGAAGCATGGTCACAATATTCCCATACTTATTAATGGGGAGGACACTCAAGATCTTTCTTACAACATCGGATGGTTGCATTTGAGTGAGTCCAAGCCCATTGACTTCCTCTATAAGAACATTCAAGCGTGAGTAAATTTCATTAGCACTCTCTTTAGGAAGCATTTCAAATGAATTTAGCTTTTTCATGACAAGATGATAGCGTTCCTCATGCTCGCTCTGTGTTCCCTCATGGAGCGCACAAATATCCGACTATAGTGCATGGACATCTTTGTGGTTGCTCACCTGGTTGAACACATCTTTGCAAAGGCCTCTAAAGATGGTGTTTCGAGCCTTTACATTCCATTTCTCGTAATTCACCTTATTGCCTTGTAGGTGTGTGGCATCCTGAGGTTTTGGGAAGCCTTGTGAGGCGGCTCTAAGTATTCCAACATCTAGAGCTTCTAAATATGTCTCCATGCAGATTTTCTAATAAGGAAAATCATCCCCCTCAAAGATAGGAGGAGGACCATCCCCGTGAGACATCTTTCTCTAGACGGTTAAGTCTAATTCATGAGCACGAGGCTCTAATACCAATTGAAATGATCAAGATGCCTAAGAGAGGGGGTGAATTGGGCTAATTCTAAATTTCTTTGCAATAATTAAGCACTACGGTTAGCCCAACTTCACTCCTTGTGCCTAGAAAGTGTTTCTAATGTTCTACCGCACAAAAAGACTTGCAACCTAAGTTCCAATCCTACTCTAGCATGGCAATTCTATGAATATAAAGACAAGAGTTGAATTGCTCAAAGTAAATACTCAAAGTAAAGAGAGAAGGAGGAACGTGGTGATGTTTTGCCGAGGTATCAGAGAGTCGCAACTCCCCACTAGTCCTCGTTGAGCACCCACGCAAGGGTGTAGCTCTCCCTTGATCCACACAAGGATCAAGTGCTCTCTACGAGTTGATTCTTTCACACTCTGTCGCGGTGAATCACCCACAACCGCTCACAACTTGAGTTGGGTCATCCACAAGCTCCGTCGGATGATCACCAAGCTCCCAATCTCCACCAAGCCATCTAGGTGATGGTGATCACCAAGAGTAACAAGCACGAACTCTCACTTAACCATGATAAGCCTAATGAGAAGGGTGGACGCACACTTTGCTACTCTTGCTTTCACTAATGAGGTCTCACTCTTGGATTCTCAAATCTCAATCACCTCACTAGGACCTTGCTCTTCTTGGCACTCTTAAGGGTGTTTCTCAGCTGTCGAAATGAGCAAAAGTACCCCCTCATACGAATGGAGGAAGTATTTATACACCCGTGTTCAAAACGAACCGTTATGTGCCTCTGTGGGGTGACCGGACGCTCCGGTCAGTTCTCCCCGAACTCCAGTGTTTAAGTTATGACCGGACACGTCCAGTCATGATTTTCCCTCTCTGGAACCATACTGGAGTCGACCGGACGCTGGGACTCAGTGTCCGGTCACTCACCTCTCAACGTCCGGTCGCACCAGACGATTTCACCTTGGTCAAATGAATTGACCGGACTCTATGCCAGCGTCTGGTCACACCAGAACTAGCGTCCGGTCAGTATTTGACCCTCCATTCACTTCCAACTCTCAATCATACGTGAATGAAGTTTGCTCTAATGGATCTAAGAGCTTTTTAGGAGCTACCTAGTGCTAGATTTGACAAGTGTGCACCACACCTAACCCACTAGACTCACCTAGATCAAGCTACCCATCCATACCCCCCTTAATAGTACGGCCAAAGGAAAAACAAAGTTATAAAATACTCTAAGTGTCTCTTCAACTCCAAATGACACTTAGAACTAGTTCATCCTTAACCTTGTCGTTCATCCTTTGAAAACCAAAATGATTTCCATCGTAGGGGCATGACCACCATGATAGCCCAATCGATCTCTATTACCGTGACCTAACTTAATTGCCTCTGCAAAACACACGGTAGTCACAGTAATCACGTATTGTCATTAATCATCGAAACCCAACTAGGGGCCTAGATGCTTTCAGGCTAGACAGATGACCCTCCTCATGGCTTTTTTGCAATTACCTCGACCACTCTGTCAAGGTATGTCATTTGTTCAATGGATTGGCGTGCCTAGAGGAATTTTCATGTGCAATGCTTCGGCTAAAACATTGGTAGTAATATAGTAAGGTTTGTTTTTTTTGTATCGGTTCAGTTGTGATTGTGAATTGTAATATAAATCCACGGGCCGTTTGCAGGTGACATACAGGAGCATGATCAAGCTGAAAGTATCGATTACACTCCCATGATGTGCCCTATGGCTCAAGCAGCAGTCAGCAGTCTGTCACCAGGTTTTGTTTATTCAATAGAGTGGACCGTCCTGTAGATCTCACAAGATAGTTCAACTGTTTTAAGTTTATTAATGATTCTTGTCAGAATGCAATTCTCTGATTAGTTTGTTTGAATTTAAGGTGCAAATAGTCCTATTGTTTGCAAGAGTGATATAGTTTATATTAGATTAGAAAGAATGCAGAATCTCTTTGACGAAACAAATAAACAGAATAAATATTGTTGTTTTGCATTTCCTGCATCTCCATGTTAACGGCTATTTTCTATGAAAGGACAATAGTTACAGTTTTGTTCATAATTTGTTCTTAGGATCTTAGGTTTGAGTTGATAGGTTTGTACTAAATGCAGATCATAAGGCCTACTCTAGATTCATCGTGTGGTAGCATCAGCAACACATGAGGACACGGAGGTGGTTGCACAGTCACTTGCACGCTTCGCCACTATTTGATCTACATAAATATTTTGATAGTCACATGCACGCTTCGCGCTCTAGGCATTTAGCTATGTTCTTGTACGCTAAGATCTGTTGGATTTGTGTAGATCAGTGTAGGATTCCAGGAAAGTATGATTTGCTTGATATTGAATTGAGGATCTCAATTATCAGGGACTTCTCCAAAGAATTTCACAGGATACCTTTGGCACTAGGATCACAAGCACAGACGTTTGGATTTAGACTGTAATTCTGTTTGATTGATTGGGACTCTTGTGTAGATTAATCTGAATTTTATTTGATATTGTTATTATAATACACTAATTAAATACTGGAATGGTGTGTTCCATCAGGTGGATACAAGGAAGCGTCTGATGGTGGAATGGCTTGGGGGCTTTGCTACAACAATGAATCGAGCCCAAGGCATGGGGTATCATGATGATAGCAACGAATTATACCTTGTGTTGAAGGAGTTGAGTGCTATGGCCGATGTGCTCTTCCTATTTACTGGTGAGGCTGATATGCCTTGTCTTGACTTCTGTTGGTTATGAGTTAAGTGATTGACGATTGGCAATGCTGTTGATGTTTCCCAGGAACCACAATTACGGTATTGTTGGGAAGGGTATTGCTCAGGATTTGTCAAGCCACCTAGAGCTATTGGAACAGAAGACATTTGCATTTCAAGCAGCCATTTGGAGTTGGAGGTGGATGACTCCAGTGAAGAGGAAGCAGCCGTCTGCTCATGATGTGTTTGTTGGTAATAACTGGAAACTCGCCAAGAATGACACATTACCCAAGACGTATCCTGGCTTTGGTGCTATCATGAACATCCTGTATGGTGATGCCATCTGTGATCAAGGATCCACTGATAAGATGAACTTCATTATATCCCATTACCAACATTATCTCAGCTTGATGGGATTTGGCTGTGAGCGCTCTGGAGATATCTTGGACTGTGGTGACTAGGCGGCTTTCAATTCATCATCAGAGTTCTGATTTCTAAGAATTTTTTATTTTAAAAAAAATCCTTGAATGCGACCACGTATATCTAGACCTGCTAACTGGCTTCCCCAAGCTATAGATATCATGTCTGGGAAACAATGCAATTATTTTCTATACTCTTGGAGCAGAGAATTAAATCAAAATCCAGTTATGTGTCAAGTGTACAGTAAATTATGTTGTCTCCATGGTTGCTTCTTCATTTCGACTGTCATACATGTTGTTTTAGCTGCGGCAACAACATGTTTGTTTGTGGGTTTACCTCCTGGATTTAATAGAGCTATATGTATATGGCCATTACAATCAGTCTTAATTTTTTTCATAATATATATAAAATATCATCTATCACAACCATAAACACCGAGAAGGAGAAGGACCCGCGCAGTCGACCTCGCTGTCCGAGCCCGTGGCGTCGTCCTTGCTCCGCCCCAATCCGTCCTCGCTCCGCCCCGATCCGCATCCTCACCCCGCCACGATCCGTCGACGCCGACGACTCCTTTCCTCCCTGCTGCTTCCTTTCCTCCCTGCCACGAAGCAGTGCCCACCACCGGACAACGCCCCAATTCGCCACTAGTTGATCTACTTATTCGTGGATTAATTCATTGGCGCACGAAAGAAACGGATATCGAAGATTTTTTACTGCTGATATAAAATATTATCTTAGCTGTATTACGGAAAGGTCTATACAGTAGAGTTTGTGAGTCTGCGACGCTGCGCTCTCTGTGACTGTGTTAATTTCACGAACTTTGCTTTTTGAATTAAATCTCACTTTAACATCGGTATTTAATTTCACAATATTGTTATCTTATCATGCGATCTGTGTATTTTTAGTACAAAAATTTAGTGGTCCCGTAGCAACGCACGTGCACGCTAAAGGTAAGGGCTTAAACCGAGATGAGTAGGTTCATCGCAAGGATCTAACCAAATTAGCTTGGTTAGAATGTTATTCAAACCAAAATTTCTTGTTTGGATGTACCTGGATTTGGTTTGTACGGATCATTTTCTGAAATTCACTAGGATAGATGCCAAATGGAATGGAATTGCAGAGCCAACCGAACCTCGAAGCCGCCGTGCCCGTCGCACACGCGGAACAAGTGCAATGCAGGACGTGTTGACGCCGACCCCCAGTGAGCAGTGAGTGCATCCAGCTCCCGCACGCTCGCGAGCATCAGCACCGGTACATCGGGCATGTAGCGCGTGCGGGCTCGTCGTCTTGGGCGCAAGCCGTCGCCATCGCAAAAGCAGCAATGCACTTTCTATTTTGGCGCGTAGACGGGAGAATCGGCCTTATTTTTCAGGCGAGTAGATGGGATTTCACTTGAATGATTTGAAGTCGTTATTTCTAATTCTTGACGGACCCAAACAGATTGCCCAAAGAATATGATTCTGATTCAACCCAATTCTAGATATCCAAACAAGCACAAGAGTTTTGTTTAAGGTATGCGGGCGATTCACCTTGTTCCAAATGGGAATTCCTTCAGCTCCAAATGACCGTGCTGAACAAAGGAGTTATATCATGTAACCACCCGGGGTAACTGACATCTTTAAATTATTATGCTGGTTCAGGGTGTACTGTTTCTTCTTACTACATATTCCATCAAATGTGTAATGGCTGGCAATGAAGAGCTGGAGACGCATGAGTCTAGTGTCTTTCCCTAATTAAATAGAGCAATGTTAAATCACAAAGAAAAGCACTGTTGCAGTCGCCTCCACCAAACAACTCAGGATGAGGCTGGAAAATTGCGACATCCTATCAAATTCAGCTAAAAAAAAAGGTTCTATGCGAGCTAACATTGCCTGGTAGGCGACCTGAACTCTACATTCCCATTTCTCCCGCTTGGCCCTTTTCTGTCCATATACCTCATTGGCTCCACTCTTATGGTTATGGATGTAACTGTCAGAGCTATGCTTCCCGGTGAAATTTTCTTTAAGTTCACGCCGGAATAATTTAAAGTTCATCATGCCCGGGCTGCTTAGAAGACATGGCGTCCAGTTTGCTTTGCAGCTCCTGTCAAATTAAAACAATTGTATAAGCCTCAAATCTCTTCAGAAAAGAGAAGATTATGACATTTGTGAAAGAAAGAAAAAACCTTCAGCTTCTCCTCAACGCAAACTGCAGGAGTCGACAATACAGCCACATACCTGCAATGGCAAATAGGTACATAAGAAGATGGCGTACTACAGATTCTTTAGGAAAGATGGAAACTGAATCTGTAGCATCCACATACTCGCATCTACTAGGCTCATCGACATCATTAAGCTCATTGCTCAGCCCACATCTAAGCCTAACCTGCACGAGAGTGTAAACAACAGCAAGAGTTTGAATTTAGAACCTGCAAACAGAAAGGGCATGCAAATAGAGATACTACCTTTAGGCTTCGGTCAGGACCACTCCAGCATTTGTCTCCATTTGAAAAGTGCATTACTCTGTACGATTCTTCAAATTTGTCCCACCGCCTGATGATAGAAAATTTGTTTTATGGTGTAAAGATGTGTGAAGAAAAAACATACCAAGCATTCGAGCAAGTTATTCTAGCACTGAAATCTAGTTTCTAAATATTCTAGAAACAGACATTTAAGGTTAAGCACCAGTAAACAGGAGGAAATATGCTTGTATATACAGCAAAACGGGTAAGGGCCAACATTCTCTAAAGAATAGCATTTTTCTTAAACCAGCTGATATTCAAAGTTATGTAAAACAATAGAAACATATGGTCTAAAGATGGAATGAGTCCTGGCTAGTTGATCCCCCTGAACTTATCCCTCAAAAAACATTCCCTAAACAACATACATAAATTAGACATTTGAATTGACAATCGCATTTGACAGCAACATATGAAGCTGTAATCTGCAAAGTTACCATCAACCATGCATAGTAGGAAAACTACATATTGCAAAGTTACCATCACTGGCTAATGACTATGTTCAAACTCACCCATTTTTCTCAGTAAAGGAAGGACAGTTCATACCTTTGAGGTCATTCTTGTCCCTCAGGTAAGTGAACTAACAATGAACAAAAGTGCATGCTCTCTGAAACATTACTTGTGGTGATGTGGTCTATGTAGTGCATTGTCTTAAAGAGCACTATTACCCTCCACTTGAAAGTATTGAACAGTTTAAAAGAATACCATACTAAGATGCAAATTTACAGCCGTGGAGTTAAGAATAATGAGAACGTTCGCCCATGTAGGTCCACAACATATCACTAACTCTTTCAATAAACAGTAGGTCCATTCATCATTAGAAAAAACACAGCAGCAGCAACATACAAAAAAATATATAATTAACTTATAAATAAAAATGGTATGAGAATTCAGCAAAGAAAGAAGAACAATAAGCATACCCCAGGTTGGTGGAACTGTGCCCTTCAGCCTGTGTTGCTTTCTTGTATGCACAGACCTTGTAAGTATACCTATCCATAAGAATAGCAGTTCACAAATTAGAACCAAATAATAAAAAGCAATAAAAGCAGAAAGAGCAGACAATAAAGATTGGATGCTAATATACATACTTTCCTTCCTTGGTCTCAAAGCACTGATCATAAAAGGAATAGAACTCCTTGTCCTTACCTAACAATAATATGTGTTTAAAATTAATTCTGATTCCATAGACATACTCTACAGAGGAAATGTATAATTTAGACAAGACTAATAAACAAGATGAAGCACATCTAGAACAGCTATTAACTCATAGCACAGGGCAAAATATAAAATTCAAAGATAAAAAATATTTGTTCCGCTGAACTAACAGTTCAAAGGTAAAGATGTACTGAAGGTATTTGGAATGCAAAGGTTAATTCCGTAACTCGAGGATTCTCAGCTCATAGACCAAAAAATATAGTCAACAGAAATTAGAAACGGATGTTCTTTATTTTATCTTGGAGGCATTTCGTCAAATCTTTTGATGGTTGTTCTTTAGGCGTTTTGATGGCAGCTTATCCACCAGAATTTCAACAATTGTCAGTCTATGGAAGAACACGACAATGGGGAGCTTTTGCAAAGGGAAAATTACATCTGACAATCAGAAACAACTTTAGGTGTAAAGTACAGATTATAGAAATTCAATATAGCACCCAATCACACAGTGAACGGAGTTTCAAATGGCACTTACCAAAATCATGTTTTAGCTTCTCAGCTAGACTGGATATCTTAGATTGAATTTTTGAAAGCTTTGAGCTAGCATCATCATACTCCTTACGAACACAAGAAGCCTCTAAAAAGGTAGATATGCAAATGTTATACCATCCCCTCATGACTCATGAAGGACTGGCTGATTAGAAACCAGCATATACAAATTACCTGACAAATCTACAGGGGTCTTAAAAAAGTTGAATTTTTGGAAAACATTTTGTACAGTCTGCTGAATTTTGTCCAACCACGACGCATGTCCTGGCTCAGTTAAATCTGAAATAGCAAATAAATATTAACAAATCAAAACCACATAAACAGAACAAGAATAGTAGTGTCATATTACGCTACCTGAATGGTGATCACCTCTCTGGTCATCATCAGATCTATAGGACTCAACATGGTCATCAACATATTCATCTTCTGACTCATGATCAAACTCTTCATCTTCATATTTATGTCTATCATCCTCAACTTCTGAATGATAACCACCATAATTTTCTTCAGCAGGTTCTGGGATATCTAATTCATCTTCAAGTGCTTCTTCTGCAGGTTCTGGTATTTCTTGCTCATCTTCATGCCCCTTCTTATCATCTTTACTAACCTCATTTACACTTTCTCCAGTCCAACGAGAAGCTACCATACGACCTAACTCTTCCCTTGATAAACCCTCAGGATTGTCAGAGCTAAGATCCTGAAATTCACCAAGACAATGCTTCATATACTGTGGTGCACTCCAAAAACAATAATAAGAATTATCGCTGAAGCAAATCATAATATGTTGTTGTTTGTGTCATGCCAGTATAAGTAATAGCAATAATACTGTCTCTATTAAGTGTTCACCAATGTTGATCAAGTGTAACTGAAGAATGATGATGTGCAAACACTAAGTGCTGGAACAGATGTATTCTCTGAGATACCAGGATCTAGACAACATATAACTAAGAGTTTTTGAGGCGTCGCCTAGGCGTCGCCTAGTCGTCGCCTAGGCGACAAGGCGTGCTATGGGCGTTGGGCGTCGGGGTCGCCATGACCTCCGACGGTATGGCGTCCGCCTCACTCGATTAGGCGTCGACTAGGCGAGGAATGGCGTCCGCCTGACGCCTAGAGCCTTGTTCCAGACGCCAGATGCGAACTCGCGGGGGAAAAGCGTCAAAATCACCGCAGCCCCACGGGAATCGACCACGCGTCCGTGCCAAAAGCAAAAAGGCAGGAATTCACCCGGCATATACTGCTCTTCGCGCGCGAAATCTCCCGCTCGAGGCTTTTACCGCGACTGCAGGCGAGGGAGAGGAAGAGAGAAGGGGGCGAGCGAGGGGAGAGGAAGAGAGAAGGGGGCGGGCGGACATCAAGCTCCGCTTGGCTGCTCCTCTGCTCGAGTCCACCGGCCGGTCGCCCTGCATCTCCGCATCTTGGCAGCGACGGCAGCTCTGCATCTCCGCGCACGTCTGGGATGAAGTCCACCTGCTCGAGTCCTTGTTACCGCCGGCCATCCGCACGTGTCATAGTCGCTCGTCCGCACCTGCCCGCTTCAAGTCTCCGCCGTCGCCCGTCCGCACCTGCCCGTCTGCCTAGTAAGTGTGTTTGCCGCCTCTGTTTTGGTCCCCTAAATCTCCCAGCCCCCTGCCGCCTCCTCTGTTCTGGTCCCCTGAATCTCCCAGCCCCGTGACGCCTCCTCTGTTCTGGTCCATGTACTCTGCTCTGAATATTGCTGCTTTTTTATATTAATATTGGCCTGTTACATACTCACATACGGAGGAGACTAATGCCTGCTTTCTTGGGTTGTTATTTTCTTAGACCTTTATAAACAACACAGTGCACAAGGATCTTTCTTTGATTAGTATAATATCTGCTTGGTGCTTTCTTTAATCTTTACACTTAGAAGGTTCTTCCTTTGATTAGTATGATAATTACTGATTAGTAGTGCTCTCTTAGCCATACAGTATTGTGCTGGGCTCAAGAATTGGGAACAAAGTTGTATGTGCTGCACTAGTATCTAAAATTCTAGCTTACACAACGTCTTCATGGCGCCTAAATTGTGCGTATGGCGTCGCCTAGGCGTCCGCCACAAACGCCTAGGCGTTGTGAAGGGGGTAGGGCGCCGCGCCTCGCCACAACGCCTCAAAAACCATGTACTCAATAGGATTTGCCAACTGAGAGTTAAACGGATTACGCCACCCTTAGACATGAAACCAACATATCTTGCTAGCAATAAGTTGCTACAAAGAATAGCCAAAGCTCATTTTCAAGCTTTGACTGGTTAAAGCAACTTGCATCTAAGTAGATTAATCATAATGACCACACATAACTAGAAGAATGCATGATTATTGGTAAACAGTTCAAAATAAAAGGGTGAACAGTTCAAAATAAAGCAAGTAATGTGACAATATTGTTATCTGAGTTATAAGATAGGAAGTAAAGTGGTTTTATAGGGGTTTAATTCTTAGATTGGAAAAGACCACCAAACTAATCACTATGAATTCTATAATAGAACATGACACATTGAATAAAAAAGGGAAATGATGAGCAATCTGAAATGTGGTTAATATATAACCTTCTCTAAGGTAGGTGCTGCAGACTCCTTCTGCGGCAATTCATCTACAGTTCCAGCTTCAGCACTAATACCATCTTTACTTACCGAACCATGCTGTAATATATCAGCCCAAAATATATTATTGGTCAATCTTCACAAAACATGATAGCAATCAAACTGTTGATTTTGTAATATCAAAGCTCAAATATACCTGCTCAGCAGATGCCGCGCTTTCTGTTACATGATTATCATGGTCCGTTGCATGTCCATCATGCTGTTCAGCCACCTATGTTCAACAAATAAAATTAAGTAACATTAAAGAGCTCTATATTGCAGTCGAACTATACATGCTGCCCAGTAAACATCTACATTTCAGATTACTGCAATACACAATGGTCGTGATCTCTATGTTTCACAGTAACGGAGCATCCTTGTGAACTGTGATTCCACAAGATACTAAACAATAATAATAGACATACCAGTGTCCAGGGCACATGGGGAGCTTCAAAATAAGGTAACAATTTAAGGTGTTATTGTTTCAGTCGAATAACGAATGGTAAGGGAATCATGAAGCTAAACCAAGTACAGGTTCTTGATTACTAATGTAAATGGTTTGATACTTAAATGCATACAGTTAATTGATGTATAATAAGCATAACACTAAATTTGTGTTAGACATGCTCAGCATGCTAACAGCCTAACACCCAACTTAAGGCCATTATTTAATGTCACAGAGAAGGAAGATATAATTTTCAAACTGAGGTAAGAGTAATCAGCAAAGTTAAAGGTGGATAGGAAGGCAACTATAAAACAGAATGAAATGCGAACCTTGTTTTTATCTTCTTGCACATGGTCCTGAGTTTCCTTAGAATCTACATCCCGAGAGGCATCAGGTGCTCCCTTTTCAACAGCAGCTTGCTTTTCAGCTTCTTCTTTTATTCTCTTTTCTTCTTTCTCTTTTCTTAAACGCTCTTCTTCCTCTGCCTTCTCTATTAATCTCTTTTGCTCTACATAGATGGAAAGACTTATTTCAACAACAAAGCTACAAAAACCAAGCATTTGTTCCATATACCACTCTTTCACAGATGGCCCAAGACCAATGGATACAAAGACCAAACCTTTGAGTTTGTCAACAAGTCCTTGGAGTATTTTCTCTTCACCCTTCAATTTTGCTAACACCGCTTCGTCTTTAGCAAAAGCCTCTTTTGCCCTTTCAACTTCCTGTTTCCGAATAACGACACCATTTTTGTATGTAGCGACTTTCTTCTTCAATTTCTCCCTTGCCGCCTTGCCAGCCTCCCAGCAAGTGTTCTTACAGGTGACATTGCTGCCATATTCATCACTCCCATCACAGCAATCTAGAAGGCGGGAAGGAACAAATACAGAGACTTAGAGAAGCCTAGTGGGATTTTCACCAAAAGCGCGGCAACACACGCAACAAGAGCTCCAACGACTTTCACAGTCTGTACCTTGTACACGCATCTTTATTTAACAAAACAAGTAAGCAATGAAACGAATACTGCCAACAATTATGACCCTCTTACCACAAATGCCGTCATTCACGCGTGACGAGAAGATCGTGACTGGAGTGTGGCCTGCATTCTTGCAGTAGAATTTCGCCTCAGGGCACGCAGATGTCCCTGCATGCAAGAGACATAATTATCAACTACATAACTGTTCTCCCACAGTTCCAACACCAACTCAAACAAACACATAGTGGTGTCACGACACACACAAAAAAAAAAGAAATCTACATGACAGATCCTAAATCTCTCGCAATTCAAAACTAGCAACTAGAGCCTCCACAGTAGACCCAGGGATATCAAGCCCAGAATAGAGAAAGCCTTTCAGGCAAGGAGAATGAGGCAGTACCGGGCTCGTCGGTGCCGTCGGGGCAGTCGCAGAAGTCGTCGTTGAGCTGGTCCCTGGAGAACCTGCCCGATCCGTCCCTACATTTGATCACGCCGCCTCTGTAGTACGCCTCATCTGCAACCCCCAGAAACGTCGAATCAGGAACCACATCAACGGAAGGCAGCGGAGAAAGATGGGAAGGAGATAGCAGAGCAGGCGTGGACAGATCCGGTTGAACCTTGCGGGGGTATGCCCAGGGTGTCGAGGGGCGGCTTGGACTCCACCGCCGCGGCGGCGCAGAGGATGAGGGCGCCGACGAGGAGGAGCCTCATCCCTGCCCAGCGCACGGAGGAGGGCCAGGAGGAGCAGATCGGCGGTGGCTCGCTTCGGAGCGGTCGAGTCGAGTCCGACTTCTTCTGTTCTTCAGGCTAGGCCGCCCCCGCGCCTCGCTTCCCACACTACAAAGCCGAGTGTGTACTAGAACTACATTTTGCAGGCAGGATAAAAAAAAAACACGGTTTATTTTGGGCCGAAAATTCAATGGTCAGTAATGTCTACAGTCGCGGGCCTGTTTTTAGGTCCGGTCCAAGACTAAGTGGACCTTAATATATCGGATCATGTTCAGTTCGAGAAAACAAAATTTTGGTTCGCGATTTGTTGTGCAGATCCTATCCAATAAGGACTGTGGGCCAGGCCTAAAATGCGTCGATGCAGTGTGTACAATGCCATGTCCATAGAATACCTATTTGGCGTGTTCGATAGAATACCTATTTGGCGTGTTCGCTATGGGCTGGTTTAGGCTGGCTGGTGCTGATTTGGTTGTGAGAAAAAAAACACTGTTGGCTGATTAAATAAGCCCGGCTGAAATCAACCAGCGAACATGGCAATTTGGCACTGTTCTCGTTTTGGAGATCTAATGCACATGAGAATTTGGCACTCTTGTTTGAAAATGAAGGACAATCTGAAGGGGTGGCGACTAGTCTAAAAGACTGGAGCATGAATGTTTTGGGAGATTTATTTAGAAAAAAAGGTTGAAATCGGTGAAAAAAGGATTTGGAAGCATGTAGGAGATGGCCGATCAGTGATAAGTCGGTAGGAAGAGAAGTCGTGTTGAGCTTCAAAGTTGGTAGGCTCGAGGAGTAGCTTGATGTATACTGAAAGCAAAGAACCTGCCTGTAAATTGGCTACAGAAGGGACTATAATATGACTTTTTTCCATCACTTTTGTTCGAAGAGAATGGGGGTTGGGCGGAGGATGAAGAGGAGTTTATTACTAACCATTTTATGTAGCTTTTCAGGTCAAAATTTCTTGTGTCTCAAGAGGATTCACAGCTCCTTCTCCAAGTCGTCTCCCCGTGCTACTCACGACATGAATGAACGTCTAATAAAGGAGTTCACCCTCGATGAAGTAAAGGGGGCGTTGGACTTCACTGGCGACCTGAAAGCACCTAGACCAGGCGGCTTGTCAGCGATTTTCTTCAAGAATTTCGGGGGATGTGGTTGGTGGGAAGGTGTCTACGGAGGTTTTGGAAGAGTGTTGAATGGGGGCAAGATGCCGGAAGGGTGGAATGACACTGTCATAGATCTCATCCCGAAAGTAAGTAAGACAGACAAATTTACTGATGTGCGACCAGTTAGCCTTTGTAATGTTGTGTACAAGGTGGTGTAGAAGGTGCTTGCAAATCATCTCAAACAGAACTTGCCCGAGATCATAACACCGAATCAGAGCGCATTTGTTCCTGGGAGGTTGATTTCAAATAATATTCTCTTTGCGTACAAGCTCACTTACTACCTATTGAATAAAAGGAAGGGGGGCACGAGACATGCAGCCATTCAACTTGATAAGAGCAAAGGTGTATGTTTGGTGGAGTGGGCCTTTTTGAGAGACATTATGAAAAAGATGGGTTTTGCAGAACGGTGGAATAGTCTGATAATGGGATGTGTCACTTCGGTCTCTTTCAGAGTCAAAGTAAATGTTGATCTATCCCGCTATTTTAGCCAGAAAGAGGGCTGAGACAAGGGGATCCACTATCACCCTATCTCTCCCTCTTATGTTTCGCATTACTGAATAGAGCATAACAAGAGGGTCTCTTCTTAGGTGTCAAAGTGTGCCATGCTGCGCCAAGCATCTCTCACCTTATTTTTGCTGGTAACTCTTTGATCTTCATGCAAATAGGGCGGAGGCTACGTAGCTACAACACATTCTTGATCAATATGAATGACGTTCGGGACAAATGAGTAATAGGTCCAAGTTAGCAATCCTCTTTAGCACTAATATTAGAACAAGAAACAGAGACGATGTTTGAGAAATGCTACATATAGCATGTGAGACAAACAATGAAATATATTTGGTGTTGCTTGTACATGTGGGAAAATCGAAAACTGAAGCTTTTACATACTTAAAAAACTAAGTGTGGAAGAGAATTCAAGGGTGGAAGGAGAAATTCCTGTCATGGGCAGAAAAGGAGGTGTTAATTAAGGCGATGGATCAAGCGATCCCCACTTCTGCCATGGGATGCTTTGACCTGTCAAAGGACCTTTGTGACCAAATCAGCACAATGGTGTGTAGATACTGGTGGAACCAGCAGGAAGGAAAATGCAAAATACATTGGCTGAGTTGGGAGGAAGAAATCAAGTAACTGGTTATGAGCAAGATCAAGACGCTGCAAATGATGATTGGGCTTGAGGTCTTAGGCCATTTTATGAACCACTCTATTCATTTTATCTTTACTAAACATGCTTAAGAACTTTTAGATGTTGATCTATGATCGTGAGAACTATGTGTGTGTTTGTGTGTATGACTAGAACTATGTGTCTATGATGCTATGCATGTGGAAACTGAACTGAGAACTATGTGTCATTTGTGAGAACTATGAACTTTGTTGTTACCCTGCCATGTCTGTGAGAAGTGAAAATTGAGTGTGTGTGTGTGCGCGCGCGCGCGCATGCGCATGTTTGTTTCCTCTTAGAGTTATCCTTTTGTGATAATTGTGTTGGATCATTGGATGTATCAGTGAACTATATCAACTATCTATATAACCTATGTAGATGGAACCCGCTAAGGATTTCTCTGCTCACGCGTTAAGCCACGTCATCAGCACACAGTTGCCATTTAATAGTCATAATCTTCTTTAACTAGAAGAATACCTCGCGCGTTGCTGCAGGGATTCCAAATATTTTAAAAAGAAGTTAGACTATTTATATTTATAGTTATACGAATGAAACTAACTAGAAGAATACCTCGCGCGTTGCTGCAGGGATTCCAAATATTTTAAAAAGAAGTTAGACTATTTATATTTATAGTTATACGAATGAAACTATCTTAAATTAATTTTAGTGAATGATTTGACACATTAATGTGGACAGCCAAATGCATGTTAGTGGATGAAGAGATAACTATTATAATTACATGTGTTAGTTGGCTATAATTGCAAGTTCTAGTAGATTGTTGACGTGGATAACCTGCATGTTGAGATAAATCTCTAGTGGGTTATAATTACAAGTTCTAGTGGATCGTTGATGTGAATAGCTTATGAGAGAAATCTCTAGTAGGGTTTAGCTTTATAAGAGTATAGGATATAGGATATGTTACCACTTAGCAATAAATTCTTCTAAAGCTCAGCTCTCGTGCTTCCACGTCACTCCTATTTGTCAACCGTCCGATCTTAATTGCACCATCTAATCTATCCGTCCATTCATGCCATCCCCTCCGTAGCGTTTCCTCCGGTGAAGGCAGCCGAGAGTCACCCAGCACTCAAGAAAGAAGAAAGGGCATTGAAGTGAGGCAGCTGAGAGGTCATCCAGCGTTCAAGAGAGAAGAAAGGACAATTGAAGTGATCAACAGATCACGTTCATGTGTCTGTACACTTCCATGCATCTAGTAACGGTGCCCCTCCAACTCTCATCTCTTCATCTCCAACCACTTAGCTTCTCCACTATTTAATTGTTGCCTTCTGTACAGATTGCGGCAACCATTTGGCTTTTGCAATCCAAACCCGCATAGCAAGCAACCTTGGAGATATATATGAATGGACCATGGAGCAAAGGAACAACCAGTTGGAGCCCAGGGAGCCCCGGTAATCCATGTGCCAGCCATCCATAAGTAACTTCCTAATCCTAGCAGCCTAGATTTCTCCTATATCCATCGTCATGACAGTTCTTTAGGAGTTGAAACTATGGAGCATCCTTCAGTATTGGATTTGCATGATCCGTACTAATACTAATTAGTTTTGTTGGTAAGTCATCAAGAGTTTGCTAGGATTGATTTTTCAAGCATCTCCTTTTTTGCCTAGAGATCTCTGAATTGTGAGCAAGAAAATCCAATTCGTATATTATGTTTTTAGTTTCATTTGTCTTTTCCTCTTTGCAGTTGGTCTGCACAATATATAAGAACATACAGCTATACAGAACTACGATCAATAGCAAGATGGAAAATGACTACAACACAATTGGACGAACAACTAAGCAGCTACACACTACTCTCTTGGCAGTTGTTTCTTCACCTCTGCAGCACAATATATATTTTTTGTTTTTACTTCCATTTTTTTGGGAGGCCATAGACTACTACTAGAGAACAGACTTTAGAACGATGTCCCAATTTAGCATTAGCCTCGGCATTTTTTTGCCCCCGGGACTAAAGGACCCTTTAGTCCCGGTTTGGGTGATGCTTCGGGAATAAAGATTAATCTTTAGTCCCGGTTTGGACCCCTAACCGGGACTAATTATCTCGGCCTATAATTCAGCTCATTTCTTCCTCCCTGAGCCCGAGCCATTCCATTCAAACTCACTGCCTCTGTTCTTCAGCTTACTGTTGTTCTTGCTCTCTCCCCCTCCATTGGTGTTGCTCTTCGATTTTGGAGGTAACAAATTTAATCCTCTTATGTTTTGTCAGTAGCTTATCTCATTTTGCGATGTAGATGCATGTGTAACTTTATATGTTGGACTTTATTATGATTTTATATGTCATTTTTAGCTCAAAATCACATGATGATTTGCATACATGTTTGGATAAACAAAAGTTAAATTAGTTCATCAAAATCACGCCTCGCTCGTCCTCGCTGGAGCATGCGCCATCCTCGTCCCTGGTGGCTTACGTGATCTTAGAATTAATTTTTCCATGAAATGAAAAACTTAGAAAATTGTAGAAAATCCGTACTAGTTGAACTTGCGGACCGTGTTCATCTCGGCGAGCATGTTCTCTGCCGAGCGGTAACGGACGTCAAGGAGGAGCTTTGATTCTACGAGAGAGAACGACAACGGTCGTGGAAGACCGTGTTCCCTTTCTCGTAGAATCAGAGCTCTTCCTTGGCCAAGTACGGTGCCGTCCGGTGGAGAAATGCTCGCGAGATGATCACGTAAGCAAGGTCAACTAGTACGGATGGTTATTTATTGAAACATGTTTTTGAGCTATAATTTGATGGATATTTGATAACTTCAGACCTACAAATATCATCTACAAATGTTACTATCCTCGACAACCTAAACGCCCACGAGCTCGCCGATATCGAGCAGGTCACTTAGAATTATTTTTTCCATGAAATGAAATACTTAGAAATCATGCCTTTTATTTTTTAAATTAAATTTTCCATGAAATGAAAAACTTAGAAAATTGTTAGAAAATTGTAGAAAATCCGTACTAGTTGAACTTGCGGACCGTGTTCAGGTCGACGAGCATGTTCTCTGCCGAGCGGTAACGGACGTCAAGGAGGAGCTTTGATTCTACGAGGAAGAGCGGCAACGGTCGTGGAAGACCGTGTTCCCTTTCTCGTAGAATCGGAGCTCTTCCTTGGCCAAGTACGGTGCCGTCCGGTGGAGAAATGCTCGCCGAGTTGATCACGTAAGCAAGGTCAACTAGTACGGATGGTTATTTATTGAAACATGTTTTTGAGCTATAATTTGATGGATATTTGATAACTTCAGACCTACAAATGTCATCTACAAATGTTACTATCCTCGGCAACCTAAACGTCCGCGAGTTCGCCGATATCGAGCAGGTCACTTAGAATTATTTTTTCCATGAAATAAACTACTTAGAAATCATGCCTTTTTTTAGAATTAAATTTTTTATGAAATGAAAAACTTAATAAATAGTTAGAAAATTATAGAAAATCCGTACTAGTTGAACTTGCGGACCGTGTTCAGCTCGGCCAACATGTTCTCTGCCGAGCGGTAACGGACGTCAAGGAGGAACTTTGATTCTACGAGGGAGAGCGGCAACGGTCGTGAAAGACCGTGTTCCCTTTCTCGTAGAATCGGAGCTCTTACTTGGCCAAGTACAGTGTCGTCCGGTGGAGAAATGCTGGCTGAGATGATCACATAAGCAAGGTCGACTAGTACGAATGGTTATTTATTGAAACATGTGAAATCCTTACTAGTTTTGTTTAAATATATCATTTTAGAAAATATAAAATTTACACTAGTTTGCAAAAATAAGTATAGAAAGTAGATGACAACTGATACCGGATCCTCGGCCTCTCGTTCGGTTGCGAAACGACTGAGGCCAGAACTCTCTCTCATTATCTGCGACAAGTGTAAGCAGAAGATTGTGATGGAGTACCGAGTCAAGAGACAGGGATCCAACAAGGGTCGTGTTTTCTACAAGTGCCCGGATCGCGATGTGAGTTTCTTACGCATTTTATAATTATGGCTAATTGACCTGCTTTTCTTGAATATTTTTGACTAAATATTTTTTGGCTTTAATTTCAGTGGGAGGGCAATGGATGCGATGGTTGGTACTGGGAGGAAGATTATGCTACATACGTGCAGAATTTGGGTGCGCTTGAGGTAGCGGCTGCTGCTGATGAGGCAGTGAGCCAGCAGGAGAAGCTTATTGATATTCAATAGAAGAATGATTTATCTGTTTTAGTTGCGTACGATCACAAAATAATTATGTTACTGAAGTGCATTGTAGTTTTAGTTTGTTTAGTGATAGTTGGGATTGCTTACGTTGTAGCCAGGCTTAGTTAATTAATCAACCGTGCGTGTGTTATTTATGTTGTGTAATAAAATACTTAATTATGTTCAAGGTTTTCATAATTTGTCGTGTAATACAGATTATGTCACGCCATTGGATGTACAATGCCGATCGCCGCTCCCAAGACTTTATTGAGGGCTTGCACTATTTCTTAGGTGTGGCCGAGGCGAATAAGCGGGCATGTGCTGTCCATGTGCCCTATGTAAGAATTTAAAGGAATATTCAAGCTCAATGAGTCTTTATTCACATTTGCTTAAGTTAGGTTTCATGTCAAACTATATATGTTGGACTAAGCATGGAGAAAGCGGGGTCATGATGAAATACGTACATAAAAACATATTATATATTAAACAAATATGTGTAACTGAACTGAAAACAAATTAAACAAAAAAAGAAAAAGAAAAGGAACCTTTAGTCCCGGTTGGGTGCGCCAGGTTTGCTCGGCTGGAGGGCCAACACCAACCGGGACTAAAGGTCCCTCTTTAGTCCCGGCTCGATGACCCAGGACTGAAGGTTCCACCTTTAGTCCTGGGATCGTTGTCCTGACGCGGTAACCGGGACTAAAGGCCGTTACCGCCCGGGACAACAAATCCATTCTGTAGTAGTGGACAGTCTGAATGTTGTCTTCACTAATACAGAGACGGGCTTTACTCCCGGTGGGGAACCCCCTCTAGTCCCGGTTCCCCACCCGGGAGTAAGCATCCGGGACTAAAGGGGGTCCTTTAGTCCCGGGTCACGAACCGGGATTAAAGGGGGACCTTTAGTCCCGGTGGGTAACACCAACCGGGACTAAAGGTCCTCCCAGCTTTAAAAAAATAATACCTCCCACCGCTGCGTCCCGTGAGATTCGAACCCAAGACCTCATGCATTGCCTCGCGCGTAGCTTACCACCCCACCTACACAACACATCTGACAATGGATGGGATGCTTCCCTTTTGAACTAACACATCGGGGGACCTTTAGTCCCGGTTGGTGGCTCCAACCGGGACTAAAGGGTCCTTTAGTCCGGGTTGGTGTTACGAACCGGGACTAAAGGTTGAGGACTTTTAGTCCCGGTTGGTGGCTCCAACCGGGAGTAAAGGTCCACCTTTAGTCCCGGTTGGTGTCTCCAACCGGGACTAAAGGTCCCCTGCCACTGTGCCGAGCGCAGTAGCCGTTGGGCAGGGACCTTTAGTCCCGGTTGGAGACACCAACCGGGACTAAAGGTCTCTCTAGTCCCGGGCGCAAAAAATGCCGGGACTAGAGCCCATTTTAGCCTCGGATGAAAGGTCTGTTCTCTACTAGTGCTTCTCTTCTCATGCCACAAGTAATATGCAGCGCTAACTTTCTCAAGTCCATACATTTCATTTATTCTCTATTTTTTGCATATTATAATTAGTTCATTAGTCGTGACAAGGTGGATTAAACTCACACCATGTATAATGCCTGTCAGGTGCGGATTTTTAGGAAACTACTACATATATATTACTACCGTTCTTAACCAATTAATTTTATTTTCATATTTAACCCCTAAAATTCATATCATACTCCATTCTCTTATTGAAATAATATGTATTACTTTGCTCCGTCCACCCAATATCCATTTATATGATTCTTATTCCCGCAGCAATGTGCGGGGAATTCAACTAGTGTATAAATGTCAATCTATTTTTGTTTGTGGTAGTTTGTTTACAAGATGCTAGTTGCAAAATTGGACTAAGTTGTTGTGTAATTTTGTATTCTTTATCATGTTGTTAGGAATATATTAATCTATGATTATATACATGTTATTATAGTTATTTTTATAAATATAGTACAAAAACGTGTAGTCTGTGTAAAACTGTGTACACGCTGTGTCCACAGTCTAAACGCTACACAAGGCCTTGTCAACCATGTACCGTTTACCATTTAGGAAAACACTGATTTTGCCTACGGGGCATGTCTATGAATTTGGGACTATAAAGTAACATTATAGATTTGTGATGTATTATAAGTAGACATCATAGAATATGGTTATAGACACATGATAGGTGACATACGTATTTTTATGACATGAACGTCATAGACATTTTTGAATCTTGACATAAATTTTAGATATTATGACATAAATGAAATGTCATAGAAGGACATATGTGTTGTAGTGGACTTATGTAACAATCGTGTCATTGTTCCAATATATCTTTGAATTAGACTCTGTATTGCATCATCTATTCTAATACATCTTGTATTCAGACTCCATGTCATGGTTAGATGCGCGCAAATCTAAGTCGTATTTGTATGGGTCTTGAGTCCTGATCCATAGAGATGAAAGACAGACAAGAGTAGCCTTTCTACTTTTAATATTATTAGGGTGTATTTTTCTACTCCCTTGAGTAGTTACTCTCATCTTCGATAAATCACATTGCGTAGTTGTGCATAATTATTTATTAATTTGAGTATGTTTATATACTCATTTTTAGATATTCTAAATCTTACTACGTGAAATTTGTTAAAAAAAACCCATATTTTTAATATATCATTATAATTCCATTATAGTTATATAAGTATAACAATATATTTGCATACTTGACGTACGTATTACCATAGATGGTCTAGGTTGATGCTATACTCCGTCTACGTACACTTTGTCGGGCCATATACACCCAAAATCTAGAGATATACACATGGGAGTAACTACACCCTGAAAATAGGAAATAATTTCCCATATATAGATATAGATAAGCATTGCATTAATAGGAAGCCCATGAGCTTACAAAGCTTGGCCTAGATCAATTAGAAAATCCCAGCTATTGGGCTTGGCATTAGACAGATGCAAAAACACACATGTTTGATTTATTCATTATTGGTCTCTAGGAATACAGATGATGAGACATGCACCACATGCATGCTTAATTGTAACTTAGCTATTGAACTTCGAACTAGCTAGGATTGATCACAAACTACTATACTAGTACTTGAAAACTAAAACAAGATGCAAGTACATTTACATATGCTAGCCTTATTGGTTGTCATTCACGAGATGAATTAAATTTAGATCATGTTTCCTTCATATGTAAACCATTTATATATGTGTGTCTATAGATATGCAAAATTATGGTGTGATAAACATGCGTATAATACGTTATAGGTCTATACACGACTACACGTGTTGTGCAGGTTGTACAGGGGAGGGAGGCAGCTACAATCTCATCAGTGCGGGTTCCGCGGATCGTGGCGGCCGTTGGGGCCGGACCCCGGGTAGTCCTGAGTCTGCAGCAGCCCCGCCCTCCTGGCCGCTGCTGTCTCCATCATCTCCTTGTCGGCGGCGAGCTGAGGCGGCTCATCACCTCCCACCGCGGCGCCCTCCTCCGCCGTCGTCGGCAACACCTGTCCACCACCGCCGCCGTAGGTGTCGTCTGCTGGTGGCTCCCTCGGCAGCAGAGCCCTCCGGTTGCCTGCCGCTGCCGCTGCAAGGAGGAGGAGAACACACAGGGCAAAGATCAGCAGCGTGGCCTCCGGCGAGAGGTCCGGCGGGCCGAACAGCTCGAGCAAGCCGTACAAACCGTGGACGAGGAGGAGGCAGGAGAGCACGGCCAGCACTAGCAGGATGGCGGGGACGAAGACGGACACCTTCCTCGTCGTCGTCGCCATAGGTATATGCCAGCAGTGAACCTCTAATTACGTGTATATATGTATGGATCAGAAGCAAGCTCAGAACTCAGGATTTGCTTGATTACTTATCTCTCTCTCTCTCCCTCCCTCTTTTTGTAGAGAGAGATTGCTAGCTAGAGAAGAAATGCAAGCAGCCTTAGTCAGTTCTCGAGAGATGGATATGTGGGGCTTTATATAGCCAGCTGACGCAGGATTTTATTATATATTATGACTAATAATATAAATATAGGTGTACTACTAAGTGCATGCATTACTAGTGATCGAAGGGCCGGGTCACATCAAGGGAGGTCAAACGAGCACATTCTGTGTTGCTTAGAAATTGCCGGTAGGAAGAGGAACGACAGGCATGTACTGTACGTGCAAAAGCTTTGGGTGGGGACTGGGGAGCCCTAGTGGCGGTGGCGGTAACTTAGCTTTTTTGGCGCGAAAAGGTGACGGCGCAAGGCCATGCTCTGCTGCACCGGCCGGGTCTGGGAGACGAGGACCGATGGAGCACCAGAAATGTGCGGCGGGGATCACGGCCACGCGTACCTACTGCATCCTGCGTAGGTGGACGTGCATGCACGCAGCTTCGCACTGCCATCCACTACGCACTGTTGCGAACGGGACCTAGCAGAGCCAGCACCGATCGGCCATGGGTTCGGTCGGATCGGATCCGCCAAGGAAAGCAGAGATCGAGAGAGATGGAGAAAATTTCAGACGTCGTCTTCAACGCCGCCTGATCCGCTGATTTCTGCTACGGCAGTGCTAGTGGGACTGGGACACAGATCGACCTCATTTTCGATCCGCTGATTTCTGCTACGGAAGTGCTAGTGGGACTGGACACAGATCAACCACGTTTTCGATCGACCTGCACTGACTTTGGTCTTTGGCACATATGTCAGGCGTTGTTATGCTCGGCCGGATTGAAGTACAGGTACAATTAGCACCAAGTATAAGCCAAGATTTGTCGGTAGCACTTGCCCTGCATGCTGGAAAGACGAGGACTCCTCTCGAAGGTTGGCTAGTAGTAGAGAGGTTCCATGGAAAAATACCGGATGTTTGGTCATAAAGAACGTGATAGGTGATCGAGCTGGAGAGTTCAAGTCAACTCTTGGTCGATCTATTCAAAATATAGAAAAAATTTTCAAAAGAAAATTTACTATATATTTCTATTTTTTAAAATTAGTAAAAAAATGTAACCATGTTCTTATAGAAATATACAATATATAATATAACCATGAAAACAACAGTATGGGAAATACGAAGAGGAAGCCGATGCATAGTAGGCGGGGAAAAAAGAAATTGACAAGAAAAAAGCATGCGGTAAAATTTTAGAGATAAACATCTTATGCCGGAGAGGTGTTTGACACCGTGTTGGAAAATTTAAATGTCAAATTTGTTTTCTATACTTGAAATTAGTTTCAATTCAAATTGTCAGCACAAAACATCTTTGAAACAAAGTTGGTCTTCATTGTGAATACTCCATCCGTCTAAAAATGCAATTCTAGATTTCCAACAAGTCAATTAATTTCAAAGTTTTACCAAATCTATAAAAAAATAATTAACATTTATGATACCACAAAGGTGTAATTGATTATGTTGATAATATTTTCTATATATGTAACTAAATTTATTTTTTGACTTATATTAGTTCTACTTAGGTTTGAAATGTTTCAAACCTTCTACTTAGGTTTCATGGAGGTGGACAAATAAAATTCGCACGCCTCTCCTAGAGTGCATGCGTCTTAAAATTGATAGAGATAGATACGAGTCAATCAGTTTGAAGTGCGAATAAGTCCACACCGGAGAGGTTATTAGCAGCAGGGCTTTTATTTCCATTGAATTTTGTTCAATATTGCGAGATCATAGCGGCGTGTCAGCTGCTCCTTTCATTTCAAAATATGTGTACACATGAGGAGTCAATCAATCTCAAGTTTAATCAAATAAATAAAATATATCAATGTTTGTCATATCAAATAAGCATTAGTACTAGATTAATCATGTATTATATTATTATAATAAACCTACTTAGAGATATAAATATTATTTTCTACAAATCTAGTTAAAGTGTACATATTTTGACTTAGGACAACTAAAACATCATTTTTTTAGGACGGATTGAGTAGATATAACATATCCCTAATGTTTGCACCTGCTATGTATGTGAGTTTCATAATTAGCTAGTCGTTGGCCTTATTGTTGCTCAGTGCAAAATTTGATCCGGTGAAGGAATAAAACGTCGTCGATAATTATTTACTACTCCAGGAATTGAAGTAGAAGCTAATTGGAATTTGATCGGGAAAAGGCACGAACTAACCCCGCATAGATCATCTCGACTAGGCCAATGCCGTTTTTCTTGCAAAGTTGAGGCGCGTCTCAGTGTGCATGTGCACAGCGCACATGATGGGTACACATGACCTAATTTTTTTCGGCCAAGGAAAGGCATTTAAACTACCGCATTTGTACAGTTACCGGAGCCGGTGCATGTCTAGCTGTCGGATCGGAGCTCGAGAAGAGAGTGTACTGTACATCCCAATGTTCGCATGTACGGGTCTCTATTTGGTAGAGCTCTCCTGCTCTTGATTCTCTTTGGAAAGCGATTTTCTAAGATAAGTGATTATGTTGGCGATAGTATTTCTCTCTATTAAATCTTGAGGATAACCTCTTTTGCAGAAAGTGTCGGGTCAAAATACCCCAGGTATCTCATGGCACCAAATAGTAAGCCGCCCGGGTGGCTTAGCCGGCCAAAAGCTAACAACCGCGGCCCATTTAAGCCACATAGGCTCCAGACCGGACACCAAGTCACATGGTCCACCACGACTTTTCCCTCCTTCTGTCGCACGCTACGCAGTCAACGCTCGACCTCTCCCAGTCTTGACCCCCGGAAAAGGATGGAGAGAGGGCGGACGTCATCAGGTACACCAACCCTGATAGAGGCAGGCATGTTCCGCTCACTCCGCTAGGACAGAGAGGACGGCCATCTCTTAGGACGCGGGATCTCGGGGCAGGCATCATCCCCGTGCATCCCTGCACAGATAACACAACACTACGGGGCGGTGACGACCGGTACGGCACTGCACCATCCAAACTCGGCCCGACAAGACGGGCGTATGGCCCCACCTGCTCTGGGATGGGTCGCACGACCCCGACCTTGACTTCCAAGACCAACGAGGCCGCACAGGGGCCTCGACCTCACGATCTAGGGTCAAGGCCCCCGGCACCATGACCCGGAAAGGCGACCCACGACCTGGAAGCGGCAACCTGCTCCCCCACTATCGCCATGACTCCACCGGGAGAACAGGAGACAATGACGAAGGCCATGGCGAGACCACGTCGCACAGGACAGTCGGTGAACCACCACCGTGCCAAGAGTCCCGTCACGATCGGCACTGTAGCACCACGCCATGCCACGCCACAGCATGGGGAGCAGGACCACGACGATGCCAGAACAAGACAAGATGGCTTGCCAGCCAAGTTTACTCGTTTCTCCCTCCCTCGGGCTCTCGACCACTTGGGTCGGGAGAACCCATCTCTCCACATGTAACCTAGCCCCCGAACTCTATATAAGGGTGACCAGGCCTCCCTTCCGGGAGGACGAACTATCGAGACTCCATTCGGGCTTTGGTTCACCTTAGTCCTCCTACCTCGAATCCCTTAGCTTACACACCCCCATTGTAAGACTTCATAGCACTTGAACTGAGCAACACGAACTTGCAACTATCTCTGAGACTCGACGTAGGGTTCCGGGCTGAACCAGTATAATTCCTTATGTCTTTGAGTGCTACCATAATCTTTCTAGAGCAGCGTGACACACATAAATTCACTCGTTGGTTTACAAAACACCAACGGAAAGTGATCAATCATGTGCATGAAGTAAATAAAAAAAATAGCTCCTAGTCTTGTTGTTCATTACAGAAAACTACTTCATGAAATCAATGTATAATCACTTCTCTTTGAAAGAATTGTTCGGCGGAGCTTCTCTACATTCATAGTAGAAACTGTTATAGGAGCTTTGCCAAATAAGCCCTACAATGGCATCGCCATGATTGCAAATTGGGTGTAACTTAGCTGGTCGGGTTTCTTGCATTAGAACCTATCCACATCAAGTCCTCGACTTGACGTGGGTGATTTTGTTTTCCTGGATTTATTCTAGGATACATGCATGTCAATAACGAGGAACATATTCTAACTTCATTAATCTTGAAATCTATCGACTCAGTCTATCTTTCAAAGATGATCATAGGGTACGTGCGAGACACCTATGCTAACTTCATCAAGCCAAGAAAGTTTGAAGCCCTCACTAGATATCACAAGCGTACCTCAGTAGTAAAAAAGGACAATCTTTCGAAGGTGCTCATAGAGACACCTATGGTAACTTCGTCAATCTCGAGATTTATCGATTTAGTAATATCCATCAATGATTTTAGAGAAACAAATAATGTAATGATATGCCAAAATATAATAAGTACACTAAATTCTATATGTATAGATAAACAATAATACAAATTTTATTAGTCAAACAATTAACCTATAAATTATAAATCAATTATAATCTTCATTATATGTGTATCATTAGTATTTAAGATAAAACATAGACCACTAATTACTTGTAGACAAACTTTTAAATAATTTCAACCTTTCAAAGTTGAATGCCAACTATTAAAAACTACATTATATATTATATGATAATCATCCATATTAAATTAATGTCATTAGTATGCAAAATTAATTAAAAATTTATTTATATATATTAATTTTAAAATAATATTATTGATCGTTACTTTAAAATAGTTTTAATAGCACTTATTAGTAATATTACAAAATCAATATTATTAGTCAGTAATTCACACTCTATTTGTATACCATTTCTACAATTGGTCAATTATTACTTTGACCCCACATACGCAATTGAATCGTTAACCGGCTCATCAATGCATGGATATATATTCATCCACAATAATATTCGACCAAAAAAACAGGAATGCTAAACAATAACCGAGTGTTTTACGTATCTGGATTTCACACACGATTTTTCCTACGTCCGATTCGCGCGGGGATGCGGTGGAGGCCTTCCGATTTGCGCCCGCGCTCGCCGTCTTCTTTCCTAGCTCCGGTGTGGCGGCTAGGGTTTCGATGAGCTCTCCTATTTTTCTTCTCCAACTTCAGCGAGTATAGAAGGGGCCGGCTAGGGGAGGTAGGCGGGCCTGGCGGTGGGGATGGTGGCCAGACGGTTTAAGGGCCCTGGCGCCGGTGGAGGCGGCCGGGTGAAAGGTCCTAATGGCTAGAGGGTGTGAATAGCCTATTAAAAATCTCTACAACAACACTTAACAATCTGGTTAGACAAATATGAGACGAAACGAGTGTTGTGCTAGCATACTAAAAATGCAAGCCACCTACCATAATTCTAGTTTATATAATCTCTATCCACACAATGGCTATGTCACTACACTAAGTAAAGTGTGCTCTCAAAGGCTAACTAAAGAGCCACACTAACCAAACAAACAAGCTCTCACGACTAGCTACACTAAAGAGCTTGATAACTAATTTGCGGTAATGTAAAGAGAAAAAGCAAGATGGTTATACCGCCGAGTCGAGGAATGAACCAATCAATCACAAAAATAAATACCAATAAAGGTCAATCACCTCGGAATCAAACGATGACACAATAATTTTTTACCGAGGTTCACTTGCTTGCCGGCAAGCTAGTCCTCGTTGTGGCGATTCACTCACTTTGAGGTTCACGCGCTAATTGGCATCACACGCCAAACCCTCAATAGGGTGCCACACAACCAACACAAGATGATGATCACACAAGCCACCAGCAATTTACTAGAGTACTTTTTCGCTCTCTGCCGGAGAAAGGTCAAGAACCCCTCACAATCACCATGATCGGAGCCGGAGACAATCACCAACCTTCGCTCGATGATCCTCACTGCTCCAAGTTGTCTAGGTGGCGGCAACCACCAAGAATAACAAGCAAATCCCGCAGCGAAACACGAACACCAAGTGCCTCTAGATATAAACACTCAAGCAATGCACTTGGATTCTCTTCTAATCTCACAAAGATGATGAATCAATGATGAAGATGAGTTAAAGGGCTTTGACTAAGCTCACAAGGTTGTTATGTGAATGCAAATGGCCAAGAGTTCGAGCTAGAGCTGGCCTACACGCCTTTAAATAGAGTCCCCAACGAATAGAGCCGTTGGGCTCACAGAGCAGCCCACTGCGCACCGACTGGATGCACCGGTCATACTGACCGGACTCAGGACCCCAACGTCCGGTCCGTGGATGTCTGCCACATGTCCCCTCCTTTGATTTTCCACCACGTGATCTCAACGGTCGAATCACAGTGTCTTTCGCGATTAAGTGGTGATCGAACGCGCTGCTCAGAGATGACCGGACGCGCCCTGCCTAGAGTCTGGTCATTTCCAGTAAGCATCCAGAGACGATTTTTCACGACTGGACACGTCTGGTCACCCCTGACCGGACCCACCTAGCATCCGGTCAACACATAGACCAAACCCCTCGAATGCCACGTCATTAGCACCGGACGCGCTAGAGTAGTGCCCGGTCGGTTTTATCAGCTAGCGTCCTGTGCAGCTCAGAGAGAGTCCAGAGAGCTCTCTGAGCGACCGGACGCGTCCGGTCACACATGACCGGACTCGCTTAGAGTCCGGTCAGTCTCTGCTGACTGACCGATGCCTAGGTTTAGCCACCGGATGCATCCAGACCCACGAGGACAACGTCCGGTGCACTCTGTAAAACCCTGTCTTTTTTGTATAGGGCGCCGGTGGCACCGTCGGGCCGTCCACAGAGACGGGCGGACACTCCACTGGTGAAGTTTCGAACCCTTGCTCCTAAGTGCTAAACACAATGTGTATCACATTTGTGCATGTGTGTTAGCATATTTTCACAAATATTTTTAAGGGTGTTAGCACTCCACTAGATCCTAAATGCATATGCAATGAGTTAGAGCATCTAGTGGCACTTTGATAACCGTATTTCGATATGAGTTTCACCCCTCTTAATAATACGGCTATCGAACCTAAATGTGATCACACTCGCTAAGTGTCTTGATCACCGAAACGAAATGGCTCCTACCACTTATACCTTTGTCTTGAGCCTTTTGTTTTTCTCTTTCTCCTTTTCAAGTCCAAGCACTTGATCATCACCATGGCATCGTCATCATCATGTCATGATCTTCATTTGGTTCACCACTTGAAATGTGCTACCTATCTCATGATCACTTTGATAAACTAGGTTAGCACTTAGGGTTTCACCAATTCACCAAAACTAAACTAGAGCTTTCACTGGGCCAAGGAGGGGTGGGGGCATCGTGGTGTCGCCGGCTAGGATGGCTATGGCGGAGCTCCGGCGATGCCCTAGCGCACCGGAGCTCCGACAAACTCTAGCGCGCCACCGCGGCGGGACGGTGGGTGGCAGCAGGAGCCATGACGAGGAGGAGGGCGGAGATGAGGATGATGGCTAGTGATAGCTCGATGGCGAGGGAGGAAGTAGCGGAGGAGGGACACGCAAAGCATGAGCAGCGGGAGGAGGAGACGATGCCTACGGGGAAAAGTCGAGTGCTCCCGTCCTATGAAACGCTCGAATACGAGGTAGATGGACTAAAAAACAAACAAAAAAACCATTATTATGACATCGATCATAATTATATCCTGTTGGGACGGTGGTAGGAAGATCACAAGTGTGTGTCACCTCCACCAACATATACACAAGGGAGATCATGGATATCTATGATTTGGCGCCGCATTCGCCTCCTTTTTCGTCTCTCTTTGGTCATCACACACATATACACGTAGAGGTCCATATATATAGTGCATGTGCACATCACACTCCGCGATCACACTGTTAAGCATATTAGGTATGTGTGTGTGTGAAGCATTTTGGCACGCATCATGCAAGTTTTTGACAACATAGTACAATACTCCACTCGACCACACCACAATATCAGAGAAGCTAATAGCTAGTACTAGATGAAACGACCCTACCGTATCGAAGCAAATAGGATATGGTATCGACTAGTGGATTGTAGGTGAGCAGTGCGAGCATGTGGATGTGAACAGTATCTGTGATGGGACACCCCTCAAATTTATAGTCTTTTATAGATATCGTCTCAACATTCCACAAATGGTGTGCACTGCACTAGTCTATCGTCGTCGTTCCTGCAAAAAGCTAGCACGAGATACTCTCGATATCTCAGAGAGTCATCGCCCGGCATTGTTCACCATACAAATCACCAAGCTACGTAAGCAGAAGCACCAACCAAATGACCGACCGCCCAGTGGATCAGGATGGGAGCTCTCGTGGGATCAAAATCAAGCCTCTAGTGGGCGAACCATGCTGATGCTGATGTCATGCGATCCCCTGCACCTGAGCTCATGGTGGCTTAGGGCAGTCCCAATGGTGCATTGATGATGGTTTCTATCCTCATTAAATGCCTTGCCACGTAGGCAAAACGCTGATGTGGCAACGTAATTAATGAAGAAAGAGAGCAAAAATCATAGAAATGGTTTCTTCATGAAGAAACCATGTCTACTCTTGACTCAATGCACTAAGAAACCATGAAATCGCCATTGGAGAGAAACCACTAGTTTCTAGAGAGCTCGTGTCGCACTCCCATTGGAGGAAAAGATAGAGTTGGGAGAGAGAAAGAGAAAATAATTATTACTCATAGAAACCATGGGTTGGAAAGGAGTACTTTTTTGGTGCGGTATCCTATGTTATAGAAACTACTAGTTTCTTTCATTGGGACTGCCCTTATATCGCAAACAGTGGCTTCTTAATATTAGTCTAAATATGATAATCATAAAAAAGGTGTATGAGTTTAGCTCTTTGTAAAGAGTCAATTTAGCATTCTCTCTACTTCTTACTCAATAAAATATTTTATGAGCTAGCACATTTAATAGTGTTGTTGATAGCTTTGGCAGAGACGAGTCGAAGTAGCCGATGGCGCAGACGACAATACGAAGTACCGCCTAACATGGATGGAAGACCGACTGTCATATAGATCGCAACCAGTCACGTGGAGGAACTTTCTGAAAACCTAATTCGCCCTCTCCTAATGCAGGATCACAATGGAGAGGAGTTCCGAAGATCTTCTCTCCCAACTGCCATTGCATGTAACAAGGAGATTATATATATGATGGCAGCACAGCAGCAGAAAAGAGACAAAACCCTAGCTCGAACATGTGTGTTTCTGGTGGTGGCCGATATATGGTATCTATAGAGAAGATTTTCATGATCTCGTGTCGCGATTACGATCTAAACCGATTAGGCTTTTTATTCGTAGATGTCAACCCCTCCTCCAATATCTATTTTGAGATGGGACTAGAAATTACTAAATAAAAAATAATTTTAATATTTTCTTCATTTTTTCAATATTTGTTTAGTTTGTTACCAATTCAGAGAATGAAAAAGTGATTTTTATGGGTGTGTTTGGTACGAATTCAGATTCTCATAGTAACATTTCGAATCCAGACTCTCTCAAGAAATGTTTCAATTGATGAATCAGAATCACTTCATGAAACCGTTTGGCTAGTAGACTGGATTCTGATTCATAATTTTTTTTCTTAAAAGTTCATATTTAAAATTTTCAATTTTTTTTTGCGAGAGAAGAACAACTTCAATAACCCATTTTAACTTGTTGCACTAAAAGCAGATTATAACTGAAAAATACAATTACTAACACACATGAGAGGCAAAAGAAACAAAAGAGAATCACTACAAATCCAGAAACATTTCTAACCATGGTTTTACCGTTTGGCACCAATTCTTTGGTTCCAGCCTAGAATCGAGAACGTTTAAGATTGCCAAACGTACTCTAAATTTTAAAATAAATGAAATTTGCGTGCCTACATTCATACCTTTGCATTAGGTTTATTGTGTGCATGCTAAAATTTGGTTAAGACACAAATAGGGCCTATTCTATTTTTTTTAAAAAAAAAACTTCAAAAGTATGTTTCATAAAAGGTTTCAGAATAGTTTGGTTTGACTTTCAAAATTGGATTGAAAATAGTTTTAAAATAATTATTTAAATAGAGTCTAAAAGGTTTTCTTAGTATGTATAAAAGGAAAAAATTATAATAGACTTTAAAGAATATTTTCAACATCAATTTATTAAAGTTTGAGAGTTTTTGAACTTAAATGGTTTGGAAAGTGATTAAAAAACCCTGTCTTGAAAAAAGAGAGTCTCTTTTCTCTCCTTTTCTTCCTTGCTGTTCGGCCCGCCCCGGTCTATAGGCCTGCTTGGGCCAGCCAGCCACCGCTGCTCTCCCGCGGGCCAGCAGCAGGCCAACGCCCGTCATCCCCATCCTCTCTCCGCTCTTCCTCCCAATCCTAAAGCAGCAGCAACCGAGACGAACCCGAGCATGTGGTGGACCAAGCCCGGGCGTCGATGCCAGTCCCTGCAACAACCACAGGCCCGCCGCATATCTCTTGTTCCCCGTACTACTTCGTGTGTCCCGTCACCTTCTCGCTACAGCCGCCGCCCTCCCCGTCTCTGCCGGCATTGGCGCCACGACCGGATCCGCGAGCCGGTGAGGAACCCCACGAGACACGTCTCTTGGCTTGGCACTCTTGCCCTTCTCGTTTTTGCTTTACCCGGCTCAAGAATCGCCCCCCACGCTTTACAGGGACCAAGGTATATTCGAATACTAATTAGAAAGACTAAATATGAGTTAATTATAAAACTAATTAGAGAAGTCATGACTAATTCGCGAGACTAATCTATTAAGCCTAATTAATCCATCATTAGCACATATTTACTGTAACATTACATTGTTAAATCATGAACTAATTCGACTTAATAGATTCACCTCGTAAATTAGTCTCAATCTGTGCAATTAGTTTGTAATTAGTCTATATTTAATACATCAAATTAGTATCAAACATCCGATGTGACAAGGACTAAAGTTTTGGAGGTGGGAACCAAACACCCCCTTAAGTTGTCAAGAATCGGCTAGGCGAGTTCGCCGTGCCGCCGTGGTGCCAGTGAACCTCACGGCACGTTCTCCGTAGACCGAAATAATCCATGAGCACTAATTTTGGGTCGTGTGTGTCTCCTGGAGTTTAGTTCGTTGCATGATGGTATGGTTGAGTCCAAGTTGGAGTGGTGGTGTATGGTCTGAGTCCAGGGTTAGAGTAGCTGGTGTGCATGACGCCTATTTGCATGGTGGAAGCCACATTGACCAGATGAGCGGTGTTGCTAGCCGCCATGGAGGTGTGCTCCGTGGCATGTCCTTCTCTATAAATAGTCCTGTGTGCTCCTCTGCATTCAATTGCCAAGTCTAAGTGAACAATGTAGCAAAGATACAAGCGAGTTTGTCGCCGTGACATTCGTCGCTGAAAAAGTCGTGTTTGTTGTGTTTTTCTCTCGCCAAGAGCGTTGGCGTGTGTGTTTGAGTGGTTCCTTGGCGATATCAACAATTGGTACCAAAGCAGGAGAAGATGTCGACCATATCGAGGGAAAATTACGTATCCAGATTCTTCCATCGTCTCTTCCCTAGTGGCTTTCCTCAATGCAACCAATGCTCTAGATGAACAGAGCCTTGTTAAACGCCAGGAGTCAAAGTACAATCCTTCTGCTGAATCCAACGACCAATCCCCAAAACATTGGACATGGCGAAAGATCCAGTGTTTTGGAGCGAGTCCAAAACACATTTAAATCGATGAAAAAATATCGACAGTTGCATTGTCGGGTACAACATAGGATGCATATTCATCAACTCTAATCCTTGATTTCTTCTCTGCGACCATCGACGATGAGAATGATGTCCTGGAGTAACTGTCCTCATTGGGAGTGCCTAGGAGCACCCCTCCCCTTGCAGATAAAGGCCACAAATTGGCTGTCTACCGATGAAATCGACGCCTGCAATGATGATCTCGTCGTGGCAATCTCTGAAGTCATGCAGGTAGCAAGATCCCTACCGAAAATCACCTAATTTTTGGCGATAGATTTATGTGGACTAAGGGTCCGTTTGATTTGGCTTTCTAGGTGCTGTGGCTTCCAAAAAAAGCCAGAAGCCAAACCAAAGGGGGTACCCATACTCCTTGGTTTCCAGAGAAAGCTGCTTTTTGTGCAGTTCATTTTTCACAGCAAGGGAGGAGGTGCTTTCTTGAGCTTTGGCTTTCACAAGTTGGAACAAATTACCCACTGCCACGGGTTATGTTGTACCGGTTCGCTTCTTTTCTTTTCTTTTTTCCGTCTCCCTCACCTGTCGCTCTCCCGTGCCCGGCACCGTTCCTCCTCCTCCGGCGGTGGCGCCCCCTCTCTGCGGTGCCCTTCCTCCCTTCTCCTATCGAGCCGCCGGAGGTCATCTTTTCCCCGCGCCGACCCGCCATAGGTAGAGGCCGGGCGAGCTCGGGAGCTCCCCTGTCTGGGGCCTCGGGCTACTAGGGACCAAGGGGAAGGTAGGAGGAGCAAGGGGAGGGCGCGGGCATCCCATTTTGGTGGTTGGGGAAGGGAGAGGGGAAGGGTGAGGCGCGGCCACTGGGGTCAGTGGCGCTACCTGCCTCGATGCGGTGTGCTGCTCCGGTGAGAGGAGGAAGGAGGAGGGTTGAGGGTGGAGATGGGTGGAGGTGCGTGAGGGCGAGGAGCTTGGCCTCGCGGTTGCGGCGCTCGACCTCACGCTCCATGGAGGAGAGCACCTTCTTGGTCTAGCCCGTGACCCAGTGCGCCTGAAGGAAGAAGATCTGTGAGCCTGGAGGAAGAAGAAGAGAATGACGAATGGGGTCCACGTGTTAGTGAGAGAGGAAGAGAGTTAAGTGGGGTGGACTGTGAATGACATGTGGGTTCGCTCGTAAGTGTTTTAAAAAAGCCACAGTTGTTTCACCAAACGGCTTTCAGCTTTCTCACAGTCCACAGCTCACTGCAGCTTTTTTCACGTTCCACAACTCACAGCTACTTTTGCAAAAGCCACAGCTCAACCAAACATACCCTAAACCCTAAGCAATTAGATATAAAAATTTTTGAATAAAAACTTGTATCAATAGAAAAAATGTAGTGAGCCGAACATTGAAGGTCGTTTGCCACCACATGTGGCGTGACAGCATGACTTTGTCACGCTAGGCGCATTCGACCAAAATTGTTAATATAAAAATAAAAAATAAGTGAGGCTATTTTAAAATAAAAGTTTAAAAAGATTAAAAATAAAAAAATGCCGCCATCGCATGGTGAGCCTGGTGACATGCTGGGCCCCACAGGAGCCACGTTGGCGCAGGCGCGGTCGCCAAGGGAAAAGCTAACGGCTCTGACTTTCCCGTGCGCTGCTTTTCCACTGATTTCTCCCATCTCACTTGTCTTGCATTGCATCACGCTCCTGGGGCTCGTTTAGATTGTAAGTTTTTTTATTATCTTTTTATCACATTAAATTTTTGGACAATGCATGAAATATTAAATGTAGATAAAAAAATAACTAATTATACAGTTTGATTGTAAATTACGAGACGAATCTTTTGAGCCTAGTTAGACCATGATTGAACAATAATTGTCAAATACAAATGAAAGTGCTACAGTGCCTAATACTAATTCCTAACCTCAATCTAAACAAGACCCTAGCTTCGCTTTCGTGTGGTCCACCTTTAGCCAGGAGTGGGCCCCGGCCCTAAAAAGCCAAACAGCTTGGTCAGCTCGCTTATTTGCTAGAAACTATAATATTTTTTTCTCACAATAAAACAGTTTTAACTGATTTATCAGCCGACTTTAATACTAGCCGAACAGCCCAGATTAATTGCACATCCCTCCTTGCTAAGACCACACGCAGACCAGACCACACCAACAACATGGAGCCTCTCAGTTCTTTTTTTTCCCTTTTTTTATTATATATATGTTTTCTACTAGACCATCTACGAAAAAAAATATTGTGTTTCGGTGTGAACTTATATCTTACTTACCAGCCAGTAAACCTTTTGCACAGGCATAGGCAATGAACATATGTAAAAACTGCGCTATACGACATTTCACAGAAAAAATCCCTTTTGATTCTTCTACTGTAGAAACAAAGAACATCTACTGTAGGTCGATTCCGCAGGGCCAAGGGCCAGTTTAGTTCCAAAATTTTTGGCAAAATGGACACTGTAGCATTTTCGTTGTTATTTGGCAAATAGTGTCCAATCATAGTTTAATTAGGCTTAAAAGATTCGTCTCGTGGATTTCGTCTAAACTGTGTAATTAGTTTTATTTTTTTATTTATATTTAATACTTCATGCATGCGTCTAAAGATTCGATGTGACGGGGAATGTGAAAAATTTTGCAAAATTTTTGGGGAACTAAACTGGGCCCAAAGCTGAGCCGTGGGGACGGATCAGTTACATCCCATGGGCCCACCACCAAAGTTAGTTGTAGTTCCTCATCAAAAGTTTACGCCCTATCTCATTAAATATTTAGACACGTATATTGAGTATTAAATATAGACTAAAAATAACTAATTGTACAGATTGAGACTACTTTGCGAGACGAATCTTTTAACCCTAATTAGGCCATGATTTGACAATGTGATGCTACAGTAATACATGTGTTAATGACGAATTAATTACGCTTAATAAATTCATCTCGCGGTTTACTAACTGTATATTTTATTTTTTATTAGTATCCAAACGGGACATCTCATGACTGACCAAAACTTTATAAACTAAACTAGGCCTCCGTGGAGTGGCGTGCCTACAGGGGGCTACGACACGAAACGGGGTCGTCCTTACTAACATGGATCTGCGACCGGCTGCAGCCGGTCACTAGTCCTCATTCGCCACCAGCCCGCAGGCCTTAGCCATGGCATGTTCGGGAGGCCGTAAACGATCATGAATTATTTACTGCTGGCTGGTTTGATGTGAGAGAAAAACACTGTTCCCGGCTGAAAATTTATGATCGTTTACGAGCAAACGAACATGCCATCATTTAGGGTTATTTTGATCCATGCCGTTGTAATTTTTTAAGTTTGGAAGTACGCCATTACAAATCGTCTATTCGGAGAACTGTCATTATAATTCTATCTTCCCCCTCATCTATGCCATTTTCTACGCCTCAAAAGTATATGGGCCCACTGCTAGACATGTAATTTGTACACAAACGCATAGAAGAACCGTACCGGCCCACTGGACGTGCGTAGAAGAACCGTACCGGCCCACTGGACGCGCATGGCAGCTTCCGCGACGCCCTGGTCGTGCTCGCCGCGCTGCGCAGGGAGCGGCTCTGGCTGGCGTTGGCCGCGCGTGCGGGACGTCCCGCGGGTCGCATCCTCGGCGTGCGCCATGGCCGCCAAGACAACGCCCGCCAACCTCCCCGCAGACGCGGCGGCCATCGCCACCGCCGCCGTCGACGCGGCCGCGGCGTCGGCCTCCACGGCGGTCTTCTCCGGCCATGCCTTCATCGACCGGCATGGCGGTCTTCTCTGTAACGTCCCGCCTCCTCAAGGCCAGGCCCGCTTACATCTGGTAGCTTTCCTAACACATAGACTGCCCTCACAAATCAACACCAGTCTTTTCTGCGCACTTTGTCCTCACTCATGCGCCCCTAGGAAGAACTTTCCGGTCGGTCACCCATCGACCCAGGCCAAGCACGCTTAACCTTAGAGTTCTTAAGAGATCGGCTTCCAGAAAAGAAGTTGCAACTTATTGGTATGAGTATCCTATTAACCCTATTAAGCCCTGGGCCGAGGTGTTACATCCTCACCCCTTTAGAAGACCGATGTCCTCGTCGGTCAACCCCAGGCTAAGAACGTCCCCTCTTGGCCACGTCCGTGTGTCCAGTGCCAGCGCATGTGCCATGTTGGGTGACCACTCTGGGTCCACACCAGCCATGCGCACCATGCCTGCGTAACTGACACACGCGCCCGTGAAACCACAAGGGTCGGCTCTGATACCATTATGTAACGTCCCTCCTCCTCGAGGCCGGGCCCGCTTACATCTGGTAGCTTTTCTAGCACATAGACTGCCCTCACAAACCAACACCGGTCTTTTCTGCACACTTTGGAGTTCTTAAGAGATGGGCTTCCAGAAAAGAAGTTGTAACTTATTGGTATGAGTATCCTATTAACCCTATTAAGCCCTGGGCCGAGGTGTTACATCCTCACCCCTTTAGGAGACCGACGTCCTCATCGATCAACCCCAGGCCAGGAACATCCCCTCTTGGCCACGTCCGTGTGTCCAGTGCCAGCGCATGTGCCATGCTGGGTGACCACTCTGGGTCCACACCAGCCATGCGCACCATGCCTGCGCAACTGACACACGCGCCCGTGAAACCACAAGGGTCGGCTCTTATACCATTCTGTAACGTCCTGCCTCCTCGAGGCCGGGCCCGTTTACATCTAGTAGCTTTTCTAGCACATAGACTGTCCTCACAAACCAACACCAGTCTTTTCTGCACATTTTGTCCTCACTCATGCGCCCTTGGGAAGAACTTCCCGGTCGGTCACCCATCGCTCCAGGCCAAGCACGCTTAACCTTGGAGTTCTTAAGAGATGGGCTTCCTAGAAAAGAAGTTGCAACTTATTGGTATGAGTATCCTATTAATCCTATTAAGCCCTGGGCCGAGGTGTTACATCGACCAATTATACGAAATTAAGTAAGAAAATCATCCACCGGAGCAGACGATTTAGCAAACTTAAGCCCGTATAACCTGGTAGTCCGTGAAATCACGAAGGATTTCAAACCAACTTCCATTTTAGCCAAGATCATAATAAGTTTATCGGTCACCATCACATATTACATAAAAGTTTGTATCTTAGATACATCAGAGTTTCAACATAGTTATTACAAAACCAGTTCGAATAAAAGTAGTGGAAGTCATTTATTCAAACCACACACACACTCACGTGGAGTTTCAATATAGTGCCAGCGAATGATCATCTCCAACAAAAGCATCAGACGAGACGTAAGGAATGACCATGCCCATGGTCCTAAGCATCACCCATCGTAGGATAAAGGCAGTTGATACAATAACCGTAATACATCTGCCCATCTACAACAAGTAGGAATAAAACCCTGAGTACGAGAAGGTACTCAGCTAGACTTACCCGACATAACCGAAAATAAGTGACACCAAGGATTATGAAGGGCTTTATAGTAGGGTAGCTGACTCATTTGTAAAAAGAAGCATTTTTAGCATGTCAAGACCCATTTCAAAAGCATTATTACCAAGTTAATTATTATTAACCTGTCGACTAGATTTGCACCTATACTAGAGTAAACATGTGATTAAGCAGATAATGATAACCAATGATCATTAAACAACTTCCATACTGTCATATTCATTATAACTGTCCAAGTGTTCCATAAACATTTACTACGATGAAGTAACTCAAGTCAAGTGCTCACTATCCAGGAGCGATGGCGATTCGAATCGATTCCTAACCAGCTGGTGATTTATTCCTTACACAAACCTCACTCACCCTGCTAAAGTGAAGATATTGATCACCGAGTCAACTTTCCAGGTATCTCGAGTTTGCCAGGAACCACATGTACCCGGGGGCCGACCGACTGCACTTTGGTCTTATCATCTTGCCCCCGTGTCCTACCACACCTGCTCCGCAAAGTGCGCTGCGGGCAATCTACTCGACCCAAAAAATCTCCCAGCTTCGCGGTCGGAAGGTACTTTATCCGGCCAGCTAAATGTAAGGCATGTGTTCAACATGACTCGAGGTCCAACAATGGTCGGTCCTTAATCGACACAGACGGAAACACTACAGTCCAAAACTCTGCAAGTCTCCGTCCGGTCTCAATTTCATTTAACACTTAGTTATACCACGACTTCATAGTCATCCAAGCAGATCCAGGTAACCACCTATAGCTCGTAGGTGATAGGAAATCACCCAACTTCTACTGGTCTAAGTCAGCTAAGCATTGACTCGACTGCGGATACCCGGGTAACAAGGATATAGTATAACAAAGGTAGACAAGGTATAATGCAGCAACGATTGCAAACAACTCCTGAACGTAATGCATCAATTAAAGTAAAGCATTTAATTAATAATTACAAACCAGGAGAAAAATGCCCCGGGGCTTGCCTCTCTCGAAGGAGCTCAGACGGTGATCGGGGCACTCCGGAAGTTCCTCAACGTCCTCCTCGTCGGCTTCGGGCACTTCCTGTGGCTGCACCTCGAACTGCTCCTCGAGCTCCTCGGGTATGATGACTAGGTTCTCGGTTTGTGATCCTGTATGATGCAATGTGCGTAAGTGCTTATGCAATCGGTGCATCGGATGAGATGAATACAATGGATATGTTTGAATGCAATCCAAGAAAATATACTACAAGCACATGTCATCTACTGCATTCTCTTCTACTACTAATATGTTAATTTAACATATTTTATTAAATGCTTCAAAGATACACCAAAGCTTTACTAATTTCTTAATCCCACAAAAAGCAACACTTAATTAAAACCCTAATTAATAATAGATTTGAATAGCAACCTCTATTTTTCTTACTTAGAAAAATGTTAGAAAATTATCGTAGCACATTACTATCCTAAGTAGTCTACCATCAGATTTTCATGGTGTTTGAATGAGTGGATTAGCCTACACAAAAATCACAAGCTATGGTAGGATTATGAACATAAAAATACTTTAAACTGTGAAAAGTGTCAAACAACAGAGTTAGTATTTTTCCTAGGTTCTTCATAGCATATAATGACTGTACAAAATTATCACATGCATGTTTTATACAAAGTTTGCTCTCTAACTAAAATAACAAAAATCAACCATTAAAGGTACTTGAACTACACCTCAAAATTTTCCCACAGCACATGCATGAAACATATTTTTCCTAGGAAGTACATTACATAAGAAGATTAACAAACTTAGAAATCATATTTTTCTGAAGCCTATAGATTTTTCTACATATTTTTCAAGTTATCAGTAATATACACGATTAAATAAAATTCTACAGCAAAGTATCTCAAAAATGACATGCAATAATTTTCCCAAGTAGATCTGATGATAAGGAACCTAGACAAATTTATTTCAACATATTTGGAGCAACTTTGAGTATCCAAACATTTTTCAAACCATTTCTATTTTCAAATAATAAAGAAAAATGGAAAACAAATCATTCAATCGCTACTGGGCCAGCCCGCTAGAATCAGCTGGCCCACGGCCACTTTTGGCCTACGCGGCCCAAGCGCAAGGAAGGGGGAGACGGCCCGGCAGGCGTCGACCCACGGCCTGGCTCGGCCTGGCTTGGCTGAGGCAGAGGCCACGCCGGCGCTGCGACGTCGCGGCGGCGTGGCTCGGCCACGAGGCCGGCGGCCATTCCCGGCCGAGACAGGGAGAGATAGCGGGCGCATATGATGCGCGAGAAGCTAGCGAATGCGGTAGGGTAGCTAGGCGGGGTTGGAGAAGAAGAAGAAGGGGCCTTCCATGGCGGCCGAGCACGGCGGCGCCATGGCCGACGGTGGCGAGGTGCGAGATGTCACTACCTGAGCTCGGCAGTCGGCGCAAACACGAGCACGACTTGAAGGAGAGCGAGGCGGAGCTGCGGGCGCGTGATTGCTGGCCGAGGTGGAGGAGCCGCGGCGGATTTCGCCGACAGGTGCGGTGGCGCGGCGAGAGGCAGAGCGAGTACGCGCGGCTCTAGCGGAGAGGAGAGGCAGCGCGGGAATGAGCGAGCGAGCGCACCGGCTACGGCAGGAATAGGCGAGCATGTGGGCGCGGGCGCAGGCCGGCTGCGACGCGAGGCGGCGTCGATGGCGCATGGCCGCCACGCGGCGGGCAAGCTCTGCCGCGGTCGGGCGCGGCGCGGCGTGTCAGCGGGCAGGCGCGCGGAGGCAGGCCAGCGCGGCGCTGGGCTGGGCTGAGCGAGGTGAGGCGCGCGCGGGAGGCTAGCTGGGCCGGCTTCGGCCGTGGGCCAGAAGCGAGGCGACGGCCCGCGAAGGAGAGAAAGCCCTTTTTCATTTGTTTTTTAAGGAATTTTTAAATGCCAACTTTCAAACATTATTTTGAGCAAGAAAATGACATCTTTTAAAAATGTACCAAAAATAAAAGTTGATTAGAATTTAATTCTCTACAACTTTGCTTTTATGACCAAAGCCAAATTCTTTCTAGATTTTGAATTGTAAAATCAAAGTCCATGTTTAACTCAAAACCCCAATTTTCGGGAAATTACTTTAGAAACAAAATTTTGAATTAATTTGAATACAAACCTTGCTCCAAAAATTGAACTAAACATTTCTAGATGATTTACCATGATAGCCAAATAAGTTTTACTAACCTAGCCAGCAAAATCAGGGCAAAACAATTCTAATAAAGATATGCAACATTCAGGTTTCACAACATGTTTCAAATGTTTTGAAGCAGTGTTTCAATTGTTATTTACATGATTAGGCATGTATGATTTGGATGCTTGATGATGCATGATATATATGATTTGCAGTGACTAAATGCAGGCATAACACCGGGGTGTTACATTCTCCGTGGCAGGACACTACCGAAGGCCACGGCGCCACATCCGAGAGGACATGGTGTGGATTGGTCTGTCTGGAATTGGGTCGTCGGAGCTAGCCTGCGACTGCATGATGTGACGGATGGATCCTCGTGGTTTCTCCGCGTCTGATGCTGTAGGCACATGTATGTAATCGATCTGCTTGGAGAACGAACCAGATGATTATGATGGTGAGAGCAATGCAAAGGAAGGATAGAGCCGAAAGAATAGCAAACCCGAATTTTGTTAAAATTATAGGATTTCAAAATGCAGGGTCATGTGTTCATTCGTTGTGCATGCATATGCATATGGAATCACAGAACGAACTTGTTATTGCCGGACACGTCCGTCGTCACGATGAGGAAGGCGGCGGTGCGGCCATGGCGACGGCGGCCTGTGGTCCCCGTGGCCGGGCAACGCGCCCCCGACGCCTGCCTGCCTCCAATGCAAGAGCCAACCAACCTGCGTGTCTGCTTGCTATTCTCGCATGTACGGCTCCCGGCGCACGGGAATACATGATCTAGCTAGGTTCCAGGATCAGATGAGTCGTTTCCCGCGCTCGTGCTCGCATCCCGCCATGGAGGCTACCGCTCACACTGCTTCAACTCTCTGGCCGTGACCCTCCAAGATGTTGTCCAATCGCCGCCACGGGCGACATGCAGCGCCATGCCGGTCACTTCGCATTGGGCGAGCGCCCTAGCCACGCCTCGCTGGGCAGCCATGGCTCTCCCCCGTGGGTGTTGCCGCTGCCACGAGGCTCGATCCAGGGGCATCGGGGCGCAACCAAGTCTACAGGAGGCGACATGGCTACCAAGGCCGAGCCGAGCACCTGCTGCAACGCGTGGCATGCCTACGCCTCGGCGCCGCGCGAGTGAGCGTCGTCACTCCAACTTCGCTCCGCCTCGTGTCCAGTGGGCATATACGCGTTTGTGTATGCGTTTGGGTACGTATACATGCTGACAATGCCATGCGCATCCAATGGGCCGGTACGGTTCTTCTACGCGTTTGTGTATAAATACATGCCTAGCAGTGGGCCCATATACGTTTGAGGTGTAGAAAATGGCATAGATGAGGGGGAGATAGAGTTATAATGGCAGTTCTCCGAATAGATGATTTGTAATGGCGTATCTCCGAACTTGAAAAATTACAATGGTGTGGATCAAAATAACCCTATCATTTATGGCACTGGATGTCCTCACGTTATTCCTGTCACAGAGTAAGGAATAACTTTTTACTTCTTTAGTTAAGCTTTGACTTTTTATGGTACACCGAATTGCTATGTATCTAGACGTAAAAAAAAATCAAAATAATTTATAATTTAGAACGAAAGAAATAATAACTAATTATTTTAAAAACCACTAGCAGTGACATCCGTGGCTCTCAACTAACTATAGAGGTAGATTTGCTAACCCCCTTCTTCACCACTAGTCTATTCAAGATCTTACAAAAGTTTGCCTAAGTATTGCTATACTATCTCTAGACCGTAGCTTGTTAATTTGTTTTGGATCGCGTTCAGAATTTAGGAGACAATGTTTACCAATTTTATCGATCTATATTGTCATATACGGAGTAGATTATAACTTGAGCTTCTATTTCTATTCAGATTTTCCAGAAAACATTTATAGTTTATCAACCTGTTGTTAATCTATGTGATGGTTGGATAATGAAAATCCTACTCTTGACGGGTTGCAGTTCTCCCATGCCATGAATCCACCTAATAAGCACTTGGCGGTCAAATGAAACAACACATAAACCCAGTGAACCCTACCTCCCATCTTGGGAGTGGAAGTACTTATATAGATTTTGGGGGAAGTGGTGGAACCATGAACAAATAAAAGGTACTAGTAAATATGGCACCATGAATCTTGGAGCAGAATTAAGCAACTATAACTTAGATTCTAACAACAAATTCTCACTTTTATTTACATTTGGAAGCTTTATTTACCGTTTCCATTTAAAAAGCCGACCATAACGTAATTTTAGAAGTAAAAATAGCAGCTAATATGCCACTGGCTGTTCGTTATCTTTGGTCCACAACACCTACTCGTTACCCACTTCGCCGACACTCATGTATCTCACTATCATGCTACCGTCCGTTTCTCTTCTAGCACTGGCAGCTGGCGACGACCTTTGTAACACCTCTGGTGTTTTGACCTAGCACTAAAACTTGACATGTCATCATATGCATTGCAAAGCATTCATAAAGTAGAAAATTTTGAATGCATTCACTAAATAAGCTTTATTTCATAAGTTGTTATTTTATGTGATGTAATATGATCCAAAACTCTAAATAAAGATCATGACCACAAGAGTCAAATTTCATGTGATCATGTGAGACCATGTGTCAATTGACTCAAATAACCCTAATGGGCCATGTTACTGGTCAAAAATCAAAGTTAAGTAAAAAAGAAAACAAATTAAATTTGAATTCAACTTCAAATCATAAAAGTCCTTTTTGCCCCTTCTGTCTATTTCAAAATCCATTTGGAATTTGGGGATGTGATAAAAAACAAAGTTGAAGCTTATTTTATAAGGATCAACTTTGGTATTCAAAGTTTTAAAGTTTACATATAAAATTTGGAGTAATTTTGAAATGATTCAAATGCTCAAATGCACCCAAATTCAAATTACAAAATGGAGGCAGAATTTGAAAATGTTCATTTAAGCAAAGTTGTAGAACTTGAAATGTTGAGCAACTTTTATTTTTGGAGATTTTCAACTTCTTTAGAAAATTTGGGAGTAATTTGTAAAATGAACTCAGTGGCAATTATGTAAATATTTCAAAAAAAAAATCAAGTGACAGCAGAGCGCCACCGCCTGCTCGCCACCGAGCTGCCGCCGCTGATCATCTTCACCGCTTCCTCGCACGGTGACACGTCATTGTCTCCATGGCGACCTCGTTTGGGAGCTGGCGAAGCTGGGCGCGCCTTCTCCTTCTATAAATAGGAGCACCCGCCGCCGTCGTCCTTCTTTTCCTCCCATCGGTTCGCCGTCGGTGACTTTGCCGCGCTCGCGAAATTCATCCTCACCGTAGTACCTCATGCCAATTGCGCTTACCAGTACCTCCGCCTCGCCCTGCCACTCCTTTTAGGTCCGCTCGCCTCGCCTCTAGCAGTCCAGCGCCACCGCACGACGCCTTCTTTCTCGGAGCCAGCCGAAGCGCCACCACCACCGACCTCGCCGTGGCCAGGACGCTCCATCCCGTCTCCGCCTTCACCAAGTACACCGTCGTGTTCGCAGTGAGCTCCTGAGCGTGATGTAGCCGGCGTTGTGCCGTGCACCGCCATGGCCGGCGTAGAGCTTCCTCCGGTGCGCCTGCTGCTGTTCTGAGGGTCGGGTTAGGTTCGCGGGATGTTGTAGATCATGTTGGTGATGTCCGTCTCGCCGGAGCCTCGCCGTCGGCGCGTTTTGGCCGACAGGAGCCGGTAGCGCCGCCGTGTCCTCTGTTGGTGTCTCTGACGAACGGGCCCAGGCTGTCAGTGAGAGGAGAAGGGAGAGAACAGTGAGTTTTGTATTTTCTGGATTTTGAATAGTGCTGAAACTTTGGAATTTTATAGAAAAATAATTACAGCTTTAGAAATTCTAAAAATTTGTGTGTAGCTTCTGTACATGTTCTATTATGTTTTAAAAAGATAAAACTTGAAATTTGAATAAATTTTTAATTTTCAAAAATTCAGTCAATTAATTAATAAAGGTAATTTCCATAATTTTTGTAGGCCACTGTATAACTCCAAAAATTACGAAATTTATTTTGGTACACTAATTTGTCATGAGGAAGCTTACATAAAATTTTGAGGTCATTTGGAACAAGTTCATTTTTAGCTTAATTCCAAATTTAATTCAAAAATGGATAAAAGCAAACCCTAAGTGTTAGTTTAGGGTTTGATCTTGTTTTGGTCATGTTTTGTGACCAGTAGGGTTTTAAGGTCAATTTGGTCAAGTCACTTGTGTGGTCTTTGATGGTAGAATTGTAAGTTGGTTTTGTTGGCTTGCAACTGTACCGTGAAGGAAAGTTGTATTCAAGGTGTTATTATATTTCATGCACCATGAAAGTATCATATTTACATTATTATCATGTTTAAGCATATGTTATTATTTCGTGTAGAATCCGAGAGTGAACCGATCCTAGTTGAGCAAGTTGTGGAAGAATCCCCGGTTGTCTCGGGATTCGATATTTGTGGTATTGATCTGGAACCCGAGATCGTCAATGAAGGCAAACCCCAGTTTATGCATTAAACCCTTACCTTGTTTACTTTGAAAAGTTTATCACCTATGTTACCTATTGTATTAAGTTGATTAATTCAAATGTTACCTACTTGATGCATTGTCTACCTTGTTAATTGTTTACCATCCTTGAAGACGTTTTTATTTACAAAGGCGTAGAATGCTTAGTATGCTTTATGATAGGCTTTCAAAGTAAAATTTTTGATACAATCAAAGATGGCATACTGGCCAAAGAAAGAAAGAAGATAGAATGAACTAGAGACTAGTCGGGTGACTTATCTTGAATGTTGGGTAATGTTACCGACTATGTCGCTTAAAGGCCACTCATTGTGGATCTTCTGAACGAGATACTTTGCAGTACTGGTCACATACTCCGGTAAGCCTACTTGGGCTAATCCGATACTAAGACGAATGTCCACGCACTGAGAGTGGAGAGATGGCGGGAGTAGCGTGTAATGTGGCCGGATTTGAGGTGTGCTGTGCTCTCGGGTGGCGTGGAGATAGCTTAGTATAGGAGGATCCGGTAGCGAGGTTGATATATGTAAGATTAAATTCTACATATGTCGTGTGATAAGGCATCCCCAGCTGGGACTTGAATCAATTCGAATTGCCGGTGCTCCACGGATATGGAGACTCGTTTTATTACAGAAGCAATACATGACTGGTGAATTACTAAAACTTGAGAAAAGGAATGGAATGAGAAGGATTGGAACACGGGATATGAACACTTAGTTTGAGATAATGAACTAAGAAGACTTAGAGGTAAAAACTTAAAAATAGGATCAAGAATAGTAAGCTTTTGGCAAAGAACTTTTGAATCTTGCTATATCCTTACCTTGGCCCAACACCTGCATCTCTAAAGTCTATCACCCCTTTTACGTCGGGTCAGTCTTGTTGAGTACTTTTGTACTCAGGGTTTGTTAACTCTTGTTGCAGGTGAGTCGTATGCGCAGGCTTGTTTTGGTCCCTACTGCATGTCAGTGTTTGAAGTCGATGACGATGAGAAATGATGAATGGCCTTTGGACAAGGCACTAGTTTGTATGATAAATAATATTAATGTAATATTATCCCGCTACTATGGCTGTATGACACTTATGGTTTTGTAAGTTTGAAACAACTGGTTTGTAATATTAAAACTTAAGTCTTCCGCTTTATAATCTCTGATATGTATATTGAAAACTGTTGTAATCTGCAATGTCTGTGATTGGGATCCTGTTCGTAAAAGATTCGTGGATGATTCGGGTTTCCTGAGGACATCTGACAGACCTGTTAAGTTGTTGGGAACTTGTGTACGCTATCAGAGGTCTGTTGAGACAACGATAGATACACGTGGGCCCAATTTCTTATGAGGTTCTGCCACAACCTTTACCCCCTCAACTATTACCATTCGTCGATTTTGTCGTTTTTTTCTAAAAGATAGTCAGCCTGTTCGCTGGCTGGTTTCTGGGTTGATAAGTCCGGCTGGTGCTGGTTTGTTGTGAGAGAAAAATATTGTATCATGGCTGATAAGCCCTGACTGAAACCAACGAGTGAACAGGCTGAGTGTAACCTAAACTTAAAAGTAATATCTGATTCATCGACTTCTTGGTTCATAAGCTATAGCGACGACCTTTGCCTCTCATAATTTCTCCATGACTCCATTCCATGTAATTTCACAACCAAAATGCTGCTCAAGGAAAAAAATTTTGTCCTTTAGGGCCTCTTTGGAACGCGATGTGAAATTCCTATGTGGCCTGTGAAATTCATGCATTCGAAACCGGCGCTAAACCGGGGGCTCCATTGCTCATTATTTGCTCCTCGCGTGCTGAAGGGCGGGCAACGCCTGACAGGCAGCACAGGAGCAGGACACGCCCCGTGCGCGCCAGCCGACCCGCCAACACATTCTCGCCGGCTGCCCCGGTCGCCCTCCCTCCCTTCTCCTGCTGCAGCCATCAGAAAAGGGGGCGAAAAGGCCACCGAATTCTCCTCGCCCGAGCACAACACAACCTCGCTCCAGACTCCAGAGTCCCAGAGCAGCAGGCCGCCTTTCCGCTCGAGCACCCACACGCAATCATCACCGCCGTCTTCCTCTCCTTCCCTTCCCTTCCATTCCATTCCTCGGCTCCCCTTCCTCGAGACGGACTGCCGCATGCCACCCGCACCAGGCGCCGCCGCCTGTTCCCGGTGACAGCGCGCGGGGCCGAGATCGGCCGGCGCGCCATGGCCGCGCCCGGAGGAGGCCTGGACCAGGACCGGGACCGGGGCCGTGGACAGGACGCCGCCATTAAGCTCTTCGGCCGCAGCATCCCGGTCCTCCACTCCTCCGTCGTCGCCGCCACCGCATCCGAGGTGAGTAGCCGCAGTCCCAGCTCTCGGAATCATTCCTTGACGACGAGGGATGGACGTGGTTCTTTTCTCGGTCGACGGGGTCCGTTCTGGCGGGGGGCAGGATGGTCATTGCCGGCCGTTTCTGTGGAAAAGGGAGAGGACGGGAAAGCGGAATCGGATGCGCTTTTTCTCTCCCCCCCGCTTTTGCGCTGTCAAATGCGTGTTGGCGGATCATGGTTCCTGGTGGGATTCCGGTCGCTGTTGGCTGTTGCTGCGAAATGATTCTTCCTTTTGGAGCCCTGTTTGATTCCATGCCTGACCAAAAAAAAAAAACTTATGGGTTTATGTGTTTGCTTCCTTCAGTGTTTGTACGGGAATTCTCTTCCAATGTGTTTATTGGCTGCTTGACGGCATTGCGGTTTCAAGGATTTTTTTTTGGTTTGCTATACTGATCGTTTCGTGCTGACTGCTGAGGGATTACTTCTGTTGGTGCTTTATGTGATAAGTTTGGAATCGAAATGCTCAATATGTGTTGTATGAAGATTGCTTGCCTTGTTCGTATTGTCCATGTACGATTTTGTTTCCTTTTTTTCTTTAAAAAGTACATTGCCTTTGTCTGAGGAGAAATCGCTGAGAATTTTCTTGTTTTCTTGGGGGTAATGCCGTCGAAAAGATAAGGAACATTCAGGTTGTCAGTCAAGAGACCAGTATTATAATCAGGTTCCTTAAGTTCCTCTAGGTGTCTTTTTTTTTGTTTGTTTAAAGAAAGAGAGGGTGAGTTCCTCTGGGTGTCTTTTTTTTTTAAAAAAAAGGGTGAGTTCCTCTACCTACCTTTCAGTGTACTAAATATGAAAGCATGTTGTGTGAGTGTGACAAGGGACTGGTTGTTTCTGCTGTACCTATGAACAACAACAGAATCTTATTACTATTTACACTCCGATGGTGGAATCAGGGATGGTCCTTTTGGTTTGCTGGAACAACCCTGTTGTACATGTACTATTTCATTTAATTAAGGTTTCCATTTTGGTATGCGTCCCTAATACACTGATCTTTGGAAGTCAACTGTGGTCCATATGTGGCAACAACGAAATTATTGTCTTAAATTGTTGGTAATCGCCTGGTCTACCATTGAAGTGCCGGCATGTTTCAGAACATTAGTACTGTGATAGTGACCTGTGAGTTATGAGCAACATAGCTGAAAGCTGATCCATGAACACTTGTTTGAAATACTCCATAGCCTACATAGGTTTTTACCTAGACACCTGACTCCTAGAAAGTTTGTCTGATCTGGACACCTGTACACAAATGTACTGAATGTCTGAATTCTGAAGGTCTCTGCTTCATGTCGAATTCAGGCACCCATGTTGGATTCAAACATTCGTGACAGATTCAAAGTGGTATTTGTGTCTCCAAAGAAACAAAATATACCAAGTCGGGCACCTCACACCTGCACCTGAACTATATTTCAACACCCGATCACCCTCTCACATGTGTTTTAGGTAAGTACATGTGCAATGGAAACGAGTTTGCTGTAACTTGAAAGTAGCAAACACTGACATATGAAGTATGAAATTCCAGTGCCACATGATAGATGTGGTTCAGCCTAATCTGGTTGAACATAAGTGCATCAGCGTACTTCCATAGTTGGACCGACAGTTCGTTGAAAAGCAACGGGTCAAGAAGTTTTAACAACCTCAGTTGTGGGGCATGGAAATGCAAATCATGTAACACATTGGGTGGTTCTTGCGAGTATTGATCCCTCATTTAATTTCATCAGTGACAGGCAGCACACAAAATGTCTCAAAGTTGCCATATTTTTATGCTTAATAACTAATTGCGTCTCCAGTGCCAAATAAAATGGTAGTTGGTAACTGTTGCTTAGTGTTAGTATTTGGTACCTGTGTCTGGATCTGAATTAAACTAAAATTATGCTTGATATGATGCTTTTCATCTGCTGACTTGTCTAATCGATTATCTGATGTTTATCTTCTGCTGTTTCAGGTTAGCACCAAGTTAGCAAATGATGTAAGAAGCAGTGATGACATGCCATGCCTTCCCAACATGTCTTTGATTGTCAAAACAAGTCCCTTCTCTTCCAAGAACAATATGAAGAATGGTTTACAAGCTATCAGCAGTCAGCATGGGAAAATGGAATCTGATTCCAAGTCTGAGGAAGTTAAGAATAGTTTACAAGCTATCATCAGTCAGCCTGGGAAAACAGACGATTCCAAGTCTGAGGAAGCTAAGACTGAATCTGGTGGATCTGGCCAAGTACTCAAGAAGCCAGATAAGATTCTGCCTTGCCCTCGCTGCCACAGTATAGAAACAAAGTTCTGCTACTTCAACAATTACAATGTGAACCAGCCCAGGCATTTCTGCCGAAACTGCAAGAGGTACTGGACTGCCGGGGGGACTATGAGGAATGTCCCTGTAGGTTCTGGTAGACGCAGAAATAAGGATCCATCTCATCACCATCATGTCACCAAGCCGTGTGATCATATCATAACTGCTAATGGAGATGTTTCTGATGCAACTCAGCGCCAGTCTCTTGCAGTCAAGCCATCTGTACTTCAAGCTTCAGGAAAACAAAATGAAACAGCATGCAAGTCTGTCTCTCCAGTCCTTAATATTAAAGAGCAGAATAATGCCGACCTTATTTCCTTAGTCTCTGGTGACAATAAGGAAGAGAAATCATGTGCATCCTCTGCAGTGGTATCTGGTTCCTCCGAAAACTGGATGCCAGAAAATACAGTTAAAAAGGAGGAGGATAATACTTCAGCGTACGGTAATGGTGTGAAAGAACCTGATCCCAACACGCAGTCTCACCATGCTGGACCCGTTTCGGTGTTCTCCAGAAATCCTGCTGCAGTCATGGTGACTAATCAGTGCTCAGCAGATGGTATTCATGGGCCAGGAAATGGTACGGTCAGTCCTCTTTCACTGCCACCACCACCCATGGTACCAACCCCAGGAATTTGTGCACCTGCTGTTCCATTCCCTCTCGTGCCAGCCTTCGTGAGCTGCATTCCTGGCTGGCCAAGTGCAGTATGGGGTGCACCATGGCCAGGAAGTAGTGGCCCTACATTACTATCTCTTCCTCCAAACAGTTTAGCTTTTTCAGGAAGCAACTCTAGGGTGTTAGGAAAGCATACATATGCAGGAAGAACAGAAGGCAGAAAAAAAAGTTTTGGGACCCTAAAGCTCTCCGAATTGACAACCCAGAAGAGGCAGCAAAGAGTTCAATCTGGGCCTCTCTTGGTATCAAGCCTGATGAGAGAATCATATTCAAGTCTTTCCAGTCCAAGGATCTGAAAAATAGTGAGACTAAGACGCCAGAATCCCTGCAGGCCAATCCAGCAGCGTTTTCCCACTCTCAGACATTTCAGGAGAGAACCTGAGAAACTTATAGATGATCCCATCGGTGACATCATACCGCAAATAAAGTGTCCTCAAAACAAAGGATACCAGAGGATGGTCAATGTTCCTATTTAAGCTTTTCTTGAATTGATCTGTCGCTAAGCGCAGCAGTTTGGCAATCAACTCAGACCTGGCCAAGATTTACAGTTTTTCTTTTCTTTCTGACGATAGCTAGGTTGGTCTGAAGATCTGACTGCTCAAGGAGCGCTCATGTAAATACAGTAGGCCTGTGAATTGATGTCGATGGTCTTTTAGCTGGCACCGGTTAAAGTTTAATGTACTCCTTCCCTTCTAAATTATAAGTTGTTCTAACTTTTCTAAATACTGCATGACCTCAATGCAGTTACTCTCTCCGTTCCAAATTATAATTCGTTATGGCCTTTTTACATACATACATACATACATACATACATACATACATACATACATACATACATATATATATATATGTATGTAGTAGGTAACTAGGTTCATCCCACCAGAGGCACCCAAAGTTGTTCGGAACATTTCGGTGTTTTCTTTATTTTGAGAAGGAATAATAAAACCAAAATGCGCAATTCTTTTTGTTAAATCGTAATGATTTCTTAGCTCAGTTGGAGAGGTGAAACTGAACCAGCTTAGTTTTAGAGAACCCCCAAGAATTTGTATAGTCGATCCTTTGACCCGTAAATATTTTCTGGATGCAAAAAATGTGAAAACAACGTGGGTTGATACTACAGTAGGAACCGGCAATTAAATCAGCTATGTTCATTTAGCGTAGAAATCAGGTGGAAATAATCTATGGGCCTGTTTGGTTCCTGCCTCCCGGGCAGTTCCTAGCCCAGGCAGCGTTCCCAGGCATTCCATTTTGGACGCCTGGGGCTGTGATGGCTGCTTGGCCGGCGATGCTCAGGCCAGTAGAGCAACCATACAGGCCCTATGTGCACTCCTGCCACTACCAAATGTGGTGGCACAACTGGCTTGTGGAGTCCACATGGCAGTGGCACAAGTACTTACCTGTAAGACTTTGGAATTTTGGGATCCAATGCTGCAATATCTCTACCACACATGCAACAGTCAAAATAAACAAACTGTGACTAGGAGAATACATGAACAAACCAGCAAGAAAATTTTTGGAACTTACAAATTTCGGAAGAAACAAAATTGGAACTTAAATTTCCAGGCATCTGTGTTCCCAAATTGACACTCTCTACAAACTTGGAAATTGAATTTCCAAGCATCCAAGTACTCCATATTTACAATACACTCTCCACAAATTTAGCCTGCAATAGTGCTGCAACAAATGGATGAAAACTTGTTGTGCGTCGACTTCTATTTCCTTTTCTGTAAATGTTAGACGAATACATCCATGCACATTAGAGATTAAACCTATAAACTTACAGCTAAATGAATCAGCTCGTATTCACACCAAAAGGGGAAAAAAGAAGTGAAAAGAAGAAAAAGAAATACTAGGTTCCCTACTATTGTCATGAAAGTCCTCTCATTGGAATTTCCGACAAGTTCACCTGATTTACATTTGCAAATTTTTCCATCTCACGGGCAATTTGAATATCGCTGGGCCTAAAGTGTTCAGTGAAAGCCTTGAATACAAAATGTGGGACCATTGCTGTAACAACAATGATAAGCAGCAGAAACCAAAACAGGCCAGTCCCCATTATATGAAAAATTGCCCTGGAATAATTAATGGAAACAGTTATCATGCAATTCACCGCAGCTATTCAAGTAATCACAGAGCAACATATTAATGCATATGATTCTTATTAAGTTTTGATTATTGGAGTTCTCAATGTATTTCAAAAGCCACAGTGCAAAATCAGCAAATCATAATATTATGCATGCTAGACACAGAGATTATAGTCCACTCTCCTCAGTAATGATGAGTACTGTTTTTTCTTTCTTTTTTCTAGTGAGCATTGGTTTGGTTTGTTTCTTCAGGCGATTCTCCACTAACATATTTCAAGAAATGAATCATTTTACATTCTAAGAACATTATTTTGCAGAGAAAAGGATCGGAATTCATTTTGCTCTTCTGAACGTCAACCCACTGAATGTGTAATAACGATGGTGCAGTTAATTCATGGAATAAAAAAGGAAAATGCATGAGTTCAGTCATAAGAGGCTGAAGAGGAAGTACTCACCCATACCCTGGAAGAACCCATATGGAATCTATCACAAAGAGGCAGACTGTTGTTGCAGCTATTGTGCCCCAAACAAACGCATGTATTATCCAGTTCCACCTAATAATGTCCATGGCCAATTGCATATTTACAACAATGACAGGTGCAAGTGCCCACAAGTCTCCAAGACTAGACATATCTATTGTGCTTCGTCTATATGCAAAATATGGCAAGTAGAAAACGGCCAAACTCTGCCAGAGTGCTTCAAGCATATTGAGCGCAAACAAATTCACATTGTACTTGTCATCCCTCTGGCCAGATTCATATAGCTTTGGATAAGATAACAGGGTTGCCTTATTAAGATCCTTGTCAAGAATGCCGACGACAATTGTTGGAAGGGACGTATAAAGGACAGTATACAGGAGACTGCTCCATTCAGTGATAGCAGTTGTCAAAGTGAATGCTGTATAAAGTACATACCTGGGATCACATGTGAGTATTAGTTTTTCAGAAAGATCTGAGTAATTATAAGAAAAATAGTTAGTGCAAGAAATTTGAACCATCCAACTTACATAACCAGATACAATATTTGTAAACCTATTAGAAATCATTTACTAGATAAATTATAATATAATTGAAGCCTAGCCTTTTTCCAAACTAATTTATGTTAGACATAGCATAGAGGACAACTCCTACTACCTTTTTCAGGTTCATAATGCAGATATCTATATTAAGAAACCAAAAACTCTTACCAGAAAAGAACCAAGACAAACGTAGCATTCTTGTAAAAGTTGTAAAGGATCATATAGGCCATCCTTTGATAATTCCAGTGACCATGAACTAATAAAAGAGGAACCAAGAATCTAAATTGTCCCATAGAAAAATCTGATGCCATAACAGCTTGTCGTCCTTCTTGGCCACTGATGCCAATCCCAACATCGGCCATTTGAATCATTGAAACATCATTTGCGCCTGAACACCATAGGTAAGGAAATTCATATATCAGATTTGAACATACTAGTTCATAGAGAATAAAATACGCCATAATAAGGGAAGCAGGAGGAATAATACCATCACCAATTGCTAAGGTCATATCATCTGTCCTGTTCTTGATAAGGGCAACTATCCCTGCCTTCTGTAATGGAGCCACTCGACAACATAAGACAACACTACATTCAGTTGCTAGTTTGAAAAGCTGCCACAAACAATAGAAAGCAATTCATGCATCAGTCATGACACTTAGTACTAAGAAAGTCAAAACGAAACCAGAAGTCTAGAACATTCATTGGTTGCTATATCAAGATGGTTACCTCATCTTGCAATTCCGTCTCCAGAATGTAAACAAGGCTGTTACCATCTACAATCAAAGCAAGAGTTACAGTAGAAGTTTCTGATGCTAACAATGGACCCTGTGTACCAATTGATGAAGCAGCTCTGAGCTTCTTAGTTGTGGCAAGCGCCTCCACAAGACTTCTCTGACATGACTCCTTTGAATTGTTATTTATAACAATTTGTGTCATGTCATTGGTCAGCAGCTTACAGGAGTAGCCAATCGAAATTGCGGTCTCCTGCTTATCTCCAGTCAAAATCCAAACCTTTATGTCTGCTTGCCTAAGAGACTCTATTGCTTCTGGAACCCCATCTTGAAGCTTATCTTCAATCCCAGTGGCCCCCAATATGTGGACATTGTGCTCTATGTTTGCAGCAACAGATCGGAGTAAGTTTCCTCTTCCAAGTACTGCTGTGCTGGCATTCTCATAAGCTAATTGCCACTCCTCAAACTGAGATCGACTCAGTTCGCGCATACCAACAACAAGAGTTCTTAGACCAAGTGAAGAATACTTGTGGAGATGCGCCTCTGTAGCACGAACAATGTCCAATTCAGATGAATTGTTTGTAATTCCAAATATTGAACTGTCTGCACCTTTCACATACAGCTTAACAGTCTTATCAGGGCAGCCAACTATGACAGACATCCTCTTACGATCACTATCAAACTCATGAAGTCCCAGTATATCAAATCTGCGCATTCCATACCAGCACAATACAATAGTATTGTAAGTCAATAATGCTATTAAATTATTGAAATTTTAATTGACATACGCAAAAAGGTGGTGCAATGGAAGTCTTGAATGGGGAATAACAGAATCAATATAGTCCTACAGAAGAAAGCAAACTATCGTGACATAAAACAATAGATAAATATAACAGCCAGTGTAGTTGGTCACACTAAACTTGCACATGTCTATCAAATTGGCAAGCACAGTTCATTTTGAAACATTCATGGAACGATGAATGACCCAAAAACTAGAGAAATTTAATTGTGACCAGTAACATTAGAGATAGATTGCTTCTGTTGGGTTTCAACTCTAGCCTACCCCAACTTGTGTTGTTGTTGTTGTTGCCCCAACTTGTTTGGGACTTAAAGGCTTTGTTGTTGTTGTTGTGTAAAATGTGATTCATAGATGATGAACAAATAACAATCACTTAAACAATATAAGTCTGGTGCCAAATGCGATATCAGACAATACCTAAATGTTACAGCACTTAGTTCTGGTCCATGTAGGATATCTTAGAAAAGCTAGTAAATTTTGTAATAGTTGAAAGATGATATGAGGAGAGGTAGAGGAAGACCGAAATTGACATGGGGGGAGACAATAAAAAGAGATTTGAAAGCTTGGGATATACCTAGAGATCTATGTTTGAATAGGAGTACTTGGAAAGCAGCTATTGAAGTGCCTGAACCGTGACTTGGGGCTCTTGGTGGGTTTCAACTCTAGCCTACCCCAACTTGCTTGGGACTGAAAGGCTATGTTGTTGTTGTTGTTGTTGTTGTTGTAACATTAGAGATAGATTAACAACTACAACGCCGAAACTCCCTAGTTCATGCATCCTATCCCTTCCCAGAAGAATTTTCATACTAATACAGTAATACTACAATTCAAAGGCAAACAGGACTTTTCACCAAAGCTCGAATTTAAAAGTTTCTCCTGGTAGCCAATTCAAGTATTGCTCTGGCATCTATCCTGGAATTCATGTAACTATGCCAGAACTCAGAAGTCACATGCTCAAGTGCCATCCTATAGGACCACAAGATAATAGAAGCAAAAAAGCATAGCTACCATAATTAACGAAACAGTTTATTGAATCCAATTAGCAATACAACTTTACCAATCAGAGATGACTACATATGCAGACAAATTAGGAAGACAAGTCAAAACTAGGATTTTGGTGAGGAAACGCCAATGTTGAAGATAAAAAGATGATGCAACATAAAATTAGAAAGTAAAAGATAAAAAATCTTGAACTATCCATATCAAATTTGATTCTTCAGTGCTACCAATTATTGCTGATAATAGGACCTAGCAGTTATAGAAAATTTTGCATGTTCACTATTTTCTAGAAGATCATAAATCAGGTAGCTTCAACTCCTAACTATGTAATTATGTTCAATAATTTGCAAGAAAAAAATAGGTGTTGCCATATGTATTGAAAACATGTTAATGTATCATTCCAATGTAGGATGTCTATGAAGCCAATATGTAGAGCTATGTTACCTCTGCCTGTCACCAAGGACATCAATCACTATGTAACCAGATGTTCGCTCAACAAGGACAATGCCATAAGATGCTGCAGCATATGCTAGTGCCTGTTCATCAGGGGACTCACCCTGATAGTCAATCAACTTTTGTTTTGAGTCTCTAGTGTCAAGGACAAGCGGTACGATGGTATTACAGGCAGCAAGAGCAAGGAAGAATTCAAGAACAAGCTTTTGTTCCTCATTTGAACCACTATCCCTGAGTAGTTTCACAAGCTGAGGGTCAGTTTTAACTGCCATCTTTGGTGTCCACAGATGATCACCGACTGTCCAAAACCAGCAAAAGAAATTTCTTATAAGGGAATGACAACAGCACAACACAAAAACAAATATGATGCAGTGAATCCATTAAAGTGATCATACCTACAACCGAGTATCGACCCGTATCTTTACCAGAGCTGTAATCAACCCCGCGAATCGAAGCACACTGGAACACCATCTTGTTCTCCGTTAGCGTCCCAGTCTTGTCAGAGAACACATACCTTATTTGCCCTAAATCCTCATTTATATTCAAAGCTCTGCACTGGAACTTTGACCTTGATGACTCATCATACAGATCTTCATCAGCACCCATGAAATATGCCTGTCCAAGCCTTACCAACTCCATTGATATATACAATGAGATAGGAATGATAACCTGATACACTATCACTGCCATAAGGAATGTGATGAATATCTGCATCCCAACACCATAATAATTGTAGTTTTTCCCAGTCGTGTAATCCTTCTCCCTGAAGAATTGGGTGAACTCCAGCTCCCTCCGGTGATTCAGCAGCCAAATCCCAGCAAGCACGGATGCAGTTGTGCACATCCCAATAAGCATAAAGGATAATATGACAGTCTCCCGATTTAACTGTGTTTCCAAGCGACTCCGCTTCGACGGTGCCCCTGAGCTATTTAGCATCACCTTGGTCTCCTTCCCAGCATATACCACAACCCCTATTGTCCATGTGGTGTTCTTGAGTTCGCAACCGCGAAGCACAATGTTGGATGGCCCAAGCGAGACACGCTTGCCATCAATCTCCAGATTTGCCTGGAACCCGTAAATGTTCCTGTTGGGCCGCTCGCAATGCAGGATGCCACCGACACCAGCATTCTGGGAGAACCTGACCTGTGTCTCCTGCTTGGCATACCGCGTCTTAAGATTGGTCTCCCCATCGAGATTCACAGTCTGGACGTGCGCAACGCCGGTGGGGTCGCTGGTAGCAAGCAGCACCATGTCGGCCGGCAGTGTCTCATTGGACGCGACGCGCACCACGTCCCCGACGCATATGTTCTTCCATCTCTTGGGCTGGAACTCGCCAGCGGTGCCCAGTGTGAGCACGGAGGCAAGGCGGTTGTTCTCCTGGCGGTCGGAGCGGTGGCGGCGGAAATCCTCGTAGGCGTCCTTTACGGCGGTGACGAAGAGCACGAAGGCGAGCGGTAGCACGGACGCGCCGCGGCCGAACACAGCGACCTGGGGCAGCTGGTTGAGCACGGTGATGGCGAGGAAGTAGACGTACGACAGCCGCCGGAACTGTTCGAAGAGGTTCCGCGGTAGAAAGGTGAGGAACGAGTACTTCGCCGTTCGGATGGCGTTCCCGGCGAACTCCGGTGAGGGCTCTCCCACGATGACCCCTCGGGACTCGTCGTCCCCGCCCTCGCGCTCCCGCTGCGACGACGCGGATGGGTCGTCGGCGGGTCCGTCGCCACGGCGGTAGGGAGGCCGGAATGGGTCGGGGACCTCGACGGAGAAGGCGAGATGGTCCGCGCGGAGAGGAGGCTCCGACTGGGCCGGCGGGAGCAGTGACGCCGCTGGGGGATGCGGCGAGGGGGCGTCGTCGGGGGTGGAGGCGCCCGGGGTTGTGGCGATGAGGAGCGGGCGCTCGGACGCCATCGTGGGGGCGGAGGTGTGGACCTAGTGCGCCAGAGGCAGAGGCATCGTCGTCGGTGGATTTGGGCCGGCGCCGGCGAGGTCAAAAGCGGAGGTGGGGAGCTGAGGACTTTTGGGGGGTCGAGAGTTTTCTTCTGTGGGGTTCAGGGATTGGGGCAGCAGTGGGATTTTCAGCAATGGGAGGGGTCGATGGAGACTTTTCCGAGGGTTTCTGAGAGTGTTAGTTTTTGGATCATATAGCTGTTGAAATATTCCGTAGTACGAGCATGTTTTTATAATTTTTTATGTACATTTAAACATCATATAAATGCAGAAGTTTTTGCAAAAAAAAAAAAAAAAGAATAGAGCTAAGAGGTTTTTAAGTGGATTCAAAAAGTGCTATTCGTTTGTTTGAGGTAGCCGAGAATTTTACATAAAAAATGGTGTGGAGAGATTGCTTATCCACATAGTTACCCTTACTTATGTATTCATCCATTTATTTTTTTTAAATAGGGGGCATTGAATAGCCAATGGCACAAGTAGCTCTACAACATCAAATAAATTAATTGTCAAGGCATGCTTCGTGGTGGATTTGATCGGACCATGTTTTTAATTATGGGAGTGTCTAGTTATCTGTCAACAGATTTTAAGTGATCTAATCTATCAGTTGAAGCACAAATCCTAAAGCACAATCAAATGTATAGAAATATGACAGATTTAGTAAAAAAAAATCTGTCAATAGATAAATAGCAAAAGTCTTTAAGTATTAAATAAAGATACAAATAGTTAATAATTGCATATTTACACTAATAAGAAAAAAACATATCTACACTATTTTTCAACTAGACAAATAGTTGAACATCGTGCGAAAAAGGCCAATGATGGCATGTACGTGTGTATTTAGATACGGAGTGAGTTTCTACGATGCAAATACGACACCATGAAAATGACATTTGCCGAGGTCTATCCGACAATAGTTCCAAATCTGACTCTGCTGTCAGTTGCTCGCTTGCGATTGGATTCCTGGGTTGGAGCGCCAAGAAACCTACAAGTAACAAAAGTTGCAGCGACAGCAAGAAGGCGGCAAACACAAGCTAGATGGTCCCATGGCTGATGCGATCACCGCGATTAACAAAAGTTTCCACCGTTAGTATCAACGGCCAGGATGGCAGGATCCAACCATCTGCTTCCGGTGTTTGAGATTGTAGGCGATCTTTGGGCCTTGCTGCAACCTGCAACTGGGGATCAAACGCTTGTCATTACCTAGAGCAGTTTTTTTTTATAATAGAAATAAGAAAAACTTTGGCAGAGTGTAAATAAATGTATGGATATACGGAGTAGATGCGTCCGCTTCGGGTAGCATTTGTTTTTTTATTTAAGGGTCTCTTGACTCGTCGTTTTTTTTCTTTATTATATAAGGACTCGTCGCTTTCTTGACACATTCTTTTTAACTAACGTGCGTATATCAGTAATCCGTTGAGCATTTATTTGTGCAAGGAAATTAATTAATGGTTTTGATGGACGAGAGCAGTGAGGAATTTTTTTTTATTTTTAACATTTTTTATAACTAATTTTAAATCTAACATTGTTTTTTTCTTCAAACTAACACTTTTGGCCGCACCTATTGCCATGGCGCGGCGCATGGTGGCGCAGCGGGAGGCTGATGTGGCGACGATCGAGGCGCTGACCGGTGACGTGGCAGGGTCCGCCGCGCCACCGATCTTGGCGCGGCAGTGACGCGTCATAGCCCATGGCACGGCAGAACCAGATAAATAACGCCCGCGAGCCGCCGTCCCTCCCGTTTGCCCGCGAGCCGCCCGCCCTCCCTACCCGCAGCGCCCCCGTCGTCGTGCCCACAGCGCCTCCGCCTCCGCCTCCGCCGCCGCGTCTGCCGCGCCACGCACGTCGGCGCGACACGGACGCCCTCACTGCAGTTCAACCCTCGTTGAGGTGAAATTTGGTGCCTATTTCTTCATAATCAAAACCCTCATGCCTTCACTACCTCTTTATATTAATCGTTAGCCATTAGATTGAGAGATTCTTTTAAAATATACTTTAGCCGTTAATTTATCTTACATTGTATTATTATTTATATACTTTAATTGTTAATTTTCTTACAATGTATTATTAATTATAGCGAGAACAAATGTCTAATTAAAAGGCACGTGGAATATAAATCTATTTATGTGTTTTTGTGCACTGGACATACATATATATAGCGACAAATTTGATTGGTTGAGTTTTTATGATTTAAATTATTATATGCTTATTTTCTTACATGAAAATATTAATCCAAATGATCATTTTACTCAAGCATATATTGAAAGCGCTATAACCTCCAAAATCATGCACAATATCGTCGATATCGTACTGCTATGAGTCCATCGTAGCATTGTGCGAAAAAAGTAGACATCTTGTATTTTTAGACATATTAGTATATAGTATAGGACTAAGTATGACACATATGATAGTTCTCAATCAATTCATCTTATACTGGGTTACTCATCCCTAGGTTAAAATTATAATGAGCTCTCTACCAGATGCAGACAAGCTATTGTAATAATTTAATAAAAAACATTGGTGGACAGCAGGTCCTTACATAGAAGTTGCTTTTTTTCCTAATAAAGTTGTTTAATATGTCTGTTAGTGTTACTTTGAATATATACATGTGTTTTCATATTGTGTTCGTATTGCATAACAAGTAGTTCAAATTTTGCAATGCTATATAATGTTAATTTGAATATTGTTAATTTGAATACTCTAACCCTTTGTTTATCAATTTGTAACAGGATGGTCCCTCCTATGTAGCACCCGTTGTACCCCCTTCTTGAGGTGGAGTACAACGACCAACACCGAGCACACATCTTGAGTGACACTGACGCACAGGTGGTCTTGCCTTCTTTGAGGCACCACACGCACACCAGGACGCACCAGTGGAACGAGCGTTACGCACCGTACATATGGCGTGCCAGCTTCCTTGAGCTTGTCCGTGTTGTCAACTACGGTCTTCCGCCCCTTGACCTAGCACTACTTACTGCAGTTGTAGACAGGTGCGAGTGCCTTCTTTGTACGTAAACATTCTTATAACAAATTTGAGACGACTAATAGTCGTTCTATTCTTATAACAGGTGAAGGCTTGAGACCCACACGTTCCACCTACCTTACGGCGAGATGACCTTGACCATGTAGGACGTGAAGGGTATCTTTGGCCTTCGGTTGGGGGTACTTCCAGTGACATGTATAGTTGACAACGATCACTGGATGGAGCTGGTGGCTCAGTTCACTGGCTTTCTTCCACCGGACGACGAGGTTTCTAAGAAAAATAAGTGAGCAATTCAAGCCTATTTAATACTTGCATTGCTTTCCTGTAACTATCGGGTCTCATTTTCTTTGGTAAATTTTAGGAAAAGTTTTAGTGTTTCATCGTCCTAGATCACAGAGCGCTTTGATTATTTAGACCCATAGGCTGATGAGGCTGTGATCGATAGGTTCGTTAGAGTGTGGCTCTGGCACTTAGTTGGTGCTTTCTTCTTCCCAGATGCCTCGGGCAATACCATCAGCTGGATCTTTCTTGACATACTACGCCAGCCGTGGAAGAACATAGCAGCGTACAGCTAGGGCAGCGTAGTCTTGACATGCACGTATCGACAGCTATGTGTTACCTACCGTCGCGCCTTAGGATATGCGAACCTTGGGGGTTGCTCCTATCTACTCTAAGTTTGGTGTTGGGAACGATAGCCCGTTGGGAGGCCCCTTAATACTGAAAGGTCCTTGTATGGTTTTGGTAATTGAGTGACAATCCTAGGTGGACTAATTATATTTATGTGAGATACACATGTGATTAGTCCATAAGTACATGTGTGTGAGCAACATATGCTGTGAAGGTAAAAATTGTTTAGAGATGTTGCAAAGCTCACACATGTAATGATGAAAGAGCTTATTGCATATGAGACATGACATTGAGTCATGTGATCAAGGTGGAGAAGATCAAGACAAGACTTGACTTGATGGACTGGTTGCAAGCATGAAAGGCAAGTCGAAGGCTTTGGAGCGATGGACCACGTGGCGGTGAAGCTTGAGCAAGACTTGGCGTCGATGGACAATGGCAACGGTGAAAAGCAAGTGAAATCAAGATCGATGAACCAATATGATCACGTAATGATATGAAGTGGATCATATCACTATTGATCATGTTGGTGCATGTGTTGCATCGACATTGGAGGAGATAGAATGGAATGCACAAGGCAAAGATATAACCTAGGGCATTTTATTTCACTGGTCATAGGTGTGTAGAGAAGTTGATGATCGAGTTTAAGATAGATGGTCGTACTATAAAGAGGGGCAAACTTGTTTGCATATTGGTCATCTAGTGCCACTCGAGTGATCTAACTTTGCATCATCACTAGGATCGAGTGGCATGGCAAGTTGAGTGACTAATCCTTTAGAAAATGTTTATGAAAAGCTAACACACATACACATGATGGTGCATACTTGGTGGTGTTGGCACATTTGTAAAGGAGAAGAAGTTAGAGTTGTTGTGAATCAACTTAGAGAAGAAAAAAAAGTTTTTCAGTGTACTTTGAACTATAGGATGGTCCTTGGATTGGAATATTGTTTTGATCCATTGTGATTTGGATCTAGTATGCATGTGGGATGTGTAGCCCTCTGAGTAAGCTTTCCAAAATGTGCAAGGTCATTGAAATCAGAGTTCAGAGCTAAGAGTTGTAGCCGTTTTAGCGCTAAAAGGTCTATGACTGGACTCTGCGACCTGCGCGTCCGGTTAGCACCTGTGAGTCCGGTCACAGCATCCGGTCAGTATTTTTAGCATGTCCAGAAGTGATCGAACGCACAAAGAGTCTGATCAGTGATGATCGGACATGTTCGGTCGCTGAAAAACATCTCTGGAACGTCTCTGCAAGTGACCTGACGCTGGTAGAGTCGAGTCCGTTCATAGGAGAAAGGCGAGTCTGGTCCGTTGTGCATACATGTGTTGGTAACCAGACTCGGCCTTGGCGCGTCCGGTCATTGGACCTAGGCGTGTTTGGTCAAGAGTATGCACATGCGAGAGCTAGCCATTGAAGCCTAATGGTTGGTTTCAAAAGGAGGGGACGCATGGCGTCATCCTATCGACCGGACTCTACGACCTGCATGTCCGGTCGTTATGACCTACGTGTCCGGTCAGTGCGCATTTTGCCTAGTAAAGGGGTAACAACTATTTTAGCCCTTGGGGTTATAAAAGAAGTGTGTGGCTAGCCTTGGGCTAGTTGTTGAGCACCCTCACACCTATGTGGCTTGTGTAGGAGTGTTTAGATGCCCTCTAACTCACTTGTGCTTGAAAGAGTGTGAATCGATTGCGAGTGAGTGTGATTCTAGTGCGTTGCATTATGAGATTGCATCGAGTGGCACTAGGTGATCAAGTTGCAAGCCAGTGATGCTTGTTACTCTTAGAAGTTGCCATCTCCTAGACGGCTTGGTGGTGGTTTCCATCGAAGCCCGCAAGAAACTTATGCGGTGCTCTGGAGAAGAGCTTTGTGAGGGGCATTGTGCTCGCCCGCAGGAGCTGTGAAAAGCAACTCTAGTTGAGCGTGTCATTGAGCTACCATCACTTTCGGGGTAGGTTCTTGCAGTGCCCAACGTGCGGGCTTGGCGGATGATGCCAATTAGCCGCCGATCCACCAAGTGAGCGGTCGACACAATGGGGACGTAGCGTGTTGGCAAGCACGTGAACCTCGGGAGAAAATCATCGTGTCAACCTTGTTCTTCCCGTTGGTTTACAATCCGCTTACACAAGCTTGTGATTACTTTTATATATATTGTGCTTGTGTAGTTGCTCTTGTAATTAGTTAGCTTGTGTTGCTCACTAGTTACCTTCTTGATTGTGTAGCATAGAAGTAGCTCCCTTGCGTGGCTAATTTGGTTTGTGTAAACTTGTTAGTCACTTTGCTTAGTTTGTGTAGCTAAGTATTTACGTTCTCTAATTTGGCATTGATTGCCTTGTTAGCATTGCTAGTGAGCTTAGTTGGCTTTGTGCTTTTTCTTACTAGCATGTGTAGGAGCTCCCTCATTGCTTGAAATACTAGCGGCATAGGTTTGTGTGACCTTGCTCCTAGAATTGGTTAGATGAGCTCTAGTTGGCCCGACACCTTTGTTGCTTAATTAGGATCTTTGCAAGGTGCTATAGAACATAGATAGAGGGGTGTAGTCTTAGCTTGACCGATGGTTTTAATTCTGTACTTGTTTCGGTTAGCCGACACAATTAAGTTTTAGAAATGACTATTCACCCCCCTCTAGTCGTCATCTCGACCCTATAAGTGGTATCAGAGCTAGGTCTCTCATTTATGGTCTTTACCGACCTGAGAGGATGGCAAACTTTGGGCTAGAAGTTATTTGTGACTCACATATTTTTTATAGCACACACTATGCATGGTGGAAACGTCATATGCTTGATCATTTTCGTGAATTGGGTCCCAAGGCATGGTGGATCATTGTTGTTGGTTTTTCTCTTGATGCTTTGGATAAGGACAACCTAACCCAAGCGCAAGAGATTGCTTACAACTTGATCATCGTGCTCTTTATTATCTAACACTAGTATAATGCACATGCTAACGCAACAGATTTATCTTGGAGACACACATAAAAACAACCAATGTTTTTTTCCATAGTTCAACTTTTATATAATATCTTTGAGCATGTATACAATTTGAGAAACTAAGAAGTCATAGTAAAGTTTTTTCTCATATAACCATTTAAGTTATATTCTGTCTAAGTCCTTAATCATGACTTAGAGATCTTCAGAAAAGTTGTCAAAACATTTATTTGCATGGCTCTTAAGAATGTCCCCCAAAATTTCTATCCTTAGTGAATTTGATAGCTGTACATGGTAGATATAATAAGTTAAGTTATTAATTTTGTATGTAGTGTACAGAATATAGTTAGAGAATATATACTTATAGTGTTGATCGGTGGCAAAATTTGTTGGGAATTAGTGCATCACAGCAACAACATGATACAGTGATACACCTACTACTAAGGTCCACAGAAAGACAAGACAACCTAAAAATCTAGATGCTAGAAATATATAAGGACATAATGAAGAATTCTATAGTACCTCATTTCACAAATAAAAGGAATTCTGACATTTGCAACACATGAATATTATTTAGTATTTTTTTATATCAATCAAGTTGCAGTGTTGCACACTAGCACTGGTACATATTGATCTAGAATGAAAAAAATATTGTCGACATCTAATTCATTAGATGGTGGAAAAAAAGAAGTGACTTCTGATATGAAAAAACTTGAGAAAGAAAAAGGCTCCATATTTACGAAGATACTTTATTTGAACTCAATGCAATTTTTTTTGCATATTATCAGATTCTAGTACATGACTAAAACTGAAACTGAAATTAGACAGAGCACATGTTTTCTAGTTTTTTAGTAGTAACATATTGTGTTAACTGCAAGCCAGGCTGCCAGGGTCAAGCCATCAAGCTCCTTTGGTTCGCTGCTAATTTTTTGCAACTTTTCACTCCCAGAGTTTTTAGAACAAATGCAGAGTATTTGTCACATTGGAAATCATTCATGATCAGACTTCAGAGTCCCTATGATACCGATAGTAGACATTGTGAAGTACTTGTGATGACAATGAGATGTGGCCGGCCAGATCTTCTATCGGCTAGTTCGTAGATGCAGCCGGGCCGCCCGAGTTTAGTGGCCTGCTGCGCGTTCATCGAGGCGCCGGGGTTATGGCTGGCCAGCCGGTAGTAGCGACGGGCAGCAGTGTTTCCTCACCACATCCAACAAACTAAGGCAATATAGCAATGAAAGCGTGCCGTCGTTCAGGCAGATGAAGGTTGCACGTTGTGCGATGACACGAGGTCGACGCTCTGAGTAGCAAGATGCTATTGCAAATTGCAGTGACTAAGATTCATGGCATATCTGAGAGATTTGCACTTATAATTAAGTACCTGGGCAATGTCGCCGATGGTCACATGGATCTCGCCGTCGTTCAGACCCAGCTCACTAGGCACTGTGGCTTCCTCCTCCCCTTTGCACAATGAAATTTTACGAAAGGGAAGAACAACAATAAAAATTCATTGCACTTATAAAAAATAAAAAATTTGTCCTCAAGTTCTAGCTACAACTCAGACTTAATTGCTATATAGCATACTACTATATAACATTGACATTTCGTCAAACAATTCAATGGCATAATAAGCAGTGGTAGATGTTGTAGGGCCTAGAAGCTATAGCAGTTAGAGCCATAGTCTTGGCAGCAAGACGTTTAAGGAAGAATGAAAACACAAATAGCATAGAGCCATCGTCCTAGATTTTGAACCTAGGATCATTTTAATACAGGTGGATTCTAAAGGATAAGTACTAAATAGTGTTAATGTATTTGGCTATGAGGCAAACTGTGGGGTATTAACCCCCATACCCTTACGGCTAGGCTTGGGCCAGCCCAGATCAGAGGGTCCGGTCCACCAAAAGACGACACGCGGCCCGGCCAACCTGTTCGGAGTCCCGCGCAAGGAGTCAAGACAGATTTGGCGATCAAGCAAGATCCTGGTCGGTTAGAATAGGAATCCTTATCCGTCCACCTATGGCAATTGTAACTGACTAGGATTAGTTTTTAGATCTGTAACCCTGCCCCCTGTACTATATAAGACAGGCAGGGGACCCCTCTAAAAAATATCTCATTGACATACAACAATACAATCAAACGCAGGACATAGGTATTACGCCTTCTTGGTGGCCGAACCTGGATAAAACCTCATGTCTGTCTTGCGTCACCGTCTTGTTTGTGGCTTGCGCATCTGTCTACCGACAATCTACTACCTTGGGCATACCCCTAGGTAGACTGCCGACCATATTTCATCAACAGTGGCACACCAGGTAGGGGGTGTGCATACTGCTCTCCAAGCAAACAAGACGGTCATCATCCCTGGCTCCATGGCTACACCGAATGGCCTCATGTTCACCGTCGGTCAGATCACCTGGAACACCGGCTCCGACGACTTCATCGCCATGACCACGAAGGAGGCGCGGATTCAATCTGCATCGACCACTGCTTCACCTGCATCGGCTACATCTCCGACCACGATGGATACAGCTCTGACCACGGTGGATATGGCTCCGACCATGGTATATCTAGCTCCGACCACGCCTACATCATCTTCAGCCACACCGACCACCCGTCGTCCGCTTCCCCGCTACAAAGGGAAGCAGATCGACAACACCGACCTGCTTGACTCCATCGATCGGGTCGGCACCAAACTCGCTGAAACCCTAGCTCTGGTAAGTTCAATTCGAAGTCAACCTAATGAGCAGGTAACCGCTCCCCACAACAGATCTACCTGACCAGCTCAGGCTAGTCGTCCTACATGACTTGGTACAGATCTCGTGGTCATATCTACTCCTGAAGGGCGCTCTACTCGTCGCTGGCCAGCCTCTGCGATGGGTCTCTGGCTCTTCGAGTACGAAGCCTCGACGGAGAACTACTAGGCCTAGCCCTATGGCCTGTGAAACGCTGCCTCCAACTATGCGTATAATATACAACGCTGCTCGGATCTATGTTTTATACATTGACCTCGGCCGAAGCCACGCAACTTCATCAACATGATCCGGATTAAGGACTATTAGGAAGGATCCATCCACACAGTCCAAGAAGGTGACTCTAGCTCCTCATCTGGCATCGCATCTAATGCCTCCGTCCACACTGAGCTCCAACATCACGACGATGAAGGCGTCGAATACGATCTAGATATCCCAGACCATGCTCCGAGGTTCCCACAATTCCCGTCTTTCCCACCAAGGTGAGGGGATTTGATCAATGTTGTCAATAATAACAAACCACCAGCAGTCGGTGAAACAGAACAAGAAAGGATTGCACGTGAAGCACGCAATTTTGATCGCTTTAATCGCCGACAAATCGAAGCCGAAGTAGAAGAGGAGGCATGACGCATAAGGGTCCAGCCACGCGACCTCAACAATGCCTTCGATAGGGTGGGGAACAAATAGGTCTTTAGGACTCCAAGCGCCAATGTAGCCATTGCTATGGTGATAATGCAACAACTACCCAATACCCCAGAAACTCAGGTAGTTCATGATGAAATACAATCCTATCTGACGGCTGCTATGGCCCAGACCGCAGAGATTGTAAATCAAGCCCGGGCTCCATCTGCCTCAGTCGAGTCAAGCCATAGCCGCCAGTACTCAAGTCGCTCATAGCCACCCAACCAACATGGCTCGCGCAACAACGACCCATCAGACAACCATCAAGGCAGAAATGGTGGCCATGATGGTGGTCGAGATGACAACCGCCGTCGGGAGGACAACCACCGCAATGTCTGGGACGACAACCACCGAGACAACTGTGATAATCGCCATGATAACCATGGTCGTAGGGCTAATCTAGATGGCAACGAGATCGCCATGACAGCAATAACAATCTCTGCCATTACCTCGGAGGACGTGATCTGCGCGATCGCATCAACCAGAGAGCCAATGATCATGCATCCCACGAAAGCTATCGCCATATGGAATATGATACTACCCACGGCCCACTGGGTTTGAAGCATTTACTCCGCACCTTCGCTAAGTCATATGGCCCAAGAACTTCAAGCTCAAAAAACTTCAGAAGTACGATGGCAAGGAGAACCCCAAATTATGGGTCATGCTCTACGAAATTGTGTGTAGATCAGCCATGGCTGATGAGCACGTCATGTCTAACTACTTTCCAGTCACTGTTGGCCATGCAGGTCACCAATGGCTAGTCAGCTTGCCGGCAAACTATTTTGATTCTTGGAAAGAGCTCAAGCAAGCCTTCATCGACAACTTCATTGCTACTTGTGAACAACCCGACAACAAATATGATCTACAGCAGATCCGAGATCGAAAGGATGAGCCACTACGAGAGTACGTCCAGCGTTTCTCAGAGATGCACATCAAGGTCCTGTCAATCTCCGACAACAAGGCAATCGAGGCTTTCATCACTGGCCTACGCTTCCACGATGCCTTAAGGGATAAGCTCCTCTGCAAGAGACCTGAATTAGTTACAATGCACCTGGCCACTGCTAAGAAATATGTGGACGTCGACGATGCTAAGAAGATAATTATCAAAGAAGCAGCAAGGGTTCCGTGCTCTGACCACCCCCCACACCGCGACGACTACCGCGACAACCGTGGTCAGAATGATAATTTTGACCACGGCAACCAGCGCAACAACTCCCACGACCATCGTGACCAACATAATCAGCGGCATAACCACCGTGACGATTATAGGGGCAAGCGTGCTCGAGAAGACGACGGCGAGGTTAACACCGTCAAAAAAGGTGGCGGACATTGTAACTATGAAGAAGACTACGCCAAAGCATTGAAAGGGCCCTGCCAGCTCCATGCCAAGTCAAACCACACCATGGAGAATTGCCGTGTTCTCAAGTCTATCTACACGCGTCAACAGGCTCCGGATACATCCGACAAGCCTAACGACGTGGGGGAACAGCACAACGAGGACAACGACGATGAAGACGCAGATCCCCGTCACAAGTATGTTAAGCCAACCAATTGCGTGCACACCATCATTGGAGGCAAAGTATCCATCGAGACCAAACGAGAACACAAGCTGCTCGCCCGTGGTTATTTGAACATGGCCAACACCGACAACCTCATCGCCGATCCACGGCTCCCTCCTTGGTCTCACCATGAGATCTCCTTCAGCAGAAAAGACCAATGGGCTGCAATACCTGAACCAGGACATTTTCCCCTAGTCCTTGATCCTTGTATCAACAAAGTTCAATTCGATAGAGTGTTGATTAACGGTGGCAGCTCCATCAATATACTATTCAAGAACAGTCTGTCGGCCCTGAAGATAACCTAGGCGGATCTCAAGCCATACGAGGCACAGTTCTAGGGTGTTCTCCCTGGATAAAGCTCTACACCTCTCGGGTAGATCATGTTACCTGTGCAGTTTGGGACCCCAGACCACTTCCGCACCGACTACGTCAACTTCGTGGTCGCTGACTTCGACGGCACCTACCATGCTATCCTTGGTCGACCATCGCTCACCAAGTTCATGGCCATACCTCATTATAGGTATCTGGTGCTCAAGATGCCTACTAAGAAAGGAGTTCTAACCCTCAGGGGTAACGTGTATGCAGCTTATACCTGTGAAGACAATAGCTTTAAAATAGCAGAGGCTCACGACCTCTCTATTCGCATGGCCGAGACCGTCCTCGATGCCAAGAAGACCTCGGCCAACCACCTAGAGATCCAGAGCTTGAGGCTCCATGCAAGAACATCAAGTCTAAGGAGCACAAGGTGATCCAGCTGGTCGATGGTGATCCTAGCAAAATGGCCCTTATCGGGGCCAACCTGGATCCCAAATAGGAAGACACGCTCGTTAGGTTCTTGAGGAGCAACGTGGATGTGTTTGCATGGAAACCTGCTGACATGCCTAGTGTACCTTAAAACTTGATTGAGCACTCCTTGAATGTCAACGACAAGGCCAAACCTATCAAGCAGAAGCTACGACGGTTCGCTCACGACAAAAAGGAGGCGATTAGGGTAGAAGTTACATGGCTTTTGGTAGACAGATTTATCAAAGAAGTGTATCGTTCCGGAGTGGTTAGCTAACCCAGTTCTTGTACGCAAAAAGAATAATGAATGGAGAATGTACGTTGATTACACTGATCTCAACAAACACTGCCCTAAGGACTCCTTCGGCTTACCTCGCATAGATGAGGTCGTAGATTCAACCGCTAGTTGCGAGCTGCTTTCCTTTCTCGATTGCTACTCTGGTTATCACCAGATCACTCTCAAAAAGGACGACTAGATCAAGACATCTTTTATCATGCCTTTCGGTGCCTACTACTACACAACCATGTCGTTCGGGCTCAAGAATGCCGGGGCTACCTACCAACGCGCTATACAGGCCTGCCTCAAAGATGAGATAAAAGACAACCTCATCGAGGCTTATGTTGATGATGTAGTTTATAAAACCAAGGAAGCATATACCCTTGTTGACAACCTGGAATGCACCTTTACAGCCCTTAACACATTCCAATGGAAATTAAACCCAAAAAAGTGTATCTTTGGTGTTCCTTCTGGCATACTACTTGGCAACGTCGTCAGTCATGACGGTATACGCCCTAACCTAGAGAAAGTCAAAGCTGTCTTGGACATGAAGCCGCCCAAAAAGGTGAAGGATGTTTAGAAGCTTACCGGATGCATGGCCGCTCTAAGCCGTTTCATATCAAGATTAGGCGAAAAGGGATTACCGTTCTTTAAACTGCTCAAAGTGTCCGAGAAGTTTGAGTGGTTGGAGGAAGCAGACGCTGCCTTCACACAGCTGAAACAATACCTTACGTCACCTCCGATCCTCACTGCTCCCAGAGAAGACGAAACACTCCTGCTTTACATTGCGGCGACTAATCGAGTGGTCTCCACTACCATGGTGGTCGAGCATGACAAGCCTAGCCATGTCTACAAGGTACATCGCTCAATCTATTTCATCAGTGAGGTGCTCAATGAATCCAAGACCAGGTACCCATAGATCCAGAAATTGATCTACGCCATACTGATAACATCCTGAAAGTTGAAACATTACTTCGACGGATATCGTGTGGTGGACATGACTGAGTACCCTCTGCGAGACATCATTAGCAACAAGGATGCAAATGGGCACATCGTCAAGTGGGCAATGGAGCTATGCCCCTTCTCCTTGGAATTCGCAAGCCGTACTACAATCAAGTCTTAGGTACTCGTCGATTTCATCGTCGAGTGGACAGACTTAAGCACGCCTACTTCTTAGGGGCCCAACAAGTATTGGAAGATGTATTTCGATGGTTCTCTCAACATCGATGGTGTAGGGGCAGGAGTCCTTTTCATGTCACCATCCAAGGAGCAGTTCCGGTATGTTCTCGGGATTTATTTCCCAGCATCTAATAATGCCGCCGAATACGAAGCATGCCTACATGGTTTGCGCATTGCGGTCGAGCTCAGTGTTAAACATCTCTATGTCTACAGAGACTCGGCTCTGGTCATCAACCAACTCAACAAGGACTGGGATACGACCAGTGAAAGGATGGATGCATACTGCAAATCGATCAGAAAGCTGGAAGGTAGGTTTTATGGCATCGAGTACACACACGTGGTCTAGGACAAAAATTAAGCAGCAGATGCGCTGTAAAAGTTAGGATCATCCCGAGCCAAAGTCCCACATGGCGTATTCATCCAAGACCTGCTCACGCCTTCCATCGAGGAGGAAGATCCCACGGTCGACAAGCCTCTAGACAAGTAATTGGTGGCTACGGTTCCGGCGTCAAGCACCACAGAGCCACCTCCGACCACGCATGAGCCCAACTAGAGAGAACCTTTCATCAAGTACCTGATAGATGGCAGCAGTTACACTGATCGAACAAAAAACGAGCGCCTAATGCGTCACAGTAAGCAGTATTTGCTCGTCGATGGCAAGTTATGGCGCAAGAACGCAAAGGAGGAAATCTTGTTGAAATGTATAACCTGGGAGGATGGCGAACATCTCCTAGACCAAATCCACTTTGGCTCCTATGGCAACCACGTGGCCTCAAGAACGCTGGTCGACAAGGCTTTCCGAGCAGGGTTCTATTGGCCGTCAGCAGTAGATGATGCAGAGAAGCTAGTCCGGCACTGTGAGGGTTGTCAGTTCTTCGCTAAGAGAATCCACATACCAACACATGAGATCCAGATAATACCAGCCTCTTGGCCCTTTGCATGCTGGGGACTAGATATGATCGGGCCCTTCAAACCGGCTCCTGGGAAATTTACATGTGTCTTTGTGCTGATCGACAAATTTTCTAAGTGGATAGAGTACATGCCTCTGGTATAGGCATCCTCAGAAAAGGCTATTATGTTCCTCGACCAGGTCATCCACTGCTTTGGCATACCCAACAGCATCATCACTGATCTGGGTACTCAGTTCACCAGGAATGCTTTTTGGGACTTCTGCGATGAAAGGAGCATAGTAGTAAAATATGTCTCGGTGGCGCACCCTAGAGCTAATGGACAGGTCGAGCGGGCAAATGGTATGATTTTGGACGCATTGAAGAAGAGGATGTACAGAGAAAATGACAAAGCTCCCGGAAGATGGCTCAAAGAGTTACCAGCCATGGTCTGGGGCCTCAGAACTCAGCCCAGTCATAACACCGGTGTCTCACCATACTTTATGGTTTATGGCGCTAAGGCAGTCCTCCCAGCAGATATAGCTTTCAGATCAGCACGGGTAGAGAACTTCAATGAAGGCAAGGTCAATGAAGTACAGGAGCTAGAAGTGAATAGTGTAGAAGAGAAGCGGCTCGATTCTTGCGTATGTATAGCCAAATACCTTGTTGTTTTGCGCAGGTACTACAACAAGAACGTTAAAGAGCGGTTCTTTATGGTCGGGAACCTAGTCCTGAATTGGAAGACGAATTAGGCTGGTGTCCATAAACTCTCAACTCCATGGGAGGGGCCCTTCATGATCAAGGAAGTCACACGACCAACATCTTACAGGTTAGCTCACCTGGACGGTACGGACGTACCAAATTCATGGCACATCAACAAGCTTAGGCGTTTCTATGCTTAACTACTAAGATATGTACTCCTCTTGTACTTTCAATTTAATTCAATAAAGCTATTATGATTTCTCCGACCGCTATGATTGTGTCACTTCGAATTTTACGGTTATTCTAACTTAGTCAGTCAAAGCCGACCACCATTCCTTCACAGGTTTTTGGAGCAGGCCCTGTCTCTAGTTCCTCTCAACGCATGCATGGGATCCGCTCTCTACGCTACGGGTGATCGGTAGGTCCCCCCTGGTTTGACTTGTTCGTGTCTACGTGTGCACAGGTCACGCACCTCACACTCCGACCACATACCAAATTAGGGCCATACAAACTTTTCAGGATGATGTGTCGAGTAACTTGGTACAACTAAACAGAACGCTAACATGTTCTCACTTAGTTACGCCAACACGAGTTTCAAGCTTAAATATGTTTTATACAAAACAAATAAGATTATAATGATATACAGTTACGTTATTACAAGCTCGCCTAAAGAGGTACAAGTTTACAATAACACAACTACATCCTTCTTCTACAACTCTAGCCTATCCTATTAGCTGGTCGGGGCACGCAGCACCTACTGCTCGCTACTTTCGACATCCCGCTCGAGTCTCGGGGACTCCTGCACTGGTCGAGCTGAAGAGGATGGCCCCGCCGATGCCTGGCTGGTTGAGATCGCAGGCTTCGCCGGTTGGCTCACAACTGATGGCGTTTCTAGCTAGCTTATTGATGGCGTACCCTGTACAGGTGCTGTCCCACCTCCACGTAGGTTAATGTTGCCAATTATCTTTGAAGACAGGTTCAGCTGGGTCATCCAAAGCTCCTCAGCCTTGTCTGGATTTACCTCCTTTGGGTACCCAGCCTCTAGGCGCTTGAGATCGATCAGGGGGTAGTGGGAACACACCATGCTTAGCACATGTGCGCCTGTGTACTCACCCGCCTCCTTCATGAACTCTTGGAACCATTCTCATGCTTTTCGGCATCTCTCGACCAGTTCAAGATGCGACATCCTTGGCGCTTCCTCTGTAAGCGCTGGGTCGATAAGGTTGAGGACGGGCAAAATGCCAGTTGCCACTTCCTGGCACCGGTTCTTCCATGTGTCCCGATCCTCGGTGATCTCTAGGCATCACGCCTTCCAGCCATCACGATCTTTCATTATGGTTTCCAGATGCTTCTTGGTATTGACTTTCAAAACTACAAACCACACAAGATATTAAAATGTCATGCCACGACAAGATAACATGGGCAATAGAATGAGCAAGGTGGTCTGGAACACTTACTTTTCAGTTCCTCCTTCATCTTGGTTGTGCGGTCCCGGAGTTGCGACTGGTCGTGCGCTAGTTTCTTGTTGTCCTCCTTCAGGCGACCACACTCTACGGCCACACGGCTATTCTCCTCTTGGAGACGGACTACTTTGGCTTCTAAGCCTACACTACAGCTGTTACTACCAACAATGCAACAACACGTGTCATGCACTTGCTATGATAAAGTGACAACTTACTTATTTTTTCCTGCTCTTTGTTACTAAGCTGGATGACCAGGTTCTAGTTCTGTGCCTCTTGCTCTGTCCTCTCCTAGTCGGCGGCTTCAAGTTGGTGGCGCAAGCGTTCCACCTCGGCCGCTAGTTCTCTATTGCTTGCTGTGATCCCCTCAATCTAGTCGAAGCACTTCTTTTGGTACCTTGTGGTCTTCATCAAGTCCTGCATGTAAAAAAACCAAGTCAGACAGTTTGACTAGATAGTAGGATCAAGTGATCAAGCAAAACATACCTGGACTTCTATCACTAGACGTTTTGCCACTCGTTCAACTTTCATGGTCTCTTCGACCTCTGGGATTTCCTCATGCATAACCCATTGGTTGTTCCGCCAGCGTGACACATATACATGTTGTCGCTTGTCCTAGGGACAGCCTAGGACCTCTTCTACTTCGTCCTCTTTGGCCTCTTGTTCGAGTAGCAGCGTTGGTCCAGAGTTTGCAGCCTCTGCGATCACTATGGCTTTCCCATGGGCCGTAGCATCAACAAACCTGCTCTGTGCCACCTCCGGTTGCTGCTCCTCGGTTTGGTCTGATACCCTTGGTGCCGAAGTATCCCCCTCAGTAGGGTTAGTGCTCAGAGCACCTATACTTGGCTCGGCTCTCCCCCTGACCACTTGCTCGGGGACTGTTGTCTGGCCACTCGTCTGCTGAGGCTCTAGTGGACTTTTTACTATAGGTTCCTCCATAGCCGGCTGCTGGGTAGTTTTCTCTAGGATTGCTGGTGGAGCCATGCCGCACCTGGCTAGTTGGTCAGGATTTTTGATGGATGCCGACCTAATATATCAGAGATAAGTTTAGAAGACAATAATATTCAATATAAATTGTAAGCTTACATCAAGGTTACAAATACTTACAGCTTGGAAGCATGGAATGATGTGGCGAAGGTGCGTCTCTTCGTCCGTGCCTGCTCCATGTGCTCTTTGGGTGCCACCGAGTCTCTTTCCATGACCAGTACCGGCGCTGGGGCTTGGTGCTCAACCCCTTTGCCACTTGTCCTCTACGTTGCAGTGGTCGGTGATGCGAGTCCCACTAGCACGGAGGAGCCACCCTGCTCCGTCGACTCCAATTGTCTCCTCCTCTTTCGAGGGACGAGTCGAAAGATGTCTGCATCCTCTATTTCATCATCTGATAGTGGGAAGATGGCTTGACGATGCTTGCTGGCTGCCGGCCGCTTGGCAGCAGCCCTGGCCGTTGCCTCCTCCCCAACCCCGAGTACAGCACAGTCGACGTGTTCGATCCTAGCGCTGGTCTAGGTGGTTGGGCTAGCAACTTGTGGCCAATCCACACCAGGGGGTGGAGACACGAACACTACTGCTCTATCACGACCATTACTCTAGGAAACATAAAGGCGACAACACAGTAAGTTTTTGTTACAACATAACTCTACGGGTACAAGGCAGCATAATTTATCTTTGGGGGAGGTCGAGCCAGCTTGAAGGCGTGCTCGATGTCACTCAACCTAACATAATTTGAATCAGCTAAGTTGAATAGCTCTCCAATCTTGGCTTTGACTTCTATCTTGTCAAGCGCCTCTTGCCTGGTCCTAGTTGGGTCTACGCTTCCTTGGTACTCGTAGCCAGGATGTACCCTCCTCTAGCAAGGCTAGATCCTTCGGCTAATGAAGTTCCCGACCACACTCAGACCATCCAGTTTCTTCCACGGGATCATCTCAAGAAGTTCTGAGATCTGTTCCAAGTGCTTAGGTTTCTCTGACCAGCTATTCTTCTTCTCCGGAATGAACCCCACGTCGCACAATGTGATCGTGTTCGGCTCTTCATGGATGTAGAACCACTTCTTGTACCAGTCGTCCAACGATGTGTTCCAAGGGCAGTGCAAGTACTGGGCCTTCATCCCATCACGCAGATTGAGGTACACACCTCTGGCTATCTTCGAGCCACCGCTTCCTTTCTTCCGTAGACAGAAAAGATGGCGAAAGAAGTCAAAATGGGGCTGGAAGCCACCATATGCTTCGCAAAGATGAATGAAGGTGGAGACAAGAAGAATTGAGTTGGGATGCAAATTGCAAATCCCAATCTCATAATACAAATAGAGCCCCTGAAGGAAAGGGTGCACTAGAACCCCAAAACCCCACTTGAAGAAATCTTCAAAAACCACAATCTCACCTGGTTGTGGATCAGGGCACCCTTCTCCTTCCGGCGCACGCCATCCTACGAGTGCCTTATTGTGGAGTACTCCCATGATGACGAGGTCTTCGATGGTTTGCTCGTTGCTTCTTGACTTTCACCACTCCTTTGCCATGACTCCAGCTTTCTTCTGGGCATCACTCTTCACCATGAATCTGCCCTTGTTGATGGAGGTGGATATGGTGGAGGGGTGATTGGTGACAATTTCGGAGGTATTAGGGTTGGCAAGAGGAAGAAGAAGGCTGTGGCGGCGAATGGTAATAGGGACCGATAAAAAGTAACTTACCAGTTCTATATTATAAATAACCAAGAGTTCCATCGTTTTGTCCACCCAAGATTCTTGGGAGACATGCGCACGCGTCATAGATGGTTGTTTTCACAACGTTGAGATCTATGCCAATATACGTGCCCCTTCGTTACCAGTGTATGCGCCTCTTCATTGCTAGTGTGAGAGGGCCCACATTGACGTACCTCCTTACAGGTGCCAAGCAACTATTTGCTTGAAAGGACAAGAAGGCAGTATGACGTGCCATACCCATCTGCTTTTTTGACCAGATGTGTCAGATTGGACTTGATAGAGTAAGAAGATAAATAAATAAACCAAATAATAGTACAAGCGGCATTTGTTTCTTCACTGCATGTCTCATGCTTAGGGATGGTCTAGACCACTACCGTGCTCGGGGACTGCTCTGACCACTACCGTGCTCGGGGACTGCTCCAACCACTACCGTGCTCGGGGACTGCCCAGACCACTACCGTGTTCGGGGACTGCTTTGACCACTACCGTGCTCAGGGACTGCTCCGACCACTAGCATGCTCGGGGACTGCCCCGACCGCTACCGTGCTTGGGGACTGTTCTGAAGAATGCTTGGTGATTGCTCTCCTTGGCTACATGTGATTTGCACTCATATACAGTTGAGAGACATTTATTTAGACCTTGCTACAAGACTTATATTTTGTCTTCCAGCAAGCTCAGGGACTACATCAGTACGATGCACCTGCCGGTGCATCTTGTATTGATTATATAACAATTGGATTCTTAACTACAGTAGAAATTCTTTTTAGACCCTGGCACCATGTGCCTGCGTCACCTACTACTAGGCTCGGGGACTAAGTGGGCACACTTCACCTTGCGGTGAATGTGTTTATTTAATTGACCCCTATGCTTTGACTGATCATCAAGATTACTATCGTGCTCGGGAACTATCCCGACCACTCCTCGAAAACCGCTCTCCTCGGCTACATGTGATTTTACTCACATACAGTTGAGAGACATTTATTTAGACCTTGCTACAAGGCTTATACTTTGCCTTCTAGCAAGCTCAGGGACTACATCGGTACGATGCACCTGCCGGTGCATCTCGTATGGCTTATATTATGATTGGATTTTCGACTTGACTGGGAATTCTTTTTAGACCCTGGCACCATGTGCCTGCGTCACCTACTACTAGGCTCGAGGACTAAGTGGGCACACTTTACCTTGCAGTGAATGTGTTTGTTTTTGGACCCCTACGCCTCTGGTGATCAAGGACGCTGCGCTTCAAGATGCACTTACATTTCTTTTCAGAAATACAAGTGGGCACACTTCCTAGGACAGAAATCTTTTTCTTTTTTCTTAAGAGCACCATACATTCTTCGAACAACCTACTTTTCTGGTGACAACGGTGGTCAGAGATGTCAAGAACTCAAGCCTCACTGTTCGGAGAAGGATAAAATGGCATGTCGTAGCATAATACATGGTGCTCGGGGACTAGCTGTGGGGGTATTAACCCCTATACCCTTACGGCTAGGCTTGGGCCAGCCCAGATCAGAGGGTCCGGTCCACCAAAAGATGACGCGCAGCCCGACCAACCTATTTGGAGTCCCGCACAAGGAGTCAAGACAGATTTGGCGATCAAGCAAGATCCTAGTCGGTTAGAATAGGAATCCTTATCCGGCCATCTATGACAATTGTAACTGGCTAGGATTAGTTTCTAGATCTGTAACCCTACCCCCTAGACTATATAAGGTGGGCAGGGGACCCCTCTAAAAAACATCTCTCATTGACATACAGCAATATAATCAGACATAGGACGTAGGTATTATGCCTTCTTGGCGGCCAAACTTGGATAAAACCTCGTGTCTGTCTTGCGTCACCATCTTGTTTGTGGCTTGCGCATCTATCTACCGACAATCAAATACCTTGGGCATACCCCTGGGTAGACTGCTGACCATATTTCGTCGACACAAACCAATAATTCTTTCTAGGAAGAAGCAAACCAATAAACTGATGTTAGCATTAAGATTTCTAAATACGGATAGCTGCTTAGGCAACTTAATCATTTTTGCAATCATTAACTGAACAAAGCAAGCTAAAACTGAATCAGTCGCCACAGCAGATCATATAGCTTCCAAGATCAAACTCGAACAACTAATTCCCAACTATACCACTAAAATAAGATGGCCGGACAATAAAAATTAGTCACAAGAGGATGTTCTTTCTATTCATTATCAATCAATTAGGAATTAGAACAATAAAAAAAATTGGAAAAGAAGGGAAGGAAGCGCTAGCCTCAGAAATAAACAAAATAGCATCATTTGATGTTTCGTAGTCGGGTAAGCAGAACATGAAATGGACAAAATGCCATCCGCTGTAAAAATCCAAGGTGTCAGCACATACAGAAAATAATGCCAGGACTTCAACGAAGCTCCATCTGACATAACTTAGGGAGGGGATGCTATATATGATAACCAAATAGATTAGTAGTACATATAGACTCATGAAGCATGATGGGGATAGGGAACATCTAAGAATAGTTTTTTGCCAATGGGGAAGTTAAGGCACAAAAACTTACACTGTCTTGAGAAAGCCTGTAGGAAAATAATGTCTCTGTTCTCCGGTTCTGTACATGGAAGGCACCCAAAGAAGATAAATTGAGCAAAGCTAAAAACTAAACCAGATGTAGATAAGAAGGAACATTTTTTTTAAACAAAGATCAGAAGGAACATGGAAACTAAAGGAGAAGAAATGCACACCTAAGTACCTGAGCTGTCACCTAGTGAGCCTAGCATGGCGGTAGGGGAGGTTGGCAGGGTCCGTCGATCCATAGCTCCAATTCACTGTGCTAGAGTTTGGGGAGAGATGCTGAGCATGGCATGGCCACGGCCCTGAGCATGTCTGCCCCTCCCATCCATCTTTGACCGCACCCGAGTCCTGATCTGTGCCCCTTCCCGAGGTCCACTAATGGTAGCTCTCATGTCCAGATGTAAGAGGAGCAGGATGAGGAGGTGGTGCCGATAGCTACGGTGGATCAGGGGGGCAAAGTGAAAGATCCTTGTGTGGTTTTGGTAATTGAGTGATAACCTAGGTGGACAAATTGTGTTTATGTGAGATACATAGGTGATTAATCCACAGATACATGTGTGTGAGCAACATATGCTATGAAGGTAAAAATGGCTTGGAGATGTTGCAAAGCTCACACATGTGATGATGAAGGAGCTCATTGCAAATGAGACAAGACATTGAGTCATGTGATCGGGGTGGAGAAGATCATGACATAACTTGGCTTGATAGACCAGTTGCAAGTGTGAAGGGCAAGTTGGAGGCTTTAGAGCGATGGACCACGTGGCGGTGAAGCTTAAGCAAGACTTGGCACCAATGGACAAAGGCAATAGTGAAAAGCAAGTGAAGTCAAGATCGATAAACCAATATGATCACGTGATGATATGAAGTGGATCATATCATTGTTGATCATGTTGGTGCATGTGTTGCATCGATATTGGAGGAGATGGAATGGAATGCGCAAGGCAAAGTTATAACCTAGGGCATTTCATTTCACTGGTCATAGGTGTGTAGAGAAGTTGATGACTGGGTTTAGGATAGATGGCCGTACTATTAAGAGGATCAAACTTGTTTACATATCGGTCATCTAGTGCCACTCGAGTGATCTAACTTTGCATCGTCTCTAGGATTGAGTGGCCTGGCAAGTTGAGTGGCTAATCCTTTGGAAAATGATTGTGAAAATGCTAACACACATACACATGGTGGTGTATACTTGATGGTGTTGGCACATTTATAATGGAGATGAAGTTGGAGTTGATGTGGATCAACTCGGCGATGGAACAGAGGCGAGAAAGGTTTGAAACTACATCGGCGGAATGTCCGCCCGTAGAGTGCGGACAGTCCGACGGTGCCACCGGCACCCTATACCAAAAAGATAGGGTTTCATAGAACTAATCAGACGCTGGCCTCGGTAGGACCGGCGTGTCTAGTCAGTGGCAGCAGTGAGCATGTGGTCTCGGTCTTGTGATCGGACGCTCAGGGTCTGTGTCTGGGCAGTGCTGACATATGGTGTTGTAGGTGGCACTGGAGTTAGGCGCACGGGCATAGAACTAATCGGACGCTGGTCTACGTCCAGTCATGGTGGACCAGATGTGTCCGGTCGCAAAACAGAGGCTCAGGGAGCTCTCTAGAAATGACCAGACTCAGGCGCAGCAACGTCCAATCAGAACTTAACCGTTGAGATCGGGCGAATCCAATTGAACATAGAGTGACACGTGGACGGTGTAGAGCTACCGAACGCTGGTAGGGTGTGTTCGGTCGATCTGACTGGAGCATCCGGTCATCCCAAAATTTGCCCAGTGAACAGGTAATGGCTAGTTTAGCCCATGGGGCTATAAATAGAAGGTGGTCTCAGCCATGGCTAGTGCTGAGCACCTCAAGGGACTTTGTATCCATGCTTGTGAGTGCTTGGGAGCCCTCCATCTCATATATGCTTGATAGTGATAATCTAATTGTGTGAGAGAGCGATTGTAGTGTGATTGCATCGTGAGGTTGCATCGAGTGGCACTAGTTGATCAAGTTGCAAGGCAATGGTGCTTGTTACTCTTGGAGGTTGCCACCTCCTAGATGGTTTGGTGGTGGTCTCTGACGAAGCCCGCAAGAAGGTTGTGCGGTGCTCTGGAGATGAGCTTTATGAGGGGCATTGTGCTCGCCCCGTGGGAGCCACGAAGAGCAACTCTAGTAAAGAGTGTCATTGAGCTACCCTCACTTTCGGAGTAGGTTCTTGCGGTGCCCGATGTGTGGGCTTGGCAGGTGATGCCAATTAGCCATCGAACCACCAAGTGAGTGGTTGACACAACGGGGACTAGCATGTTGGCAAGCACGTGAACCTCGAGAGAAAAATCACTGTGTTAACTTTATTCTTCCCATTGGTTTGCATCCTCGTTACACAAGCTTGTAATTACTTTCATTTACATTTTGCTTGTGTAGTTGCTCTTGTAATTAGTTTGCTTGTATAGCTCACTAGTTACCTTCTTGCTTGTGTAGCATAGAAGTAGCTCCCTTGCGTGACTAATTTGGTTTGTGTAACCTTGTTAGTCACTTTGCTTAGTTTGAGTAGCTAAGTATTTGCGCTCTCTAATTTGGCATTGGTTGCCTTGTTATTGAGCATTGCTAGTGAGCTTAGTTGGCTTTGTGCTTTTGCTTACCAGCATGTGTAGGAGCTCCCCGTTGGTTAAAGTACTAGTGGCATAGGTTTGTGTGACCTTGCTTCTAGAATTGATTAGATGAGCTCTAGCTAGCCCGATACCTTTGTTGCTTAACTAGGATCTTTACAAGGTCCTAGAGAATATAGATAGAGGGGTGTAGTCTTGGCTAGACTAATAGTTTTAATTCTACACTTGTTTCGGTTAGCCAACACGATTAAGTTTTAGAAATGACTATTCACCCCCTCTAGTCGCCATCTCGACTCTACAAGTGGTATCAGATCTAGGTCTCTCATTTGGGGTCTTTATTGACCCAAGAGGATGGCGAACTTTGGGCTAGAAGTTGTTTGTGACACACATATTTTTTATGGCACACACTATGCACGGTGGAAACGTCATATGCTTGATCATTTTCATAATTTGGGTCCCAAGGCATGGTGGATCATTGTTGTTGGTTTTTCTCATGATGTGTTGGATAAGGACAACCTAACCCAAGCATAAGAGGACTGCTTACAACTTGATCATCATGCTCTTTATTATCTAACGTGTGCTTTACATGATGATGTTTTTAGACGTGTGTGGGACTTGGAGAGTGCTCATGATATGTGGATGGCAATCCAAGTCTTCTATGGTGACTCCTTCACAAGTGATGATGGCAAATTCAAGAAGGAGGATGATCACAAGATGGAGGCACATGAGAGTGTTGAGCATAACCACAATTTGGTGATTGTGGAAGATTGCTCCACCTCATGGTCAAGTGATAATGATGATGATCGATCCACTATAAGTTCACTTGACAAGATTGATAATGCCACAAGTGTTGCACATGATGATGCTACCACATGCACACTTGATGGTGATGTTGGTTCATGCTCAAGCTATGATGATGATGCTACTACAAGCTCTCCAACTACATCATATTGTTTCATGTCACAAGGTGACACCAAGGTATCAAATGATAATGTGGTTGATTATGTTGATTCATATGATGAGCTTATTAGTAGACTTGCTAGCATGACCATGTCTTTAGAAAATGAGAAAGCTAAAATATTGAAATTGGAAAAATGAAAACTCATTTCTAAAGAACTCTTGTGAAGAACATAAGAAATTACTTGATGCTTTTAAATCTTTACATGATGAGCTAAAATTGAATCATGATACACTACTTGCATCTCATGATGAATTATTAGAACAACATGCTTATCTCATTAAAGTATTTACAAAGAAACTTAAAAACAATAAGAGCTCATCACATGGATCAAATGATAAATTGCAAAATATTGCTAACCCTTATGATGTAGGCAAGAAGCATGTATCCACCTCTTGTGATGATTTATTAGAAATGCCATGCTCTTCACATATAGATGCTTGTTCTACTTCTATGTCTTGTGAGACTAACCTTTTGAAGGAGAACAATGAGATTAAAAATGAAGTGAAGAATTTGAGCAACAAGTTGAAGAGGTGCTACAACTCAAAAGTCACCTTTGAGCACATGTTGAAGACTCAAAGAAACTATGGTGACAAGTGTGGTCTTGGCTTTAAGAAGAAGATGACAAAGGGCGAAATAAAGAGAGAAAGAAAGATGAAGAAGCTACAACAAAAAAAGCTCTCTCATACCATGTGCTACCGATGTCATGAAGCGGGACACCTTGCAAATAGTTGCCCTAACATTGAGAAGCTCAAAAAGATAAAAGAAGAAGAGAGGCTCAAGCATGTGAAGTGCTTCAAGTGCCGCACTTGGGGTCACCTTATCTCAATGTGCTCAACCAAGCAATTGGTGAAGCAACTAGAAGAGCCTCAACCAAAGCCACAAATTGAGCAAGAGAAGACACCCCAAGAGCAAATCAAGATCAAACATGAAGATGGAGGTGATTTGATGATAAAGAAGAAGAAAATTAGAAGGGGTGGAAAAGCAAGAGAAAGAGCACTGCGTCCAAGGACGAATCAAGATGCAAAGCAAATGAGCAAGAACAAAGAAGAGAAAATGAAGAAGATTGCTCACATGAGATGCTATAGTTGTGACACATTGGGCCACCTAGCTTCGGGTTGTCCAAACAAACTTGAGAAGAATGCTCAAGCAAACAAGGAGAAGCAAGGCAATGAGAAGCACAACATGAGCAAGGAAGAAAAGGCTCAAGCAAAGAGAAAGTGCTACTCATGTCGGGAAATGGGACACATGGTACATTCATGTCCCCTAGGTAACACTCTTAAGCCTATTTCAATTGATGATGATTCTAAGTTTAGGAAGGATGGTAATAGTACCTCTATGGTTGCTATTGCAAAATATCCCGCTACTCATACTAAGACATTGCCTAAGTATGTTGCTCCTAACTTGAGAGGACCCAAAATTGTTTGGGTATCATCAAAAAGTGGATGAATGTGTGTAGGTACCATGGCATTAGAGGCTTGATTCAATTGTTTTCATATTAATCACCATATGTTGAATCAAGTATTGAAGCTTAATGCAATTCTATCCCAATGCCAAGCCAAGAATTAGTGAAGTCCAAATGTGCTTCAACATACAAGTGTCATGATCAAGTTATGGTGATTTATTGGATTATTTGATGGCTTGCAAAAATACTTGAGTTAAAGCTTGCAAATTGGATGATCATGAGCTAACCAAAGTATATATCTTGTTGATCATTTTATTTGGGTGCATATGAGTTGATTGAATTGGATAAATATGCAATGTTGTTGCTATAAGGTGTTTGAATAGATAAATTGATTAGTAATCAAGTTTGGATTGATTTGTGTTGGATAAGTTCATATGATGACATATAGTAAGTGGATTGAATGGATTTATGTCTTGTGAAAGTATTCAAACAAGTTGATTTCAAGTTTGATTCACATTTGAAGTATAGCTCAAGTGATTAAAATCTGTCCTATATTACAAAATCTGAGCTAGCTATGATCTTAGCCATATTTGAGTGATCAAAACTTATTGGATTGGTATAAAAAATTGGTGTACATACTCTAGACTTATGGTATAAGATGCTGTATAAATTTTATGAGAATTGGATAAGATATGCTTTAGTTTTGGAGTGAATCCTGTCAGCTATAGTGCAGCAGTTTTCAGCATGTAGCAGTGATGGAAGAATTAAAATCTGGTAGCAATCTATAAGTTAAATGAAGCTCAAATTTTTACAGCTGCTATATAACTTAGTTAATCACATCTCCACCAAATTTTATGGCATTTGGATTTTTACTTTGGGACATATGCATTTTTCTTTGAAGAGTACAAAATCTGCTAGAAAAATGACAAATGTTGGATTGATCTAGAGTCACTTTGATTGAAAGGTCCTCAAGTTGGAAATATGTTTATAAGTAATTGAGGCACCTAAGTTTAGTATTAAGATGATCTTTAAGCATGACAATCAAAGAGTACCAGGCCATTTGATTGTGGAGTGTACTTTACACACATTCGGTACTCAAATTAGAAGATCAAGATCAAACTTAAGATAAAGATGGTTTAAGTTCTAGTGACTATTGGAAATCATTTGGTAAAAAGAAAAGGACTTAAATAAGTAGAAAGAAAAGGACTTAAAGAAGGAATCAATGTTACTCATCAAGTTAAGTCCATCACTTAAATCAATCAATCAAGTCATTTCAAGTGAGTATCAAGAATGGTTCTTGGAAAGAGGTCACTTCTCCCTAGTGTAGGGGCTTGCTGCCTATGAGTAGGTAAATCAAGTGTGGTACTTGGAAGGCTAACATGAAAGTGGTGATCCGAGAAACATTTGAGATGCTTAGTTGAAGCAATCAAAATGATTGATCAAGAAAAGCAAGCAACACCCAAAAGTGAGCTAATCATGATATTTCAAGTGGTATTCTCACGTTGATGCTCTCATGCAAGCATTGATCAAAAGATAAAGCAAGCCAACCACAACAAGAAAGTGCACTTGATCATAAGTGGTTTTCATTTCATGTGGGTGAAGAATGGAATTCAAAATGGTATCTATTGATCTTCACCAAGCTTATAATTGGACTTCACATTATTATTAGAGTAATGAATTGGAATCTATGTGACTATCCCCTACTCCAACATAGCAAAGGTATCATTATAATGTGCATGATCATTTCATCTCTTACTAGTATGCGGTTAGTGCATATAGTACATGCTTCATAGGATCATGCATAACAAATGAAATGTTTAAATTCATAGCCTACCACTATTGCTTGAATGATAAATTGATTTAGTGGTTAGTATATGAATTTGTTCATGAGCTAGTAAACCCAATTACTTGACTTAATTTGGATTGCTAACAAGTGACAAGTACAACATTAGCAAGATAACCCTTGCAAGAGGTGTGAAGAAGCTTATAATTGGTTCAAACCAGACTTGGAAGCTTAAGCAAATCAATTTAGTTCAAGTCAACCATAGAAGCTCATGATAGTGATAAGAGTACAAGCATAAGACAACAATACAAATGGATATCTAGTTTGTTTGTTACAAGTGGTATCTAGACTCAAGTATTTCATCAAGAATCTACAAGTGATGTCTAGATCAACTCACAAGTGATATCCTATAAGTGGTACTCATGAAGATAGCAAATGTTTAAGAAATGATTTTTATTGATAAATCCAACAAGTGGTTCCATACTAGAAGATTCTTTCAAGTGGTATCACATCTACACATGGTATCAATCATGCAAGACGATGGTTCCACAAGTGATCCTCAACTTTAAGTGATCATCAAATGAAGAATGCATCCCTCACCTATAAGAGCTCAAGTGTATCAAATGGATGACTCATGCTATCACATAGGGGGAGGTGTCACACAAATTGATATCAAGATCAAAGATCCTATGTGTGGTATCTCAAGAAGCCCTACACAAGATACAAGTGGTACAAGTTACAAGTGGTATCTACAAGTGGTGTCATTCCAACAATCAAGTGATGTCCATAAAAAATGCAAGATTCAAGTCTCAACCATCTACCCCAAATGCATACCTTTGCATCAATGAGAAACACACCTTTTATGAAAATTGATGGCAAATGGGGAGAGATTGTACAAAGATATAAAAGCTTTAAGATTGAGATTGTACAAGGGGGAGAGATAAGATATGAAAGCTTTGGGAGAGATTAAAACAAAGAAGTATAGGTTGGACATAGACATGGACAAAGAGGGAGCAACATTGAAGAAAAGAGATGGATCAAAATTCTTGGACAAGAGAAGCACACAAATAGGGGGAGCAAGCTCATGAACTTTGATTGATTGCATTTGATATATGCATATTTATGTGCTTGCTTGCATTGCATAAGTTCTTAAATTCAATATGCATGCTTGTGTGAGGTATGCTAGTTGTATAATTTGATTGATGAAATGAAAACTAGCATGCATAGGATGATAGCTAGACACTTGGTATGCTTTTCAAGTAATGCTATTACCTTGGTTTTAATGTTGATCTCACGAGGTATCTAGTGATTTTATTTCCAAGTGATATCTAGCTAACCATGGTGCTAAGGATGAACTTAAAGGTGCAACTTCGATTGGTATCACGCTTCAAGGGTTTACTTTATACACCTTAGCATCATTTAGTAGTAATTACTCTCCCACAATTTCAATCTATGCATATGTGAGAGCTTCAAAACAAACACTCTAGCACATATGTAGGGAGAGCTAATACTACCATTTTAGGTTTGTGGTACTTGTCCAAAATCATTTACACATGGTAAAATTGCTTGGGCAAGCAACATGAATCTAAAAGAGCTTAATTTACATATCTTTGTAGAGTTATCATCAATTATCAAAAAGGGGGAGATTGAAAGGTCCTTGTGTGGTTTTGGTAATTGAGTGACAACCCTAGGTGGACTAATTATGTTTATGTGAGATACACAGGTGATTAGTCCATAAGTACATGTGGTGAGCAACATATGCCGTGAAGGTGAAAATAGTTTAGAGATGTTGCAAAGCTCACACATGTGATGATGAAGGAGCTTATTGCATATGAGACATGACATTGAGTCATGTGATCAAGGTGGAGAAGATCAAGACAAGACTTGGCTGGATGGACCGGTTGCAAGCGTGAAGGGTAAGTCGGAGGCTTTGGAGCGATGGACCGCGTGGCAGTGAAGCTTGAGCAAGACTTGGCACCGATGGATGAAGACAACGGTGAAAAGCAAGTGAAGTCAAGATCGATGAACCAATATGATCACGTGATGATATGAAGTGGATCATATCACTATTGATCATGTTAGTGCATGTGTTGCATCGACATTGGAGGAGATGGAATGGAATGCACAAGGCAAAGGTATAACCTAGGCATTTCATTTCACCGGTTATATGTATGTAAAGAAGTTGATGACCAGGTTTAGGATAGATGGCCATACTATCAAGAGGGGCAAACTTATTTGCATATCTGTCATCTAGTGTCACTCGAGTGATCTAACTTTGCATCATCACTAGGATTGAGTGGCATGGCAAGTTGAGTGACTAATCCTTTAGAAAATGTTTGTGAAAAGCTAACACACATACACATGGTGGTGTTGGCACATTTGCAAAGGAGAAGAAATTAGAGTTGTTGTGAATCAACTTAGAGAAGAGAAAAATGTTTTTTGGTGTACTCTAAACTATAGGATGGTCCTTGCATTGGAATACTGTTTTGATCCATTGTGATTTGGATCAAGTATGCATGTGGGATGTGTAGCCCTCTGAGTAAGCTTTACAAAATGTCCAAGATCATCGAAATAAGAGTTCAGAGCTAAGAGTTATAGTCGTTTTAGTGCTAAAAGGTCTATGACCGGAGTCTACGACCTGCGCGTTCGGTCATTGTTTTTAGCGTGTCTAGAAGCGACCGAACGCACGGAGAGTTCGGTCAGTGATGATCGGACACGTCCAGTCACTAAAAAACATCTCTGAAACCTCTCTATAAGTGACCAGATGCTGGGGGAGTCAAGTCCGGTCGTAGGAGAAATGCGAGTCCGGTCAGTTGTGTAGAAATGTGTTGGTAACTGGACTCAGCCTTGGCACTTCCGATCGTTGGACCTAGGCATGTCTAGTCTAGAGTATGCACACGCGGGAGCTAGCCATTGAAGCCCGATGGTCGGCTTCGAAAGGAGGGGACATGTGGCGTCATCCTAGCGACCAGACTCTACAACCTGCGTGTCTGGTCATTATGACCTACGCATCCGGTCAGTGCGCGTTTTGCCCAGTGAAGGAGTAATGGCTATTTTAGCCCTTGGGGCTATAAAAGGAGTGTGTGGCTAGCCTTGGGCTGGTTGCTGAGGACCCTCATGCCTATGTGGCTTGTGTAGGAGTGCTTGGATGCCCTCTAACTCACTTATGCTTGCAAGAGTGTGAATCGATTATGAGTGAGTGTGATTCTAGTGCGTTGCATTGTGAGATTACATCGAGTGACATTAGGTGATTGAGTTGTAAGCCGGTGGTGCTTGTTACTCTTGGAGGTTGCCACCTCCTAGATGGCTTGGTGGTGGTCTCTGTCAAAGCCCGCAAGAAGCTTGTGCGGTGCTCCAGAGAAGAGCTTTATGAGGGGCATTGTATTCGCCCCGCGGGAGCTACGAAAAGCAACTCTAGTTGAGCATGTCATTGAGCTACCCTCACTTTCGGGGTAGGTTCTTATAGTGCCCGACATGCGGGCTTGGCGGGTGATGCCAATTAGCCGTCGAACCACCAAGTGAGTGGTCGACACAATAGGAACGTAGCGTGTTGGCAAGCACATGAACCTCGGGAGAAAATCACCGTATCAACCTTGTTCTTCATGTTGGTTTGCAATCCCCTTACATAAGCTTGTAATTACTTTTATATACATTGTGCTTGTGTAGTTGCTCTTGTAATTAGTTAGCTTGTGTTGCTCACTAGTTACCTTCTTGATTGTGTAGCATAGAAGTAGCTCCCTTGCATGGCTAATTTGGTTTGTGTAACATTGTTAGTCACTTTGCTTAGTTTGTGTAGCTAAGTATTTGCATTCTCTAATTTGGCATTGGTTGCCTTGTTAGCATTGCTAGTGAGCTTAGTTGGCTTTGTGCTTTTGCTTACTAGCATGTGTAGGAGCTCCCTCATTGCTTGAAATACTAGTGGCATAGGTTTGTGTGACCTTGCTCCTAGAATTGGTTAGGTGAGCTCTAGTTAGCCCGACACCTTTGTTGCTTAATTTGGATCTTTGCAAGGTGCTAGAGAACATAGATAGAGGGGTGTAGTCTTGGCTAGACCGATAGTTTAAATTCCACACTTGTTTCGGTTAGCCGTCTCGATTAAGTTTTAGAAATGACTATTCACCCTCCTCTAGTCGCCATCTCCACCCTACAAATATTGGTTTACCGGTAAGTACTTCAGTTCACTATATTCTTTGAGGCAGTTACATATGATGAAATTATTAATAGGTAATTCATTATCGTGTTCAATGCAGCAATGGAACAGGCAGGATACACTCCCTATAGCTCTATATATTTGGACGGAAGCAGAGTTAGTTTGAGGGAATGCGAGGCGCAAGTACAGGGAGTACACGGACGGTCTCGATGTCCTAACACATCACCAGATTATGCTCTCTTTACTATCATACATGTGTCTTGTTTGATGTACACTATATCACAACCTAACTCAATTATGAAATGTTTAGGTGCATTGGTGTTCTTGGGATGCTTCGGACCTCGAGTACTATCTGAGTCCTGTCACTAAGGATGAGTCAGACGAGTATCGCTGCAACGTCCCTCTTATTTTCTTTCATGTGGTCGAGATTCACTTGCCCATTAGGGTCTGCAGATAGTTTGGAAGAATGACAGGCTACCCACCACCGCTTTACTCCACCAACCAAGAATTGCACGGATGCATTATCGATTAATAACAAAGCTGCAATTCAGACGTGTGTGTGGTACAACTAACATCGTTTTGTTGAAGGTATGATCGCAGGAAGAGGTACAAGACCAAGGATTGGCACGTGACACATAACGCGTACATCCACTTGTGGCAGAATAGGGAATGGCAGTCGGTCCATGTAGGTCCCCCACATGACCAGCACACCTTTGACGAGTACTTGCGGTGGCTTCATAGGTCTACGAGGACACATATCAAGCCCCCATACACTAAGGAGGCGATTGACAAGGACTCAGAGGAAGATGTGATCGAAGATGTGTATGACGTTGCCACTAGGGAGGACGCACAACTACAGAGAGCCTAACTTTAAAGATACGTGGTAAGATACTCGAATGTTACAATTTGTTATCCATTTGGTATTAAGTATGTGTACTAAAACTGTCCAACCGCGTTTCTGTACCTAGGCGACACAATTGTCAAGGATGTCCAACGAAGCAGTGTTTTGGCTTCACGAGTCTAGAGGGTAGGGGCCAGGGGTTCTTGAGGCTTTTGTGGAGGTAAACATAAACTTGTCTGTTCCAAAAATGTATCTTTAGTGTATATGCATTTGGGAAATACACTAACTTTAACGTCTATTTATACAGAAGGTGAAGTGGAGCTATAGGAAGCTAGCTCAGAAGCTAGCTGCATGGACACTCCTTGGGTGGAACCGGCAGTCCCAGCGCGGACGGGTGGCACATCTTCTGGCACTTTGAGGACAATAGCCGACTCTTCTCAGCCGATGACAGGTGCCACTTCCGTAGTGCGTACACCACCACATCATAGCGTCGGGAAGGACCCTACAACCAAGGACGACGACGATGACCCCTGGGCTTTCACAGACAGCACCACCAGTGGGACGATTGGTCGCAGGACGAGATCAGCATGTGTTAGCTAGGTGGTGCACTGCTTGGTACCCAAGGAGCCTCACAGGTAGTAACAACAGTAGTTTCTTTAAATACGTAGGCTCTATGAACTAACGATCATAAAGATTATAAGTAATCGTGCATATCATATACTTATAGGGTATGAGCCGTACGCACCGGCAATGCGACCACACTAACATTGGCTACACTCCCAATGTGTTGCCAACAAATCCAAAGAGACAGAGGCGTTCGAGGGATCCTTACACTCCTGGGTCTTAGTTTGTTAGGTCGAACGGATATTGTCGTCCGAAACTTGTAGGCTTAGTTGGTTATGTTATGTCGAACCAATGAAAATGTTATGTGGCAGCTTGTCAACTTGCGCACGGACTTTATTTATTTGCTTTATATTCGTTTCAATGCATCACGGCAGCACTACCGGCGAGATTAACTAGCAACTAGTTCAGGAACCAGCAGTCCTGGCGTATCTCGCCGCTGGTGTCTTGACCCCGATCCTCCCGAGGTTGGTCATCGCCGCCACAAAATCGCCGAAGAAGGCACCCTGGTTGGACGCGTAGTAGTCAACCGTGTTGCGCGACCTCATATCGGAGTAGCCTAGAGCACCTGCTCAGAGCCCACCGGTGAGGCATCGAGGAAGGCGAAGGCGTTGGGGTCAGAGCTGCAGGTGTCGTTCAATTGCGACGCGAAGCCGGGGTCCATGGTTGCGTCGGTGCCGATCCTCACCGACAATAGCCGATTTTCTATCTATGTCCAGGTTCTGCCACGCCGTGGTCGGTGGCGCGGCAGACCCTACCACATCACCGGTCAGCAGCCCCGGTCGTCACCATGTTAGCCTCCCGCCGCGCACCATGCATGGTGCGGCACGTTTTGCCGCGCCATGGCAATAGGCGCGACCAAAAGTGTTAGTTTAAAAAAAAACAAATAGTGTTAGATTTAAAATTAGTTTACAAAAAGTGTTAAAAATAAAAAAATCACAGTGAGCAGGTGACACGTCCAGTTTAAATTTGTGGAGCGACCCCTTTGGTTTCTCAAATATTGGGGGCCCCTGCTGAACTCAACATCATCCGATGTCTTTATCCAAAAAGAGAAAACGAAAATCATCGATGCTTGCAAACCTTCTCTAATCTCTACAAGGGTAGATATATGTTTGGACCAGAAGCTTTAATGTGTTTTCTTTTATGGAACAATATATCATGTTTGTGTGTGGTTACATTTCTTATGGTGAAAATGGGGCTTGCCCACCTTAGCTTAAAATCTTGACTTGACACTGATACTTATCTTTTTTTAGATTTAATAACGCCATTTTTTAGTGGTAAGTAGTGTGTCCACCAATTGTGAGACGCATGTGACAGAGATGGGCTCCAAGAGAAAAAAAAGAATGATTGAAGATACACTAAGTATTGTTGTGTGAAGGCCTTGTAAAAGAGTGGTGGCTTGTGCTCTTACTTATTATTACTTGGATTCACTTCTGGTCTATAGTGACTTTATCAATTTCATGATATGTCAGTTTAGTCCTCTTTTGAAGGTGCTCATAGAATAGCATGAGTGATGTAGACTAGGCCCGATCTTCCGAAAGGTATGATAGCATCGATTGGTGGAGACTCGACGTTCACGATCTAGGCTTCGAACCAAAACTGATTCGGACCCCCACAACCGTTACACCACTGCTTTGTTGGTTATCAACCACGCGAACGCGATTGACCTCGCCGAGAAGGCTTTCCTGCAAGCGAATCGAGAACACAAGTAAGAACGAGATAAACGCAATCTGAAATTGCAAATAAATATGAGGCTTATGATAATGAGAAAGAGTTCAAGTCTTTATTCGAAAGGACTAATCACCACAGACGAACAAGATCAAGAACTGGGGCTCTGGTTCACAGCAAGCGGCCTTGACGGCGACAATTGCAGCAAAACGACGTCTGTTTCACGAGGAAATCAAGAACTAAACAAAACCCAAACCCTAAGGAGAGCGACAGCTGCTATTTATAGAGTCTTGGGCGTCACCCCCCTGGACGTGCCCCCTAATGGGCCCAAACGCGATACACGGCCCAACGGACCCAAAGACGGTGTCGCTACACCCTGGCAGATTCTGGACGCTGACTTGTTTCGACGATTCCCGTTGATTCCAAAGGTCTTTTGACGTGAAACACTTGGATTGGGTTCCTTATCAAATTATTTTTCCAACCATATGTGGAGCGTCAAAAACGGAGTCCAGATGCATCCTGGGTGACCAGTTTAAGGCAGACTGGTCCTGGAAGCCGAGGCAGACTCGAACTTGAGTTGCTTTGGGCCTCCACCTCGGGGATTCGAACCGAATTAGCCTCGGACCTCCTTCTTGACTTGGACACCCTTGCTGGCCTCCTACCCCTCCATACCATGTGCCAAATATGGTCATATGCATGGGTGTCATGTCTTCAGCAATGAGTGCCCTACATGTTTTGTGATGTCAGTCTCATTAAAGATTTTGTACCATAATTTATAAACTTTCTTACATCTACAGATTATTATAATATGTAGATGTAACTGAAATTTCATATTACAGTAATACATGCACCTTATTGTAATATATAACTCTAGACTCATTTTTCTATTATCTATGTTGCATATTCTTCTACTCAATAGATGTGTAGTAATAAATCATGCTATTTACATCTAAAATTTTTGGGAAATCATACTTTATGTTTAAGTCTTGAAAATTTTTTGTCTGGATTTACGAATTCGGTTGTGGTTGAAAAATTTCTAACACTAAAATGGAAAACTTTAGCATTGACTAATGTAGGTACATCGACATGCATGTCGACAGGCCTATATTTTGCATTTGTTTCTGCATGCATGCTTTTATGTGTTTTTTTGTGTTTTCCATTTTTTAAATGGAAGACAGGTTCCTTTGGTTGAGGAGGAGGCAGGAAAATGTTATGGAGAGACAGAAGAAATAGGATGTAGAAAAATGTTATATGAAGAAATAGGTTACTACTGTTTGGTTAGTGCCTGTGCAACTATTGTTAGTGATGAGTGGCTGCTACAATCACTTTCGATTAAGTTTATAGTTTGTTTTAGCTTTGTTCCAAGCAATATTATCCTAAATACTAAATAGTAAACGATCAGTTACCCTTTGTTCCAAGAGAGTAGCCATTTGAGTTGTGAAATCCTATTTTAGGTATTTTTGGAAGAATCACGGCTCCAATAGGTATTCTATTATGTTTTTCAAAATAACAAGTCATCCATCCCGTACTTCTCGTTGGGTAAAAATAGCAAGCCTCGAAGGCTCGCCATCTGCATGGTGGTGTGCTAGCAAATGGATGGAGTACAGGAAACAGAGAAGCGAACCAATCTCAGCATGACATGTCAGCTTTAAAAAGTAGAAAATGAAAAATTTAGAAAGGCCGTTGCATTACTCTACTTTTTTTTCTCTCTTTTGGAGGATGTTCTATTTTAGAGAATGGCTAAACCATGGATTTTAGACTCTTATTTTACATAATCTTTTAGAGTTGCTCTTAGACGATTTTGACGGTGTTTAAAAACAGTTAAATGATCTAAGCGATTAGGTATAGTACCACTAAATATATAAATTTTTTTTGGAGGAAAACTCTGTTTTCGTAGAATGCATATAAGTGTTTACACAATTTTAAAACACCAACATCACCGCTAGGGTTGCCAACTTACATAGAAAATTTACCCTCCTGGTTCAAACCAGAGAACAAAGCTGAAACAATGACGCAAACACAAAGAAGTGCTAATCGCTATATCTAAACTCTTACAAAAGCCCTTCTCTAGTTCCAGGTTCTTAGTTCACTTTCACAAGATTTCCAGCAAGCTTCTCATTGAATTGATCTTGTCATTCAAGTATCTGACATCACCCTTCTCCAACAATCACTGCCATTTCTGTAGGAAACAAAAAAGTATTTTGTGGAAAATTTCATTAGATGATCGTGCAAACTTCTTCTCTATTCCCATTTTATTTCAGATATTCCACATGGTCCACAAAAATAGTTGAAAACATAAAGAATTTTATACGATACTCCCTCTATCCCAAAACAAGTGCTTATCTCATACTTCAAGGAGTCAACCAATCTAATGTTTGACTAGATTTATTAAAAATAGTATTATCATTTATATCTCTAAATAGGTTTATTATAAAAATATATGACATAATTAATCTAATGATATGTATTTGGTAGCATATGCATTATTATTTTTGTGTATATATTTAGTCAAATTTAATATTGTTTGACTTCTCAAAGTGCGCGATGAGCATTTGTGTGTGTGGTGTGTGTGTGGGGCGGGGGAGTAATAATCTCTTGTCTGTAAAGGGATTCGGTATTCAAAAACTTCGTAAAAGCTACCAAGACTCCTTTCACAACCTATAGCCTCGTTGAAACAAATCCGTAAAAAATCCCACTCCCTCTCAAGTCTCACATATTGAGATGCTTTGTTTTGTTTAGGTCGTTTATGCCGTTTTTTTATTGTAAATAGTCAAACTATTTAATGCACCATTTAGGATCTAAAGAACGGTTTCCACTTGCAAAACGCGGTTCAAATAATAAACACAAAACATGTTTCACGAAGAATTTGATTTGAAAATGGAGTATATCCGTATCTGCACAGTGTACTTTGTATCACGCGCTTCAATGTACTAGGCGCAAATACTGAAATACAGGACGAGAAATACTGGGCCGGGCTGGGCTGAATACTTGTATCTCGTCGTCTAGCGGTCTAGCCGGAACGGGACCCCGGCCTGCGCAGTTGGCGCCGGACCGCTTTCGCACGCTTCGCACTCCAACTCCCCTCGCTTTCTTCCCACCAGTCTCTCACCCATCGTCCCCTCTGCCTCTGGTCCTCCTTGTCCTTTGCTCCCGTCCCTTCACAGATCTCCCGCTCCCGAACCGTCCCGTCGGGGCGCCTAGGGAACTGCGTCTCGGCGGCGGCGGCGGCGTCGGCGGCGCGCAGCTGACCGGATTGAGCAGGGGATGGACGGCGGCGGCGGCGGCGGGGGGCTGGGGGGCTTCCGGTGGACCGCGGAGGAGGCGTCGACGATCGGGGGCATCGCCACGGTGTCGCTGTTGCACTCCTTCATCCCCACGCACTGGCTCCCCTTCTCCATCGTCGCGCGCGCGCAGCGCTGGCCGCTCTCCCGCACCCTCCTCGTCAGTCAGTACCCACCTCCCCTCCCCTTCCTCCCCCCCGTGCCTCGTTTTCCCCGCTTGCTGCGATTGCGGCTCGTTACTGTTTACCGCCTCCAGATCTGGTGCATAGTTTGACGTGGGTGGGCGAAGGCTAGCGCCCAATTGGTCGTGCAAGAGAGGGCCATTAGGGTTTTATAATCAGGTTGGGCTGCTCTCGGTGGTTGGTTCCCTTGGTTGGATCCGGTTGTGCATCGTGGCATTAACAAACGATGGCAGTTTTTGTGCCATGGTAGTGTGGTGGTGCCTGGCTGCTGCCTAGTGCGTATGGCATATGCTGAGTGCTGCCTGAACATCCGAATGAGATTGCATGGGCAATGGCAGCATGTTCAGGTGCCCATGCTCCCTAATCCCCATGTTCTGATTTTCTGCGTGGACGGATTTGTATGGAGATAGTAGACTGCATATGTGCTTCTGTTACCTTCCTTTCTTGGTGGAATATTGTTCCACGGTTCAGGGAACACAATTTTCTAGGGAAAGTGTGTCATGTCTTCTTCCGACTTGTGCTGATTTCATGTGTACATCCGATTGCGGTGATTGTGACAGATGGCTGTTGTTGCAGTGTTTCTTAGTAATGCAAGTAATGTCATGTGTTCTATCCACGAGCCAAGTTTGGGCAAGCAAGTTGACAAAGCTTTGTTTAGACCAGTTGCCAGCACATGCCTAAAATTGGTTCTGAATTAGGCTGTAGCAGCTTCTAAGAGAAAAGTTATAGTTGTGATCTAATCTGCCAGTGTACTAATTGCATCATATTTGTCGTGATCTCTTAAGAATTAATGATGAGTTAAATGATTCATGCACTACATCTATGTTTTATCTCATCTTGGTTCCACTGTTTTGGTTCACCCTGTTTGCTTCATCCTGGGTAGCATACTCTCTAAGAGCATCTCCAAGAGTTCCCTAAATCCCTTCCTAATCCTTGTTTTTAGTAAGATGAGAAAAAAACCCTCTCCATCAACTCCTAATCCATCCTCCTAATCTTTTAGATCTTGGGAAAAGTCACCCTGTTCCGCGTAACTTCCGAGTCGCGCGTATCTTCTCTCCCCACACGTGTTTGTTGGCCAATCTAAAGATGGAAGGGCGTGGAAAGAATAAAGAGTAGGAAAGGGTTCCTGATGCAAATGTACAAGAGAGAAAGAATATATAAAAGTGGTTAGGATAATTTAGAAATAGTATAGGATTCCTGATGTAAAATTGTCTTCTATATTTTAGGGGTGGATTATTAGAAACTCTTGGAGAATATAGAGATGGTCTTCTTTATTCCTTCCAATACTTTTTTAGGAGTTATAAAACTCCATGTTTTTGGGAAGAAAATATTGGGTACTCTTGGAGATGCTCTAAGAACTTGCAATTTCATATTCTTCATTCTTGTATTTTCTATGATTTAGTGACTAGGACATTGTTATTTTTGAAATGATGCCCTTCTTTCTATATGTTTCTTCTAAAAAAAGATTGCTAACTTCTGCAGCTGCATTTGGAGGTGTTCTTCATGTTGTTTCTACGTCTCTTCTCGGGATAACTGCAGTTACTATGGCAAATACTATAGCTGGCGAAGAAACAGTGCATAAACTTGCCTCGCTGTTGCTGATTTTTCTTGGAGGAAGTTATATCTTGTTGTTTGCCTTAGGAAAAGGTGGTCATAGCCATGCTCATAATCATCCAATGGAAAAGATGGCAGTCGCTGGTCTTGTACTTGTACCTGCATTATCACCCTGTGCAACAACTCTTCCAGTTTTTCTTGCTGTTGGCAACTCTTCCTCGATGATGATTCTTGCGATCATTGTGCTCCTCTTCAGGTCTTCACCCCCTTTCACTCCACTGATTTCCCTTTTGTTATTTTACTTGTGGCACTACCAATTACAATTGTACTATCATGTCCTTTCTTTTACGGGGTTTGTTAACTCACTAAAGTTGAAACAAGATTTAAATTATGGAAAGATGTTTTTATCCCTATCTAAATTAATGAAGCAAAAAAGTAGCATTGCTGACCCATGATCATCAGGATTACCTATGTCCTCCTCGCCTCTTAGAAGTTTCTTAGCAGCAGGATTTACTCTGTTAGGACCTATGAGCACTTTGTGTTACCTTAGCTGATACTTGGAGCACACTGAGACAAAAAGGAGCAAACTCAAGTAGAATAATATACCGATGCATTTGCTAAGCATGAACTCATAATCTCGTTTCTTTCAGTTTTCAAGATCTTCCTTTTGAGATATTTCTCTTGCTTCTTTTTAGTCATCATTTTGTTGTAGCACATATGTACAGTAGGAGTCAATTGACTGAGGGAACCAATCTCGACAGTGTTTGACGGGATCACTAGTTATCGTCATGTGCTCATGTTAAAATGATTGGCAGCTTTATTAGTGCAGCGCTCAATTTTTTTTTTATCTGTGGACTAATTCACACTTTTGTTCAACCATGGTTTGTACGGGTAAGTATTGTTAGCTGTCATTCATATCCTTCATTTTTTCTAGGTGCTTTGTTTTGAATGTGATAGTAGTTTCATGAAGTACGAGAAAGATGCTTCTTACATCGATTCTTGTTTTCTCATCCATTTCGTTTCTTCCTGCAGCACCATCACAGTGATGACATCCTTGGTGGCCCTTTCATTCTATGGTGCTAGCCAAATCAAGTTCCACTGGGTTGAGCGCTATGACAAGATCCTTGTCGGCACCGTGCTGTGCCTTGTTGGAGTCTTAACATATGTGTTCCATCATCACGATGGTGATGAGCACTCTCTCCACGAGCATGTGCAGCACCGGAAACTCGTGTCTCTCTAGATGCCTAGATACTGAAGTTTCATATGTTTGTTGTCCCCCTAACCGTCCCGCACTATGGATGCTGTATACAATCTGATTATCGACTTAAGCTGCCGCTCTGGTTTTGCTGGGCATACATATCATCTGATCAAGTGAATATATTGCCTTGTCAAAAAAAAAAGTGAATATATTGCCTTGTCAAAAAAAAAGTGAATATATTGCGCAAACAGCGTGAAGTTTGTACCGTTGTGAATTGTGATAATAGTGGCCTCTTTTTTGGCATTCTGAAATGTTTACCTTCCTACCTTTGGACACAATAAATTGTTTGTTGAAATTTCGTTTTCTTAGTTCTTTTCCTTTCCATCCATTTTGTTTTTCAAAAAAAAGTCTGTTTATATTGGGTGTAAAAGTGAAATCCAATTAACCAAATGGTGTTTTGACTGACTGTTGGCAGAAGGTGAAAGCTTAGGTTCAGTGGGCTTAGCGCAAATTCGGCCCAGTATACTACAAAGAGCCGAGACGGGCCGGGGAAGAACGCGCGGCAGGCAGAGCGGCCACGCCGCCGCCGTCGCCGTCGCCGCCGATCCCTTTCGTCTCCTGAGACCCCCGGCTCTCCCTGCTCCTCATTCGCCTTTCCTCCTGCGATCCAGCGACCGAAATCCGATCGCCTTGGCGCAGGCGGGCGATGGGCGACCACTACCAGACGCTGGGTATCCGGCGAGATGCCACCAAGGCTGAGGTCAAGGCTGCCTTCCGCCGCAGCGCGCTCCGCGACCACCCTGACCTCCACGCCGGCTCCACCGACGCGGCCGCCCGTGCCGACGCCGCGCGCCGGTTTCGCCAGGCGTCCGACGCGTACCACGTCATCTCCGACGACAGACGCCGCGCCGAGTACGACCTCCGCCTTCACGGTTCCACGTCTTCCTACGCGCGTACCTCCTCCTCTGGTTGGGCCTCCTCGTCGGCTTCCTACGGGTACGGGTATGGGTACGGCCATGGCGGCGGTTCGTGGCGACGGACGCCTCCGGGGACAGCGGGTGCCGGCGCCTCGGTGGGGTTAATTGATTGGGAATTCTTGCTGAAGGCAGTCACTCGGCGAGGCTTCCTTATCAATCTGGGATTCGCCAGGTAAGCCAAACAGGCGTCGATATCGAAAGTTTTCGTCTATCATTCGCTATTATTTCCGCCGTGCAAAAAGGGGCTTCCGGGAATGTCCATCGGTTAGTTGCTTGCAATATTTGCAAGAGGGGTTCGTCTGTAGGTTTGCTTAGTTGCGTTGTTCTTTTGATGAGTGCCAGCCCGGATTGTTTACTAAGCACACAAGACAGTTCCTGATCTAGGGAGTTCACAATGGAGCTAAATATGCAAATGTGGCTTACTATGGTTGCAGGCTATTGTTGTTTCCATTGACCATTTGTGTTCGGTCAAATGTAATGCAGGCCAGTTTCATAAGAAAACTGGAGAAAGACTTACTATGGTTGTTACAAGTTTCAGCAAACACATGCTGGGTGTTGCAAACTAGTGTTGTTCAGTGTAGTGTTTTTGCTTTCTACGAACTATTATAGTTATGGTGATCTTACTATTTTAAATCTGATACTCCTGTTGAAAACTCTTATCGATAACTATTTATTTCAGTGTACTGCTATCTGGGGTAGCTTTTCTTGATGGGAGTATTTTAGAAATTTGGAAGATGAATAACTCCGGGGTAAGTGTGTTCCATTGTGTTCCTTCATTAATTTTCACAATGTTCAAATAATCAGATTTATTCCCTTGGTATAATGCCTATTTGTCAGTATGAATTTTATTAACCGCCAATTGGTATAAGCTGTTGAACTTATAAATTGAGTAGCTAATTTGTAATTTTTGGTCCTTGTGAGGTTATGCCATGTGCTAATGGGTGATGGGCGATAGCCAAGAAATCAGCTCTTGATTGGTTTGTTAATGATAAAAGGGTCCTGCTCCTGCATGAAAAAACAATGTGGAGGGAGGTGTGATTAGAAGAAAAATTATAAAGTTCACTCATTTTGCTTTGGCAAGTTGTAGACAAGAAATGGACTGGTGAAATGACTTGTTTGATCGATGCGGCCTTCTGCTGTTGATGTTGTCATATTACAACCCAAGAGTGAAGCTGAATCTAAGCAAACCAAAAACAGTAGATTATATGATTTGCACCTTGTGGGAGCTTTGAGGACTGGGTACACCCTCTTTTTGGTCATATCTAAAATTCTAATGTGTAACAGGAATATTTTCTCTTTTTTCCTGACAGGTTGGTTAGTTATATAAATAAAAACATTACAATGCCCTAGGTTTGTGTTCCCACTACCTCCCATTGTTATTGATACTTTGTTTAAAACTATGGCATAGGCTCAGCTCTGCAAATGTTGCTCACTGTTCGTTTAAGGAAAATCTTGGCTTTTAATATAATAAAATTAAAATGTGAAACTAGATGAGTAGAGCCGCGAACATAAGATTCTTGCATTGTACTTTAGGAAGATCATTATTTGATAACATGCGGTTTATTCATTCTTATGTGATTCACATGTTCACACTTTGCTAGTAGTGAGCCCCACAGAGGCGTAGATCATGATCTGTTGCATGGTAGACAGTAAAATGATTCAAACTTTGTAACTGTACTCTGCTCCTTTTTAGATTTGACGTCAATTTCTCATTATAGTATTACTATTATAATTGGTAGCCCTCTTTTCTTTTTTGCATACGCTGAGTGGTGGACTTTAGGTACTATGTAGTCTGCACAAAGTCCTAACTAGCTACTTGAGATTGCATCAGCATGGTTACCTATGTAAGGGGCTTAACTTGAGGAGACTTTATGGCAATCATCAAGATATTGCAAACTCTGGTGCGCTTGCCGCTTATGATTGTAAGAGCTAGAATTTACTTATCACTAAATGCGAATATTGAATATGATATGACTATATCCTACCTTAGGATCCTGAAAAGTAAAATAAAAAGTCCTTGTAGATGTACTAACAATAAAACCCTCTATGAACAGTGTACTGATATTCCGGTTCTGACATGTTGAATAAGCAGTTAGATGGTAAGCCTTGAAATAATTGAGTGATTAGAAAAGCAAGATCTATATGGAAAGACAATCTGTACATGTAACTGTTGCGGGATAGTGTATGATCTCACGCTCTATTGTTGCATACTATGCCCGATGCAGTGAAATAAATGGGTGCATTTCTTACTGTGCAGAAATCATTTGACGATGCCATGGAGAAGGTCAGAAAGACGCAGAAGGGAGATACGTAGAGCCTTTCATGGTACATTAGTACATATATATACTGATGACGTCCAAACCGATGTGCATATTGTTGTCCAGATCCTGATGCTTACTTTGTAACACGTATAGTTCTGAACAATTTTTGTATCATGAGCTTGTGCTTGATCCCTGATTCTTTTGCTGACGAAAAGAGGTGACTGTTGAATAAATGGCTGTAATTCACGTACGTTTCGGGGACAGCTACATGGTTGCAGTGTTGCTATTGTTCATAGCAAAGCGGGAAATAGCAATAGATTTCAGCTGTACATCTGACAATGTTTAGGTTCAGTCGGGAACCCAGCCTACTCTCGTCGCCCTATGTTACTTGTTATTAGCTCTGGGTATGAAAATTAAGGCCTTTTTTTTTTAAATAAATTTATTAGTCAAATTTAAGATAACTTGACTAAGCACTATTCTAAAATTGCATTTTTTGGAGGGACGGATAGCTAGCTTAGCAGCCCAGAAACATGGAACATGACCACATTCCTCGTTTTTGACAACATTCATATTCCCGTCATGAAACATTTACGTTCATATAATACAAAAAACATATAATGTATCGATTCCCATTTTTGTTCCCGTTTCATGTTCTCGTTTCCTTTCAGGAATATGGCAGCTAAGATCACTAGCACTATAGTACTACTCCAGCATAACCATTTTCCATTTAATTGCACATGTGTGTTCCAAGAAGTTAAAAATAATTTGATGTTTGTAGCTGAAAATGTTCAACACATTCCCTTTTCCTTTTGTTCTCGTGAACTCGTTCCAGGAGTTCCTATCTAGTGGTTAATGAATTGATGCTTGTGCTTAGACAGGCAATGTGCGATTTTTTTTATTTTTAACACTTTTTAAACTATTTTTAATTCTAACACAGTTTATTTTGTTTTTTTTTTCAAAAGTAACACTTTTAGGTGCGCCTGTTTGCATGGCGCGGCAAATTCATGCTGCCGCGCCATGCATGGCGGCGTGGCATGGGGCGGTCAACGGCCGCGGTGACCGTTGACGTGGCGGGGCCGACGCGCCATGCATCATGGCGCGGCGAGGCTTTACTTACCCATTGCGGCGCTGGCTCCCTCCCTCTGTCTGTCTGCCCAACTCGAGGTGAGGCCGCTCGCGGCGCCCACGTCATTGCCTCCCGGCTCCCCCACGGCCGGCCGCCGACTTTCCCTCCCTTGTCGGCCCCCTCCCTACCTTCCTCGAAGCTTCTCCTCGGCCTTGTCAAGGTAATGAAGCTCATCGGCCTCCACGGTGGATCAAAGGATTTGAATGAGTAGTTAGGGTATAGAGGAAAATATGAGTTCGTTAGAACGTTGGATTGAAGAATTAGGATTAGGATTGCCAATGTTAATATTAATTGGTTAGTTAAAATTATGATTACTATGTATTCAAAGGTCAATTTTTATATGAATTTTTCTTGTTTGAGTTTGCATCTCAACTTTTATATGTGAATAAATATATGGACACACTGTTGATGTATCAAATTTTATTTTTTAGTGTCCAAAGTATAATTTTTATATAGTTTGCATGTTTACATCTAAGATAGAGTTTGCACCAAAGTGTAGGTTATATTTTATTTGTTGTAATGCAAATGGTTCTCATTGACATTAATTTGTGATGTTTTGATTTTTGTTTGTTAAATTACAACCGTTTTGTTAGATGCAAGACATGTAACGGGATGAGTTTTGGCGAAAACGGGGTTGTCCTAGAGAATTATACCCCGACGCGTCTAGCAAAGATGCCCTCGTCCCTCCTGACCTCCCTGTCCCTAATTGTGATTGTAGTTTCCCGGCCGATGTGTTTCAATCGAGACATCCAGACACAGCGACGCGTTGCTTCTACACATGCAGTCGTTTTAATATAAGTAATTATTTCCACTATCTTTTTTTCTTCATTTGTGTAAGTAGGCTACTAATATTTTGTTGGAATCTTGTTGTATAGGCCTATGAGAGGTGCTTTTTCTTTCAGTGGATCGACGGTGCAGACAAGTTTGATCTTAGGTACCTTCTTTTCAACGATTGGTGTAGAGAGAGACATCCACGTGAGCACTTCGAGCGGTGGGTTCCACCCCCTAACCCCCCGCCAATGATGGCTAAGGAGAAGCACCTAGCCGTAGTTAGACGACTCGAGGAACCTCCTCTGTGCGAATGCGGAGATCGAGCTATGATAAACCCTAAGAATACATTGGAGTTTGTATGTCCGAACAAGCACGAAGTAAGTGGAAAGTGTATCTGTTTAAATGTTTCTCTCTATATGTGTGCGTGTACTAATGTATTCTCTTATAGCGTTATGGATTTGTGAAGTGTCGTTTCAATGAGTGGCTCTACGATCCTAAGAATCAATGGCCGAAGCCACCAAAGGCAAAGGAAAAGAAGAAAGAAAGGTTAATTTACAAAGCACCTCCAGTCATATGCGAATATGATGTTAAATCCAACTACGGTCCAGTCCCTTTAGAGTTTGGAATATGCCATTATTGCAGCCATATGGTTGACTATGATGAGGTTGGTTATTTTTGTGGTAAACATAAAATCGTATTTTATTTCTTTTGCTAAGACATATATGATATATTTTTTCGTTTGAACAGAGCACTAGGAAATGCAGGTGAGAATGTTATGATGGTCAAACTAAGTTCTTAGATGAACTGAAGGGGAGGCAAGTAATTACATAGAAGAGGGGATATGGACCTGACTACGTCAATCTATTTATTAAACATCATAAAAAGAAGATGCGTGAATTTGCTAGACATCGCGATATTCATAACCCAATTGATGTTAGGCTTGACAAATGATGGTTGGAGAGACGGAGGGCGTTAGAGGAGGAGAGGGCAAGGAAGGAGGCAAGGAAGGAGACAAGAGTATAGATGCAGGTCTTGAATGACCATATTGTTGCATTATGTGCCTGTGAGTGCTTGAAAGCTTTTTTTTATTTTCATTGCCTGATTTTAAATGTATTATAATCGCGTTGCTAACTAGTTGCATTTTATACATGAAGGGATTAGAAGCAGCAAGGACCATGCCATAGTGGTGGCCCGTGCAAGGTATGAGGAAAAGAAGTTAGATGAGCACAGAACGCGAGCTGGTCGCACTGTACAATCTCTGATTGTGTTGGCCGATGATGGGGATGAGGATGAGGACAACACTGCCAGGTTGAGCGATCTCATCGCTCTAGTGGAGGCGGGCTTGCAGGCGGAGGAGGCTGAGGAAGACACTGGCAGACTTAGCGAGCTTATTGCTCAAGCAGATGCGGGCTTGCAAGCGGAGGAGGACGTGTTATTCTCTTAGGCCGCAGAGGCCGTAGATGAAATAGAGGCTGCTTACTATAGGCGACATAAAGATCAAGGAAATGCAGGTGAGCCTAGCCACATGATCTAGATGGAGGAGGACACGTTCTTGACTTAGGCCACAGAGGCCACATGTGAAGCGGAGGCAGCTTACTACAGGTGACAGGCAGATCAGGGCAATGCAGGTGAGCCTAGCCACAACAACGAGGTAGTGGTAGAGGACTGGTACTCGAACGACGAGTTGCTTACTTAGTATGTTTCAGACCGAGGATTGGTAGAAGTGTGGTAGAGGATTGGTACAGGTGTGCTAGTTCAATGCTTTAGATTTGGTATTTGTATTGTAGTAGAACTTTCTCAGTGCCGCATTGTGTTTCATTTGAACTATTTATGTATTGTACCCATGTAACAAACACTGTTCAATTTTTGTAACGAACATTGTGTTATCTCATAAAACTTTCACCACAAAAAATGTTATTACAATGCTGCAATTTGCATGTATTTGTTATGTTCTCGGTATATAATGCTTTTGCTTTTGTTATTGTCACACATTCGGGTATTACTTTTGGGTCTTAGTGTGTCTCATTGTGCCTGCTAGCATTAGGCGACAGATGCTTGGTGACTGTGGTAGAACCATCCGAAATAACTCACTTATGGATGCACTTATCTTCCACTAGACACTAAGCACCCCGAAGGTGAGCTACATCAGGCATTCCTATCGAGCACACCCTAAGGGAGAACCCAAAAATCCACATTTTCAACAGGATCATAAATGGGAGAATAAAGCTTACAACATTTTAGCCATTCTTACATCACTTTTCGTGCAACATCAGAGTATAATATCTATTGTTTATAACAGCGGGATATAACCATGTTATCAGAGTTTCAGCGGAAATAAAATCATTTAATGACAAGTTAAACATTAACATGAGGATCCGTTATATACATCATAATATGTTATAAGTTTTTCCATTGTAAAACATTTTGAGTGGAAGTTTCAAATAAACTCTATGCCCGCAACGTTAAGGAAATCCTCGCTGAGTCCACCAAAAGGTTCCCAGACACAAGTGTCAGCTCTAACATCCACCTGTCACCTGCAATAGGGCAGAACAAACTTTGAGTACTCAATTGTACTCTGCAAGACTTACCCATCAGGAGAAAAGAAAAGACTCCAAGGATATGCAAGGCAATTTGGCTTATGGATTTATTGCATCTGCAGGAGCATTACTAAATGTGCGCCCTTATATTTAATTTCATTAGCAGTCGTCATTAGTTCATTAACTAACCATTCTAAGTAAGCACATGTGCTACTTTCAAGCAGGTGGTAAGCAATTAGAACTATTTTATCATCTTTCATATTCTAGTTCTTACCATGGTGCTAGATCGTAGCCAAGTCATACTGTATCACACAGCGATTCACGAATCAATGTATCCCAGCTGGGTACCCCAAAACACATGCCCCGCTTGTACCTCAGGCACAAGCAGGATCAACCCACCACTCTCCTATCAAGGGGTTCAGGTCCCCGTCCAAACTTGGACTCTAAGCCCCCACACCTGAGTCCTAGACTCAGTGTGGTGCTTAGACCTCCACCATCCCCACCTCCAATTAGTCGACCCAGAAAGAGTCAGAACCCATGACAAGAGAGCAACGAGTCTTCCCGCCCCATAAGCAAGTATGTGCTCAGGGTAATAAGTCTGTGACCTAACTAGAATCCAATGCAACGGACGGTCCTCAATCAACACAGGCGGCACAATTGCAATCCGAGCCTCGTTCGAATGCCAAACCAAGTCCAGATCCAAAGTACCATTCTGCCCGGCCTCCCATTTATCATTCATATATATATATATATATATATTCCATGTGATAGTAATATAATAACAACAATAATATATTTCCTATCTCTTGCGAGTGACAGGCAATCACTCGACTTCTACCGAAGTCCTGTAGCATAACAATCTACACGATCCTGTCCTACTAGTAAGACTCCGAGGATAAGGATATATATATGCAAGTGGGTTTTTATTCAACTCCTTAAAACTTAATGCACAAACATAAAATAAAGTTCAGAATAATAGGGATTATGCACCGGGGCTTGCCTGGGTAAGATATAACCAAGTTAGCTTTCATCTTGGTGGCATGATCATCAAGTCACCGTCTGCTTCCGCTACTCCCGATGACTCCACGATCCAACATCGCTCCTATCACGAAATACGTGGATGCAACGCAGGGACGTAAATAATCAACGGCAACCACAACTCTAAAATACTAAGCCTTGTATCCACATGGTCAAGTGAGGCTCGTTTTCAGAAAATGTTATTGTTCTACAAACCCCCAATTATTTTTGACATTTGATTGATTAAATATATATTTTTGTACTAGGGCTCATTTAGTTACATTAACAAACTAATTCTTATAGAGCTACAAAAATTACAGTGAGCACCTAATATTGTTAAAAATCTACTGTAAAAATTTCAGGGCCAGTACTACTACCACTTCATCACAATAATTCCTACAAGTTCATGTTTTGACAATATTAAGCACCTCCAATTAATTATATAGCTCCTAAGAATATTATAAAACTATGTGAATAAAATATACTAGCCGATAGATCATGATTTTAGGAACCTAACAAAATTAGTTTCACAATTTTTTGGTTAACTACACAATTTTATATTGAATTTACAAGTTTACCTTAGAAACTAAATTAGAAAATACATTAGAAAAAGGAAAGGGTCGACAGCGACCCTTCAGGCCCAACAGTCCAGCATGGCGTGGCTGCGTGCGCGCCGTGGTGGCCTAGCAATAGCCCAAGGCCGAGGCGCCTGCGCGTGACGGCGGCTTTGCAGAAAACCCCCGTGCTTCTACATAATAACATGACTATTATGAGAACTATTCCTACCATCAGTAATCTAGCAATTATACCCTATGATGTCTTCGCCTTTACCACGGGTAGGTCCCCAGGATCCCCGTGTGCGCTGGCGCAGCGGTCGATGACACAAGGCAGTTACGCCAGGCAAACTAGGCTCGATACGACAGAAGTGAGTGTCCGACCACCATCTATAGCTAAACGTGCAAGGATGGGTGGTGGTTTGGAACTCGGAGACGCCCTATCATGGGCTGTAGCGGTGAGCGACGATCTGTGGTGGTGACGCGACTGTTCTGGTGAGCCTACGCCCTCACAGAAAGGTAGAGATGGCGGAGGAGCATATGTAGTTCACTGTGGTGTATGCCCTACTGATGGTTGAAGCTAGAGGGTGCTGCGGCGGTCTAGCCACTAGCAACCGAGCGGGGTAGCGGCGCTCTGCGATGGACACCGGCGCGTCACTCCACCGACGATGAGCACCCTAGCCAAAATAGTGCGAGCAGTGGATAGAGGGAGTCAAGGCGAGCTCAAGGTTACGATCAATTGAACAGCTACCACGCCTACATGCCTTACCACCAACCTTCTGGTCAGCGCGGCGCACATGACCGGTGGCAAGCAAAAACACTAATTTGCCGATGGGTAGTGACCGACCGGGATTGAGGGTAAATGGGCGTCTAGCTGACTACCTATGCTACTCACTGGTATGAGGAATTGGACTGAGAAGCCTTGAGCTAGGCGAATTGAAGGAGCAGAGAGCGTGGGGCCTCGAATGCGACAGTTACTCTAACCACGTGCTGGCGTGGCACTACCGATATACACAACCCGTCTTCTCCTCCCTATCTCATAGGCGAGGTGGTATGCACTGTTGTGGCAGTAGAGGTAGATGGGATGAGTAGCTAGGATCACGCCACGGGACATAGCAATGGCACGGCGGTAGGTGAGGTGCATGGCTGAGAGCGCGTGTGCACGAGAGGGCGGCTACGACCAAGACACACGGCTCGGCATGGTAGAGGAACTAGAGGGTAGAGCGACTGCCATGCTGACCTAGCAACAATGGCTGCAACCATGGCTCGACCCATGCATGGCTCGGTAGCCAAAGGGTGGTACGTGGACGACAGTGGAAACCTAGCCGTAGCCGACCGGAGCCAGACATCGTGATGCCAAGGCGCTACGTGGCATGACCCGAGCGCATGAGCTGGCTAGCAGTAGCAGGCCAGCCATGGCATGAGCCTGGCACCAGCAGCGCCCACGCATGCAGTGTCCGTGAACTCAGGCCGAGAGGTATCAACTGGTGCCATGCACGTATTTTAAAGCGAAGCAAAAGCCGCTAACGATCATGATCGAGGCTCAATTAATTCCCCTCACCTAAAGTCGATACTAACACCCAACTAACAAAGCAAACCTCATGTCCAGAGAGCGACCAGAGGGGGAGATACAAGGATGCCTACTTGGGTTCGTCGCTAGAGTGCCGGTTCACGAACAGAGCGCCAACAACGCGTTCTAACGAAGTTTGGGCAATTTTAGAGCGGACAATGTGACATCCAACACAATGTCAACCTATGCCATGCTCAAGCACCCACTTTGATGCAATCAACAATACCAAAATGTGCAACTAGTGTTTAAACATTTTTGTTAGAAATTAAATGTCAAAATGGCATTGTCTTACTACTTTTCCATACTAGGAAAGCTAAGGGTTTCAATTGAGGTTAAGTAACCATTAACTCTTTTATCACAATTTTAAATAGATCTAAACCTTGTTAACTTCAACCAACAAATACTTCATGCAATAGTCCATACCTTATACTAACTCATATGAAAGCATCTAGGCCCCTAGTTGGGTTTCGGTGATTAATGACGACATGAGATTACTATGACTAACGTGTGTTTTGCAGAGGCAAATTAAGTTTGATCATGGTAATGACAATTGATTGGGCAATTATGGTTTTCATGCCCCCGTCAATGGAAATCATTTTCGATTTTCAAAGAATGGACGACAAGGTTAAGGACGGACTAGTTCTAAGTGTCGTTTGGTGTTGGAGAGACACTTAGAGTAGTTTAGGACTTTGTTTTTCCTTTGTCCATACTATTAAGGGGGTATGGACTAGTAGCTTGACCTAGGTGAGTCTAGTGGGTTAGGTGTGGTGCACACTTGTCAAACCTAGCACTAGGTAGCTCAGGAAGAGCCCTAAGATCAATTGGAGTCAACTTCATTCACATAGGATTTTGAGTTGGAAGTGAATGGAGGGTCAAATGACTAACCGGACGCTGGTCTGGTTATGGCTGGCCAATAAAGGGTGAGTCCAGTCAGTTCATTTGATCAACTACAGTCATCTGGTACTAACCGAATGCTAGGTGGAGGAGCACCGGACGCTAGGGTGCCTGTGTTCGGTCAACTCCAGAGATGTTCGAAAGAGGCTTTTTCTTGACCAGACATGTCCGGTGTGTGCTAACTGGACGCTGGTCAGAGTCCAATCAATCTACTATAGTCGTCTAATACTGACCGAACGCTGAGTGGAGGAGCACCGGACGCTGGGGTGCTTGCGTCCGATCGACTCCAGTAAGGTTCTAGAACGTTTTTTTCTTGACTAGACACGTCCGGTTGATGCAGACCGGACACTGGTCAGAGTTTGGTTAGAGCTTAATGGCTCTCTCTGACATAGTGGTGGGTACAACTGACAGGAGCATCTGGTCACCCTGACCGAAGCATCTAGTCATCCTACAGAATGCTGACTCAGCCTCCAAACGTTATGTTTTGAATGAAGGGGTATAAATACTTACTCTACTCGTCCATAGGAGGTTTCTTGCCCATTTGTTCAGCTGAGAAACACCTTTGGAGTGCAAGGGAGAGCAAGAGCCTAGTGAGGTGATTGAGATTTGATAATCCAAGATTAAGGACCTCATTAGTGGATTGGGAGTAGCAAGTGTGCATCCACCCTTCTCATTAGGCTTGTCTTGGTCAAGTGAGAGTTTGTGCTTGTTACTCTTGGTGATTGCCATCACCTAGATGGCTCGGTGACGATTGGGAGCTTAGTGATCATCCGACAGAGCTTATGGATGACCCAAGTCATGTTGTGAGCGGTTGTGGGTGATTCACCACGACGAAGTGTTAAAGAATCAGCCTATAGAGAGCACTTGGTCCTTACACGAATCAAGGGGAGCTACACCCTTAAGCAGGTGCTCCAACGAGGACTAGTAGGGAGTGACGACTCTCTGATACCTCGAAAAAACATCGTCGTGTTCCTTTTCCTCTCTTTACTTTGAGTATTTACATTTGTGCAATTTATTTCATATCTTTACATTCCTAGAATTGCCATGCTAGAGTAGGATTAGAACCTAGGGTGCAAAACTTTTGTGTAGGAGAACAATAAAAACACATTCTAGGCATAAGGGGTGAAGTGGGCTAAGTATAGGACTTGATTATTGCAAAAATTTAGAATTAGCCCAATTCACCCCTCCTCTTGGGCATCTTGATCCTTTCAATTGGTATCAGAGCCTCGTGCTCCCTAAATTAGGCTTAACCGCCTAGAGCAAGATGTCCCACGGAGATGGACCCCTCCTATCTTTGAGGGGGATGATTTTCCTTATTGGAAAATTTGCATGGAGGCATATCTAGAGGCTTTAGATGTTGGAATTCTTAGAGCCGCCTCACAAGGCTTCCCAAAACTTAAGGATCCCACCAACCTTCAAGGCAATGAGGTTAACTACGAGAAATGGAATGCAAAGGCTAAAAACACCCTCTTTAGAGGCCTTTGCAAGGATGTCTTTAACCGTGTGTAGAACCACAAAGACGCACATGCACTATGGTCAGACATTTGTGCGCTCCATGAGGGAACCAAGAGTGAGCGTGAGGAACACTACCACCTTATGATGTAAAACCTTAATTCATTTGAGATGCTTCCTAGAGAAAGTACCAATGAGATGTATTCACGCTTGAATATTCTTGTAGAGGAAGTCAATGGGCTTGGACTCACATAAATGCAACCCTTTGATGTTGTAAGAAAGATCTTGAGTGTCCTCCCCATTGACAAATATGGGCATATTATGATGGTGCTTCATCAAAGTGATCTTTCCACCGCTACACCAACTCAAATATTAGGGAAGATCAATGCACATGGGATGTACATGCACAGCACTCCACAAGATGGCTCTTATTCCACTAAGAAGAAAGATTTGGCATTCAAGGCTAGCCAAGAGAAGAGGGACAAAGCAAGAGTTGATCATGATAGCTCAAGTGATGATGAGATTGATGATGTAAGTCTTGCTCTCATAGTGAGAAGAACTATCAAGATGCTCAAGAAGCTAAAGAAGAATGGTGTCAAGTTTAATGTCAAGAAGAAGAAATTCTTCACTAGTGATAGAAGGAAGCCCATATCCAAAATGGATTGCTATAATTGTGGAGAACTTGGTCATCTAGCTCATCAATGCCCCAAACCTAAGAAAGACAAGTACAAGAAGTACAAGGGCAAGAAAGATGATTCAAGTGATGAAAATGATGATGAGAAGAAAAAGAACAAGCCATACAAGAAGAAGGATGGCAAGAAGAAGGAATTTCACAAGAAGAAGAAGAATGTCAAGGCATACATTGTTGGTGATTGGCTCACGGATATTGAATCATCAAGTGGCTCATCCGATGATGAAAGTGAGAATGAGAATGAGAAGGTGGCTGCTCTTGCGATTGATTCTTCACTATCTTTACCGACACCGCTGCCGTCATCCTCTACACACCTATGCCTTATGGCCAAGGATGAACAAAAGGTACAAAATGATGATGATAGTAGTGGTGATGATAATGCTAGCAATGATGAAAGTGGTAGTGATAGTGATGAAGAATTTGAATCACCTTCTTATGATGATCTTGTCAAGTTGCTAAACCAATACACTAAAATCATTGTAAAGACAAGAGCTAAAAATGAAAATCTAGAACTTGAGAAGGACCCACTCTTATCAAAGTATGACATAGCCGAAAAAGCTAGTGTTGAGCTTAGAGAAGAAAATAAAATTATGTCATCCAAACTCAAGGAGCTCAAATCCTCTAAAAAGAAGCTTAGAGAAGAACATGATAAACTTGAGGGGATACATAATGAGCTCACCACTAGTTGCAATTTGCTAAAGGAAGAGTACACCAATCTCAAGATTAATCATGACAATCTTGTTCTTTCTCATGAGTTATTATTCAATAAGCCACATGATGCTACTAACAATGTTGTTAAGATTGATATAGCTACATCATGTGATGACTTGATTATTGAGAGCATTGAGCAAGGTTCTAGTAGCAAAGGTAAGAAAGTGGTTGAGTCCGACAACTATGATGATTATGTCAAGCTCAAGAATGAGAATGAAAAGCTCAAGGAAGATCTTGAAAAGCTATCAACCACCAACACAATTGTAATAAAGAATCTTGACAATGATAATGATATAGCTCTTGAGAATGAGATGCTTAAAGAAGAGAACAAGAGACTCAAGATGGTGAAAAATCATGATGAACTTAAAGAAGAAAACAAGAAGCTCAAGTTGGAGAAAGAACATCTCAAGACCGGTTTGAGCAACTTCACAAGAGGCCAATATCTCCAAAGTGAGCTACTCATGAACACCATGATGAAGATGAATAGAAGTGGTATTAGGTACTTGACAAATCAAGAGAAGAAAGCTCAAGCTCAACATCAACAACAATACAAGGCAAAGCCTAAGCCAAAGAGATGTTTTGAGTGTGGACAAGAAGGTCACTTTGCTCATGAGTGTCAAACTACACCACCACAACCTTTACCCAAGCATGCTAGACCCTTTGCTTTCAATGCTCACTACATGCTTAGAAAGGATTCTAGTGGAAAAATGAAAGTCATGTTCTTAGGCCCACCCAATAAGAATAGGCCTAAGCAAATTTGGGTTGCAAAGTCACTAGTTGAGAAAGTCAAGAGCCCCCATCAAGTTTGGGTCCCTAAACAACAAGCTTGATCTCTTGTGTGTAGGTGAACTACAAGACTGGTGGAAGTCATTGGATTATTGATAGTGGTTGCACTCAACATATGACCGGTGGTCCTCATATGTTCACCTCACTAGATGAAGAAGTAGATGGTCAAGAAAGGATTACATTTGGTGATAATTCAAATAGCAAAGTTCAAGGATTGGGCAAAGTTGCAATATCAAATGATCATTCAATATCAAATGTGCTATATGTTGCTTCATTGAGTTTCAACTTGCTATCCGTTGGTCAATTGTGTGATCTTGGTTTTCAATGCTTGTTTACCGAGAAGGAAGTGGTTGTATCAAAGAAAGATGATGATCAAGTTATATTCAAGGGTTTTATATACAACAACCTATATCTAGTGGATTTCACCTTTGAAGATGCAAACTTGAAGACATGCTTATTCACCAAAACATCACTTGGATGGCTATGGCATAGAAGACTTGCACATGTTAGGATGAGCTCACTCAAGAAGCTAATGAAGAATGAATTGGTGAGAGGTTTGAAGGATGTGAAGTTTGAAAAGGACAAGCTTTGTAGTGCATGTTAAGCTGGCAAGCAAGTTGCAAACACTCATCCAATAAAAGCTTTCATGTCAACAACAAGAGTGTTAGAGCTTCTTCACATGGATCTATTTGGACCAACAACTTACAATAGTTTGGGAGAAAATCTCTATTGTCTTGTGATAGTTGATGACTACTCTAGATATACTTGGGTCTTCTTCCTTCATGACAAGACCAAAGTGGTCGCATGTTTCAAAAAGTTTGCCAAGAGAGCACAAAATGAATTTGAAGTGAAGCTCAAGAAGATAAGAAGTGACAATGGAAAAGAATTTGACAACACAAACATTGAAGCATATTGTGATGAAGTAGGGATCAAGCATGAGGTCTCCGCAACATACACTCAATAAAATGGTATAGTAGAGAGAAAGAACAGAACACTTATCACACTTGCAATAACAATGCTTGATGAGTATAATACACCCGAAGCTCTATGGGCAGAAGCTATTAACACCACATGTAACACCTAGGGAAGTTCCAAAGTCAGTGTTTGGTTGTAAATGCTACATCTACAAGAAGCAGCAACACCTAGGGAAGTTCCAAAGGCATTGTGATATTAGTTTTCTTATTGGTTACTCATCAAAGTCCAAAGCATATCGGGTATTTAATCATGCCACCAGCTTGGTTGAAGAAACATATGATGTGGAATTTAATGAATCTGATAGCTCCCAAGGAGCACATGAGAATCTTGATGATGTAGGTGATGAACCATTGAGGGAGGCCATGAAGAACATTTCGGTTGGAGACATCAAGCCCAAAGATTATAAAGATGATGTACAAGTGATTGATCCACCTTCTTCATCAAATGTGCCACAAGATGATGATAAAGATAGGAGAATAGAAAATGAAGATACTCATGTCTCCTATGATCAAATGGTGGCACAAGCTTAAGATGTTGATGCTCCACAACCTCCCCCTCAAGTGGTTGATAGAAGAAATTCACCCCTACTATAAACACATCCACAAGATCTCATCATAGGGAGTCCTTCAAAGGGTGTAATGACTCGCTTTCAAAAACTTGCTTCATTTATTGAACATCACTTGTTTGTTTCTTGCATTGAGCCTACAAATGTAGAAGAAGCTCTTCAAGATCCGGATTGGATAAATACCATGCATGAAGAGTTGAACAACTTCACCTGCAATGAAGTTTGGACACTTGAAGAGCGACCACAAGGTGCAAGAGTCATTGGAACAAAGTGGGTGTTTTGCAACAAGCAAGATGATCAAGGCATTGTTGTAAGGAACAAGGCAAGACTAGTTGCAAAGGGGTTCTCTCAAGTTGAAGGGTTGGATTTTGGAGAGACCTTTGCACCAGTTGCAAGACTTGAAGCCATTCATATCCTCCTTGCATATGCATCGCATCATGAAATGAAATTATATCAAATGGATGTTAAAAGTGCATTTTTAAATGGCTTCATAATTGAACTAGTCTATGTTGATCAATCTCCCGGGTTTGAAGACCCTAGATATTCTAATCATGTTTATAGGTCGTCCAAGGCGCTATATGGGCTCAAGCAAGCCCCAAGAGCTTGGTATGAATGCCTTCAGGATTTTCTCATTGTGAAGGGCTCACCATTGGAAAGGTTGATGCCACACTATTCACCAAGAAGCTTGATGGAGAGATCTTCATTTGTCATGTATATGTTGATGATATCATATTTGGCTCATCAAATGAAGATTATTGCAAAGAGTTTAGTGAATTGATGTTGAAAGAGTTTGAGATGTCGATGATTGGAGAGCTTACATTCTTTCTTGGTTTTCAAGTTAAGCAAATGAGAGAAGGGATTTTCATCTCTCAAGAAAAGTATACCAAGGACCTTCTCAAGAGGTTCAAAATGGATGAATGTAAGCCAATCAAGACACCTATGCCATCAAATGGAAATCTCGACCTAGATGAGGGAGGTAAAACGGTTGATCAAACTCTCTACCGCTCTATGATTGGTAGCTTGTTATATTTGACTGCATCTAGGTCCAACATCATGTTTAGTGTGTGTATGTGTGCTAGATTTCAAGCTAATCCTAAGGAAGCTCATTTAGTTGTCGTTAAAAGAATCTTTAGGTACCTTAAGCACACACCAAGCATTGGTCTTTGGTATCCCAAAGGAGCTAGATTCCAGCTAGTTGACTATTCTGATTCGGATTATGCCGGTTGCAAAATTGATAGAAAAAGCACATCCAGAGGGTGCCACTTGCTTGGTAGATCACTAGTGTCTTGGTCCTCCAAGAAGCAAAATTGTGTGGTTTTGTCCACCATAGAGGAGGAATACATTGCCACGGGTGCTTGTTGTGCACAAATTCTTTACATGAAGCAAACTTTGCTAGACTATGGTGTAGTTCTAGAAAAGGTACCTCTTTTGTGTGACGATGAGAGCGCCGTAAAGCTTGCTAATAATCTGGTTCAACACTCTTGCACCAAGCACATAGATATCCGCCATCATTTTCTTGGAGGTCATGTTATGAAAAATGATATATCACTAGAAGATGTAAGGACCAAAGATCAATTGGTGGATATTTCACTAAACCGCTAGATGAGGCTACATTTTGTCGGTTGAGGAATGAGCTAAATGTGCTTGATTTTAGTAACTTCCCAAAAAATGAGCTTGTGTTGTCTCTTGCATTGCATTGTAATTTAAAACATGTTTAATCTTTAGTAATGCATTTAGGGCTGGTCTAACATGGTTAAGATAACCGCCGAAAAGCGTGTGAAGAAGCTTAACCTTGGATCAAACTTGACAAACAACTAGACTTACTTTCAAGTATTGCATTGCATGTGCATGTGTGTTGCTTTGTTGTTTCTTTTTAGTTATCTTTTGAGCACCCACTGTGTTTATTCACAAATAGAGAAAGCATTTGAAGCTTCTATTGATTCTAAACCCTATTGTGTGGTCACATGGTGCTCCTCGCCCCTTTTATTGCCTATTTTCTTAAAAAAAATTATAGACTAAGGAAAAATACTTTGAAAATTTTGAGGGCTTGAGAGAGGTCTCTCACATCAATCCTAATTAGTGTTTATTTGTATTTCATAGAAGTTGGGACTTGATTGGGAAAAGGCAGCGCGAAGGAACTTTGAAGATTTGCTAAAAAATGGTGATCGAACGCTGCACCGAACTCTAGTTCTAGCATTCGGTCAGTTCACATGAGGTGAATAGATGCAGCACAGGAGTGACCGAACACTAAACAGTGTTCCTCCAGCATCCATTGTGAATATAGCCCTACGTTCGGTCAAACAAAGAAGAAGAAGTAAGGATCGACCAGACTTTGTTGTGCGTCCAATCATGAGGCACCAAATGCATCTAGTCATGACTTGAGGGGTTTTGGAGCTCTCTATTGTCGACCAGACTCCGGGTGGTAGCATCTGGTCATTGCCATCGGTGCGTCTGGTTGGTTGAATCCAAATGGATCCAATTCTCCTTTCCTTGTCTATCATGGGGGGCCAACATATATTTCATCCTTTCATGCCATACTGCTCCTGCTCCTGCCCTAGCCGACACGCCGACTTCACCTGTGCCTCTACCACCGCACCCACGCTCGCATCTCCGGCCACCACACCCGCACTCGTATCCACCGCTCTACCGCGCTGCTCTGCTCCACCGTGCCCACACCTGTGCCTCCACTGCCGCACTTGCGCCTGTGCCTCCACCGTCGTGCCTACACCACGCCCACGCCATAGTGTCCACGCCGCCTTACTCTCTTCGTGCCATCGTGGCCCATACCATCGTGCAGCCCGAGGACCCAAGCCGCCTGCGTCGCGCCACCACATGGGTCTCATCTATGCCGCCATCCACTGTGCCACCGAGTCTCCTCGGCCTCTGCACCACTTCGTGTCACCCAACCCTAACCCTAGGTGTAATATTGCCGATCCTGAGTGGTGCCCCGTGATCCTCTCCTTTGCTTGTTGGTCGTCGAATCATTGAATTTTATCAGGTAGCAAGCCATCGATTTCAATTTCTCATCTACTGCTCTTGTGGTTGATTTGACAGTGGCAGTTTTACTCGGGGCCAAGCCCACGTGTATGGATTGAGGCCAAGCCTCACAAGTGTCAGTTGGCAGTTGTTTCTTGTCAGTGGCAGTGTTTCTCATCAGCTTCTAAGTTGGCATGCTGCAAGAATGCCAGAGGTGGTCCCAGTGATGAGGATCCAAGGCCTCTGCCTCGCTTGATTGCTCAGCAAAAAGGAAAGGCGAAAACGATTACAAAGAAGAAGCACAAGAGAGATGATGTTGAGGCAGAGAGAGCAGTAGCAGTGGTAGCCGCCACAGAGCATGCAGAGAAAGGTGGAGCTGGCAGTGGCATTTGCATAGACAACCAGTTGTCACCAGCTTAGAGGGCTACCATCGAGAGGATTGAGACTTGTCTTGGTAGTCCACCCGGGACTGTCATGCTTGGAGGACGGTATGTTTCTTTAGATGAGAGTCAGACTTAGGGGGAGACTAAGCAGTAGATATAGTCAGTAGAGTAGACAGAGGATGCTTAGTAGGGAGAGCTAGTTGAGGAGGTAGAGCAGGCAACATAGCCACAGCTTCGATGCTCTAGCCGTACATGTACTCAGGTGTCACCAAGGCCTCAGACATAGAGGCGGGGCTCTTGTCCACCTCCTAGGCCATAGGGTCTGCCTTCGGTGGTTCACCTTGACCTAAGGGCAACTACAGCTAGACAGGTGCAACAGCTACAGTTTGTTCAGTTTGAGGATTGGTTTCCACCAAGGCGGGATGAGCGTGCATCAGAGCACTTCTACACCGTACTGTAGGAGGATTTCTATAATACATATCTCAATAGTGGTGTTGCTTTTAGATCTCAGTGGGTCTGCCCCATAGAGTCTTTAGTTGTAGCTGTAGGTGAGCAGATCCATCCTTGTCTCTCTAATCTGTAGGGTTGATAGATCTTCTTGGACGAACAAGTCACTATGTTCCGTCATGGGTTCATGAGTTCTACTCCTCTTTGTGAATTGACCTGAGACATAGGTTTATTCACTTTGCTTTCAAAGGCCGTGACTATAGGCTCTAGAGCTTGAGGGTTAGAGAGATACTGAGGATTTCAGAGTCACCTATTCGGCTTCATGAGGTATGCTATGGACAGACAGAGCCTCCGAGACATCCTCACAGTGGACTTATGCCACCTACTCATCTTGTTAGACCATGCTTCATAGAGCCATTTGGCGAGGGGTCGAGGAGGACACCACGTGACCTTACTCCTACAGCTCGGCTCCTTGATGCTGTTATGAGGAGGACTCTACTTCCAAGGATGGGCTACCATGAGGGCCTAACACGTATTCAGCTATTGCTAGTGTATCACCTGGTGTCTCAGGCTGTCTTTGATATTTGGGATGTGATACTTTCAGAGATGGAGGATACACTAGTAGAGAGCTTCAAAGGTCACCGTCAGCTGCCTTATGCTCATTGGATCACTTTCCTAATCCAAAAGGCAGTTACATAGAAGTCTCTTGAGATAATGGCAAAGTACACAGGTGCTACTACTAAGTTTTCACCATATGACATGACCTAAATGATACATCATAGTTGTGCAAGGACACCTCACCAGTCAAGCCATCGCCCAGAGGTATCAGAGATAGCAGCTCATCAAGATGAGATCATTAGAGGCATTGTAGCTATAGAGGAGGAGTAGCTTAATGCACAACATGAGGATGTGGTCGAGAGTGACCCGAGCGACAACTCTGATGATGACTATACCGATTTCGTAGATGGCCCCTTGACCACACGATAGAGAGGCTAGTGGCTCTAGCTCCGCTCCACCACAGCCACCGTAGACTGACCCAACACTTCTAGCTGTACTTGAGCGGACGAGGCAGGACCAGGCACACCAGGCACAGGAGACCGCAGCTACACTTGCTCTGGTTCAGGCTCGACAGGATGAGTTTTAGAGGCAGCAGTAGGCCATGTAGCAGCAGTAGCTTATGATTCAACAGCAGTTACTTGGCTTCATGCAACATGTATTCACTACTATTGGGGTTGCTCCTCAGTAGTCTACACCTTAGATAGGCCAACCTGCTACCACCACTCTAGTGACTCTAGCTGTACAACCTAGTGGGCTTTAGAGTCAGGGACCACTAGCTACTCAGTTTGCTTCACCTACAAGGCAGGTGTCCTAGTGGTTTGCTTCACCAATGATAGCTTAGGGTCCTCACTTTACTCCTATTGTTACGGGCTTCACTCTGACTCAAAGTTCTTCAGTGTTAGTGATAGATACCCTAGTCTCTAGGACTCTCAGTGCTACCTTTAGTGAGCTTATAGGGCAGCCTACACCTCTAGAGTTACAAGTCCCTATCCCTACCACTGTTGCTCTAGCTGCCAGGACTACCGAGACGATTCTGTCATCTGTTGCATCATTTGAGCCACCTCAGATAGTCACTCCTACACTTGAGGCTTCAGTGACAGTGACAGAGGCAGATGTGGTTCACTTCCTATAGTGATACTTCTAGAGTCATAGGCCACGCCAGTCCCTGAGTAGACCCAGACTGCTTTACCTTCACTTCTAGCTACAGAGGGTTAGACCACTCAGAGTTCAGGGTCAGAGGATGATGCAGCTCAGTTCTAGATCTCTCACCACACCTCAACGCCTGACTCGACTGCTCATGTCCTACTGTCTGACCCTTTGGTTTTGGTGCTTGACGCCAAAGGAGGAGAGGGAGCGAGTATGTTAGATCTAGGGGGAGCATGTGAGATGGTCTCGATTTGATTCTTTTGGTCTTCTATGTGTGATACTTTGTGCATTCACGTTTACTTTCATGCATTGCATTATATACATGTCATGGTGAGACTTATGTGACATGTGTGCTCTCTACATTGTTATATATATATATGTCATGTCACTTGGATTATGCTCATTTGCTTTGCTTTCGTGTTTTTACTCCGATTCAAATGAGCTTTACTTCATGTACTCATGCTTAATTCATATCTTTTGAGTACACCTTATTGGCTTGGGTCATATAAGCATATCTAACCTCTTTGTTCTTATTATCAAAAGCTTATATGAACCAAGCATGTTGAAAACCTCACTCATCTCTTTTACATACTCGAGGTTGTGTTGTCATCAATCACCAAAAAGGGGGAGAGTGAAAGCATCTAGGCCCCTAGTTGGGTTTTGGTGATTAATGATGACATGAGATTACTATGACTAACGTGTGTTTTACAGAGGCAAATTAAGTTAGGTCATGGTAATGGCAATTGATTAGGCAATTATGGTTTTCATGCCCCTATCGATGGAAATTATTTTTGGTTTTCAAAGGACGGACTAGTTCTAAGTGTCGTTTGGTGTTGGAGAGACACTTAGAGTAGTTTAGGACTTTGTTTTTCCTTTGGCCATACTATTAAGGGGTATGGACTAGTAGCTTGATCTAGGTGAGTCTAGTAGGTCAGGTGTGGTTCACACTTGTCAAACCTAGCACTAGGTAGCTCAGGAAGAGCCCTAAGATCAATTGGAGTCAACTTCATTCACATAGGATTTCCAGTTGGAAGTGAATGGAGGATCAAATGACTGACTGAACGCTAGTCTAGTTATGACCAGACGTGGGAGGGTGAGTCCGATCAGTTCATTTGATCAACTGCAGTCATCTGGTACTGACCGGACGTAGAGTGGAGGAGCACCGGACGCTGGGGTGCCTGCATTCGGTCAAGTCCAGAGAGGTTCAAGAGAGGCTTTTTCTTCACCGAACACGTCTGGTGTGTGCTGATCAGACGCTGGTCAGAGTCCAATCAATCTACTATAGTCGTCTAGTACTGACCGGATGCTGAGTGGAGGAGCACCGGACGCTGGGGTGCTTGCGTCCGATCGACTCTAGTAAGGTTCTAGAATGTTTTTTTCTTGATCGGACGCGTCCGGTTGATGCGGACCGGACACTGGTCAGAGTTCGGTCAGAGCTTAATGGCTCTCTCTAACATAGTGGTGGGTACAACTGACTGGAGCATCTTGTCACCCTGACCAAAGCATCCGGTCATCCCACAGAGTGCTGACTCAGCCACCAAACATTATGTTTTGAATGAAGGGGTATAAATACTTACTCTACTCGTCCATAGGAGGTCTCTTGCCCATTTGTTCAGCTGAGAAACACCTTTGGAGTGCAAGGGAGAGCAAGAGCCTAGTGAGGTGATTGAGATTTGATAATCCAAGAGTTTGTGCATCCACCCTTCTCATTAGGCTTGTCTTGGTCAAGTGAGAGTTTGTGCTTGTTACTCTTGGTGATCGCCATCATCTAGATGGCTCGATGGCGATTGGGAGCTTGGTGATCATCCGACAGAGCTTGTGGATGTCCCAAGTCATGTTGTGAGCGGTTGTGGGCGATTCACCATGATGGAGTGTTAAAGAATCAGCCCGTAGAGAGCACTTGATCCTTGCGCGGATCAAGGGGGAGCTACACCCTTGCATGGGTGCTCCAATGAGGACTAGTGGGGGGAGGCGACTCTCCAATACCTCGAAAAAACATCGCCGTGTTCCTTTCCCTCTCTTTACTTTGAGTATTTACATTTGAGCAATTCATTTTATGTTTTTTCATTCCTAGAATTATCATGCTAGAGTAGGATTGGAACATAGGGTGCAAAACTTTTGTATGGGAGAACAATAGAAACACATTCTAGGCACAAGGGGTGAAGTGGGCTAAGTATAGGACTTAATTATTCCAAAAATTTAGAATTAGCCCAATTCACCCCCTCCTCTTGGGCATCTTGATCCTTTCATCATAGAAGCAGAATATTTAAGCACCATTTAACTAATTCGCTCAATATAATTAGCCAAAAATGGTATTTTAACAATTGTTCAAGTGCTTGTCGACTTAACGAAAAGAGATTATCTTAACGTCAAGTTTGATTTTTGGGCTCCCAAAACACCGGTTAACAACATCTATTTTCTGAAAGTTAAAGTTGCATTGTCATCTACCAAGTTTGTACTTCCAACTTTATTTAAGTGTCACATACATGTTCTATAGTATTTTTGCTTAATAAAAATTGGTTTTAAACCCTAAGTGATATAACATGACTATTGAATCAACTTTTGTTTAGCACTTTTGTTGATCGTTTTGAGTTACGAAAATTGATCTACACACTTTATCACATGCATTGACATATAAACATGATGCTCATGACATAGTTTAGCAAGTTGTTTAAGCGGTAACACCGAGGGTGTTACAGTGACCAATGAAGTTGGGTTGGTTCTGTAGTGTCCTGATGAAGCATATCTGATAGAGGGGTTTGCTAAAGAGGTTTCTTCCACAATCTATAGAGTATCGGTGTTACCAAGGGAAACATTAGCCACGAGACATGGCACGCATATTCCTTTTAGTTTGGTGCCCATCTTGTCTAAACATTATCTAGAAGACTGTACCAATCACTAATGACCTTGTGTCATGTCTATGCTTTGTTTTTTTAAAGATAAATAAAAAGTTGTTCTCACCATTGCGATCTTTCGAAACCCCCTAAATTCTATGCATCAAAATCTTGTTGCTGCTGATGCGCTCAGAAGGGAGCCTGGCCAGCTCCTAGCATGGGTTTGCTGCGCCACCATACACGGCGCGGCTAGGCTGACACGCCAGCCGCTATGGCGCGGCAAGGCTGACGCGCCACTAGTCATGGTGCGGCGATCAAAGCGGCAACAAATGGAACAATGCACTTCTGTTATGTTCTCACATGAGCCAAGTTATTTCATCTTGTCGGTTTAACGAATAGGTCAGCAGGAAGGTTAAGTGCACAAGACAATCAATACATAAGTTTAGCAATACTAACTTATACACATCCCAAGTTCATTGCAAGTTCAACAATACCTCTGTTAGACATAAGTTTAGTGTTGCAGAACCGACCAATTTATAAGAGTACAAGTACAATGGCAGCCCGCAAGCGGTCGCACTGTCATACTTGAACCCATATAAACCCGGTAGTCCGTCGAGTACCACGATGGGTCTCGATAAACAATTTACAGTAACCAAGATCGTACATGATTCAACATACATGTCACATATTACATAAATCTCACAGATACATTTCCATCATCAGAGTATGAAACAAAGTTATTACAAACCAAGTTTGATAACAAAAGTAGAAGCAAATTAAGTTTGAAAGTAAAGTTTCCAACATAGTTTAGTATAGTGCCAACATACGATCACAGTCCACAAAAGCATGTAGAGGGATTAATAAAGAAGCCTACCCAAGGCTTACTCCTCATCCACAGTGGGATAGAAGCAACTCTTGCAATGGACATGATACACAGTGCCATCTACAACAATAGGAAATAAAACCCTGAGTACGAGAAGGGCGGTTGTGTGCGGGCTGGTATAGTTAGCCGCACCTCATACCATGGTTGTCCCTCCAAGTACTCTTCAATCCAATGATAAAGGGGCGGTTCCTGGTACCCCGCAAAGTGCATAACTCTCCACAATAGTGTAGGCGTTCTGAAAACCATTAGGAAATTCTCACATCCAACTAGTGCTGCCATCTGTACCATCAACATGTACAACTTTGTGTGAGACAAGGACATATGGATAAGAGTTACATAACCGAGTAAGAAATTTATAAGGGGAGGAACAATGTAATTATTTGAATGATTTCATCATGATGCATGCTCGTTCCGTACGTCCTCACAAACTTAGGAAAATTTGTTTCTAACGGTAGACACAGTGGCATACATACGCTCTCTCATATATAGCGTAACTAGTCGAGCTACACGTTTCGTTGTTAGTGTACCTGCATAAAAATTTCATTTCAGCCCAAACCCATAATGAAATATGCAGAATGTAAAGTTAAATACTTCCATATATGTATACCCATACGCATACTTCCATATCAAAGCTACCCGATAACAGTTTAAACCCACAATTAAATACGCACCATATACATTTGCAAGTATGCATACATAGCCGTACCAAAACTAACTCTCCCCGACTGCATGCTCACATCTTGCGGTCATACCACTCATCAACTTACCTTGGCGTAGAGGCATTTGATCCATACATTACCATTCAAGTGAATGGCATCCATACAATAGCACGCCGTATGGACGACGAAGTAAAAACCCCCATGTTAGTACTTAAATAGCCACCTAATAGTCCTTAATTTGGGCATAAGGAAAGTGATCACTAGCACACTTTAGATTTCAAATACCTATTTATATAACTATCAGTTGCTAGAAAGGGTTTTGGAAAACAAAAACTTTTGTTTTAAATACACATGTGACAATTAACGTTGAATCTTGCTCTGATGCCAGCTGTCGTAGAACCGACCAATTTATAAGAGTACAAGTATAATGGTAGCCCACAAGCGGTCGCACTATCATACTTGAACCCATATAAACCCGGTAGTCCGTCGAGTACCACGATGGGTCTCGATAAACGATTTACAACAACCAAGATCGTACATGATTCAACATACATGTCACATATTACATAAAGTTTACAGATACATTTCCATCATCAGAGTATAAAACAAAGTTATTACAAACCAAGTTTGATAACAAAAGCGGAAGCAAATTAAGTTTGAAAGTAAAGTTTCCAACATAGTTTAGTACAGTGCCAACATACGATCATAGTCCATAAAAGCATGTAGAGGGATTAATAAAGAAGCCTGCCCAAGGCTTACTCCTCATCCACAGCGGGATAGAAGCAACTCTTGCAATAATCATGATACACAGTGCCATCTGCAACAATGAGAAATAAAACCCTAAGTACGAGAAGGTACTCAGCTAGACTTACCCGTCATAAACTAGAAATAAAATGACTCCAAGGATCATGCAAGGCTGTATAAGTGGAGATAGCTTGACAACATTTTACATAAAAGCGATTAACTCAGTTATACAATTATGATTCCGTTATCAAGTTAATTATAACTGCTCATCTCTAAATTAGCAACTAACCTGTGCCAAACATGTGGTATATCATTTTAAAAGCATACAATAGTAACCATAGCAGGTATTGTAATTCCACATTCATTCGAACCATCATGTTCCATAACACAGTTACTACGATGTTGGGGCTAGTCAAGTTTCTCACTATCCGGGAGAGACGGCGATTCAAATCGATTTCAACCAGCTGGGAATTTATTCCTAACACAAACCTAGGCAGACCAGATCATTAGTCGCCTTAGGTCACCTTTAGTACAACTCAGGTCCATATTTCGTGGGTTCGTACCGCGCCGCACAATCGGGGACACCAAATGTCAGGATATTTAGGCCTAGCCTGCCCTTGGGCTCAGTCTGGCTCCCTGCAAGGAGTGCACAATAGAATGGGACCCGGCCTGAGTTGAGCTACTCGGCTTTGCGGTCGGAACGAGTTATCCAGGTAGCTAAGTGATAGGCATGCGTTCAATCTTGTCAGAAGTGCCAACAACGGTACGGTCCTTAACCAGCACAGGCGGAATCACATGAGTCAACCTACACATAGACTCCGTCTGGCCTCGATTTACATCACCCCATGATTCTGTTCCACGATAGCAAATATAGCCAACTGTGCTCCGGTATCCACCTATATCTCGCAGGTGACAGGAAATCACCCGACTTCTACCGGTCTAAGCATGGCTAAGCATATATTTGATCCTGGACCTACACAGGGTTAACGGTGTATTTATATCTGGGCAAGATAGTTCCATGCATCAAGTGTTTCCAGACAACTCTTATACCTAATGCATCAATCATAAGGACTTAAGTAATCATTTGTAAAATACTAGGAGACTTAGAATGCTCTGGGGCTTGCCTTTTAGAAAGGACGTGGGGCGGTGATCAGGGCACTCCGGAAGCTCTTCTAGGTTCTGCTCCTCGCCTTCGGGAGCTGTGGCTTGAGGATTCTCCTGCTAGTCCCCTTCCTCTACTTCGTCGAACTCCAGCAACATTATTTCTTCCTCCAATCCTAGATGCATGAATATGGCATAAGGTATTGCGAATGTATGCATGCCGACAAGTATAATATGATGATACGTGATGAATGCATTCTTGTATGTATTCTTAACATCATGGTGCTGAAGTAATAACAAGTGTATCGTGTTTTACTGAGTATGTGCATATCTCTTCTTAATGACTCAATCAAATACTTCAGCAGTTCATGTACCACACTATAAAACAGCAGCTACTTGTTTTACTTATAACTGAAGTTTTACTTATCCAAATGTGGTGATCTTGGACTTTCTGGAAAGCTTATACAATTTTCTACAACTCTTATTGAATCACCAAAAGCTAATTCACAATTTATCTTAACCAAAACAGATAATCAATCCAGTGCTGTCCAGAAATTCTAGAGAGCAAGAAATTCGGAATACTAACTTTAAACAGCTATAACTCCTAAACCCTTTGACCTATGGTCCTGAAATTTTAACACAAGATACATGAAGAAGTTATCTACAACTTTGTTATTAACCATTTTTACAGCCAACACCATTTTTACTATGCAACATACCTAATCACAGAATCTGTCCGAAAACCCTCTCAACTTGAATTATAAAGCAACAATACTTTTACTTCATGTAAGCATTCAAATTTTTGACAACACAAAGTCTACCAACAGTTCAAGCATACCAAATACACTCAAGAAAACATAATGGTAAAGCCCAAACTATTTATTTAAATGCCTTTATTAATTTATTTAGATACTTAGGTTAAATAATAAACATACACTAAATGTATATCATAATTTCTCAAAAATTTACAGTGCCTTACTAATGCTACCAAAAGACTATTGTAAAAGTTTCATGTCATTTTACCAAGTAAAACATCCTATGCAAAAATGACAAGGCAGCAAGGCTTGAAATAGCATAAATAGAAAACCCTAGTGAAAGGTGTCAAGCAATATATTTTATATTTTTCTTATCATCCATATGGTACTAGGACAACCTCCAACAAATTTCATGAATATTGGATTCATAAATAATTTATACAAATTCATACAAGGATTACCTAATTATAAAAGGAAAATCTATAACTACAAATATATACATGCACTAACCCTCAAACTTTTACCAGAGCTCATACATGTCAAGAACAGCTTACCACAAAAATTTCATAATTTTTGGAGCATAGAAACTCTAGATATAAAATAAACAAGTTTACATGCATTCAAAAACACATTTCAAGTTTCAATTTAAATCTTCCAAAAACTCTACTGACAATGCTAATATCATATTTTTCCTAAATACTACACTTCACCAAGATCTTAACAAAATTTGAACCACAAATTTTGGATCTCCCAAACTCCAGATATAAAATTTACAAAACAGTATGAAATCTAGAATTAAATGAGCTATCCTAATACTCTCCAGTCGCTGATAGGCGGGACCCGCCTGACAAGGGACCCCACACATCAGTGACACAGAACAGGGCAGCGACGCTGCTTGATACTACGCGGCCATGGCTCATCGACAGCGAGCTTCACCGGTGATGGCATCTACACATCATGACCCCCACGACCTCCCGGACCTATTGACCTACTTGACCAAGCCTATCGTCGGAGCTAAGCACGGTGGCGGCATTCATGGCGGCATGGTGGAGCCGGACAATGGCGCTACATCGGCGGTGGCCACGACGATGCAAGTTCAAGCTTGGACGAGCATCTACTACCCAAGACGAACTCAATGCATAAGCTAACGCATGGAAAGGTGGACGATGGCGCTCCAGCTATGGTGTCAGGCGCGACGGTGATGCTCCAGCGAGGTCAAGCGCGGCACAGAGGCTTACCGAGCATGGTCAACGAGCACAGGCGGATGCGATGAGGCTTGGGGATGGAAGTGGAGTGGTTGCGGTGGTGGAGAAGCGGCGAGGGTGAGCTGGCGCCGGCAATGGCGACGGCGGCGAGCTGCGCTGCTGCTGCGGGTGGGCGCTATGGCGATGGAGGGGCAGAAAAACGAAATGGGTGCACGGGGCTTGAGCGAGCGAGGGCAGGGGGTGATAAGGCATGCTCTGGCCTAGCTTGGCCACATGGGGCAGGGCGCTAGCGACGTGCGGCGTTCGCCTCCTCCACGTGGCAGCCCTATTCTGTGTCGGTCGGCCACTGAATCGGTCGATTTAGTCGTTTCAGTGATCACGCTTTTGGCCTAATAGTGGGTTTTGACAGTGCTCGATCTCTTAAACCATGGGTAATTAGCACCAATGATCTATACCAAACTTGTAGTTTAATGTACCAGCTCCAATTTCTATTTAGCACTCAAGACCTAATTCCTAGTGGTTAAGGAGTAATGTCATCCCAAAGTTGAGGTTTTCAAACTGTCAGTTAACTCGACTTAGAAAATTTTTCTAAGTGTAGTAAACAGTGCATTAGTGATTTTTGTGAGCTCCAAAAGACTAAGCTATGCACCTTATCATCTCATGACCCAAAAATAAAAGTTGTTCCCCATCTCAAATACTACAACTTTGCTTTAGTGACCACCTCCATGCAAGGTCTCTAGCACATAGTTCAAACTTGGTCAAACATGCTACATTCAAATGATGGTATACATTCAAACTATGGCTTGGTGACCAATTTGCCCCTAACCATGAATACCATAGTTGTTCATAATGATACTCTAAACATGTTTAAGCTATTTGCAAGGTCACACAATCATTTCATGCATTGGTCACACATAGGGCTATCCAGGTCAACACATAACATCACTTGAGTGCTTGATCATGAAAGGTGACCTTCATGAACAATGTTCCATTTGCTAACCTAAGTGTTGCTAATATGTTTTTGTGCCTCATATCAACCAATTACATGTATACACTCATGATCATATGCATATATACAAGGAAACATGAAATAACAAGCAATGTTGCATATGTTTCAATCAAATGTTTCAAGTGTAAATGCTTATATATGAATGCTTGATGTTCATGCTCATGCTATGCAAGTCAATTTATGCAAGGCTAACACCTAGGGTGTTACATTCAGCAAGTCATAACTACGACACAAGTTCATTAATACATAAGTTCGGCATTACTCGACATACTACATGTTCCATCAGTATATGGGTGTCTGAGTACAAGTGCATCATGTCATCCTAAATAACTCCTATGACCAAGGAGTATATGGGTACCATGAACGTCACTGCCTCTTTAGACATGAAGGCAGCACGTTAGGGGTGAACCCAACATCGATACGGTCTCACTGGCGGTACACCCGGCAGTAGTGCTAAATGTAACTAGGACCCTACAATTATAATATAGGCATCGTTACTTACAATGTTTAAGTAATCGTGATGTATATGGCGAAGGCTTGTTTCAAGTACCTGTTCGTCGAACTATGTAGGAAATGGTGCATCACCAAGCTAAGACATCCCAATCTCATCGTAGTCCTCCTCCTCGTCCTCATCCTCACCATCCTCATCCTCATCCTCATCCTCATCCTCCTCAACATCGTGCTCCACAGGACCCTTGCCTGCATTGCCGAGAGTACAAACTTAAGAGGTCCTAGCAACCATCGTGTCGGAGAAACCTACTCGTGTTGGCATAGTGCTCGAGCGTAAGGAACTAGATAGGTCTAGGTCGTAGGGCATCTCCCATGGAGTATCCACGTAGCTGAGCTTCTATGCCAGCTTTTTGCAGCTCCTCCTCACTTTCTACAAAAAAAGAAAACATGGATGAATGAGTCATGGGAACCATTTAACCACTATCATGGCTTTGAGAATAGAATGTACATCGACGAAGACATGTAGAATAATGTGCAGCTCTCCTCTGGTCTCATGAAGTCACATGACTGCTTCATTGGACAGACTTGTCAACTATGTTGCCTGCATAAACAATCAAGGTAAGTTCGTATCACTACAATTCATAGGAACACCAACGTGCAGTTGTATTGAAATTCAAATTTCTTACCATGTATCTCTGTAGCGGGGCTCTCTGAAGTTGTGTCTCCATCCTTGTTGCCTCATCGTATGCATCAGCGATGTCATCCTCATCTTCATCCTCATCAATTGGCTTGCTAGTGTAGGGGGCCTGCATATGTGTGCGGGTACTCCTATGCAACCATTAGGGGTAACGGTCGAAGTTGCATTGGTCGTGCGGTGGTTTCTCAACAACCAGGACCCTTTGCCTATTCTCCCAGTCATGGATGTACCCCACGTGTGTCACGGCCCAATTCTTCTCCTTGTACCTATTCCTTCGATTGTACTTACAAGTTTAACGTAAGTTAGTGGTTGTATGTATGCACATGACTGCTAAATTATTATGTTATTGTCGTCGCACCCGTGCAACTTTCTGTTGGTTGTGTACAACAATGGTGGGCATGACTGTAATCTTCCAAACTGCCTATACACCCTTATAGGGTAGTACATCTCGACCACATGGAAGAAAATTAGTGGCCCATTAAAAAGCCACTCGTTCGACTCTTCCTCAGTGCGAGGACTCAGGTACCCCTGTAGCTCGAATATGGACCAAGGACACCAATTCACCTAAAAGTTAGGTAACTACAGTTAGATTTTGGAAATAATAAAAAAGCAACAACACTGACTAGCAGTATCAAAGTAGTCATTACCTGGTGCTGTGTCAGGACGTCTAGAGTGTCCGAGTACTGCCTGTACCACTGCTTCAGGTTCCCTCTAACTACCTCTCCTTGCCAGACATACAGAGCAGTCGGTCCTATGTCCACGTGATTCCATGCCTTCATTGAATAGGATAGTCAAGTCACATGTGCGGCATCAAGTTTGAGGAAAATAAAAAATCGATGCACTTATAGGTAAACCGTGAACAACTGGTGCTCTGTACGTACACAACAAAGAGCCTTTAGCTTATCACATACCTCCTTCTTCCTCTGACGCCGCCAGAAATTAGTGGCAAAGTGTCTTATGCACTATCTATGCACTAGAGGCAGGAGCCCATCTATATGCTTAGCTACAACATTAAGATGCCCTGGGTGATGGTCTGAGATCAAACATATAGTGCGAGATGGGCCAAGCACTTATACATGTAGAAGCCGCATGAACCATGACCACGATTCATTGTTCTCTCCCTCTACCAAAGCAAAAGCCATGGGTACTATCTGGTCCTCTAGATCAACAGCAGCAGCCATCATCAAGGTGCCCCTGTACTTTCCTGTCAGGAAAGTGCCATCAACAAATATGACTGGCCAACAAAACTAGAATGCATATTCTATTTGCGTGAATGACCAGAACACACGATGCAGGACGTGCCTCAATGGGTCTCAAAAATACATCTCTCTAGTGTCCACAAACCATTTCAAGCCAGGGTTGTAGTAATGCATTGCACATATGATGTGGGGCACCCTGTTGTACGCTTCCTCCCAACTACCCCAATGAATCGCCAGGACAATTTGCTTAGCACGCCAAGCCTTTCCGTACTTCACATCATACTTAACGAATCTAGATATGGACTGTTGTAACGAAGTGTCAGGGACCTAATACTAGGGTACCCAAAGACGAGGAGCTAATAACCATCAAATGTTGATGCTTCCGAATAGACAAGAATGCAACTACACTACTTGCCCAACAATTGAGGGTTGGCTCTGCCTCGCTCGACCCCTAAGGGCTGGCTCTGCCTCGCCCGACATCTAGGAGCAGGCTCCACCTCACCCGATGTCCGAGGGCTGGCTTCACCTCACTCGATGTCTGCGTGCAGACTCCACCTTGCCCGATGTCCGAGGGCTGGTTCCACCTCACCCGATGTCTAGGGGTAGACTCCACCTCACCCGACGAATGAGGGCTGGCTTCGCCTCGCCCGATGTTTGGGAGTAGGCTCCGCCTCGCCCGATGTCCAGGGGCTGGGCTCCACCTCGCCCGACGTCTAGGGCCAAACTCTGCCTTGCCCGACATCTTAGGGACAGGCTCCGCCTCACCCAACGCTTGGGAGTAGGCTCCGCCTCGCCCGACGTCTGAGGGCTGGCTCTGCCTCACCCAACGTCTGAGGGATGGCTCCGCCTCGCCCAACATCTGGGGGTAGACTCCACTTCACCTGATGCTGAGGGCTGGCTCCACCTTGCTCGATGTCTGGGGGCTAGCTCCGCCTCGCCCGACATTTGGGGGCAGGCTCCGCCTCACCCGACGTCCGAGGGCTGGCTTCGCCTCTCCCAACGTCCAGGGGCTGGGCTCCACCTCACCCGATGTCTAGGGGTAGACTCCACCTCGCTCGATGTCTCAGGGCACACTCCGCCTCGCCCAACGTCTGGGGGCAGACTCTGCCTCGCCATAATTACACGCGTAGATAAGGCGGGACACTCAAGTCAACCACAATACCGAGGACCATACTCTACATGCCAGCGGGAAAAGTACCATCAAGATATAATGGGACGGGCACTTTAAGCCCTTCCAGGCATGACAGAGCCCGAATAGTGTTGTAGGCGCCGACTTTTGTCTTATAGTGTTGCGGGCGCCATCATTAGCCCTCGGACGCGGACCCTGACATAAGCATACGACAACCACTATGATCCAGGAAGGAACTCACATCACCTATAGTAACGGACGTATGGTCACTACCTTATCTGCTCCCCGTAGGGTCACAACTCGGCACCCTGGTGCATCGCGCCGTCTGCTAGGGCAAGATGGGACATGACCACTTGCTGAACGAAGCCAGAGCACGACCCAATCAAGATCAATGAATGTGCTATCCCTAGCACCATCTGCCATGTTAGCAGGGCTGGCTCAGAGGAAAAGGAAGACCTGGCACCTTCGAAGGGCCTTCTTGGCCTCTGGTTTTTCTTCTTTCTCCCATCTGTAAGCCCTGCCCCCCCTTGATCTATAAAAGGGAAGGCAGGGTACCCCACTAAAGGGATGGATCAATTCAACACACCACGCACCACATTACACATAGTTGAGCAGCAACCGAGCTCTCAGTACTCGTTCGATCTCTCCATCAAAGACTTGGGACCTGTCCCTCTCTCGACCGTTTGTACCCCCTACTACGAACCTTTCTATGCTAATAACACGACCAGCAGCAGTAGACTAGACATAGGGACATTCTGCCCAAACTAGTATAAACCTCGTGTCTTTTAGCACACCATCTGGGCCTAACGCGTAACAAATACAAATTTACTAGTTGGTGTTTACTCAAAACACCGACATGAAGACACCAAAATGTCATTATTGTCATCAACAACCCCCAATATAAGACGGGCAAGGTAACGTGCAGTGAGCTACTGATGATTTTCCTTCCCCCTATTTGATAGGCAAGTGTGGGGTTTGACCACTTTACTTATCCTCCACTTGCCATCACTTTGTCTCTTTCGTGCATTTAACCTCCATATACAACCGTTTTTGCATATCATGTGGTACCTCAACTCCTGGTCCGAATGAGTGACGCTGTACGGCCTATGGTGATACACAGCATAGTCCTAAAGAAAGAGTTTTATCTCTAACATTGTATTGAATATCATCCCTTACTAAGGATTTTTTTCTCATGGTCATACAATGATTTCCTACATGTCACAAACTGCCATATCCGTCATGCTGACATCCCTATAGTTCGGAATGCCCCTAAAAGGTACGTTCATTGACCTTAGTTGCTCAAGCTCTGTCACCGTGTAAGATGGTGGTGGAACATATTACTGTGCTTCGCTAATTCTGCCCCATGAATCATAGGGGTATCATCTGCTGGCAAATCTGTGACTAGTCTACCCTAAGTCGACATAGCATGCAAAACCTCAGTTGGTACTGGTAATGGCATACCATGAATAGGTACTGGCATGGCATTAACTGGTGTGGGCATAGCATGTCTACCTCCCTGGTCATCATCTAAATCGTCTGAATCACTGCTAACTATATCACCGATCCTGTCCTCCTCCTCCTACTCCTCCTCTTTCTGTTTGAACTCGTTCACATCGAAGTCATTGTTTATACAACCTACTTGACTTGAATGAAACTGCTCCAGCGTCAACTGACCATCCAAATCCATAGTACCCATAGTTGGTTCCACATGAACCCCACATTCTTGTTGAGTATCATCATCGAAGGACGGCCCCTCCTAGAGATCATGCATCATGTACCCATTCTCCACACCACCTTAGCCAAGGCCACATTGGAACCTTAGATTACCATATTGTAGCGGGACCAGTGAGTATGGCCCCGCAAGGGCATCAGCATGTAGTGTGCCCTAGTCTTTCCACTATCAAACCTCCCCTTCAGTGTATAATCACCGCCAAACTTTCCATTCAAACGGCCACAAAGATCGCTGAAGCTAGGAGGTTCATCAAACCATTCCAATTCTTCTTCCATATCCTCAAACATACCATCTTTTCTCCTAACACTTCCTCTGTAGAAAACTCTAACAACAATCCATCTACAAAAGCATTTCAGAAACTTCATCAGGTCATCGAAATCGTCGTGCGTACTAACTAACTGACTACACATATACTAACTACACCTATACCAACTAACTATAGTAACTAATCTAATATTAATACATATACCAACAATTCTAACTAACTATACTAACTAACTACACTAAACACACTAATATTAATACTTATACTTACTATACTAAGTAACTTTACTAACTATACATATCTAGCTAACTGCAAAACTATACATAACTTATATTTACTAACTTCACTAAATATCTTTGCTAACTAATTATATAAATCTCTATCCAGTCAAACTAAATTTGAATCCTAACCCTAGCAAAAAATTTGATAGAGATGTAGAAGAAGATTATGGGTCACCACAATCCACCAACGGAAAGGAGATGGCCGTCGGCGGCAATGGCCGACCGGCAGCGGCCTACTTCTGGAGGGCGGCGGCAATCCCCCCTTCTGGAGGACGACGATGGGCAGCGCAGCAATGTCCTTCACGGCTTGAGACAGTGCAGAGAGATGGAGGGGCGGCGATGAGGACAGGCGACGCGCGGCAGTGGGGAGATAGAGGGACGGCGACGACAGTAAGGGAGACAACGAGACAGGGGGAGATGGAGATGGAGATGGAGTGAGGGAGGATGGGCACACGGTGGGGGCGCGGCGAACGGGAGCGCCGGGCGGGGCGCGTCGGGCGCGGGCACGCTGGGCGGGGCGGGGGCGTGGCGGCCGCGGGCTCGCCGGGCAGGCTCGGCGAGCAGAGTCGCGGCGGCGTGTTTTCTCGTATAAGAACGAAGACACTGAGAGAGGGAACAATGGGTCTGCCGCGCCGTGATACGTGGCGCGGCAGCCCCGCGTCGTGACGGGTAGCGCGTCAGACCTGCCACGTCAGCGGTCGCCGCCGACGTTGACTGCCCCTGCCGCATCGCCATGTATGGTGCGACAGCGTGAATTAGCTGCGCCGTGTAAATAGGCGTGTCCAAAAATGTTAGTTAAAAAAAACAGTTTTAGTTTTAAAAATAGTTTTAAAAAAGTGTTAAAAATAAAAAATTGCCGATGTGCAGCGTCCATCAGTTTGGTGATTTTACGCGTCGCCGTTGCAGCGAGCTGCTGACGCTGCGTTCACACTTCACACACCTTGTGGTGGCCTGGTGCGGTGCGGTCCCCACCGTTGCGTTCACACACAGGGTACCGTACTCTACTAGTACTACTTGTGTTGACAATGACAAACAGTCAAAGCCTCTTGCCACTATTTGCACAGCTACGAGGAGGCAGAAGCTAGTGGTGTGCATGCATATACTCCGTATGCATGGTCTCATGGCTGCCAATATGTATGGCTTTTTTTGGCTGCTGCTGCCTGCAGGTGTCGCCGTGTCACGAAACCAACCAAAACCATGCGTGCAACTCTCCTGCTGATTCCTGGAAAAAAAAAACTGAAAGGCTCGAAGGTAAAAGGAACACGTACATTCGTTCACACTAGGGCAGGGGTTCTTTTTTCCTTTTGCCATCATAATAGATTCCTTCAGCCTGTTCGCTGGTTGGTTTCTGGGCTGGTTTGAGTTGGCTGGTGCTGGTTTGTTGTGAGAAAAAAACATAATTGGCTGATTGGTTTAGGCTAGCTGAAACCAACAAGCGAACAGACTGCTTTGCTCCAGGAAAGCCATTAGCTAGATTTCATTACAGAATAATTAACATTGTCATCTCCATAACAGACTAGAAGGCACCATGGCAACCATGTCATCCTCATCCAGCAGAGATGCACTCTACAACTAAAAAAAGCAGATAGCAGCCTAGCTAATAATTCTTGCTTACAGGACATGAAACCCCCCATGCTTTGGTACATCATCATGGGCATCGGCGTCGGCTCAACCGACCGACGGCCGCCGTCCGATCGTCCGCATCGTACGGACCAAAAACTCCATTTATAATAACAAGCTAAAAACAGAGGGGGAGAGAGAGAGCAAAACCACTGCTACAGTGCTAAGTAACCACCTTTCCATCTCTAATCCCTGAAGCCCACTCATCAGATGATCATCCCCCAGCTCTCCAGGGTCGGGAAGCCGCACTCGCCCGCCGCCCCGCACACCAGCGCCTCCAGCTCTAGCAGCGCCGACGAGTCGTCGTCGTTCCCTGCCGCAGCAGCTGCCACGGCGGCGGCGTCCGTCACGGTCGTCGTCGACGCCTGCCCGCCGCCGGCCGGGCTCTTTTCCTCCGGCGACGGCACCGCGGCGGCGGCGCGGTCGAGCAGGAAAGCGGACGTGTCCAGCGTCGGGAGCACGCACGCTGGCGCGGCTGTCCAGTTGGGCGCCGCGACGGTGGCGGCCTCCGAGGCAGCGGGGAAGGAGGAGGGGCCGGGGACGGGGAGGCCGGTGATCTCCTGCACCATGCGGCGGAAGTTGGCGGGGTCGGCGGTGATGTAGGTGGTCTGCGGGCGCCGCGATGGCCGCGGCTTGCGGTTCTTGGTGACGCGGCCCCCTCTAGGTCCCCCCGCCAGGGCCCGGGCGCCGGGCCTGCTGGACGCCGCCGGCGCAGGAGCGTCGTGGCCGCTGGAGGCGGACAGGAGCTCGGAGGCGGAGGAGGTCGTCGAGGAGGACGGGGTGGCCGGGGAGGAGAAGGACGAGGCGGCGGCGGCGGCGGCAGAGTAGGCGTGGGCGGGCGCCATGGAGGCGCGGAGCGCGGAGGTGAGCGCCTCGTTCTCGAAGGCGGCGGTGGAGGTGAGCCAGGCGGGGGAGGACGAGCAGTAGTAGTGGCTGGCGGCGGCGGCGTGGGCCGTGTGGGTCGGCGGCGGGGTGGGGAGGTGGGCCCAGGTGGGGTCGAGGCCGGCGCAGCGGTTTGCCATGGGAGCGACGGGAGGCGAAGCGAGGAGAGGTGCTCCGTGCTCGACAGATCGCAGCTTGGAATTGGATTGGGGCGAGGGGAGCGAGTAGGGGGCGAAGGTGAGGCTAGCGGGGGCGACGGCGGTGGGAATTTATATTGGGAGCAAGTGATGTAAGGCCGAAATGGTGGGAGCACACGGGTTGTGTACACCATCATTTTTACTAGAGCCTTTGGAAAAATAGCACCAAACGGTAGTTGTACGAGAGAGGCAGATGAGCCAAAATTGGCACTAATATATCTTGCCTCCTTGTTTATGGAATACAAGATGTCCTACAAATCCTAGGATATTTTATCGGGTAAAACAAATGTTGTATTTAACTATCTCTTAAATCTCTTAATTGTAGGGGAGATATTGTGATTGCCATACTCGACACTTTTTTAAATTGAGTTTGACGATTAATTTATCTAAAATCTTTTATAATATGACACAAGTTTGAATGCTTAAATATTTTATGTTTCATTAGGATGAGTAGAGTAGAATATAGGAGTAGGTGCACATGATCTTTGAACAAGGTAAGAGCGTCCATAGGATTTATAATTCAGAGAAAAAATAGCTGTATATTAAGCCATAAATACTACCAAATATGTTGACATGCTGTACTATGAATGGACTAACGATTTGCCAAAAAAAATGCTGCAAAAAAAAACAGAAGCAACTGAGGCCTCTATAAGTACTACTATTATATTATAGTTCATAAAACAACGAAAGGAGAGGAGACGGGAACCAAAAAAAAAAGAAGCAGCAGTGGGCAGGGTGCGCGTGGCGATTGGTGCGGAAGAGGAAAGCGAAGGAGAGGGACGGTGGAGTGGGGCCTACGGAAACCGCGTCGCTGCAGTGGAGGCCCGCGCAGGCGCGCCTTCGGCGGTGGCTGCCGGCTGGCCATCCCGTCCCATGCGGCCATGCCGGTGGGCTGCGCGCTGCTGCGGCCGTTGCGGTGCGGGCCCCAGGTATCCACCTCTGGCTCTGGCTGGGTCCACGCTCATCGTCATCTCCTGTCCGGAAAGGCTCCCCGGCGCCGCATGTGTCTTTTTCGCGTGCGTCACTGCAGCCGCCTGCACAGAAAGCCGAGAGCCAGCCTCAGTACTGTTGACTTGGCTTATAAAACAATATTTTTATCTCGCAATATATTAATCAACAGTACTTTTAGTCCTGACTTATCAGTCAAGCGAACATGACATAGTGCATCCGGGCCAGACGCCAGACTCCTGGTCCTTGTTGCCCAAGATAAGCACAGGTCTCCTTGTACGGATAGACCACACTAGTCAGTCAATTGCTACTAACCCAAAATGTACTCCTAATCGGTAAAGTCGGCAGCAGAAATGTATTAGGGCCTCGTTTAGATGCTGAAAAAATTTCAAACCGATGAATAGTACCACTTTCGTCTTATTTGACAAATATTGTCCAATCGTGGACCAACTAGGCTCAAAAGATTCATCTCTTGATTTCCAACTAAACTGTGTAATTAGTTATTTTTTTTACCTACATTTAATACTCCATGCAAGCGGCTAAAAATTGATGTGATGGAGAGAGAGTGAAAAAACTTAGAATTTTGGTGGCATCTAAACAAGGCCTAGTATTAGTACTCCCTGTCAGGGCGCAGTAGAAATGAAAGATGCTTTGCTGAGGGGGAAATAAAGGGGCAAGGTGTGAACACCGCATTAGTTATCTAGGGTCGTAATTTCCGGGGAAAAAAAAGAACAGCAATGAAATTTGAGTACTTTTCCATATTTGTATATACATATTTATGTATATAGGAGTGCTACCATCTAAACCGCAAAAGAAAGAAAGGCGCTTTTGTGGCGAGCAAAAGCGAAGAAATGAGCCACGCACCTATCCTCTCCGATCGGAGGCCTTTTGAAATGGTCGTCGGGAGGTCCATGCAAAGCCGCGTTGTCAGATGCAGGGGCCCACAGGTCGGCGTCTAGTAGCCAACCGATGAGATTCCGCGCCGGTGGTTCTGCAAGACTTCAACCCAGGACGACCCCGACGGCCAGCCCGGGTCGGGTCGCGCAACTACTTCAGGCGGTGGTGGCCCAGCCAGCCGGCTCATCCCAAGTCGTGCTTTCGAGGTGAGCCGACCTGGCTCTGCCTGACATGTATACTCCCGTCGTACCAAGCAAAGAATCACGCACGTCCCATTCGCAGTCCATCGATTTGCGGTTCCGTTACCAACCCTGAGAATAATTTGTATAAATTATTATTTAATTGATATATATCGCTGCCCAAATGCTCGCTAATCCTAATCGTAAGAATCCTCTCTCTGTTTTAGGTAGTACTCCCACCTCGCTCTGTCCGCAAATATTTATCGTTTTTGTTTCAAAAACAACTTTGTAAGAGCAACTCCAAGAGTGTTGCAAAAAATGGATGGCTAAATCCATGATTTAGCTATTCTCTAAAATAGAAACCTCCTAAAAAAGCAGAGGTACTGCAGCAGTTCAGGTAAATTACCTTATCTATATTTGAAACTTGCCACGTCGCCATTTTTCGATCCACTGCTTCAAGGATTCGCGTCGTTCTGCGCCACCGTGTAGACAGGGCCACAGCGATCTGCAGCCGGCTGAGCAGGCAACAAGCTACTACAGCCTGCTGCTCCCTGGTCTTCTTCGTTTCCTCTCTTGCTCTCTGTCTCCTTCGTTCAGCAGGCAGCAAGCCACGCCTTGTTCTTCACCCTGTTCTACCACTGGTTGAGGTAGTTTGTTGTCTGATCGAGCTCCAGGAGTTTCTGACGACGACAACGACATGAAGACAGGAGCTGTGGCGGCGTCCAGGTCCACCGGCAGCCGCAGGTGAGGTGTCCAAACGAAGCCCCATGGAGGCCGTCAGGCCAACGAGCACGGCGCCTGCGGAGCACGGCGCCAACGTCGGGAGAGTTTAAAGCTGTAACAGGTCTTGCCGCGGCTACTGCTTCTTCTATTTCCGCGCCCGCACACCACTTCTTCCTGCTCTCCGATTCGTCTTCCTCAAGACCTCAACAGCACAGATCTCTCCGACTGCCATCTCGTCGTCGCCCAAGTAGCTCGGATTCTTCCTCCACCAGTCCATCCTGATGAGTCCCAACTCCATGCCATCGATGATACGCAGGACAGGCCCACAAGGGAGAGAAGCGCGCCACGGGAACCAAGGATTACCTCCGGCGGCAAGAAAAATGCGCGCAAGAAGCTAGCAGACGCGGGTAGTCAGAAATCGGCGCGGGAGGTCCCGTTTGGTGAGCGGCGTTCGCTGGCTATCTTTGGCAGCCGGATTTCACGGGATAGCCGATTTGTTATTTTGGAATGCAAGATACAATATCCGTTGGAGTCTATTTTATGCCCAAAAAATTCTAAAATAGATTCAAAGCTAGGAATAGCATCTCTGCTGGAGTTGCTCTAACACCTCTGGTGTTTTAAACCCTAAAAGATGCCATGTCATCATATGCATTACACATCATTTGTGTGTTAGTGAAAACTTTGATATGCATTCACTAAAACAAGTTTATTTTATGATTATATGTGTTGACTTGTATGGATGAACCAAGTTCAAAACCTTAGCATTGAATTGGAATTTCCGAAAACCCTAATTTCCAGCCTTTAATATTACCCTGGAAAACCTAATTCAAAATCTAAGCACATTTTGGGGTTGAGCCTAAAAGGAAAAGTGTAGAGCTTGTCAATGTGTACAAAGTTGTTTTTTAGAGTTTTCAAAGTTGTTATTTAAAATTTAGAGTAATTTGAAAGGGGATAAATTCGTAAAGTGTCCCCTTTTGATTTCAAACTTGCATTTTCAAATATATATAGAATTTGGGTATGGTTATTAAAGCAAAGTTGTAGAACTTTGAAATTGGAACAACTTTTGTTTTTGGAAATTTTTGAGTTACCATACAAATTTGAGAGTAATTTGAGAAATGAAGCGAGTGACAATTCGGTAAATAGTTGGAACAGTGCAAGCAAGTAGACACCTCACCGTCGGCGAGCTTCCACTGGCTTCTACGCGCGCCCGCGGGTGACACCTCCGGCTTCGACGTGTCCGCGCCGTCGCGGCGTGTCAAGCGCACCTTTCACCGCCGCTGTTCGCTCGCCGATAAGACTGGAAGTGCTCTCCCGTCGCTCTTTCCTCTTCCTCTGTTTTTCCCGTCGTGCCGCCGTTGCTCCGTCGAGCTCGCGTCGGAGTCACAGAGCTTCCCCAGCCTCAATTTAGCATGCCATCGCTCCGTCTGTACCTTGCGAACCCAGTCGACCAGTCTTAGACATCGGAGATCGCCGGGAGACGCAGCGCGCCGTCATTCTTCTTCGAGGCCGGCCGCAACGCCGCTGACCTTGTCTCTCCGTGGCCAGCCCTCTACGGTGCGTCTCTGCTCTTGCTAAGCATAGCTCCTTCTTCTCCGTGTTGCCATGGTGCTCTGCGGCCTTTTAGTTGATCCGTTCATCCATTGCAGACGCCGGGACGCCCCCGTCGACGCCGGAACGCCGTCGTGTCTGACTTAATTGCCGTCAAGCTTCTCTGTTGCTCCTTCAGTTCATCCTTCAGCTCGAGCGAGTTTAGGGTGAGCTACTGAGTCCTCCCGAGCCTTTAGTTTAATCGCCGACGGTCTTACTTCGCCGGCATAACGCAGCCGCGCCGTCGTGGCCGCCATGGCCAGCGTCGAGCTTGGTTTGAGCCTTTACTGATTCAATTAATGCCACCAATGGGTGCGCCTTGCCGTGGAGATCACGCCAGTACCTCGGTCATGGCCGGAGACCTCATCGACAACGAGAAATCGCCGGTCAGAGGGCCTCGCCACCGTGGTCAGCGTGGGCTGACCGGTGGGACCCTGTCAGTGACCGTTTATTTAAAAATGATTTTTTCCTATTTTGCAGAAATGTTTAAATAGTGCTGTAATTTGTTTATTTTGTGTAGAATTAAATAGAGCTCCAAAAATTATGAACATTTTTGTGTGACCTCTCTGAGATGTGAACTATTTATGGAAAAATTTAACTGTTACTTTGTAGTACATTTTGAATGTGATAAAAATTGCTCAAATTAATTAATAAATGGGATTCCATGATTTTTCTAGGCTTAAATATTTATCCAAAAATTATGAAAATTGTTTTGCCACTTAGTTATCATGTGATGAGCCTTCACAAAAATTTTGAACTCATTTGGAGAAAGTTGATTTATTTCATAATTTTGAATTAATTGTTTAATTAATAAAAACAAATATTAACTCTTAATGACTTAGATTTTGTTTGAATTGGGGATTGAGTGATGACCTTGGGTCATTAGCATAAAATGATCCTTGGTGCTTAAAGTAAGTGTTTGAGTTTATGAAAAGGTTTAGTTAGTTGTAGGTTTGCAACTGTACCGCGAAGGAAAGTTGTATTCAAGTTATTAATTTTTGCATCCATCGTCAAGCATCATGTTTTATATATCGCATCATTTTAAACATGGCATTATTACTACGTGTAGTGAACGAAAGTGAGAACGGCGTAGTCAACCAAGTTGTTGAGGAAGTTAATCCACCTGTTGAGGTCGGGTTTGATATTTGTGGAACCTCTCCGGAACCTGACTTTTCCGACAATCAAGGCAAGCCCCGGATGCATTTAAACCTACCTTGTGTTTTACAAATTTATATCGCTTTTGCTTTTAAATACTGCATTAAGTGATTAGGAGTTGAGTGGAAACCTAATTGGTGCATTACCAACCTTGCTTTTCCATATCAACCTTGTTACCAGTTTCAATTCGGGAATGACTACATATGCTTAGCCATGCTTAGACCAATAAAAGTCGGGTGATTACCTGTCACCTGCGAGATATAAATGGTTTTTTGATACGATTGGTTATTTATGTTATCATGAGATATAATCTTGTGGAGTAATAAATCTAGACCGGGCGGACTCGGTGTATGAGAGCCACAAGACATGGATGTCTTGTGAGCGGGTTCTTTCCGCCTGTGTCAGTTAAGAACCGTCCGTTGTTGAATTGCATGAGGTGAGACTTTGTAGTACTAGCCACATACTCCGGTAAGCCTTAACTCAACTATTCTATTACGAGAATGGCTACTCGCGCACTGGGAGTGGAGAGATAGCGAGAGTAGCATGTACCCACGTGGCAATGGGCTGGATTGGTGGAGTACTGTATTCTCGGGTGGCGTGGACCCATTCTTGTTTTAGAGGATCTGAGGGTAGGTTAGTATATATAGGTCAGGGACCTGCATATGTTGTGTGGTTGGGAATCCCCAGCTGGGTTATAATCGGTTCGAATCGTCGTTGCTCCTCGGTTATGGAGACTCAACTCATTGTTCATCATCGTAGTTAATAAATGAAACTTGAGGAAGATTTGAGAAAGGGGTTGATATGAAGTTCATGATCTCAATACAAATCATGGCAGATTCATATAGGATCTTGATAAGGGTTATATGTTGAAAGAAAGAATCTTATGATAGAGCTTTTACGCAAAAGAACTTTGATTCTTGCTAAAGCCTTTTCTTGAATCCCTGAGCCTGCATTCCTGAGTTTTCTCTGTTTATACATCGGTTTAGTCTTGTTGAGTACTTTTGTACTCAGGGTTCTTTAACCCTTGTTGCAGGTGAGCCTCATGGGCAGGTCTTCCTTGGACCATGCTACATGACGGTTGTTCAAATCGAAGATGACAAGTAAATGTGTGGCCCTTGGGCAGGGCACCTTATTGTGTGTTTTGTTTTATGTTACTAAGCTACTCCACTACTATGGTTTGTAATAATAATCATACTTAGTTTGTGAAACAACTGTTTTGTAACTAAGTTATTATAAGACTTTTACTATTTTACTCTGATGTATATTAATAAATAAACTGTTGTAATACTGTAATAACTCTATAATGGATCCTGCTCGGAAGAAATTGTGGATGATTCAGGGTTCCCAAGGACACCCAACATGCTTCTTAAATTACCGGGAACATATGCATAGTCGTCAGAGGTCATTGGATAGTGATAGGTGCATGTGGACCCTATAATTTAGGAGGTTCTACCACATAATGGTATCAGAGCGACCATTGCAAAGTTTTTATAGTATTGTTTTACAAAAACTTCAAAACGATTTGGGGCAAATAAATTTAATCTGTTAATTTGGTCCAAATTACTTTCGACTTATCTTAATTCATTCTCGCCATTCCTTATTTGATTAAAAAGGTTTTGTATGGTGGAGTAGTAATCTTATTATGCCCTATATAATAAGAACTATTGTGTATATAGTTTAGGAGCTTGGATGTTCAAGTTTCATAAGGATGATTCATGCATCATGATTAATCCACTTGTTAATTACTTTCCCTCTTAGTTTGGGTTGAGTAGTATAAGTCCCATTCTTACTACTCTTTTGACTTTTCTCAGATTGTCTTACGGTTATTAAATCTTGCTTTCTATTGTATGACTCGTACCAAGGTAACGCCCCATAAGTCTATTGGACCCAAAGGAGTTCCTCGTCACCAGCTTGCCCCTAGAAGTGATGGTGCTAGCAGTAGCAGCTTTAGGCCTGATCCCCAGGCTGAGGTACAGAGGCTTTCAGCAGAGTTAGCATAGGCTACTAGAGATAGGGCCTTGGATGCCATCTAGGTGGGCAAGTTATAGGATCAATTGAGGTGTCTTACCACCGCTCATAAGAACTGTGAGCGTATGTTTGTTCATATGGTGGAAGGAAGAAATGAAGCTTGGCATAGAGAAGATGTAGCTAGAGCCCAAGTTCATGAGTTAGAGTTCTATGTAGAAGACTTAGAAGAATATTATACCAATCTACATGAAGAAGTCCATAGGTTGAATAACCTCATGAATCCAAATCATGAGCCTCAAGCAGATGCAATGGACCCATGTGTCATCATAGCAGATGATGATGAACCTGAAGAGGAAGAAGAAGAGGATCCAGAAGAAGTAGTGGTGGTCAATGAAAGTGATGATGAAGGCGGAAATGTTTCTGGAATGGATACCGATACCGAGGTTTGATGTGATCAAGGAGAAGAGTAGAGTTGTAATATAGTGAGTTTTAGTCTAGCTGGGTAGTCTTGCTTAAGTGTAGACTTGTGTATAAATAAGTAAACCCAATGTAATGTGTTTGTAGTAAGCTCTTTTAATATTTCAATAAATGCTTATGAGTAAAGTTTGGTTTGTCATGAACAGATGCCTCATACTTGAGCTTCAGATATTCTTGGTTCTTCGCAAGACGAGGGTGGTGTTCCTGATCCACCACTAGTTCTACCAACTTTGGCTGATGCTATCGCAGCACTAGTTCATGTGACCATAGATAATGCTCGGTTGCTTCGGGAGTTAGCTCAAAGCAATTAGAATATGATGCAAGGGAATCGTGATCGTAATCATCAAAGGTAGGAAGCTATATATGTTGACTTCATGGATACACGACCACCAGTATTTACTAAGGCTGATGAACCACTTGAAGCTGATGATTGGCTTCATACCATAGAGCAGAAGTTCGACCTCATTCCATGCACTAAGTTCTAGAAGCCTATTTTTGCTGCCCAACAGCTTAGAGGTGCAGCAAGTGCTTGGTGGGCGAACCTTGTGGCCATGCAACCAGCCAGTACTCGATTAACTTGGGCCGAGTTCTGCATTGCTTTCTATGCCCATTATATTCCAGATGGAGTTATGGCCATGAAGCTCGATGAGTTTCTTGCTTTGAGGCAAGGTGATCAAACAGTCATGTAGTATGTGGGCAAGTTCAATCACCTTTCACAGTATGCACATAAGCATGTTAACATGGATGCCAAGAAGAAGTGGTTCATGCATGGTCTTAGTATCATGAGGCAGTTAACATTGCTATTGCTTTAGAGGAGAAATATCGATAGCATAAGGAAATTAAGAAGAAAAAGAGCGTGCCATCTGGGTCTTACGGTGGCAATCAAAAGTGACAAGATAATTTATCATCTGATGAACCACAACCATCCTCCTTATCATCCGCCGTAGTTCCAAGCCGGGCAGCGACCAAATGTCCTTCCTGCTATAACTTACCCGAACTCACAACAGGCAAATGTTCCTGGTGTTCGTGCTCCAACACCTTAAGGCCATAATTACCCATGCTTCAATTGTGGGAAGTCGGGTCATTTCTCTAGGGAATGGCCATATCCTAAGCAGTATAATCCAAATTTTCATAAGGCTCCCAGAAATCAACAATAGGGTCAAGCTCAGGACAAGAACAATAACCAAAATGCTCAGAAGGGCAAAAATGAAAAGAAGACGGGGCAGGTTTTCTATACTCAAGCTGGGAAGATTCCAGAAGGGGGAACCCGTGATGCTGGGTATGTTTCCTATCACCGATCATCCTACAGTTATGCTTTTTGATTCTAGTGCATCTCATACATTCATTAATAGAACCTTTGTCATAAAGCATGAAATTCCAATTGGGAAAATAAAGGAAAATTTCTATATACAGTCGCCTAGGGGATGTCTGTGTACTAAGAAAATAGTGTACCAGGTACCCATGAACCTGGGTGGGCACATTTTTCCCACTACCATGATTATTTTAAAAGATCAGGATATAGATTGATCCTAGGTATGAACTGGATGTATCAGCATAAGGCTGTTGTAGATACTTTGAATAGGATAATAAGGTTGAGTTTGCCAGACAGTAATTCTCAGCTTCTTATCCAACTTCCAATCTTGAAGAGATCAGTGGAAAAAGTTTGTGCAACTTCCGTCAAAAAGATTAGAGATATCCCTGTAGTCTGTGAGTTTTCAGATGTTTTTCCTAAAGATTTACTCGGTCTCCCACCTGATAGAGATGTTCAGTTTGGAATAGATCTTAAGCCTGAAACAGCTCTGATCTCTAGGAGAGCTTATAGTATGCCTCCCAAGGAATTAGCTGAGTTGAAGACTCAATTGCAAGAGTTGATTGATAAAGGTTTTATCCAACCTAGTTCATCACCTTGGGGATGTTCTACATTTTTTGTGAAAAAGAAAGATGAGACCCTGAGATTGTGTGTTGACTATCGACCATTGAATGAAGTGACAATTAAAAATAAATATCCCTTACCTCGGATTGATTTACTTTTTGATCAACTGGCTGGAGCCAAGGTTTTCTCTAAGATTGATTTGAGGTCAGGATATCATCAAATCAAAATTAAGCCTGAAGATATTCCCAAAATGGCATTTACCACCAGATATGGATTATATGAATACCTGGTAATGTCTTTTGGTTTGACGAATGCCCCAGCTCACTTCATGTATCTGATGAATTCAGTGTTCATGCCTGAGCTAGACAAGTTTGTAGTAGTCTTTATTGATGACATATTAATATATTCCAAGAACAAGAAAGAACATGCTGAACATCTCAGAGTTGTTCTAACACGCCTAAGAGAACATCAGTAATATGCCAAGTTCAGTAAGTGTGACTTCTGGTTAAAGGAAGTGCAGTTCTTAGGGCATGTCTTGTCAGCTGAAGGAGTTGCAGTAGATCCAAGCAAAGTTAAGGATATACTAGATTGGAAACCACCAACCACTGTTCATCAGGTTTGAAGTTTTCTAGGAATGGTGGGTTATTACTATCGTTTCATTCTAGATTTCTCTAGAATATCCAAATCCATCACTGGATTGTTGAAAAACCAAGCCAAGTTTGTCTAGTCACCTGACTGTGAAGAAGCTTTCTAGATCTTAAAGAGATTATTAACCACTACACCAATGTTAGCATAGCCAGATATCGAGAAGCCATTCGACGTTTATTGTGATGCTTCTAGTATTGGTATTGGATGTGTATTGATGCAAGAAGGTCGAGTCATCACCTATGCTTCCAGACAACTTAAGCGACTTGAAGAACATTATCCAACCCATGATCTAGAGTTAGCAGCAATTGTCCATGCTTTGAAGATTTGGCGGCATTACCTGCTTGGTAATACTTGTCATATTTATACAGATCACAAGAGTTTAAAATATATCTTTACTCAATCAAAATTGAATATGCAGCAAAGAAGATGGTTGGAATTGATTAAAGATTATGACTTGGAGGTGCATTACCACCCTAGTAAGGCAAATATGGTTGCAGATGCACTCAGTCGTAAGAGTCATTGCAATTGCATGACCGTGAAGACAATGGATCCAACTTTATGTCATGAGATGGAAAAGTTGAATATAGAGATAATTCAACAAGGTAGTTTGACCAATATAACTGTTGAATCAACTATTCAAGACTAAATTATTGCCACTCAGAAAGAAAACAAGGGTATAGCCCATATCAAAGAAAGAGTCAGGAATGGAAAAGCGACATGCTTCAGAATAGATGATGCAGGCATGCTATGGTTCAAGAATCGCCTTGTGGTACCAAAGGTCCCTGAGTTGTGATAGTTGATTCTTGAAGAGGCACATACCACCAGGTTCTCTATTCATCTAGGAAGTAATAAGATGTACCATGACTTGAAACAGAGATTTTGGTGAACCAAAATGAAGATAGAGATTGCTTGATATATAGCCAAGTGTGATACTTGTCAAAAGGTAAAAGCTATACATTTGAAGTCCGCTGGAGAGTTATAGCCATTGCCTATTCCAGCTTGGAAGTGGGAGGATATTAGTATGGACTTTATCATCGGTCTACCCAAGACATCAAAAGGTTTTGACTCAATATGGGTTATTATAGATCGACTAATCAAGTCAGCACATTTTCTTCCTGTCAAGAGTATATATCCCACTATCCAATATGCCAAGATGTATTTAGCACGAATCATGAGCTTACATGGTGTACCAAAGACTACCATTGTGTCGGATAGAGGTACACAATTTGTTTCCAACTTTTGGAAACAATTACATGATTCGATGAGTACCAAACTTCTGTATAGTACCGCTTATCATCCACAGACTGATGGTTAGACTAAAAGAGTAAATCAAATACTTGAAGATATGTTAAGGTGTTGTGTCCTTAACTATTCCAATAAGTGGGATGAATGTTTGCCTTTGGCTGAGTTCTCATACAACAATAGTTATCAAGAGAGCATTAAGATGGCTCCGTTTGAAGCACTCTATGGTTGTAGGTGTAGAACCTCACTGAATTGGTCTGAACCCGAGGAAAGATGGTTCTTTGGAGTTGACCTTGTGAAAGAAACAGAAGAGAAGGTTAGGCAGATACAAAATAATTTGAAGATAGCTCAGTCTCAACAAAAGAGTTATGCAGATAAACGACGTCGACCATTGTTGTTTAACAAGGGAGATTATGTATATCTAAAGGTATCACCAATGAAGGGAGTCAACCATTTCGGTGTTAAAGGCAAGTTAGCACCTCGTTATATTGGACCATTTCAAATATTGGAGAGATGTGGAAAAGTGGCATATCGTTTGAAGTTACCAGAACATCTCTCAGCTATACACGATGTGTTCCATGTCTCCCAGTTAAAGAAATGTCTTCAAGTGATGGATCAAAATATTGATATTGAAGGAGTGAAACTTGAACCTGATTTGACCTATTCGGAATATCATATCCGAGTTCTGGATCAGAAAGACCGTGTGAAAGCTCGAGTTTGGTTTTGGTTAATTGAAGAAACCCTAAGTGCTAACCTAGTTTATCAAGATGATTATGAGATAGGTAGCACTACTCCAAGTGATGAAGCAATGGTAAAGATCATGACAATGGTGATGGCATGGTGATGGTCAAATGCTTAAACTTGGAAAAGAAGAAAGAGAAAAACAAAAGGCTCAAGGCAAAGGTATAAAATGTAGGAGCCATTTTGTTTTAGTGATCAAGACACTTGGTGAGTGTGATCACATTTAGGATAGATAGCTGTACTATTAAGAGGAGTGAAACTCATATTGAAATGTGGTTATCAAAGTGCCACTAGATGTTCTAATTCATTGCATATGCATTTAGGATCTAGTGAATCACTAACACCCTCGAAAATATTTGTGAAAATTTGCCAGCGTCGATCGTGTGACCGGACGCTGGATCTAATTGCACCGAATGCTGACTGCATGTGTCCGATCGCGCTGACCTAGCGGCACAGTACCTAGGGTTAACCACCGGACGCTAGACTATGTCCGGTCAAGGTGGACCGGACGCGTCCGGTCGAAGAAATACGCCTCAGGGAGCTTACTGGAAACAACCAGACGCTGGGGCTTCAGCGTCCGATCAGTTTTGCCAGAGCGTCCGATCAGCTTCGTAGCGTTGAAATCTAATGAATAGTGTTTGAAGCTAGTGACGCATGGCGTCCATCGGGCGACCGGACGCTGAGGGCCAACATCCGGTCAGTCTAACCGGAGCGTCCGGTCAACCCGCGTTGTGCCGAGTGAAGGGGTACAACGGCTCTAATTGTTGGGGCTTCTATTTAAAGCCCCATGGCCGGCTCAAGCTCAATCCTCTTGCAAATTTTGATTGACATAGCAACCTTGTGAGCTTAGCCAAAGCACTCCCACTCATCTCCATCATTGATCCATCATCATTGTGAGATTGGGAGAGAATCCAAGTGCATTGCTTGAGTGATTGCATCTAGAGGCACTTGGTATTCGTGTTGCACTGTAGATTTCACTTGTTACTCTTGGTGGTTGCCACCACCTAGATGGCTCGGTGCAGCGGTGGAGGATCGGCATGAGTTGGTGATTGTTCATGGCTGTCTCCGATGATTGTGAGGGGAGTTGTACCTTCCTCGGTGGAGCGCCGAAAGGTAACTCTAGTAAATTGCTCGTGTCATTGAGTTACCTCACTTGTGGGTTGGTTCTTGTGGTGTCCTATCATGTGGACGAGGTTTGTGAAACACCTCTTAGCTGCCGAACCACCAAGTGTTGGTCGACACAATGGGGATGTAGCGTGTTGGCAAGCACGTGAACCTCGGGAGAAAATCGATTGTCTCTTGTCTTTGGCATTCTCCCTGTGATTGGCTATATATTCATCTTGTGATTGGTTCATCCCCTACACGTCGGTATAATCACCCTACTCACTTATTTACATTCTTGCAAACTAGTTGATACAAGCTCTTTAGTGTAATTAGAATTGAGAGCTTGCTTTATTATTTACATTCATCTAGTTGAGCTTTTTAGAGTAGCAAGGTTGAGAGCTCTTAGTGAGTAATTACATAGCAAGTTTGTGTGCCTAAGTAATCATTGCAACTAGAATTGTTGGATAGGTGGCTTGCAACTCTTGTAGACCTAGAGCAAGTTTGCATTACGCTATTTGTCATACTAATCAAATTGCTCTAGTTGATCTGTAGATTTTTAAATAGGCTATTCACCCCCCCTCTAGCCATATTAGGACCTTTCAAGTGGTATCAGAGCCATGGTCACCGTTTGATTATAGGCTTAACAACCTCGGTGTCAAATTATGGCTTAAGTTGTGTTCAACTATGTGGGGGGCAAACCATAGTTCTTTGATGGCACATGCTATGATTATTGGAAGAGAAAGATGAGGATGTATCTTGGTTCAATCAATGATCAAGTATGGGAAGTGACCGAGAATGATTATGCTATCATCGATCCTGACAATCCTAGCAACCAAGACAAGACTAACAAGCAATGCAACACAATGGCTCTCAACACCATATACAATGCCATTGATTCCAAGGTGTTTGAGCAAATCAAGGATTGTGAAAGAGCTAATGAGGTGTGGACAAGATTGGAGGAAACTTATGAGGGCACACCGGAGGTGAAGAGTGCCAAGTTGTATATTCTCAAGGACAAGTTGACAAGCTTCAAGATGAAAGATGATGAGAGCATTCCGGAAATGTTCCATTGGTTACAAGTAATTGTCAATGACTTGAAGGCTTTGGAAGAAAAGATCAAGAATGATGATGTCTCTCACCAGTTCTTGATGTGCCTACCTCCAAGGTTTGAAATGTTGAGGTTGCTCATCATTAGAGGAGGATTGAAGGAGATCACCCCTAACCAAGTACTAGGTGATGTCATGACACAAGAGACATACCATGTGGAAAGGGAGGGAGATGACAAGGAAGACAAGAAGGAAGATGAAGACAAGAAGAAGAAAAGCATAGCATTCAAGGCTAGCTCCTCATCATACAAGAACAAGGGCAAGTCCAAGAAAGAATCAAGTGATGCTGAGGATCTTAGTGATATTGATGATGAAGCTATGGCTCTCTTTGTTCGCAAGATGGGCAAGTTCATGAAGAAGAAGGGCTATGGTTCAAGAAAGAGAAGAGATCACACTAAGAGCAAAGAATATGTGAGAAGATGCTATAATTGCAAGAGCCCTGATCATGTTGTAGCAAATTGTCCTTACAATAGTGACAATGATGAGGATGAGAAGAAGAAGCACAACAAGGATAAGAAAGAAAAGAAGGAGAAGAAGGAAAAGAAGATGACCTTCTAAAAGAAGAAGAAAGGTGGAGGCTATGTGGTCACATGGGATAGTGATGGCTCTTTGGATGATGATAGCTCTAGTGATGATGACAAGAAACATCTCAAGAGAGCATTAGCAAGCATCACCATCAACAAGAAGCTTTCCATCTTCGACACTCCATCGACATGCCTCATGGCAAAGCCTACCAAGGTAAAATATGATGAGAGTGATGATGAATGTGAAAGTGATTCTTGTAGGGATGATGATGATGAGGAGGAGGAGTACACCAAGGAGGAGCTCTTGGACATGTGTGAGCAAGTGCACGCTTGTAATGAAATGAAGAGAAAGGAGTGCAAAGAATTGCGTAAGAAACTAAAATCTCTTGAGCAATCCTTTGATGAGCTCAATGCTACTCATGAGAGGCTAATGGAAGCCCATGAGAAGCTTGGGAAAACTCACTCTAAGCTTAAAAAGGCTCACTCCTCTCTCATTGAGCAAGTCAAAGTGGAGGAAGCCAAGAAGGAGCAAGTGATCATAACATGTGATGTGGGACTAACATGTGATCTTATTGATGAATCTTTTCATGAACCCATTATTGTTGCTCCTACTAACACTTCTTGTAGCATTACTACTTTCACTTCACCCTTGAGTGATGATCTCACTTGTGATGCCTCACTTATGGTGGAAAATGAAACCCTCAAGAAGGAGGTGAATGAGCTCACTCGTGCCTTAGGCAATGCCTATGGTGGAGAAGCCCACTTGCTAAAGTGCTTGGGTAGCCAAAGATTTTCTCTCAACAAAGAGAGATTAGGCTATACCCCAAGAAAGGCAAGGCGGCCTTTGTCACTCCCAAAGCTAGCTTTGTGAAGGGCAATGGTCGGTTTTGCATTAGATGCAAGCAAGTTGGGCATATAGAGCAAAATTGCAAGACTAACAAGAACAAGCTACCTAATGTATCCTCAATCAAATTTGATTCTTGTTACATGCTTTATAAGGGTGCCAATGGTGTGAAGGCTAAGTTCATTGGTACACCAATTGTGGGCCCAAAGAAGAAGGCCATTTGGATACCAAAGACCTTGGTGACTAACCTACAAGGACCCAAGCAAGTTTGGATACCTAAAAAGAATTGATCTTCTTTTGTAGGTAAATTATAAAGACGGAGGAAGGCATTGGGTGCTTGATAGTGGGTGCACACAACACATGACCGGTGATTCAAGAATGTTCAATTCAATCAATGAAAGCAAGAGCAATGGGATTGATAGTATCACTTTTGGTGACAATGGCAAAGGTAAGGTCAAAGGGCTTGGTAAGATTGTAATATCCAATGACTTGAGCATTTCCAATGCGCTACTAATAGAGAGCTTGAACTTCAACCTATTGTCAGTAGCTCAATTGTGTGATCTTGGTTTCAAGTGCATATTTGGTGTGGATGATGTATAGATCATAAGTGTAGATGGCTCTAACTTGATATTCAAAGGATTTATATATGAGAATCTATACTTAGTTGATTTCAATGCTAGAGAAGCTCAATTGTCAACATGTTTGATCACTAAGTCTAGCATGGGTTGGTTATGGCATAGAAGGCTTGGTCATATTGGAATGAAACAATTGAATAAGTTGATTAAGCATGACTTAGTTAGAGGCTTGAAAGATGTCACTTTTGAGAAAGATAAGCTATGTAGTGCATGTCAAGCCGGAAAGCAAGTTGGTAACACACATCCCAAGAAGAGTATGATGAGCACATCTAAGGCATTTGAGCTAATGCACATGGATTTGTTTGGACCAACCACATAAACTAGCATTGGAGGAAATAAATATGGATTTGTGACAAGAGTGATGTGTTTGCAACATTCAAATCTTTTGTCAAATGTATTCATAATGAGTTTGAAACAACAATCAAGAAAGTTAGAAGTGACAATGGAAGTGAGTTCAAGAACACTAGAATTGACGAGTTATGTGATGAATTTGGAATTAGACATCAATTCTCGGCCAAGTACACTCCTCAATCAAATGGGCTAGTTGAAAGAAAGAATAGAACCTTGATTGATATGGCAAGATCAGTGTTGAGTGAGTACAATGTGAGTCATTCATTTTGGGCCAAAGCAATCAACACGGCTTGCTACTATAGAAACTGACTCTATTGTCACCCTATGATGGAAAAGACACCTTATGAGCTATTGAATGGAAGAAAGCCCAACATAGCATACTTCCGGGTTTTTGGTTGTAAATGCTATATATTGAAGAAAGGCACTAGATTAAGCAAGTTTGAAAAGAAATGTGATGAAGGTTTCTTGCTTGGCTACTCCACTACTAGCAAGGCTTATAGAGTTTGGAATTTAGCTAGTGGTATTCTTGAGGAGGTTCATGATGTGGAGTTTGATGAAACAAATGGTTCCCAAGAGGAAGATGAGAATCTAGGTGATGTAAGAGGCACTCAATTGGTCAATGCAATGAAGAACATGGACATTGGTGAGTTAAGGCCTAGAGAGGTGATTGATATTGAAGATGACAAGAATCAAGTGCTCTCTAACTCAAATATGCAATCTAGTGGTTCTCATGATCAAATCCAAGCAAGCACTAGTAATGGCAATGTGTAAGATCAACAAATGGCTAGTTCATCATCTCAACCAAGTGATCAATCCAATGCAAGCAATCAAGTGCAAGTGCTTCAACCAACTAATGTTGCAAGAGATCATCCATTGGACACTATCATTGGTGATATTTCAAAAGGTGTGCAAACAAGATCAAGATTGGCTTCATTTTGTGAGTATTTCTCATTTGTGTCATCCATTGAACCTAAGAAGATAGATGAAGCTTTGAGGGATGTTGATTGGATCAATGCTATGCATGAAGAGCTAAACAACTTCACAAGAAACCAAGTATGGGATTTAGTTGAGAGGCCTAAGGATCATAATGTGATTGGAACTAAGTGGGTCTTTTGGAACAAGCAAGATCAAGATGGGATAGTAATAAGGAACAAAGCAAGATTAGTGGCTCAAGGTTACACTCAAGTTGAAGGTCTTGACTTTGGAGAAACATATGCCCCGGTTGCAAGATTGGAAGCAATTAGGATCTTGCTAGATAATGCTTGTGCCCACAATATCAAGTTGTATCAAATGGATGTGAAGAGTGCATTTCTCAATGGGTACATCAATGAGCTTGTGTATGTTAAGCAACCTCCTGGTTTTGAAGATGAGAAGAAACCCAACCATGTCTACAAGTTGAGAAAGGCTTTATATGGATTGAAACAAGCACCTAGAGCATGGTATGAGAGATTGAGGGATTTCCTACTCTCTAAGGGATTCAAGATGGGAAAGGTTGACACCACTCTCTTCACCAAGAAGCTTGGGAATGACTGGTTTGTAATGCAAATCTATGTTGATGATATCATCTTTGGGTCAACAAATCAAGAATTTTGTGAGGAGTTTGGCAAGATGATGGCAAGTGAGTTTGAGATGTCCATGATTGGAGAGCTTAGTTACTTCCTCAGTCTCAAATCAAGCAAATGAAGAATGGCACATTTGTAAATCAAGGCAAGTATATCAAGGACATGCTCAAGAAGTTTGAAATGGATGAGAGTAAAGCTATTAGTACACCAATGGGGACAAGTGGAAGCTTGGATAGTGATGCTAGTGGCAACATGGTGGATTAAAAGATGTATCGGTCTATGATTGGAAGCCTACTCTATGTGACCGCATCAAGACCAGATGTGATGTTTAGTGTATGCATGTGTACTAGATTTTAAGCCTCACCAAGAGAAAGTCATTTGAAGGCAACAAAGAGAATATCGAGGTACTTGAAGCATACACAACTTGTTGGATTATGGTATCCCAAAGGAGCAAGATTTGAGTTGATTGGATATTCAGATTCTGATTATGCGGATGCAAAGTTGAGAGAAAGAGCGCATCGGGCACATGTCAACTATTGGGAACATCACTTGTATCTTGGTCATCAAAGAAGCAAAATAGTGTAGCACTTTCAACCGCCAAAGCGGAGTACATTTCAGCCGATAGTTGTTGTGCTCAATTACTTTGGATGAAGGCTACTTTGAGTGACTTTGAAATCAAGTTCAAGCAAGTGCCATTGCTATGTGATAATGAAAGTGCTGTAAAGCTCACCAACAACCCGGTTCAACACTCAAGAACAAAGCATATAGATGTCCATCATCATTTCATAAGAGATTACCAACAAAAAGGGGACATTTGCATAGAGAGTGTGGGCACCAAAGATCAACTTGCCGACATATTCACCAAGCCACTTGATGAGAAGAGGTTTTGCAAGCTAAGGAATGAATTGAACATACTTGACTTCTCCAATATGTGTTGATGCACCCCCATTATATGACATGCCTCTCCTTCGAGCAATCTAAGGTAAAAGTTGATTGGCATGGCATACATCCTTGCTAAGGACATGATTAGTGCATCTAGACATATTTCACATTTGAATAGGCTCATTCATGAAAATCAAATGAATTTGATGCTTGTATGGTACCACTATTGCTTGTATGCTTAAAATGATCTAGTGGTAGCATATGACATGTTTGTAGGCTTGTAAACCTAGTGTTTGATTTAGAAAATGAGCTATAAGTGTTTAACTCAACATGGTACAAGATAACCCTTATTTGGAGGTGTGAAGAAGCTTGTCCTTGGATCAAACCGAGTTAAATAACTTTTGCAAGTACTCTAGATTGAACAAATTGGGAAAATAATCCTCATTTCACATGGTCTCACCCCAACATATCTATAATTTGAGGCCACCTTTTGTGCAAATTGTTGACATTATTCCTCCTACCCTATCTATACTTTAAGCCTTTGTGGTCATTGATGACAAAGGGGGAGAAATAGTGTACAAAGATAGTGAAACAAAGGGGGAGAGATAATATATGACAAAAGAAGGGGATTAATTAAAATTTTGAGCATACAAATAGGGGGAGCAAGCTCATAAACTTGTATGGTGCATTTGAATGAGCATTACATATGTTTGCTTGCATGACATAAGTTTTAATTTCAAATTTCCATGCTTGCGTGGTGTATGCTATTTGTAGGTTTGAATGTTGAAATGAAAAACTAGCATGCATAGGCTAAGTAACTAGACTTATGTTCATTCTATGGAAACTAGACCCTTGCATGTAATGTTGATCTCATGGGGTATTCTAGTTCTTGTATATGTCTAGTTTCTAATGGTGCTAAGGATGGTATATTGGTGCACTCCGATTGGTATCACGCTTCAAAGGTCCATCCCTTATACCTTAGCATCATTTGGTAGAAATTGACTCCTATATTTCCTATCTAATCATATGTGCAAAGCTTCAATCCAAACTCTTAGCACATATGTAGGGGGAGCAATTGCTATCATATGGAGTTCATGAAACTTGTCCATATCCTTTACACATGGTAAATATGCTTGGGCAAGCAACATGGATTCAAATGAACTTTAATTCATATCTTTGTATAAGGGTTGTCATCAATTACCAAAAAGGGAAAGATTGAAAGCTCTAGTTTGGTTTTGGTTAATTGATGAAACCCTAAGTGCTAACCTAGTTTATTAAGATGATTATGAGATAGGTAGCACTACTCCAAGTGATGAAGCAATGGTGAAGATCATGACAATGGTGATGGCATGGTGATGGTCAAATGCTTAAACTTGGAAAAGAAGAAAGAGAAAAACAAAAGGCTCAAGGCAAAGGTATAAAATGTAGGAGCCATTTTGTTTTAGTGATCAAGACACTTGGTGAGTGTGATCACATTTAGGATAGATAGCCATACTATTAAGAGGAGTGAAACTCGTATCGAAATGCGGTTATCAAAGTGCCACTAGATGTTCTAATTCATTGTATATGCATTTAGGACATAGTGAATCACTAACACCCTTGAAAATGTTTGTGAAAATTTGCTAACACATGTGCACAAGGTGATACACTTGGTGGTTAGCACATTTGAGCAAGGGTGAAGAAGACAGAGGTGATGTCAGCGTCGATCGTGTGATCGGACGCTGGATCTAATTGCACCGGACGCTGACTGCCTACGTCTGGTCATGTTGACCTGGCAGCACAGTACCTAGGGTTAACCATCGGACGCTGGACTGTGTCTGGTCAAGGTGGACCGGACGCGTCCAGTCAAAGAAATACGCCTCGGGGAGCTTACTGGAAATGACCGGACGCTGGGGCTTCAGCGTCCGGTCAGTTTTATCAGAGCGTCCAGTCAGCTTCGTAGCCGTTGAAATCTGACAAACAGCGTTTGAAGCTAGTGACGCGTGGCGTCCATTGGGCGACCGGACGCTGAGTTCCAGTGTCTGGTCATTCTGACCGGAGCATCCGGTCAGCCCGTGTTGTGCCCAGTGAAGGGGTACAACGGCTCTAATTGTTGGGGCTTCTATTTAAAGCCCCATGGCCGGCTCAAGCTCAATCCTCTTGCACATTTTCATTGACATAGCAACCTTGTGAGCTTAGCCAAAGCACTCCCACTCATGTCCATCATTGATCCATCATCATTGTGAGATTGTGAGAGAATCCAAGTGCATTGCTTGAGTGATTGCATCTAGAGGCACTTGGTATTCGTGTTGCGCTATGGATTTTGCTTGTTACTCTTGGTGGTTGCCACCACCTAGATGGCTCGGTGCAGCGGTGGACGATTAGCATGAGTTGGTGATTGTTCGTGGCCGTCTTCGGTGATTGTGAGGGGAGTTGTACCTTCCCCGGCGGAGCGCCAAAAGATAACTCTAGTAAATTGCTCATGTCATTGAGTTACCTCACTTGTGGGTCGGTTCTTGTGGTGTCCTATCGTGTGGACGAGGTTTGTGAAACACCGCTTAGCCGTCGAACCACCAAGTGTTGGTCGACACAACGAGGATGTAGCGTGTTGGCAAGCACGTGAACCTCGGGAGAAAATCGATTGTCTCTTATCTTTAGCATTCTCTCGGTGATTGGCTATATATTCATCTTGTGATTGGTTCATCCCCTACACGTTGGTATAATCACCCTACTCACTTATTTACATTCTTGCAAACTAGTTGATACAAGCTCTTTAGTGTAATTAGAATTGAGAGCTTGCTTTATTATTTACATTCATCTAGTTGAGCTTTTTAGAGTAGCAAGGTTGAGAGCTCTTAGTGAGTAATTACATAGCAAGTTTGTGTGCCTAAGTAATCATTGCAACTAGAATTGTTGGATAGGTGGCTTGCAACTCTTGTAGACCTAGAGCAAGTTTGCATTACGCTATTTGTCATACTAATCAAATTGCTCTAGTTGATCTGTAGATTTTTAAATAGGCTATTCACCCCCCCCCCTCTAGCCATATTAGGACCTTTCACCGTGTCACACGAAAGAGGACAATCAAGTTCTACAAGATACAATGGAATCAATAATCAGAAGAAGAAGCTACTTGGGAATCCAAAGATTTCTTGCTAGAACAGTTTTCGGAGTTTCTTGCGTCGATATAGAATAATGTTAGTTGTGTTTTGTCTTTATAAACCATGTTTTGTAAAGGGACCTTAGCTATTTTATGGTTAGGTTTTGAATGTTTTTGCTTGACACATTTCCTTTTTCATTACTTTATCCTAGGACTTTTAAATCTCGAGACAAGATTTCTTTTAGGGGGGAAAGATTGTAACGCCTCTGATGTTTTAAACCCTAAAAGATGCCATGTCATCATATGCATTGCACATCATTTGTGTGTTAGTGAAAACTTTGATATGCATTCACTAAAACAAGTTTATTTTATGATTATATGTGTTGACTTGTATGGATGAACCAAGTTCAGAACCTTAGCATTGAATTGGAATTTCCGAAAACCCTACTTTCTAGCATTAAATATTACACTGGAAAAACCTAATTCAAAATCTAAGCACATTTTGGCATTGAGCCTAAAAGGAAAACTGTAGAGCTTGTCAATGTGTATAAAGTTGGTTTTTAGAGTTTTCAAAGTTGTTATGTAAAATTTGGAGTAATTTGAAAGGGGATAAATTCTTAAAGTGTCCCCTTTTGATTTCAAACTTGCATTTTCAAATCTAGATAGAATTTAGGTATGGTTATTAAAGCAAAGTTGTAGAACTTTGAAATTGGAACAACTTTTGTTTTTGGAGATTTTTGAGTTACCTTACAAATTTGAGAGTAATTTGAGAAATGAAGCGAGTGGCAATTCGGTAAATAGTTGGAACAGTGCAAGCAAGCAGACACCTCACTGCCGGCGAGCTTCCACTGGCTTCTACGTGTGCCCACGGGTGACACCTCTGGCTTTGACGTTTCTGTGCTATCAAGCACACCTTTCACCGCTGCTCTTCGCTTGTCGATAAGACTAGAAGTGCTCTCCCGTCGCTCTTTCCTCTTCCTCTGTTTTTCCTGTCGCACCGCCGTTGCTCCGTCGAGATCGCGCCGAAGTCACAAAGCTTCCCCAGCCTCAATTTAGCATGTCACTGCTCCGTATATACCTTGCGAACCTAGTTGACCAGTCTTAGACATCAAAGATCATCGGGAGACGCTGCGTGCCATCTTTCTTCTTCGTGGCCGGCCACAACGCTGCCGACCTTGTCTCTCTGTGGCCAGCCCTCTACGGTGCGTCTCTGCTCTTGCTAAGCATAGCTCCTTCTTCTCCATGTTGCCATGGTGCTCTGTGGCCTTTTAGTTGATCCGTTCATCCATTACAGACGCCGGGACGCCCCCGTCGACGCCGGAACACCACCGTGTCTGACTTAATTGCCGTCAAGCTTCTTTGTTGCTCCTCCGGTTCATCCTTCAGCTCGAGCGAGTTTGGGGTGAGCTACTGAGTCCTCCCAAGCCTTTAGTTTAATCGCTGACGGTCTTACTTCGCCGGCATAACGCAGTCGCGCCGTCGTGGCTGCCATGGCCGGCGTCGAGCTTGGTTTGAGCCTTTACTGATTCAATTAATGCCACCAATGGGTGCGCCTTGCCGTGGAGATCACGCCGGTACCTCGGTCGTGGCCGGAGACCACGCCAACGGCGAGAAATTGCCGGTCAGAGGGCCTTGCTGCCGTGGTCAGTGCGGGCTGACCGGTGGGGTCACCCTATCAGTGACCGTTTATTTGAAAATGATTTTTTTTCCTATTTTGCAAAAATGTTTAAATAGTGCTATGATTTATTTATTTTGTGTAGAATTAAATAGAGCTCCAAAAATTATGAAAATTTTTGTGTGACCTCTCTGAGATGTGAACTATTTAGGAAAAATTTAACTATTACTTTGTAGTACATTTTGAATGTGATAAAAATTGCTCAAATTAATTAATAAATGGGATTCCATGATTTTTCTAGGCTTAAATATTTATCCAAAAATTATGAAAATTGTTTTGCCACTTAGTTATCATGTGATGAGCCTTCACAAAAAGTTTGAGCTCATTTGGAGAAAGTTGATTTATTTCATAATTTTGAATTAATTGTTTAATTAATAAAAACAAATATTAACTCTTAATGACTTAGGTTTTGTTTGAATTGGGGATTGAGTGATGACCTTGGGTCATTAGCATAAAGTGATCCTTGGTTCTTAAAGTAAGTGTTTGAGTTTATGAAAAGGTTTAGTCAGTTGTAGGTTTGCAACTGTACCGCGAAGGAAAGTTGTATTCAAGTTATTAACTTTTGCATCCATCATCAAGCATCATGTTTTATATCTCGCATCATTTTAAACATGGCATTATTACTACGTGTAGTGAATGAAAGTGAGAACGTGGTAGTCAACCAAGTTATTGAGGAAGTTAATCCACCTGTAGAGGTTGGGTTTGATATCTGTGGAAGGCAAGCCCTGGATGCATTTAAACCTACCTTGTGTTTTACAAATTTATATCGCTTTTGCTTTTAAATATTGCATTAAGTGATTAGGAGTTGGGTGGAAACCTAATTGGTGTATTACCAACCTTGCTTTTCCATATCAACCTTGTTACTAGTTTTAATTCGGGAATGACTACTTATGCTTAGCCATGCTTAAAAGTTGGGTGATTACCTATCACCTGCGAGATATAAATGGATTTTTGATACGGCTGGTTATTTATGTTATCATGAGATATAATCTTGTGCGGTAATAAATCTAGACCAGATAGACTCGATGTATGAGAGCCACAAGACATGGATGTCTTGTGAGCGGGTTCTTTCCGCCTGTGTCGGTTAAGAACCGTCCATTGTTGAATTGCATGAGGTGAGACTTTGTAGTACTAGCCATATACTTCGGTAAGCCTTAACTTGGCTATTCGATTACAAGAATGGCTACTCATGCACTAGGAGTGGAGAGATGGCGAGAGTAGCGTGTACCCACATGGCAATGGGCTAGATTAGTGGAGTACTGTATTCTTGGGTGTCGTGGACCCATTCTTGTTTTAGAGGATCTGACGGTAGGTTGGTATATGTAGGTCTGGGACCTGCATATGTCGTGTGGTTGGGAATCCCTAGCTAGGTTATAATTGGTTCGAATCGTCGTTGCTCCTCGGTTATGGAGACTCAACTCACTGTTCATCATCGTAGTTAATAAATGAAACTTGAGGAAGATTTGAGAAAGGGGTTGATATTAAGTTCATGATCTCAATACGGATCATGGCAGATTCATATAGGATCTTGATAAGGGTTATATGTTGAAAGAAAGAATCTTATGATAGAGCTTTTACGCAAAAGAACTTTGTTTCTTGCTAAAGCCTTTCCTTGAATCCCCGAGCCTGCATTCCTGAGTTTTCTCTGTTTATACGTCGGTTTAGTCTTGTTGAGTACTTTTGTACTCAGGGTTCTTTAACCCTTGTTGCAGGTGAGCCTCATGGGTAGGTCTGCTTGGACCGTGCTGCATGACGGTTGTTCAAATCGAAGATGACAAGTAAATGTGTGGCCCTTGGGCAGGGCACCTTATTGTGTGTTTTGTTTTATGTTACTAAGCTACTCCACTACTATGGTTTGTAATAATAATCGTACTTAGTTTGTGAAACAACTATTTTGTAACTAAGTTATTGTAAGACTTCCGCTATTTTACTCTGATGTATATTAATGAATAAACTATTGTAATACTGCAATGACTCTATAATGGATCCTGCTCGGAAGAAATTATGGATGATTCAGGGTTCCCGAGGACACCCGACAGGCTTCTTAAGTTTTCGAGAACATATGTATAGTCGTCAGAGGTCATTGGACAATGATAGGTGCATGTGGGCCCTATAATTTAGGAGGTTCTGCCACAAACTTTGATTAAATATATATTCAAATATATTAATATTTATGGTACACAATTAGTTTCATTGGAAAGATCCTTGAATCTAGTTTTTTTATAAATTTATTTGGAGGTATAAATATTGCACATATTTTCTACAAATCAAGTCAAACTTACTTGGAGGTACAAATATTACACACACTGACGATGACAGTTATTTTAGGACGGAGAGAGTACCTAAAAATGATGAATAATGAATTAATGGATGAACTGGAAATGGCTTCGAGTCCAAGGAATGATGTGGGGCGGAGGCGAGAGGGATATCCAAGCGCTGCGCCTATAGGAACAAACGAAGCCGCGGGCAAATGGGACTCTATCCACCGTGCCTTCCTACATATATGTCATCGATAGTTGCCACATGTTCATTCTCACAAATCCAACAACGCATGGCGGTGGTGGAAAGCAGCGGCGTGGGAGGCCATGATCAGAGCATGCGAAGTCTATGAGGAACTCTTCTAGGCATGCCGTTAGATCTATGAGACTGAACATATAGCAGCTATTTATAGCATATATGCAGGGAGACACGATGCATACAGTTTCTGCCCAATTTTTTTCCGAGCAAACAGGCCTGGCCATGGTGACCTAGATAAGCTTTTGCATGCATGCTGTGTGGATGCTCTTGTGGGGGCCACGTGGTGGCTAGCTGGTGGCCAGCCATCCGGCTGGCATGTCTAGCGGCCCGGTCGGGTGGAGTGGCGCGCAAGCTACCCCCGTGTTAGCTGGCTCACACAGCAGAGTCCCCTACACCCTACCACATTGTTGCTACTATTGGGTGCACGCCAATCTACTGCGTAGTGTACACAACTTGCGGCTTGCGAGTGTTACCGTTAATGGACGCGTTTAGTTCTGCTAAGGCCTTGTTCGGCAACTCTGGAATCATTCTCCACCATTATTCATTCCAAGACAGGATTAAGTAGTTCCATCCATGTCACTCAAACTAGGTGGAAGATTGAATCCGGACCTACGATGGTGCGGCTCTGTTCTAGGCCAAAAGGGAGGGGGAAAGACCAGGATCGAGCAAATTTTGTTATGGGCCAGACCTAACCGAACAACCGTTCCACTTCTAACCCGATTTCGAACCAGGCCAGATCATTCCAGGTGGAACAGGCCACATTCCAGGCCGTTCCTATCGAAACGAATGAGGCCTAAATGTAACGCAATCCGGTAACTTATGGGATTAGATGGCAATACAGCGACTTGGTTTGGCATGGCCCATTATAAGATACCAAGTAATCAGATAACTATCCGTTCATTTGTGAAACCACCCCTCCCCGACCATCGTCTGCATGCATGCAGGGTTATTACCTTTGCCAAGTGCAACCAACCAAAATCAAAAAATCACTGGTCCCCACCACTCCCTCCATCATCTGTTACCATTTCTGTTAACATTACCGGCCAGGAAACCAAATGCCATCTTCGGGTCGGATCAAGGAGTCTGTCCTCGGACGTAAGTAGCGGTAGCCTGGCCATATTAGCATCGCTATAGCTAGAGCACAAACCCATTATCATTAGACTATATTCTGTTTGGAATGCAGGATCTAAAATGTAGGAATAGGGAAAAAAGGCATGATTAAAGCTGCATAAACCTCATAGTCTTATGTAATTTCAAAAGTGCAGAATTTTTTGATTGAAACCTTTGGACACAAAATAGAAAAAAAAACATGGGAATTTCTAGAGAAATATGGACACAAAGTAAAATTTTCATGAGGGATGACCCCAAGCTAGTTTTTCTCCAAAATCCTTAGGTTCCCTTCGGAACAAATGATTAATGGAGGAACTATGTAGGATTTTGGCCTGTTATAAAATACCTAAAAGGATCAAGATGTCTAAGAGGAGGGGGGGTGAATTGGGCTAATTCTAAAATTCTTTGCAATAATTAAACCTACACTTAGCCCACTTCATCCCTGGTGCCTAGAATGTGTTCCTATTGATCTACCACACAAAAGTTTTGCTCCTTAGGTTCCAATCCTACTCTAGCATGGCAATTCTAAGAATGTAAAGGCAAGAAATGAATTGCTCAAATGTAAATGCTTAAAGTAAAGAGAGGAGAAGGAACACAGCGATGTTTTGCCGAGGTATCGGAGAGTCGCTACTCTCCACTAGTCCTCGTTGGAGCACCCACGCAAGGGTGTAGCTCCCCCTTGATCCGCACAAGGATCAAGTGCTCTCTATGGGCTGATTCTTTGACACTCCGTCGTGGTGAATCACCCACAACCACTCATAACATGAGTTGGGTCATCCATAAGCTTCATCGAATGATCACCAAACTCTCGATCACCACTAAGCCATCTAGGTGATGGCGCTCACCAAGAGTAACAAGCACAAACTCTCACTTGACCACAACAAGTCTAGTGAGAACGGTGGATGCACACTTTCTACTCTCCTTGCACAAATGAAGCCTTAATCTTGGATTCTCAAATCTCAATCACCTCACTAGGCTCTTGCTCTCCTTTGCACTCTCAAGGGTGTTTCATAGCTGAACAAATGGGCAAGAGTCCTCCCTTGGATGAATAGATGAAGTATTTATACCCCCTCATTCAAAATGAACCGTTAGGAGGTTAAGTCAGCACACTATGGGGTGACCGGATGTTCTGGTCAAGGTGACTAGACGCTCTGATCAATTATCCCTACCACAGAGCCGTTAAGTTGTGACCGGACTCTCACCTACGTCCGATCAACACTAACTAGACGCGTCCAGTCATAAAAACTGCTCTCTGGAACCTTACTGATGTTGACCGGACACGGGAACCCAGAGTCTGGTCACTTCGCTATTTAGCATCTGGTCAGTAACCGGATCCTAACCAGTGTTCGATCAGCACTGATAGGACACGTCTGATCAGAAAACTCCCTCTTTGGAACCTCACTGGAGTTGACCAGACTCTGGCACCCAGCGTTCGGTCACTTTTCACTCAGCGTCTGATCACAACCAAACGGCTCCAGTTGATCAAATGAACTGACCAGACTCACCCTTCAGCGTTCGGTCACAATTAGACCAGCGTTCGGTCAGTCATTTGACCCTCCATTCACTTCCAACTCGAAATCATATGTGAATGAAGTTTACTCTAATGGATCTTAGGGCTACTCCTGAGCTACCTGGTGCTAGATTTGACAAGTGTACACCATAGCTAACCCACTAGACTCACCTAGGTCAAGCTACTAGTCCATACCCCCCTTGATAGTATGGCCAAAGGAAAAACAAAGTCCTAAACTACTCTAAGTATCTCTTCAACACCAAACGACACTTAGAACTAGTCCATCCTTAACCTTGTCGTCCATCCTTTGAAAACTAAAATGATTTCCATTGTAGGGGCATGACAACCATGATTGCCCAATCAATTGTCATTGCCATGACCTAACTTAATTACCTCTATAAAATACACATTAGTCATAGTAATCTTGTATTATCATTAATCACCGAAACCCATCTAGGGGCCTAGATGCTTTCAATCTCCCCCTTTTTGGTGATTGATGACAATACAACCTCGAGTATGTGTAAGAGATGAGGTTTTCAACATGCTTGGTTCATATAAGCTTTTGACAATAAGAGCAAAGGAGTTAAACATGTTTATATGACCCAAGCCAACATGGTGTACTCAATAGATATGAAATACGCATGAGTACAAGAAATAAAGCTCATTTGAATTGGAGTAAAACATAGAAGCAAAGCAAATGAGCATAATGAAGTGACATGACATATATATGGATCGAAGTAGATAGCACACATGTCACATATCACATAAGTATCACAATCACACATATGTAGTTCAATGCATGAAAGTAAACGTGAATGCATAATAATGTATCACACATAAAAAGCCAAAAGTAATCAATCATAAGCTCCCCCTAGATATAGCGCTCTCCCTAGATCTAACATACTCAATCCCTCTCCCCCTTTGGCATCAAACACCAAAACCTAAGGGTCGGTCGGTGGGGCAGGAGCAGACAAGTCGGGCGCTGAGGTGCGGTGAGTGATCTGAAATTGTGTAGCATCATCCTCTGATCCAGAGCTCTAAGCTGTTTGACCCTCTGTCATAGAAAGTGAAGCTGAAGCGGTCTAGGTCTACTCTAGGACTGGCGTGGCCTATGAGTTTGGAGGTATCACTATAGTAGGTGGCTCTGATGATGCAACAGATGATGGGAGCGTCTCTGTAGTCCCAGTAACTGGAGCAATGGTGGGAGGTATAGGTACTTGCAACTTAGGCGGTGTAGGCTGCCCTATAAGCTCACTGAAAGTGGCATCGAAGCTCCTGGAAACTAGGGTGTTAGTCATAAGCACTGAGGAGCTCTGAGCCAGAGTGAAGCCCATAACAATAGGTGTGAAGTGAGGACCCTAGGCTATCACTGGCGAACAAACCACTAGGACACCTACTCTATAGGTAAAGCAAACTGAGTAGTTGGCTATCCCTGACTCTGAAGCCCACTGGGCTATATAGCTAGAGTCACTGAAGTGGTGGCAGGCTGGCCGATCTGAGGTGTAGACTATGTCGGTACAACCCCAATAACAGTGATGACATGCTACATAAAACCAAGTAGCTATTACTGGATCAGGAGCTGGTGCTACTGTATGGCCTGCTGCTGTCTCTAGAACTCATCCTATCTAGCCTGAACCTATGCTAGTGTAGCTATGATCTCCTAGGCCTAGTGTGCCTAATCCGCTCAAGAATAGCTAGAAGAGCAGGGTCTGTCTACAGTGGCTATGGAGCTAAGTTGGAGCCACTGGCCTCTCTGTCATGTGGTCGAGGAGGCATTTGAGGAATAGCCTGATAATCATCATTAGAACTGTCACTAGGGTCGCTCTCGACCACACCCTCCTGCTGAGCATCTAGCTTCTCCTCCTCTGTCGCTACAATGCCCCTGATAATCTCATCCTGCTGGGCTACAGTCTCTGGCACCTCTGGGCGATGGCTTGATTGACTAGGTGTCCTCGCACTACTATGACGAGGCATCTAGGTCATGTTGTACGGAGGAAACTCAGTAGTAGCACCATTATATTCTGCCATCATCTCTAGAGACTTCACTATAACTGCCTTGCGAATCAGGAATGTGATCCAGTGAGCATAGGGCAATTATCGGTGACCTCTGAACCCCTTTGCAAGAGTGTCCTCCATCTCTAAAAGAATGACATCCCAAATATCAAATATTGTCTGCTACACTAGAGAGTTCACCAACCATAACTGGATGCAAGTCAATCCCTCATGGTAACCCGTCCTCGAAAGTAGGGTCATCCTCATGATAGCATCAAGAAGGCGAACTATAGGAGTAAGGTCCCATAGTGTCTTGCTTGACCCCTCGCCAAATGGCCCTGTGAAGCAAGGTGGGACTAGATCTGTAGGAGGCACAAGACCACCATGAGGGCATTTGGGAGGCTCTGTCTGACCATAGCAAACCTCATGATGGTGAATGGGTGACTCTGGAATCATGAGAATCTCTCTAACCCTCGAGCTCTATAGGTTGTAGTCATGGGCTCTAAATGCGAAGTATATGAATCTATGCCCCAGGTCAATCTAAAGTGAAGAGTAGAACTCATAGACCCATGATGGAACATATCAGCTAGTCTGTCCAAGTAGGTCTATCAACCCTGGTAGATATGGGAGGTGAGTGCAAATTTGCTCGCCTACTGCTACTACAAGTGACTCAATAGAACACACTCTCTGTGATCCAAAAAGCAACTCCACTGTTTAGATATGCATGATAGAAATCCTCCTATAGTGGTGTATAGAAGTGCTCAGAAGCACGCTCATCTCGCCTCAGTGGAAACCACTCCTCAAACTACACAAAATAGAGCTGCTACACGTCGGTATAATCACCCTACTCACTTATTTACATTCTTGCAAACTAGTTGATACAAGCTCTTTAGTGTAATTAGAATTGAGAGCTTGCTTTATTATTTACATTCATCTAGTTGAGCTTTTTAGAGTAGCAAGGTTGAGAGCTCTTAGTGAGTAATTACATAGCAAGTTTGTGTGCCTAAGTAATAATTACAACTAGAATTGTTGGATAGGTGGCTTGCAACTCTTGTAGAGCTAGAGCAAGTTTGCATTACGCTATTTGTCATACTAATCAAATTGCTCTAGTTGTTTTGTAGATTTTTAAATAGGCTATTCACCCCCCCTCTAGCCATATTAGGACCTTTCAAGTGGTATCAGAGCCATGGTCACTGTTTGATTAAAGGCTTAACAACCTCGGTGTCAAATTATGGCTCAAGTTGTGTTCAACCATGTGGGGGGCAAACCATAGTTCTTTGATGACACATGCTATGATTATTGGAAGAGAAAGATGAGGATGTATCTTGGTTCAATCAATGATCAAGTATGGGAAGTGACCGAGAATGATTATGCTATCATCGATCCCAACAATCCCAGCAACCAAGACAAGACTAACAAGCAATGCAACACAATGGCTCTCAACACCATATACAATGCCATTGATTCCAAGGTGTTTGAGCAAATCAAGGATTGTGAAAGAGCTAATGAGGTGTGGACAAGATTGGAGGAAACTTATGATGGCACACCGGAGGTGAAGAGTGTCAAGTTGTATATTCTCAAGGACAAGTTGACAAGCTTCAAGATGAAAGATGATGAGAGCATTCTTGAAATGTTCCATCGGTTACAAGTAATTGTGAATGACTTGAAGGCTTTGGAAGAAGAGATCAAGAATGATGATGTCTCTCACTAGTTCTTGATGTGCCTACCTCCAAGGTTTGAAATGTTGAGGTTGCTCATCATTAGAGGAGGATTGAAGGAGATCACCCCTAACCAAGTACTAGGTGATGTCATGACACAAGAGACATACCATGTGGAAAGGGAGGGAGATGACAAGGAAGACAAGAAGGAAGAAGAAGACAAGAAGAAGAAAAGCATAGCATTCAAGGCTAGCTCCTCATCATACAAGAACAAGGGCAAGTCCAAGAAAGAATCAAGTGATGATGAGGATCTTAGTGATATTGATGATGAAGCTATGGCTCTCTTTGTTCGCAAGATGGGCAAGTTCATGAAGAAGGGCTATAGTTCAAGAAAGAGAAGAGATCACACTAAGAGCAAAGAATATGTGAGAAGATGCTATAATTGCAAGAGCCCTGATCATGTTGTAGCAAATTGTCCTTACAATAGTGACAATGATGAGGATGAGAAGAAGAAGCACAACAAGGATAAGAAAGAAAAGAAGGAGAAGAAGGAAAAGAAGATGACCTTCCAAAAGAAGAAGAAAGGTGGAGGCTATGTGGTCACATGGGATAGTGATGGCTCTTCAGATGTTGATAGCTCTAGTGATGATGACAAGAAACATCTCAAGAGAGCATTAGCAAGCATCACCATCAACAAGAAGCTATCCATCTTCGACACTCTATCGACATGCCTCATGGCAAAGCCTACCAAGGTAAAATATGATGAGAGTGATGATGAATGTGAAAGTGATTCTTGTAGGGATGATGATGATGATGAGGAGTACACCAAGGAGGAGCTCTTGGACATGTGTGAGCAAGTGCACGCTTGCAATGAAATGAAGAGAAAGGAGTGCAAAGAATTGCGTAAGAAACTAAAATCTCTTGAGCAATCCTTTGATGAGCTCAATGCTACTCATAAGAGGCTAATGGAAGCCCATGAGAAGCTTGGGAAAACTCACTCTAAGCTTAAAAAGGCTCACTCCTCTCTCATTGAGCAAGTCAAAGTGGAGGAAGCCAAGAAGGAGCAAGTGATCATAACATGTGATGTGGGACTAACATGTGATCTTATTGATGAATCTTTTCATGAACCCATTATTGTTGCTCCTACTAACACTTCTTGTAGCATTACTACTTTCACTTCACCCTTGAGTGATGGTCTCACTTGTGATGCCTCACTTATGGTGGAAAATGAAACCCTCAAGAAGGAGGTGAATGAGCTCACTCGTGCCTTAGGCAATGCCTATGGTGGAGAAGCCCACTTGCTAAAGTGCTTGGGTAGCCAAAGATTTTCTCTCAACAAAGAGGGATTAGGCTATACCCCAAGAAAGGCAAGGCGGCCTTTGTCACTCCCAAAGCTAGCTTTGTGAAGGGCAATGGTCGGTTTTGCAATAGATGCAAGCAAGTTGGACATATAGAGCAAAATTGCAAGACTAACAAGAACAAGCTACCTAATGTATCCTCAATCAAATTTGATTCTTGTTACATGCTTTATAAGGGTGCCAATGGTGTGAAGGCTAAGTTCATTGGTACACCAATTGTGGGCCCAAAGACGAAGGCCATTTGGATACCAAAGACCTTGGTGACTAACCTACAAGGACCCAAGCAAGTTTGGGTACCTAAAAAGAATTGATCTTCTTTTGTAGGTAAATTATAAAGACGGAGGAAGGCATTGGGTGCTTGATAGTGGGTGCACACAACACATGACCGGTGATTCAAGAATGTTCAATTCAATCAATGAAAGCAAGAGCAATGGGATTGATAGTATCACTTTTGGTGACAATGGCAAAGGCAAGGTCAAAGGGCTTGGTAAGATTGTAATATCCAATGACTTGAGCATTTCCAATGTGCTACTAATAGAGAGCTTGAACTTCAACCTATTGTCGGTAGCTCAATTGTGTGATCTTGGTTTCAAGTGCATATTTGGTGTGGATGATGTAGAGATCATAAGTGTAGATGGCTCTAACTTGATATTCAAAGGATTTATATATGAGAATCTATACTTAGTTGATTTCAATGCTAGAGAAGCTCAATTGTCAACATGTTTGATCACTAAGTCTAGCATGGGTTGGTTATGGCATAGAAGGCTTGGTCATGTTGGAATGAAACAATTGAATAAGTTGATTAAGCATGACTTAGTTAGAGGCTTGAAAGATGTCACTTTTGAGAAAGATAAGCTATGTAGTGCATGTCAAGCCGGAAAGCAAGTTGGTAACACACATCCCAAGAAGAGTATAGTGAGCACATCTAAGGCATTTGAGCTAATGCACATGGATTTGTTTGGACCAACCACATATACTAGCATTGGAGGAAATAAATATGGATTTGTGATTGTGGATGATTTCACTAGATACACATGGGTATTCTTTCTTGGTGACAAGAGTGATGTGTTTGCAACATTCAAATCTTTTGTCAAAGGTATTCACAATGAGTTTGAAACAACAATCAAGAAAGTTAGAAGTGACAATGGAAGTGAGTTCAAGAACACTAGAATTGACAAGTTATGTGATGAATTTGGAATTAGACATCAATTCTTGGCCAAGTACACTCCTCAATCAAATGGGCTAGTTGAAAGAAAGAATAGAACCTTGATTGATATGTCAAGATCAGTGTTGAGTGAGTACAATGTGAGTCATTCATTTTGGGCCGAAGCAATCAACACAGCTTGCTACTATAGCAACCGACTCTATTGTCACCCTATGATGAAAAAGACACCTTATGAGCTATTGAATGGAAGAAAGCCCAACATAGCATACTTCCAGGTTTTTGGTTGTAATTGCTATATATTGAAGAAAGGCACTAGATTAAGCAAGTTTGAAAAGAAATGTGATGAAGGTTTCTTGCTTGGCTACTCCACTACTAGCAAGGCGTATAGAGTTTGGAATTTGGCTAGTGGTATTCTTGAGGAGGTTCATGATGTGGAGTTTGATGAAACAAATGGTTCCCAAGAGGAAGATGAGAATCTAGGTGATGTAAGAGGCACTCAATTGGTCAATGCAATGAAGAACATGGACATTGGTGAGTTAAGGCCTAGAGAGGTGATTGATATTGAAGATGACAAGAATCAAGTGCTCTCTAACTCAAATATGCAATCTAGTGGTTCTCATGATCAAATCCAAGCAAGCACTAGTAATGGCAATGTGTAAGATCAACAAATGGCTAGTTCATCATCTCAACCAAGTGATCAATCCAATGCAAGCAATCAAGTGCAAGTGCTTCAACCAACCAATGTTGCAAGAGATCATCCATTGGACACTATCATTGGTGATATTTCAAGAGGTGTGCAAACAAGATCAAGATTGGCTTCATTTTGTGAGTATTTCTCATTTGTGTCATCCATTGAACCTAAGAAGATAGATGAAGCTTTGAGGGATGTTGATTGGATCAATGCTATGCATGAAGAGCTAAACAACTTCACAAGAAACCAAGTATGGGATTTAGTTGAGAGGCCTAAGGATCATAATGTGATTGGAACTAAGTGGGTCTTTTGGAACAAGCAAGATCAAGATGGGATAGTAAAAGGAACAAAGCAAGATTAGTGGCTCAAGGTTACACTCAAGTTGAAGGTCTTGACTTTGGAAAAACATATGCCTCGGTTGCAAGATTGGAAGCAATTAGGATCTTGCTAGATTATGCTTGTGTCCACAATATCAAGTTGTATCAAATGGATGTGAAGAGTGCATTTCTCAATGGGTACATCAATGAGCTTGTGTATGTTGAGCAACCTCCTAGTTTTGAAGATGAGAAGAAACCCAACCATGTCTACAAGTTGAGAAAGGCTTTATATGGATTGAAACAAGCACCTAGAGCATGGTATGAGAGATTGAGGGATTTCCTACTCTCTAAGGGATTCAAGATGGGAAAGGTTGACACCACTCTCTTCACCAAGAAAGCTTGGGAATGACTTGTTTGTAATGCAAATCTATGTTGATGATATCATCTTTGGGTCAACAAATCAAGAATTTTGTGAGGAGTTTGGCAAGATGATGGCAAGTGAGTTTGAGATGTCCATGATTGGAGAGCTTAGTTACTTCCTTGGTCTTCAAATCAAGCAAATGAAGAATGGCACATTTGTAAGTCAAGGCAAGTATATCAAGGACATGCTCAAGAAGTTTGAAATGGATGAGAGTAAAGCTATTAGTACACCAATGGGGACAAGTGGAAGCTTGGATAGTGATGCTAGTGGCAACATGGTGGATCAAAAGATGTATCGGTCTATGATTGGAAGCCTACTCTATGTGATCCGCATCAAGACCCGATGTGATGTTTAGTGTATGCATGTGTGCTAGATTTCAAGCCTCACCAAGAGAAAGTCATTTGAAGGCAACAAAGAGAATATTGAGGTACTTGAAGCATACACAACATGTTGGATTATGGTATCCCAAAGGAGCAAGATTTGAGTTGATTGGATATTCGGATTCTGATTATGCGGGATGCAAAGTTGAGAGAAAGAGCACATCGGGCACATGTCAACTATTGGGAAGATCACTTGTATCTTGGTCATCAAAGAAGCAAAATAGTGTAGCACTTTCAACCGCCGAAGCAGGAGTACATTTCGGCCGGTAGTTGTTGTGCTCAATTACTTTGGATGAAGGCTACTTTGAGTGACTTTGGAATCAAGTTCAAGCAAGTGCCATTGCTATGTGACAATGAAAGTGCCTGTAAAGCTCACCAACAACCCGGTTCAACACTCAAGAACAAAGCATATAGATGTCCATCATCATTTCATAAGAGATCACCAACAAAAAGGGGACATTTGCATAGAGAGTGTGGGCACCGAAGATCAACTTGCCGACATATTCACCAAGCCACTTGATGAGAAGAGGTTTTGCAAGCTAAGGAATGAATTGAACATACTTGACTTCTCCAATATGTGTTGATGCACCCCCATTATATGACATGCCTCTCCTTCGAGCAATCCAAGGTAAAAGTTGATTGGCATGGCATACATCCTTGCTAAGGACATGATTAGTGCATCTAGACATATTTCACATTTGAATAGGCTCATTCATGAAAATCAAATGAATTTGATGCTTGTATGGTACCACTATTGCTTGTATGTTTGAAATGATCTAGTGGTAGCATATGACATGTTTGTGGGCTTGTAAACCTAGTGTTTGATTTAGAAAATGAGCTATAAGTGTTTAACTCAACATGGTACAAGATAACCCTTATTTGGAGGTGTGAAGAAGCTTGTCCTTGGATCAAACCGAGTTAAATATCTTTTGCAAGTAATCTAGATTGAACCAAATTGGGAAAATAATCCTCATTTCACATGGTCTCACCCCAACATATCTATAATTTGAGGCCACCTTTTGTAGCAAATTGTTGACATTATTCATCCTACCCTATCTATACTTTAAGCCTTTGTGGTCATTGATGACAAAGGGGGAGAAATAGTGTACAAAGATAGTGAAACAAAGGAGGAGAGATAATATATGACAAAAGAAGGGGATAATTAAAATTTTGAGCATACAAATAGGGGGAGCAAGCTCATAAACTTGTATGGTGCATTTGAATGAGCATTACATATGTTTGCTTGCATGACATAAGTTTTAATTTCAAATATCCATGCTTGTGTGGTGTATGCTAGTTGTAGGTTTGAATGTTGAAATGAAAAACTAGCATGCATAGGCTAAGTAACTAGACTTATGTTCATTCTATGGAAACTAGACCCTTGTATGTAATGTTGATCTCACTGGGGTATTCTAGTTCTTGTATATGTCTAGTTACTAATGGTGCTAAGGATGGTATATTGGTGCACTCCGATTGGTATCACGCTTCAAAGGTCCATCTCTTATACCTTAGCATCATTTGGTAGAAATTGACTCCTATATTTCCTATCTAATCATATGTGCAAAGCTTACAATCCAAACTCTTAGCACATATGTAGGGGGAGCAATTGCTATCATATGGAGTTCATGAAACTTGTCCATATCCTTTACACATGGTAAATATGCTTGGGCAAGCAACATGGATTCAAATGAACTTTAATTCATATCTTTGTATAAGGGTTGTCATCAATTACCAAAAAGGGGGAGATTGAAAGCTCTAGTTTGGTTTTGGTTAATTGATGAAACCCTAAGTGCTAACCTAGTTTATCAAGATGATTATGAGATAGGTAGCACTACTCCAAGTGATGAAGCAATGGTGAAGATCATGACAATGGTGATGGCATGGTGATGGTCAAATGCTTAAACTTGGAAAAGAAGAAAGAGAAAAACAAAAGGCTCAAGGCAAAGGTATAAAATGTAGGAGCTATTTTGTTTTAGTGATCAAGACACTTGGTGATGTGATCACATTTAGGATAGATAGCTGTACTATTAGAGGAGAGTGAAACTCGTATCGAAATGCGGTTATCAAAGTGCCACTAGATGTCTAATTCATTGCATATGCATTTAGGACCTAGTGAATCACTAACACCCTTGAAATGTTTGTGAAAATTTGCTAACACATGTACACAAGGTGATACACTTGGTGGTTAGCACATTTGAGCAAGGGTGAAGAAGATAGAGGTGATGCAGCGTCGATCGTGTGACCAGACGCTGGATCTAATTGCACCGGACGCTGACTGCCTACGTCCAGTCGCGCTGACCTAGCGCACAGTACCTAGGGTTAACACACCAGACGTTGGACTGTGGTCTGGTTAAGGTGGATCGGACGCGTCCAGTCAAAGAAATACGCCTCGGGGAGCTTACTGGAAATGACCGGACGCTGGGGCTCAGCGTCCGGTCAATTTTGTCAGAGCGTCCGGTCAGCTTCGTAGCCGTTGAAATCTGACGAACAGCGTTTGAAGCTAGTGACGCGTGGCGTCCATCGGGCGACCGGACGCTGAGGGCCAGCGTCCGGTCAGTCTGACCGGAGCGTCCGGTCAGCCCGCAGTTGTGCCCAGTGAAGGGGTACAACGGCTCTAATTGTTGGGGCTTCTATTTAAGCCCCATGGCCGGCTCAAGCTCAACTCTCTTGCACATTTTCATTGACATAGCAACCTTGTGAGCTTAGCCAAAGTCCTCCCACTCATCTCCATCATTGATTCATCATCATTTGTGAGATTGGGAGAGAATCCAAGTGCATTGCTTGAGTGATTGCATCTAGAGGCACTTGGTATTCGTGTTGCGCTGCGGATTTCGCTTGTTACTCTTGGTGGTTGCCACCACCTAGATGGCTCGGTGCAGCGGTGGAGGATCGCACGAGTTGGTGATTGTTCGTGGCCGTCTCTCGGTGATTGTGAGGGGAGTTGTACCTTCCCTAGCGGAGCGCGAAAGGTAACTCTAGTAAATTGCTCGTGTCATTGAGTTACCTCACTTGTGGGTCGGTTCTTGCGGTGTCCTATCATGTGGACGAGGTTTGTGAAACACCTCTTAGCCGCCGAACCACCAAGTGTTGGTCGACACAACGGGGACGTAGCGTGTTGGCAAGCACGTGAACCTCGGGAGAAAATCGATTGTCTCTTGTCTTTGGCATTCTCCCGGTGATTGGCTATATATTCATCTTGTGATTGGTTCATTCCCCTACACGTCGGTATAATCACCCTACTCACTTATTTACATTCTTGCAAACTAGTTGATACAAGCTCTTTAGTGTAATTAGAATTGAGAGCTTGCTTTATTATTTACATTCATCTAGTTGAGCTCTTTAGAGTAGCAAGGTTGAGAGCTCTTAGTGAGTAATTACATAGCAAGTTTGTGTGCCTAAGTAATCATTGCAACTAGAATTGTTGGATAGGTGGCTTGCAACCCTTGTAGAGCTAGAGCAAGTTTGCATTACGCTATTTGTCATACTAATCAAATTGCTCTAGTTGATTTGTAGATTTTTAAATAGGCTATTCACCCCCCCTCTAGCCATATTAGGACCTTTCACCGTTGTCACACGAAGGAGGACAATCAAGTTCTACAAGATACAATGGAATCAACAATCAGAAGAAGAAGCTACTTGGAATTCGAAGATTTCTTGCTAGAACAGTTTTCGGAGTTTCTTGCGTCGATATAGAATAATGTTAGTTGTGTTTTGTCTTTACAAACTATGTTTTGTAAAGGGACCTTAGCTATTTTATGGTTAGGTTTTGAATGTTTTGGCTTGACACATTTCCTTTTCCATTACTTTATCCTAGGACTTTTAAATCTCGAGACAGATTTCTTTTAGGGGGAAAGATTGTAACACCTCTGGTGTTTTAAACCCTAAAAGATGCCATGTCATCATATGCATTGCACATCATTTATGTGTTAGTGAAAACTTTGATATGCATTCACTAAAACAAGTTTATTTTATGATTATATGTGTTGACTTGTATGGATGGACCAAGTTCAAAACCTTAGCATTGAATTAGAATTTCCGAAACCCTAATTTCCAGCATTTAATATTACACTAGAAAACCTAATTCAAATCTAAGCACATTTTGGCATTGAGCCTAAAAGGAAAACTGTAGAGCTTGTCAATGTGTACAAAGTGGTTATTAGAGTTTTCAAAGTTGTTATGTAAAATTTGGAGTAATTTGAAAGGGGATAAATTTCTTTAAAGTGTCCCCTTTTGATTTCAAACTTGCATTTTCAAATCTAGACAGAATTTGGGTATGGCTATTAAAGCAAAGTTGTAGAACTTTGAAATTGGAACAACTTTTGTTTTTGGATATTTTTGAGTTACCTTACAAATTTGAGAGTAATTTGAGAAATGAAGCGAGTAGTGGCAATTCAGTAAATAGTTGGAACAGTGAAAGCAAGCAGACACCTCACTGCCGGCGAGCTTCCACTGGCTTCTACGCGCGCCCGCGGATGACACCTCTAGCTTCGATGTTTCTGTGCTATCAAGCGCACCTTTCACTGCTGCTCTTCGCGCGTCGATAAGACTAGAAGTGCTCTCCCATCGCTCTTTCCTCTTCCTCTGTTTTTCCTATCGCGTCGCCGTTGCTCCGTCGAGATCGCGCCGAAGTCACAGAGCTTCCCCAGCCTCAATTAGCATGTCACTTGCTCCGTATATACCTTGCGAACCCAGTAGCGACCAGTCTTAGACATCGAAGATCATCGAGAGACGCTGCGCGCCGTCTTTCTTCTTCGCGACCGGCCGCCAACGCTGTCGACCTTGTCTCTCCGTGGCCAGCCCTCTATGGTGCGTCTCTGCTCTTGCTAAGCATAGCTCCTTCTTCTCCATGTTGCCATGGTGCTCTATGGCCTTTTAGTTGATCTATTCATCCGTTACAGACGCCGGGACGCCCCCGTCGACGCCAGAACACCACCGTGTCTGAATTAATTGCCGTCAAGCTTCTCTGTTGCTCCTCGGTCATCCTTCAGCTCGAGCGAGTTTTGGGGTGAGCTACTGAGTCCTCCCAAGCCTTTAGTTTAATCGCTGATGGTCTTACTTCGCTGGCATAACGCAGTCGCGCCCGTCGTGGCCGCCATGGCCGACGTCGAGCTTGGTTTGAGCCTTTACTGATTCAATTAATGCCACCAATGGGTGCGCCTTGCCGTGGAGATCACGCCGGTACCTCGGTCGTGCGGAAGGAGACCTCGCAATGCGAGAAATTGCTGGTCAGAGGGCCTTGCCGCTGTGGCCAGTGCGGGCTGACCGGTGGGGTCACCCCTGTCAGTGACCGTTATTTGAAAATGATTTTTTCCTATTTTGCAAAATGTTTAAATAGTGCTATGATTTGTTTATTTTGGTAGAATTAAATAGAGCTCCAAAAATTATGAAAATTTTTGTGTGACCTCTCTAAGATGTAAAATATTTAGGAAAATTTAACCTGTACTTTGCCGTACATTTTGAATGTGATAAAAATGCTCAAATTAATTAATAAATGGGATTCCATGATTTTTCTAGGCTTAAATATTTATCCCAAAATTATGAAAATTGTTTTGCCACTAGTTATCATGTGATGAGCCTCACAAAAAGTTTTGAGCTCATTTGGAGAAAGTTGATTTATTTCATAATTTTGAATTAATTGTTTAATTCAATAAAAAAAATATTAACTCTTAATGACTTAGGTTTTGTTTGAATTGGGGATTGAGTGATGACCTTGGGTCATTAGCATAAAATGATCCTTGTTCTAAAGTAAGTGTTTGAGTTTATGAAAAGGTTTAGTCAGTTGTAGGTCTTTGCAACTGTACCGCGAAGGAAATTGTATTCAAGTTATTAACCTTTGCATCCATCATCAAGCATCATGTTTTATATCTCGCCATCATTTTTAAACATGGCATTATTACTACGTGTGTGAATGAAAGTGAGAACATGGTAGTCAACCAAGTTATTAAGGAAGTTAATCCACCTGTAGAGGTCGGGTTTGATATCTGTGGAAGGCAAGCCCTGGATGCATTTAAACCTACCTTGTGTTTTACAAATTTATATCGCTTTTGCTTTTAAATATTGCATTAAGTGATTAGGAGTTGGGTGGAAACCTAATTGGTGTATTACCAACCTTGCTTTTCCATATCAACCTTGTTACCAGTTTCAATTCGGGAATGACTACTTATGCTTAGCCATGCTTAAAAGTCGGGTGATTACCTGTCACCTGCGAGATATAAATGGATTTTTGATACGGCTGGTTATTTATGTTATCATGAGATATAATCTTGTGCGGTAATAAATCTAGACCAGACAGACTCGGTGTATGAGAGCCACAAGACATGGATGTCTTGTGAGCGGGTTCTTTCCGCCTGTGTCGGTTAAGAACCGTCCATTGTTGAATTGCATGAGGTGAGACTTTGTAGTACTAGCCATATACTCCGGTAAGCCTTAACTTGGCTATTCGATTACGAGAATGGCTACTCACGCACTAGGAGTGGAGAGATGGTGAGAGTAGCGTGTACCCACATGGCAATGGGCTAGATTGGTGGAGTACTATATTCTCGGGTGTCATGGACCCATTCTTATTTTAGAGGATCTGACGGTAGGTTGGTATATGTAGGTCAGGGACCTGCATATGTCGTGTGGTTGGGAATCCCCAGCTGGGTTATAATTGGTTCAAATCGTCGTTGCTCCTCGGTTATGGAGACTCAACTCACTGTTCATCATCGTAGTTAATAAATGAAACTTGAGGAAGATTTGAGAAAGGGGTTGATATTAAGTTCATGATCTCAATACGGATCATGGCAGATTCATATAGGATCTTGATAAGGGTTATATGTTGAAAGAAAGAATCTTATGATAGAGCTTTTACGCAAAAGAACTTTGATTCTTGCTAAAGCCTTTCCTTGAATCCCCGAGCCTGCATTCTTGAGTTTTCTCTATTTATACGTCGGTTTAGTCTTGTTGAGTACTTTTGTACTCAGGGTTCTTTAACTCTTGTTGTAGGTGAGCCTCATGGGTAGGTCTGCCTTGGACCGTGCTGCATGACGGTTGTTCAAATCGAAGATGACAAGTAAATGTGTGGCCCTTGGGCAGGGCACCTTATTGGTGTTTTGTTTTTTATGTTACTAAGCTACTCCACTACTATGGTTTGTAATAATAATCGTACTTAGTTTGTGAAACAACTATTTTGTAACTAAGTTATTGTAAGACTTCCGCTATTTTACTCTGATGTATATTAATGAATAAACTGTTGTAATACTACAATGACTCTGTAATGGATCCTGCTCGGAAGAAATTGTGGATGATTCAGGGTTCCCGAGGACACCCGACAGGCTTCTTAAGTTTCCGAGAACATATGTATAGTCGTCAGAGGTCATTGGACAGTGATAGGTGCATATGGGCCCTATATTTAGGAGGTTCTGCCACAAACTTTGATTAAATATATATTCAAATATATTAATATTTATGGTACACAATTAGTTTCATTGGAAAGATCCTTGAATCTAGTTTTTTATAAATTTATTTGGAGGTATAAATATTGCACATATTTTCTACAAATCGAGTCAAACTTACTTCGAGGTACAAATATTACACACACTAACGATGACAGTTATTTTAGGACAGAGAGAGTACCTAAAAATGATGAATAATGAATTAATGGATGAACTGAAAATGGCTTCGAGTCCAAGGAATGATGTGGGGCAGAGGCGAGAGGGATATCCAAGCGCTGCGCCAATAGGAACGAACGAAGCCGCGGGCAAACGGGACTCTATCCACCATGCCTCCCTACATATATGTCATCGATAGTTGCCATGTGTTCATTCTCACAAATCCAACAATGCATGGTGGTGGTGGAAAGCAGCGGTGTGGGAGGCCATGATCAGAGCATGCGGAGTCTGTGAGGAACTCTTCTAGGCATGCCGTTGGATCTGTGAGACTGAACATATAGCAGCTATTTATAGCATATATGCAGGGAGACACGATGCATACAGTTTCTACCCAATTTTTTTCCGAGCAAACAGGCCTGGCCGTGGCGACCTAGATAAGCTTTTGCATGCGTGGCTGCGTGGACGCTCTTGTGGGGGCCACGTGGTGGCTAGCTCGCGGCCAGCCGTCCGGCTGGCATGTCTAGCGGCCTGGTCGGGTGGAGTGGCGCGCAAGCTACCCCCGTGTTAGCTGGCTCACACAGCAGAGTCCCCTACACCCTACCACATTGTTGCTACTATTGGGTGCACGCCAATCTACTACGTAGTGTACACAACTTGCGGCTTGCGAGTGTTACCGTTAATGGACGCGTTTAGTTCCGCTAAGGCCTTGTTTGGCAACTCTGGAATCATTCTCCACCATTATTCATTCCAAGACAGGATTAAGTAGTTCCATCCATGTCACTCAAACCAGGTGGAAGATTGAATCTAGACCTACGATGGTGCGGCTCTGTTCTAGGCCAAAAGGGAGGGGGAAAGACCAGGATCGAGCAAATTTCGTTATGGGCCAGACCTAACCGAACGACCATTCCACTTCTAACCCGATTTCGAACCGAGCCAGATCATTCCAGGTGGAACAGGCCACCTTCTAGGCCGTTCCTATCGAAATGAATGAGGCCTAAATGTAACGCAATCCGGTAACTTACGGGATTAGATGGCAATACAGCACTTGGTTCGGCATGGCCCATTATAAGATACCATGTAATCAGATAACTATCCGTTCATTTGTGAAACCACCCCTCCCCGACCATCGTCTGCATGCATGTAGGGTTATTACCTTTGCCAAGTGCAACCAACCAAAATCAAAAAATCACTAGTCCCCACCACTCCCTCCATCATCTATTACCATTTCTGTTAACATTACTGGCCAGGGAACCAAATGCCATCTTCGGTCGGATCAAGGAGTCTGTCCTCGGATGTAAGTAGAGGTAGCTTGGCATATTAGCATAGCTATAGCTAGAGCACAAACCATTATAATTAGACTATATTCTATTGGAATGCAGGATCTAAAATGTAGGAATAGGGAAAAAAGGCATGATTAAAGCTGCATAAACCTCATAGTCTTATGTAATTTCAAAAGTGCAGAAATTTTTTGGATTGAAACCTTTGGACACAAAATAGAAAAAAAACATGGGAATTTCTAGAGAAAATATGGACACAAAGTAAAATTTCATGAGGGATGACCCCAAGCTAGTTTTTCTCCAAAATCCTTAGGTTCCCTTCGGAACAAATGATTAATGAGGAGAACTATGTAGGATTTTGGCCTGTTATAAAATACCTAAAAGGATCAAGATGTCTAAGAGGAGGGGGGGTGAATTGGGCTAATTCTAAAATTCTTTGCAATAATTAAACCTACACTTAGCCCACTCATCCCTGGTGCCTAGAATGTGTTCCTATTGATCTAACCACACAAAAGTTTTGCTCCTTAGGTTCCAATCCTACTCTAGCATGGCAATTCTAAAGAATGTAAAGGCAAGAAATGAATTGCTCAAATGTAAATGCTTAAAGTAAAGAGAGGAGAAGGAACACGCGATGTTTTGCCGAGGTATCGGAGAGTCGCTACTCTCCACTAGTCCTCGTTGGGAGCACCCACGCAAGGGTGTAGCTCCCCCTTGATCCGCACAAGGATCAAGTGCTCTCTATGGGCTGATTCTTTGACACTCCGTCGTGGTGAATCACCCCACAACCACTCATAACATGAGTTGGGTCATCCATAAGCTTCATCGAATGATCAACCAAACTCTCGATCACCACTAAGCCATCTAGGGTGATGGCGCTCACCAAGAGTAACAAGCACAAACTCTCACTTGACCACAACAAGTCCTAGTGAGAACGGTGGATGCACACTTTCTACTCTCCTTGCACAAATGAAGCCTTAATCTGGATTCTCAAATCTCAATCACCTCACTAGGCTCTTGCTCTCCTTTGCACTCTCAAGGGTGTTTCATAGCTGAACAAATGGGCAAGAGTCCTCCCTTGGATGAATAGATGAAGTATTTATACCCCCCTCATTCAAAATGAACCGTTAGGAGGTTAAGTCAGCACTCTATGGGGTGATGGATGTTCTGGTCAAGGTGACTAGACGCTCTGATCAATTATCCCTACCACAGAGCCGTTAAGTTGTGACCGACTCTCACCTACGTCCGATCAACACTAACTAGACGCGTCCAGTCATAAAAACTGCTCTCTGGAACCTTACTGATGTTGACCGGACACGGGAACCCAGAGTCTGGTCACTTCGCTATTTAGCATCTGGTCAGTAACCGGATCCTAACCAGTGTTCGATCAGCACTGATAGGACACGTCTGATCAGAAAACTCCCTCTTTGGAACCTCACTGGAGTTGACCAGACTCTGGCACCCAGCGTTCGGTCACTTTTCACTCAGCGTCTGATCACAACCAAACGGCTCCAGTTGATCAAATGAACTGACCAGACTCACCCTTCAGCGTTCGGTCACAATTAGACCAGCGTTCGGTCAGTCATTTGACCCTCCATTCACTTCCAACTCGAAATCATATGTGAATGAAGTTTACTCTAATGGATCTTAGGGCTACTCCTGAGCTACCTGGTGCTAGATTTGACAAGTGTACACCATAGCTAACCCACTAGACTCACCTAGGTCAAGCTACTAGTCCATACCCCCCTTGATAGTATGGCCAAAGGAAAAACAAAGTCCTAAACTACTCTAAGTATCTCTTCAACACCAAACGACACTTAGAACTAGTCCATCCTTAACCTTGTCGTCCATCCTTTGAAAACTAAAATGATTTCCATTGTAGGGGCATGACAACCATGATTGCCCAATCAATTGTCATTGCCATGACCTAACTTAATTACCTCTATAAAATACACATTAGTCATAGTAATCTTGTATTATCATTAATCACCGAAACCCATCTAGGGGCCTAGATGCTTTCAATCTCCCCCTTTTTGGTGATTGATGACAATACAACCTCGAGTATGTGTAAGAGATGAGGGTTTTCAACATGCTTGGTTCATATAAGCTTTTGACAATAAGAGCAAAGGAGTTAAACATGTTTATATGACCCAAGCCAACATGGTGTACTCAATAGATATGAAATACGCATGAGTACAAGAAATAAAGCTCATTTGAATTGGAGTAAAACATAGAAGCAAAGCAAATGAGCATAATGAAGTGACATGACATATATATGGATCGAAGTAGATAGCACACATGTCACATATCACATAAGTATCACAATCACACATATGTAGTTCAATGCATGAAAGTAAACGTGAATGCATAATAATGTATCACACATAAAAAGCCAAAAGTAATCAATCATAAGCTCCCCCTAGATATAGCGCTCTCCCTAGATCTAACATACTCAATCCCTCTCCCCCTTTGGCATCAAACACCAAAACCTAAGGGTCGGTCGGTGGGGCAGGAGCAGACAAGTCGGGCGCTGAGGTGCGGTGAGTGATCTGAAATTGTGTAGCATCATCCTCTGATCCAGAGCTCTAAGCTGTTTGACCCTCTGTCATAGAAAGTGAAGCTGAAGCGGTCTAGGTCTACTCTAGGACTGGCGTGGCCTATGAGTTTGGAGGTATCACTATAGTAGGTGGCTCTGATGATGCAACAGATGATGGGAGCGTCTCTGTAGTCCCAGTAACTGGAGCAATGGTGGGAGGTATAGGTACTTGCAACTTAGGCGGTGTAGGCTGCCCTATAAGCTCACTGAAAGTGGCATCGAAGCTCCTGGAAACTAGGGTGTTAGTCATAAGCACTGAGGAGCTCTGAGCCAGAGTGAAGCCCATAACAATAGGTGTGAAGTGAGGACCCTAGGCTATCACTGGCGAACAAACCACTAGGACACCTACTCTATAGGTAAAGCAAACTGAGTAGTTGGCTATCCCTGACTCTGAAGCCCACTGGGCTATATAGCTAGAGTCACTGAAGTGGTGGCAGGCTGGCCGATCTGAGGTGTAGACTATGTCGGTACAACCCCAATAACAGTGATGACATGCTACATAAAACCAAGTAGCTATTACTGGATCAGGAGCTGGTGCTACTGTATGGCCTGCTGCTGTCTCTAGAACTCATCCTATCTAGCCTGAACCTATGCTAGTGTAGCTATGATCTCCTAGGCCTAGTGTGCCTAATCCGCTCAAGAATAGCTAGAAGAGCAGGGTCTGTCTACAGTGGCTATGGAGCTAAGTTGGAGCCACTGGCCTCTCTGTCATGTGGTCGAGGAGGCATTTGAGGAATAGCCTGATAATCATCATTAGAACTGTCACTAGGGTCGCTCTCGACCACACCCTCCTGCTGAGCATCTAGCTTCTCCTCCTCTGTCGCTACAATGCCCCTGATAATCTCATCCTGCTGGGCTACAGTCTCTGGCACCTCTGGGCGATGGCTTGATTGACTAGGTGTCCTCGCACTACTATGACGAGGCATCTAGGTCATGTTGTACGGAGGAAACTCAGTAGTAGCACCATTATATTCTGCCATCATCTCTAGAGACTTCACTATAACTGCCTTGCGAATCAGGAATGTGATCCAGTGAGCATAGGGCAATTATCGGTGACCTCTGAACCCCTTTGCAAGAGTGTCCTCCATCTCTAAAAGAATGACATCCCAAATATCAAATATTGTCTGCTACACTAGAGAGTTCACCAACCATAACTGGATGCAAGTCAATCCCTCATGGTAACCCGTCCTCGAAAGTAGGGTCATCCTCATGATAGCATCAAGAAGGCGAACTATAGGAGTAAGGTCCCATAGTGTCTTGCTTGACCCCTCGCCAAATGGCCCTGTGAAGCAAGGTGGGACTAGATCTGTAGGAGGCACAAGACCACCATGAGGGCATTTGGGAGGCTCTGTCTGACCATAGCAAACCTCATGATGGTGAATGGGTGACTCTGGAATCATGAGAATCTCTCTAACCCTCGAGCTCTATAGGTTGTAGTCATGGGCTCTAAATGCGAAGTATATGAATCTATGCCCCAGGTCAATCTAAAGTGAAGAGTAGAACTCATAGACCCATGATGGAACATATCAGCTAGTCTGTCCAAGTAGGTCTATCAACCCTGGTAGATATGGGAGGTGAGTGCAAATTTGCTCGCCTACTGCTACTACAAGTGACTCAATAGAACACACTCTCTGTGATCCAAAAAGCAACTCCACTGTTTAGATATGCATGATAGAAATCCTCCTATAGTGGTGTATAGAAGTGCTCAGAAGCACGCTCATCTCGCCTCAGTGGAAACCACTCCTCAAACTACACAAAATAGAGCTGCTACACGTCGGTATAATCACCCTACTCACTTATTTACATTCTTGCAAACTAGTTGATACAAGCTCTTTAGTGTAATTAGAATTGAGAGCTTGCTTTATTATTTACATTCATCTAGTTGAGCTTTTTAGAGTAGCAAGGTTGAGAGCTCTTAGTGAGTAATTACATAGCAAGTTTGTGTGCCTAAGTAATAATTACAACTAGAATTGTTGGATAGGTGGCTTGCAACTCTTGTAGAGCTAGAGCAAGTTTGCATTACGCTATTTGTCATACTAATCAAATTGCTCTAGTTGTTTTGTAGATTTTTAAATAGGCTATTCACCCCCCCTCTAGCCATATTAGGACCTTTCAAGTGGTATCAGAGCCATGGTCACTGTTTGATTAAAGGCTTAACAACCTCGGTGTCAAATTATGGCTCAAGTTGTGTTCAACCATGTGGGGGGCAAACCATAGTTCTTTGATGACACATGCTATGATTATTGGAAGAGAAAGATGAGGATGTATCTTGGTTCAATCAATGATCAAGTATGGGAAGTGACCGAGAATGATTATGCTATCATCGATCCCAACAATCCCAGCAACCAAGACAAGACTAACAAGCAATGCAACACAATGGCTCTCAACACCATATACAATGCCATTGATTCCAAGGTGTTTGAGCAAATCAAGGATTGTGAAAGAGCTAATGAGGTGTGGACAAGATTGGAGGAAACTTATGATGGCACACCGGAGGTGAAGAGTGTCAAGTTGTATATTCTCAAGGACAAGTTGACAAGCTTCAAGATGAAAGATGATGAGAGCATTCTTGAAATGTTCCATCGGTTACAAGTAATTGTGAATGACTTGAAGGCTTTGGAAGAAGAGATCAAGAATGATGATGTCTCTCACTAGTTCTTGATGTGCCTACCTCCAAGGTTTGAAATGTTGAGGTTGCTCATCATTAGAGGAGGATTGAAGGAGATCACCCCTAACCAAGTACTAGGTGATGTCATGACACAAGAGACATACCATGTGGAAAGGGAGGGAGATGACAAGGAAGACAAGAAGGAAGAAGAAGACAAGAAGAAGAAAAGCATAGCATTCAAGGCTAGCTCCTCATCATACAAGAACAAGGGCAAGTCCAAGAAAGAATCAAGTGATGATGAGGATCTTAGTGATATTGATGATGAAGCTATGGCTCTCTTTGTTCGCAAGATGGGCAAGTTCATGAAGAAGGGCTATAGTTCAAGAAAGAGAAGAGATCACACTAAGAGCAAAGAATATGTGAGAAGATGCTATAATTGCAAGAGCCCTGATCATGTTGTAGCAAATTGTCCTTACAATAGTGACAATGATGAGGATGAGAAGAAGAAGCACAACAAGGATAAGAAAGAAAAGAAGGAGAAGAAGGAAAAGAAGATGACCTTCCAAAAGAAGAAGAAAGGTGGAGGCTATGTGGTCACATGGGATAGTGATGGCTCTTCAGATGTTGATAGCTCTAGTGATGATGACAAGAAACATCTCAAGAGAGCATTAGCAAGCATCACCATCAACAAGAAGCTATCCATCTTCGACACTCTATCGACATGCCTCATGGCAAAGCCTACCAAGGTAAAATATGATGAGAGTGATGATGAATGTGAAAGTGATTCTTGTAGGGATGATGATGATGATGAGGAGTACACCAAGGAGGAGCTCTTGGACATGTGTGAGCAAGTGCACGCTTGCAATGAAATGAAGAGAAAGGAGTGCAAAGAATTGCGTAAGAAACTAAAATCTCTTGAGCAATCCTTTGATGAGCTCAATGCTACTCATAAGAGGCTAATGGAAGCCCATGAGAAGCTTGGGAAAACTCACTCTAAGCTTAAAAAGGCTCACTCCTCTCTCATTGAGCAAGTCAAAGTGGAGGAAGCCAAGAAGGAGCAAGTGATCATAACATGTGATGTGGGACTAACATGTGATCTTATTGATGAATCTTTTCATGAACCCATTATTGTTGCTCCTACTAACACTTCTTGTAGCATTACTACTTTCACTTCACCCTTGAGTGATGGTCTCACTTGTGATGCCTCACTTATGGTGGAAAATGAAACCCTCAAGAAGGAGGTGAATGAGCTCACTCGTGCCTTAGGCAATGCCTATGGTGGAGAAGCCCACTTGCTAAAGTGCTTGGGTAGCCAAAGATTTTCTCTCAACAAAGAGGGATTAGGCTATACCCCAAGAAAGGCAAGGCGGCCTTTGTCACTCCCAAAGCTAGCTTTGTGAAGGGCAATGGTCGGTTTTGCAATAGATGCAAGCAAGTTGGACATATAGAGCAAAATTGCAAGACTAACAAGAACAAGCTACCTAATGTATCCTCAATCAAATTTGATTCTTGTTACATGCTTTATAAGGGTGCCAATGGTGTGAAGGCTAAGTTCATTGGTACACCAATTGTGGGCCCAAAGACGAAGGCCATTTGGATACCAAAGACCTTGGTGACTAACCTACAAGGACCCAAGCAAGTTTGGGTACCTAAAAAGAATTGATCTTCTTTTGTAGGTAAATTATAAAGACGGAGGAAGGCATTGGGTGCTTGATAGTGGGTGCACACAACACATGACCGGTGATTCAAGAATGTTCAATTCAATCAATGAAAGCAAGAGCAATGGGATTGATAGTATCACATTTTGGTGACAATGGCAAAGGCAAGGTCAAAGGGCTTGGTAAGATTGTAATATCCAATGACTTGAGCATTTCCAATGTGCTACTAATAGAGAGCTTGAACTTCAACCTATTGTCGGTAGCTCAATTGTGTGATCTTGGTTTCAAGTGCATATTTGGTGTGGATGATGTAGAGATCATAAGTGTAGATGGCTCTAACTTGATATTCAAAGGATTTATATATGAGAATCTATACTTAGTTGATTTCAATGCTAGAGAAGCTCAATTGTCAACATGTTTGATCACTAAGTCTAGCATGGGTTGGTTATGGCATAGAAGGCTTGGTCATGTTGGAATGAAACAATTGAATAAGTTGATTAAGCATGACTTAGTTAGAGGCTTGAAAGATGTCACTTTTGAGAAAGATAAGCTATGTAGTGCATGTCAAGCCGGAAAGCAAGTTGGTAACACACATCCCAAGAAGAGTATAGTGAGCACATCTAAGGCATTTGAGCTAATGCACATGGATTTGTTTGGACCAACCACATATACTAGCATTGGAGGAAATAAATATGGATTTGTGATTGTGGATGATTTCACTAGATACACATGGGTATTCTTTCTTGGTGACAAGAGTGATGTGTTTGCAACATTCAAATCTTTTGTCAAAGGTATTCACAATGAGTTTGAAACAACAATCAAGAAAGTTAGAAGTGACAATGGAAGTGAGTTCAAGAACACTAGAATTGACAAGTTATGTGATGAATTTGGAATTAGACATCAATTCTTGGCCAAGTACACTCCTCAATCAAATGGGCTAGTTGAAAGAAAGAATAGAACCTTGATTGATATGTCAAGATCAGTGTTGAGTGAGTACAATGTGAGTCATTCATTTTGGGCCGAAGCAATCAACACAGCTTGCTACTATAGCAACCGACTCTATTGTCACCCTATGATGAAAAAGACACCTTATGAGCTATTGAATGGAAGAAAGCCCAACATAGCATACTTCCAGGTTTTTGGTTGTAATTGCTATATATTGAAGAAAGGCACTAGATTAAGCAAGTTTGAAAAGAAATGTGATGAAGGTTTCTTGCTTGGCTACTCCACTACTAGCAAGGCGTATAGAGTTTGGAATTTGGCTAGTGGTATTCTTGAGGAGGTTCATGATGTGGAGTTTGATGAAACAAATGGTTCCCAAGAGGAAGATGAGAATCTAGGTGATGTAAGAGGCACTCAATTGGTCAATGCAATGAAGAACATGGACATTGGTGAGTTAAGGCCTAGAGAGGTGATTGATATTGAAGATGACAAGAATCAAGTGCTCTCTAACTCAAATATGCAATCTAGTGGTTCTCATGATCAAATCCAAGCAAGCACTAGTAATGGCAATGTGTAAGATCAACAAATGGCTAGTTCATCATCTCAACCAAGTGATCAATCCAATGCAAGCAATCAAGTGCAAGTGCTTCAACCAACCAATGTTGCAAGAGATCATCCATTGGACACTATCATTGGTGATATTTCAAGAGGTGTGCAAACAAGATCAAGATTGGCTTCATTTTGTGAGTATTTCTCATTTGTGTCATCCATTGAACCTAAGAAGATAGATGAAGCTTTGAGGGATGTTGATTGGATCAATGCTATGCATGAAGAGCTAAACAACTTCACAAGAAACCAAGTATGGGATTTAGTTGAGAGGCCTAAGGATCATAATGTGATTGGAACTAAGTGGGTCTTTTGGAACAAGCAAGATCAAGATGGGATAGTAAAAAGGAACAAAGCAAGATTAGTGGCTCAAGGTTACACTCAAGTTGAAGGTCTTGACTTTGGAAAAACATATGCCTCGGTTGCAAGATTGGAAGCAATTAGGATCTTGCTAGATTATGCTTGTGTCCACAATATCAAGTTGTATCAAATGGATGTGAAGAGTGCATTTCTCAATGGGTACATCAATGAGCTTGTGTATGTTGAGCAACCTCCTAGTTTTGAAGATGAGAAGAAACCCAACCATGTCTACAAGTTGAGAAAGGCTTTATATGGATTGAAACAAGCACCTAGAGCATGGTATGAGAGATTGAGGGATTTCCTACTCTCTAAGGGATTCAAGATGGGAAAGGTTGACACCACTCTCTTCACCAAAAAGCTTGGGAATGACTTGTTTGTAATGCAAATCTATGTTGATGATATCATCTTTGGGTCAACAAATCAAGAATTTTGTGAGGAGTTTGGCAAGATGATGGCAAGTGAGTTTGAGATGTCCATGATTGGAGAGCTTAGTTACTTCCTTGGTCTCAAATCAAGCAAATGAAGAATGGCACATTTGTAAATCAAGGCAAGTATATCAAGGACATGCTCAAGAAGTTTGAAATGGATGAGAGTAAAGCTATTAGTACACCAATGGGGACAAGTGGAAGCTTGGATCGTGATGCTAGTGGCAACATGGTCGATTAAAAGATGTATCGGTCCATGATTGGAAGCCTACTCTATGTGATCGCATCAAGACCCGATGTGATGTTTAGTGTATGCATATGTGCTAGATTTCAAGCCTCACCAAGAGAAAGTCATTTGAAGGCAACAAAGAGAATATTAAGGTACTTGAAGCATACACAACGTGTTGGATTATGGTATCCCAAAGGAGCAAGATTTGAGTTGATTGGATATTTGGATTCTAATTATGCGGGATGCAAAGTTGAGAGAAAGAGCACATCGGGCACATGTCAACTATTGGGAACATCACTTGTATCTTGGTCATCAAAGAAGCAAAATAGTGTAGCACTTTCAACCGCCAAAGCAGAGTACATTTCTGCCGATAGTTGTTGTGCTCAATTACTTTGGATGAAGGCTACTTTGAGTGACTTTAAAATCAAGTTCAAGCAAGTGCCATTGCTATGTGACAATGAAAGTGCTGTAAAGCTCACCAACAACCCGGTTCAACACTCAAGAACAAAGCATATAGATGTCCATCATCATTTCATAAGAGATTACCAACAAAAAGGGGACATTTGCATAGAGAGTGTGGACATCGAAGATCAACTTGCCGACATATTCACCAAGCCACTTGATGAGAAGAGGTTTTGCAAGCTAAGGAATGAATTGAACATACTTGACTTCTCCAATACGTGTTGATGCACCCCCATTATATGACATGCCTCTCCTTTGAGCAATCCAAGGTAAAAGTTGATTGGCATGGCATACATCCTTGCTAAGGACATGATTAGTGCATCTAGACATATTTCACATTTGAATAGGCTCATTCATGAAAATCAAATGAATTTGATGCTTGTATGGTACCACTATTGCTTGTATGTTTAAAATGATCTAGTGGTAGCATATGACATGTTTGTAGGCTTGTAAACCTAGTGTTTGATTTAGAAAATGAGCTATAAGTGTTTAACTCAACATGGTACAAGATAACCCTTATTTGGAGGTATGAAGAAACTTGTCCTTGGATCAAACCGAGTTAAATAACTTTTGCAAGTACTCTAGATTGAACAAATTGGGAAAATAATCCTCATTTCACATGGTCTCACCCCAACATATCTATAATTTGAGGCCACCTTTTGCGCAAATTGTTGACATTATTCCTCCTACCCTATCTATACTTTAAGCCTTTGTGGTCATTGATGACAAAGGGGGAGAAATAGTGTACAAAGATAGTGAAACAAAGGAGGAGAGATAATATATGACAAAAGAAGGGGATTAATTAAAATTTTGAGCATACAAATAGGGGGAGCAAGCTCATAAACTTGTATGGTGCATTTGAATGAGCATTACATATGTTTGCTTGCATGACATAAGTTTTAATTTCAAATTTCCATGCTTGTGTGGTGTATGCTATTTGTAGGTTTGAATGTTGAAATGAAAAACTAGCATGCATAGGCTAAGTAACTAGACTTACGTTCATTCTATGGAAACTAGACCCTTGTATGTAATGTTGATCTCACGGGGTATTCTAGTTCTTGTATATGTCTAGTTACTAATGGTGCTAAGGATGGTATATTGGTGCACTCCAATTGGTATCATGCTTCAAAGGTCCATCTCTTATACCTTAGCATCATTTGGTAGAAATTGACTCCTATATTTCCTATCTAATCATATGTGCAAAGCTTCAATCCAAACTCTTAGCACATATGTAGGGGGAGCAATTGCTATCATATGGAGTTCATGAAACTTGTCCATATCCTTTACACATGGTAAATATGCTTGGGCAAGCAACATGGATTCAAATGAACTTTAATTCATATCTTTGTATAAGGGTTGTCATCAATTACCAAAAAGGGAAAGATTGAAAGCTCTAGTTTGGTTTTGGTTAATTGATGAAACCCTAAGTGCTAACCTAGTTTATCAAGATGATTATGAGATAGGTAGCACTACTCCAAGTGATGAAGCAATGGTGAAGATCATGACAATGGTGATGGCATGGTGATGGTCAAATGCTTAAACTTGGAAAAGAAGAAAGAGAAAAACAAAAGGCTCAAGGCAATGGTATAAAATGTAGGAGCTATTTTGTTTTAGTGATCAAGACACTTGGTGAGTGTGATCACATTTAGGATAGATAGCTGTACTATTAAGAGGAGTGAAACTCGTATCGAAATGCGGTTATCAAAGTGCCACTAGATGTTCTAATTCATTGCATATGCATTTAGGACCTAGTGAATCACTAACACCCTTGAAAATGTTTGTGAAAATTTGCTAACACATGTACACAAGGTGATACACTTGGTGGTTAGCACATTTGAGCAAGGGTGAAGAAGATAGAGGTGATGCCAGCGTCGATCGTGTGACCAGACGCTGGATCTAATTGCACCGGACGCTGACTGCCTACGTCCAGTCGCGCTGACCTAGCAGCACAGTACCTAGGGTTAACCACCAGACGTTGGACTGTGTCTGGTTAAGGTGGATCGGACGCGTCCAGTCAAAGAAATACGCCTCGGGGAGCTTACTGGAAATGACCGGACGCTGGGGCTTCAGCGTCCGGTCAATTTTGTCAGAGCGTCCGGTCAGCTTCGTAGCCGTTGAAATCTGACAAACAACGTTTGAAGCTAGTGACGCGTGGCATCCATCGGGCGACCGGACGCTGAGTTCCAGCGTTCGGTCATTCTGACCGGAGCGTCCGGTCAGCCCACGTTGTGCCCAGTGAAGGGGTACAACGGCTCTAATTGTTGGGGCTTCTATTTAAAGCCCCATGGCCGGCTCAAGCTCAATCCTCTTGCACATTTTCATTGACATAGCAACCTTGTGAGCTTAGCCAAAGCACTCCCACTCATGTCCATCATTGATCCATCATCATTGTGAGATTGGGAGAGAATTCAAGTGCATTGCTTAAGTGATTGCATCTAGAGGCACTTGGTATTCGTGTTGCGCTATAGATTTTGCTTGTTACTCTTGGTGGTTGCCACCACCTAGATGGCTCGGTGCAGCGGTGGAGGATTAGCATGAGTTGGTGATTGTTCATGGCCGTCTCTGGTGATTGTGAGGGGAGTTGTACCTTCCCCAGCGGAGCGCTAAAAGGTAACTCTAGTAAATTGCTCATGTCATTGAGTTACCTCACTTGTGGGTCGGTTCTTGTGGTGTCCTATCATGTGGACGAGGTTTGTGAAACACCGCTTAGCCGCCGAACCACCAAGTGTTGGTTGACACAACGAGGATGTAGCGTGTTGGCAAGCACGTGAACCTCGGGAGAAAATCGATTGTCTCTTATCTTTAGCATTCTCTCGGTGATTGGCTATATATTCATCTTGTGATTGGTTCATCCCCTACACGTCGGTATAATCACCCTACTCACTTATTTACATTCTTGCAAACTAGTTGATACAAGCTCTTTAGTGTAATTAGAATTGAGAGCTTGCTTTATTATTTACATTCATCTAGTTGAGCTTTTTAGAGTAGCAAGGTTGAGAGCTCTTAGTGAGTAATTACATAGCAAGTTTGTGTGCCTAAGTAATCATTGCAACTAGAATTGTTGGATAGGTGGCTTGCAACCCTTGTAGAGCTAGAGCAAGTTTGCATTACGCTATTTGTCATACTAATCAAATTGCTCTAGTTGATTTGTAGATTTTTAAATAGGCTATTCACCCCCCCCTCTAGCCATATTAGGACCTTTCACCGTGTCACACGAAGGAGGACAATCAAGTTCTACAAGATACAATGGAATCAACAATCAGAAGAAGAAGCTACTTTGGAATTCGAAGATTTCTTGCTAGAACAGTTTTCGGAGTTTCTTGCGTCGATATAGAATAATGTTAGTTGTGTTTTGTCTTTACAAACTATGTTTTGTAAAGGGACCTTAGCTATTTTATGGTTAGGTTTTGAATGTTTTTGCTTGACACATTTCCTTTTCCATTACTTTATCCTAGGACTTTTAAATCTCGAGACAAGATTTCTTTTAGGGGGGAAAGATTGTAACACCTCTGGTGTTTTAAACCCTAAAAGATGCCATGTCATCATATGCATTGCACATCATTTATGTGTTAGTGAAAACTTTGATATGCATTCACTAAAACAAGTTTATTTTATGATTATATGTGTTGACTTGTATGGATGGACCAAGTTCAAAACCTTAGCATTGAATTAGAATTTCCGAAAACCCTAATTTCCAGCATTTAATATTACACTAGAAAACCTAATTCAAAATCTAAGCACATTTTGGCATTGAGCCTAAAAGGAAAACTGTAGAGCTTGTCAATGTGTACAAAGTTGGTTATTAGAGTTTTCAAAGTTGTTATGTAAAATTTGGAGTAATTTGAAAGGGGATAAATTCTTAAAGTGTCCCCTTTTGATTTCAAACTTGCATTTTCAAATCTAGACAGAATTTGGGTATGGCTATTAAAGCAAAGTTGTAGAACTTTGAAATTGGAACAACTTTTGTTTTTGGATATTTTTGAGTTACCTTACAAATTTGAGAGTAATTTGAGAAATGAAGCGAGTGGCAATTCAGTAAATAGTTGGAACAGTGCAAGCAAGCAGACACCTCACTGCCGGCGAGCTTCCACTGGCTTCTACGCGCGCCCGCGGATGACACCTCTAGCTTCGATGTTTCTGTGCTATCAAGCGCACCTTTCACTGCTGCTCTTCGCGCGTCGATAAGACTAGAAGTGCTCTCCCATCGCTCTTTCCTCTTCCTCTGTTTTTCCTATCGCGTCGCCGTTGCTCCGTCGAGATCGCGCCGAAGTCACAGAGCTTCCCCAGCCTCAATTTAGCATGTCACTGCTCCGTATATACCTTGCGAACCCAGTCGACCAGTCTTAGACATCGAAGATCATCGAGAGACGCTGCGCGCCGTCTTTCTTCTTCGCGACCGGCCGCAACGCTGTCGACCTTGTCTCTCCGTGGCCAGCCCTCTATGGTGCGTCTCTGCTCTTGCTAAGCATAGCTCCTTCTTCTCCATGTTGCCATGGTGCTCTATGGCCTTTTAGTTGATCTATTCATCCGTTACAGACGCCGGGACGCCCCCGTCGACGCCAGAACACCACCGTGTCTGACTTAATTGCCGTCAAGCTTCTCTGTTGCTCCTCCGGTTCATCCTTCAGCTCGAGCGAGTTTGGGGTGAGCTACTGAGTCCTCCCAAGCCTTTAGTTTAATCGCTGATGGTCTTACTTCGCTGGCATAACGCAGTCGCGCCGTCGTGGCCGCCATGGCCGACGTCGAGCTTGGTTTGAGCCTTTACTGATTCAATTAATGCCACCAATGGGTGCGCCTTGCCGTGGAGATCACGCCGGTACCTCGGTCGTGGCCGGAGACCTCGCCAATGGCGAGAAATTGCTGGTCAGAGGGCCTTGCCGCTGTGGCCAGTGCGGGCTGACCGGTGGGGTCACCCTGTCAGTGACCGTTTATTTGAAAATGATTTTTTTCCTATTTTGCAAAAATGTTTAAATAGTGCTATGATTTGTTTATTTTGTGTAGAATTAAATAGAGCTCCAAAAATTATGAAAATTTTTGTGTGACCTCTCTAAGATGTAAAATATTTAGGAAAAATTTAACTGTTACTTTGCAGTACATTTTGAATGTGATAAAAATTGCTCAAATTAATTAATAAATGGGATTCCATGATTTTTCTAGGCTTAAATATTTATCCAAAAATTATGAAAATTGTTTTGCCACTTAGTTATCATGTGATGAGCCTTCACAAAAAGTTTGAGCTCATTTGGAGAAAGTTGATTTATTTCATAATTTTGAATTAATTGTTTAATTAATAAAAAAAATATTAACTCTTAATGACTTAGGTTTTGTTTGAATTGGGGATTGAGTGATGACCTTGGGTCATTAGCATAAAATGATCCTTGGTTCTTAAAGTAAGTGTTTGAGTTTATGAAAAGGTTTAGTCAGTTGTAGGTTTGCAACTGTACCGCGAAGGAAAATTGTATTCAAGTTATTAACCTTTGCATCCATCATCAAGCATCATGTTTTATATCTCGCATCATTTTAAACATGGCATTATTACTACGTGTAGTGAATGAAAGTGAGAACATGGTAGTCAACCAAGTTATTAAGGAAGTTAATCCACCTGTAGAGGTCGGGTTTGATATCTGTGGAAGGCAAGCCCTGGATGCATTTAAACCTACCTTGTGTTTTACAAATTTATATCGCTTTTGCTTTTAAATATTGCATTAAGTGATTAGGAGTTGGGTGGAAACCTAATTGGTGTATTACCAACCTTGCTTTTCCATATCAACCTTGTTACCAGTTTCAATTCGGGAATGACTACTTATGCTTAGCCATGCTTAAAAGTCGGGTGATTACCTGTCACCTGCGAGATATAAATGGATTTTTGATACGGCTGGTTATTTATGTTATCATGAGATATAATCTTGTGCGGTAATAAATCTAGACCAGACAGACTCGGTGTATGAGAGCCACAAGACATGGATGTCTTGTGAGCGGGTTCTTTCCGCCTGTGTCGGTTAAGAACCGTCCATTGTTGAATTGCATGAGGTGAGACTTTGTAGTACTAGCCATATACTCCGGTAAGCCTTAACTTGGCTATTCGATTACGAGAATGGCTACTCACGCACTAGGAGTGGAGAGATGGTGAGAGTAGCGTGTACCCACATGGCAATGGGCTAGATTGGTGGAGTACTATATTCTCGGGTGTCATGGACCCATTCTTATTTTAGAGGATCTGACGGTAGGTTGGTATATGTAGGTCAGGGACCTGCATATGTCGTGTGGTTGGGAATCCCCAGCTGGGTTATAATTGGTTCAAATCGTCGTTGCTCCTCGGTTATGGAGACTCAACTCACTGTTCATCATCGTAGTTAATAAATGAAACTTGAGGAAGATTTGAGAAAGGGGTTGATATTAAGTTCATGATCTCAATACGGATCATGGCAGATTCATATAGGATCTTGATAAGGGTTATATGTTGAAAGAAAGAATCTTATGATAGAGCTTTTACGCAAAAGAACTTTGATTCTTGCTAAAGCCTTTCCTTGAATCCCCGAGCCTGCATTCTTGAGTTTTCTCTATTTATACGTCGGTTTAGTCTTGTTGAGTACTTTTGTACTCAGGGTTCTTTAACTCTTGTTGTAGGTGAGCCTCATGGGTAGGTCTGCCTTGGACCGTGCTGCATGACGGTTGTTCAAATCGAAGATGACAAGTAAATGTGTGGCCCTTGGGCAGGGCACCTTATTGTGTGTTTTGTTTTATGTTACTAAGCTACTCCACTACTATGGTTTGTAATAATAATCGTACTTAGTTTGTGAAACAACTATTTTGTAACTAAGTTATTGTAAGACTTCCGCTATTTTACTCTGATGTATATTAATGAATAAACTGTTGTAATACTACAATGACTCTGTAATGGATCCTGCTCGGAAGAAATTGTGGATGATTCAGGGTTCCCGAGGACACCCGACAGGCTTCTTAAGTTTCCGAGAACATATGTATAGTCGTCAGAGGTCATTGGACAGTGATAGGTGCATATGGGCCCTATAATTTAGGAGGTTCTGCCACAAACTTTGATTAAATATATATTCAAATATATTAATATTTATGGTACACAATTAGTTTCATTGGAAAGATCCTTGAATCTAGTTTTTTATAAATTTATTTGGAGGTATAAATATTGCACATATTTTCTACAAATCGAGTCAAACTTACTTCGAGGTACAAATATTACACACACTAACGATGACAGTTATTTTAGGACAGAGAGAGTACCTAAAAATGATGAATAATGAATTAATGGATGAACTGAAAATGGCTTCGAGTCCAAGGAATGATGTGGGGCAGAGGCGAGAGGGATATCCAAGCGCTGCGCCAATAGGAACGAACGAAGCCGCGGGCAAACGGGACTCTATCCACCATGCCTCCCTACATATATGTCATCGATAGTTGCCATGTGTTCATTCTCACAAATCCAACAATGCATGGTGGTGGTGGAAAGCAGCGGTGTGGGAGGCCATGATCAGAGCATGCGGAGTCTGTGAGGAACTCTTCTAGGCATGCCGTTGGATCTGTGAGACTGAACATATAGCAGCTATTTATAGCATATATGCAGGGAGACACGATGCATACAGTTTCTACCCAATTTTTTTCCGAGCAAACAGGCCTGGCCGTGGCGACCTAGATAAGCTTTTGCATGCGTGCTGCGTGGACGCTCTTGTGGGGGCCACGTGGTGGCTAGCTCGCGGCCAGCCGTCCGGCTGGCATGTCTAGCGGCCTGGTCGGGTGGAGTGGCGCGCAAGCTACCCCCGTGTTAGCTGGCTCACACAGCAGAGTCCCCTACACCCTACCACATTGTTGCTACTATTGGGTGCACGCCAATCTACTACGTAGTGTACACAACTTGCGGCTTGCGAGTGTTACCGTTAATGGACGCGTTTAGTTCCGCTAAGGCCTTGTTTGGCAACTCTGGAATCATTCTCCACCATTATTCATTCCAAGACAGGATTAAGTAGTTCCATCCATGTCACTCAAACCAGGTGGAAGATTGAATCTAGACCTACGATGGTGCGGCTCTGTTCTAGGCCAAAAGGGAGGGGGAAAGACCAGGATCGAGCAAATTTCGTTATGGGCCAGACCTAACCGAACGACCATTCCACTTCTAACCCGATTTCGAACCGAGCCAGATCATTCCAGGTGGAACAGGCCACCTTCTAGGCCGTTCCTATCGAAATGAATGAGGCCTAAATGTAACGCAATCCGGTAACTTACGGGATTAGATGGCAATACAGCCACTTGGTTCGGCATGGCCCATTATAAGATACCATGTAATCAGATAACTATCCGTTCATTTGTGAAACCACCCCTCCCCGACCATCGTCTGCATGCATGTAGGGTTATTACCTTTGCCAAGTGCAACCAACCAAAATCAAAAAATCACTAGTCCCCACCACTCCCTCCATCATCTATTACCATTTCTGTTAACATTACTGGCCAGGAAACCAAATGCCATCTTCGGGTCGGATCAAGGAGTCTGTCCTCGGATGTAAGTAGCGGTAGCTTGGCCATATTAGCATAGCTATAGCTAGAGCACAAACCCATTATAATTAGACTATATTCTATTTGGAATGCAGGATCTAAAATGTAGGAATAGGGAAAAAAGGCATGATTAAAGCTGCATAAACCTCATAGTCTTATGTAATTTCAAAAATGCAGAAATTTTTTGATTTAAACCTTTGGACACAAAATAGAAAAAAATCATGGGAATTTCTAGAGAAATATAGACACAAAGTAAAATTTTCATGAGGGATGACCCCAAGCTAGTTTTTCTCCAAAATCCTTAGGTTCCCTTCGGAACAAATGATTAATGGAGGAACTATGTAGGATTTTGGCCCGTTATAAAATACCTAAAAGGATCAAGATGTCTAAGAGGAGGGGGTGAATTGGGCTAATTCTAAAATTCTTTACAATAATTAAACCCTACACTTAGCCCACTTCATCCCTGGAGCCTAGAATGTGTTCCTATTGATCTACCACACAAAAGTTTTGCTCCTTAGGTTCCAATCCTACTCTAGCATGGCAATTCTAAGAATGTAAAGGCAAGAAATGAATTGCTCAAATGTAAATGCTTAAAGTAAAGAGAGGAGAAGGAATACAGCGATGTTTTGCCGAGGTATCGGAGAGTCGCTACTCTCCACTAGTCCTCGTTGGAGCACCCACGCAAGGGTGTAGCTCCCCCTTAATCCGCACAAGGATCAAGTGCTCTCTATGGACTGATTCTTTGACACTCCGTCGTGGTGAATCACCCACAACCACTCACAACATGAGTTGGGTCATCCATAAGCTTCATCGAATGATCACCAAACTCTCGATCACCACCAAGCCATCTAGGTGATGGCGCTCACCAAGAGTAACAAGCACAAACTCTCACTTGACCACAACAAGTCTAGTGAGAACGGTGGATGCACACTTTCTACTCTCCTTGCACTAATGAGGCCTTAATCTTGGATTCTCAAATCTCAATCACCTCACTAGGCTCTTGCTCTCCTTTGCACTCTCAAGGGTGTTTCATAGCTGAACAAATGGGCAAGAGTCCTCCCTTGGATGAATAGATGAAGTATTTATACCCCCTCATTCAAAACGAACCGTTAGGAGGTTAAGTCAGCACTCTATGGGGTGATCGGATGTTCTGGTCAAGGTGACCAGACGCTCCGATCAATTATCCCTACCACAGAGCCGTTAAGTTGTGATCAGACTCTGACCTACGTCTGATCAGCACTGACTGGACATGTCCAGTCATAAAAACAGCTCTCTAGAACCTTACTGATGTTGACCAGACGCAAGCACCCAGAGTCTGGTCACTTCGCTGTTCAACATCTGGTCAGTAACCGGATCCTAACCAGTGTTCGGTCAGCACTGATAGGACACGTCTGATCAGAAAACTCCCTCTTTGGAACCTCACTGGAGTTGACCAGACTTTGGCACCCAGCGTTTGGTCACTTTTCACTCAGCGTCCGATCGCAACCAAACGGCTCTAGTTGATCAAATGAACTGACCAGACTCACCCTTCAGCGTTCGGTCACAACTAGACCAGCGTTCGGTTAGTCATTTGACCCTCCATTCACTTCCAACTCGAAATCATATGTGAATGAAGTTTACTCTAATGGATCTTAGGGCTACTCCTAAGCTACCTAGTGCTAGATTTGACAAGTCTACACCACAGCTAACCCACTAGACTCACCTAGGTCAAGCTACTAGTCCATACCCCCCTTAATAGTATGGCCAAAGGAAAAACAAAGTCCTAAACTACTCTAAGTGTCTCTTCAACACCAAACAACACTTAGAACTAGTCCATTCTTAACCTTGTCGTCCATCCTTTGAAAACCAAAACGATTTCCATTGTAGGGGCATGACAACCATGATTGCCCAATCAATTGCCATTGTCATGACCTAACTTAATTACCTCTACAAAATACACGTTAGTCATAGTAATCTCGTATTGTCATTAATCACCGAAACCCAACTAAGGGCCTAGATGCTTTCAATCTCCCCCTTTTTGGTGATTGATGACAATACAACCTCGAGTATGTGTAAGAGATGAAGTTTTCAACATGCTTAGTTCATATAAGCTTTTGACAATTAGAGCAAAGGAGTTAAACATGTTTATATGACCCAAGCCAACATGGTGTACTCAATAGATATGAAATACGCATGAGTACAAGAAATAAAGCTCATTTGAATTGGAGTAAAACATAGAAGCAAAGCAAATGAGCATAATGAAGTGACATGACATATATATAGATCGAAGTAGATAGCACACATGTCACATATCACATAAGTATCACAATCACACGTATGAAGTTCAATGCATGAAAGTAAACATGAATGCATAATAATGTATCACACATAAAAAGCCAAAAGTAATCAATCATAAGCTCCCCCTAGATATAGCGCTCTCCCTAGATCTAACATACTCGATCCCTCTCCCCCTTTGGCGTCAAACACCAAAACCTAAGGGTCGGTCGGTGGGGCAGGAGCAGACGAGTCGGGCGTTGAGGTGCGGTGAGCGATCTGAAATTGTGTAGCATCATCCTCTGATCCGGAGCTCTGAGCTGTTTGACCCTCTGTCATAGAAAGTGAAGCTGAAGCAGTCTAGGTCTGCTCTAGGACTGGCATGGCCTGTGAGTTTGGAGGTATCACTGTAGTAGGTGGCTCTGATGATGCAATAGATGATGGGAGCGTCTCTGTAGTCCTAGTAACTGGAGCAATGGTGGGAGGTATAGGTACTCGCAACTTAGGCAGTGTAGGCTGCCCTATAAGCTCACTGAAAGTGGCATCGAGGCTCCTAGAAACTAGGGTGTTAGTCATAAGCACTGAGGAGCTCTAAGCCAGAGTGAAGCCCATAACAATAGGTGTGAAGTGAGGACCCTAGGCTATCACTGGTGAAGCAAACCACTGGGACACCTACTCTATAGGTAAAGCAAATTGAGTAGTTGGCTATCCTTGACTCTGAAGCCCACTGGGCTATATAGCTAGAGTCACTGAAGTGGTGGCAGGCTGGCCGATCTGAGGTGTAGACTATGTCGGTGCAACCCCAATAATAGTGATGACATGCTGCATAAAACCAAGTAGCTATTGCTAGATCAGGAGCTGGTGCTGCTGTATGGCCTGCTGCTATCTCTAGAACTCATCCTATCTAGCCTGAACCTGTGCTAGGGTAGCTATGATCTCCTAGGCCTGGTGTGCCTGATCTGCTCAAGAATAGCTAGAAGAGCGTGGTCTGTCTACAGTGGCTATGGAGCTAAGTTGGAGCCACTGGCCTCTCTATCATGTGGTCGAGGAGGCATATGAGGAATAGCCTGATAATCATCATTAGAACTATCACTAGGGTCGCTCTCGACCACACCCTCCTGCTAAGCATCTAGCTTCTCCACCTCTGTCGCTGCAATGCCCCTGATAATCTCATCCTGCTGGGCTACAGTCTCTGGCACCTCTGGGTGATGGCTTGATTGACTAGGTGTCCTCGCACTACTATGACGGAGCATCTAGGTCATGTTGTATGGAGGAAACTCAGTAGTAGCACCATTATACTCTGCCATCATCTCTAGAGACTTCACTATAACTGCCTTGCGAATCAGGAATGTGATCCAGTGAGCATAGGGCAATTATCGGTGACCTCTGAACCCCTTTGCAAGAGTGTCCTCCATCTCTAAAAGAATGACATCCCAAATATCAAATATTGTCTGCTACACCAGAGAGTTCACCAACCATGACTGGATGCGAGTCAATCCCTCATGCTAACCCATCCTCGAAAGTAGGGTCATCCTCATGATAGCATCAAGAATGCGAACTATAGGAGTAAGGTCCCATAGTGTCTTGCTCGACCCCTCGCCAAATGGCCCTATGAAGCAAGGTGGGACTAGATCTGTAGGAGGCACAAGACCACCATGAGGGCATTTGGGAGGCTCTGTCTGACCATAGCAAACCTCGTGAAGGTGAATGGGTGACTCTGGAATCATGAGAATCTCTCTAACCCTCAAGCTCTATAGGTTGTAGTCATGGGCTTTGAATGCGAAGTATATGAATCTATGCCCCGGGTCAATCCAAAGTGAAGAGTAGAACTCACAGACCCATGATGGAACATATCAGCTAGTCTGTCCAAGTAGGTCTGTCAACCCTAGTAGATATGGGAGGTGAGTGCGGATTTGCTCGCCTACTGCTGCTACAAGTGACTCAATAGAACACACTCTCTGTGATCCAAAAAGCAACTCCACTATTTAGATATGCATGATAGAAATCCTCCTATAGTGGTGTATAGAAGTGCTCAGAAGCACGCTCATCTCGCCTCGGTGGAAACCACTCCTCAAACTACACAAAATAGAGCTGCTACACCCTGCTTGGCTATGGCTGCCCTCAAGTCAAGGTGAGTCACCGAAGGCAGACCCTATGGTCTAGGAGGCAGACGAGAACCCCTCCTTTGTGTCTCAGGCCTCGGTGTCACCTAAGCATGAGTACGACTAGAGCGTCATAACTGTGGCTGAGGTGCCTACTTTGTCTCCTCGATCTGCTCTGTCTACTTAGCCTGCTGAGTATCCTCTGACTGCACTGGTGGCTATGCCTACTACTGTGTCTCCTCCTGAGGCTGACTCTCCTCTATAGCGACACGCCATCCTCCAAGCATGACAGTCCTAGCTGGACTACCATGAAGACTCTAAACCCTCTCGACGGTGGCCCTCTGAGCTGGTGAAAGCTGATCTACAATACGAAAACCACTCCAAGCCCCTCCTCTCTCTACACGCTCTGTGGCCACTACCACTGCTGCTACTCTCTCAGTATCAGCATCTACAAACTTACGCTTCTTTGTCGTAGTCTTCTTTGCCTTGCTTTTCACCTCAGCAGACAAGCGAGACGGAGGCCTCGGATCCTCATCACCAGGACCACCTCTGGCATTCTTGACTCATGCCATTGCTAGAGCTAAAATAAACTGCTGCCACAGACAAGAATCAACTGTCACTAACACTCACGAGGCATGGCCCCGAGTTCACTAATAACTACAAAGAGAACCACAAAAGCACCGACTCGCTGCACGATAGAATAGATAGGATATATGAATAATTACAAAATACATCTAGAGATGCGAAACCCTAAGAAGCAAGCAATGGATACGAAATTAGAGGCGATGGCTTGCTACCTAACAAATTTAGACGACCCAATGATGAATCAGCAGAGGAACGGATCACGGGGCACCACTAGAATCAGTAATCGAACATCTAGGGTTAGGGTTTGTGATGCGAAGTGGTGCTGTGGCCGAGCAATGCAATGTAGATGCGGTGGATGGGTCAACTTGGCATGGCTAGGGCATGGCGAGGTAGATGTGCTTGCATGGTGGCAATAGGGAATAGGCATGTGGTGCTGCTGCGTGGCGCGGTGGCGTGGAGCAAGGCATGGCGTGGGTGAGACAGCGTGGTGACTAGGGCTGGTGATGCGGGCATGGCGCGAGCAGTGCACGGTGGCGTGAAGCAAGGTGTGGCGTGGGCATGGATGCGAGTAGGCGGCGTGGGCCAATGGCGCGGGCAAGTGGAGACACGGCGGCACAGGTGTGAAAACTATTTATGGTGGCCCCCACGCGACGGATAAGGAAAGAAGTATTAGATCCACCCATTTTCTATTGATCAGACGCTCCGGTGGCAACAATCGGACGCTACCACCCAGAGTTTGGTCGACTACAGAGAGGTCCAAATCCCCTCAAGTCACGATCAGACAAGTCTGGTTACCCTTGACCGAATGCAGCCAGAGTCCGGTCGGTCCTGTGTTCATCTTCTTCGCTTGACTAGACGTAGGGACACCATCTGACCAGACACAGGAAAGGTACTGTTTTAGTGTCCGATCACTCCTTTGTGCTTTCTATTCACCTCCTGTGGACTGACCGGACGTTGGAATCTAGAGTCCGGTGCAGTGTTCGGTCGCCCTTTTTCAGCAAATCATCAATGTTCCTTTACGCTGCCTGTTCCCAATCAAGTCCCAACTTCAATAAGACCTAAATAAACACCAATTGGGACTAATGTGAGTGACCTCTCTCAAACCCTCAAAATTTTCAAAATATTTTGCCTTAGGCTATACTTCTTTTTAAGAAAATAGGCAATAAAAGGGTAATCAAAAGGAAACGACAAAACAACACACATGCATATGCAATGTAATACTTGAAAGTAATTATAGTTGCTTGTCAAGTTTGATCCAAGGTTAAGCTTCTTCACATGTTTTTTGGTGGTTATCTTAACCATGTTAGACAAGCCCTAAATGCATTACCAAAAATTAAACATGTTGTATATTACAATGCAATGCAAGGGACAACACAAGCTCATTTTCTAGCGAAGTTACTAAAATTAAGCACATTGAGCTCATTCCTCAACCGACAAAATATAGCCTCATCTAGTGGTTTAGTGAAGATATCCGCCAATTGATCCTCGGTCCTTACACCTTCTAATGATATATCATTCTTAGCAACATGATCTCTAAGAAAGTGATGACGGATATCTATGTGCTTAGTGCTAGAATGCTGAACCGGATTATTAGCAAGCTTTACCATGCTCTTATTGTCACACAAAAGAGGCACTTTTTCTAGAACTACACCATAGTCTAGCAAAGTTTGCTTCATGTAAAGTATTTGTGCACAACAAGCACCCGTGGCAATGTATTCCGCTTCTACGGTGGACAAAGCCACACTATTTTGCTTCTTGGAGGACCAAGACACTAGTGATCTACCAAGCAAATGGCACCCTCCGGATGTGCTTTTTCTATCAATTTTGCAACCGGCATAATCCAAATCGGAATAGCCAACTAGTTGAAATCTAGCTCCTTTGGGATACCAAAGGCCAATGCTTGGTGTGTGCTTAAGGTACCTAAGGATTCTTTTAATGGCAACCAAATGAGCTTCCTTAGGATTAGCTTGAAATCTAGCACACCTACACACACTAAACATGATGTCGGGCCTAGATGCGGTCAAATATAACAAGCTACCAATCATAGAGCGGTAGATAGTATGATCAACCATTTTACCTCCCTCGTCTACATCGAAATGTCCATTAGATAACATTGGTGTCTTGATTGGCTTACATTCATCCATATTGAACCTCTTAAGAAGATCATTTGTATATTTCTCTTGAGAGATGAAAATCTCTTCTCTCATTTGCTTGACTTGAAAACCAAGAAAGAATGTAAGCTCTCCAATCATTGACATCTCAAACTCATTCAACACCAATTCACCAAACTCTTTGCAATAATCTTTATTTGATGATCCAAAGATGATATCATCAACATATACTTAACAAATGAAGATATCTTCATCAAGCTTTTTGGTGAATAGTGTGGTATCGACCTTCCCAATGGTGAAGCACTTCTCAATGAGGAAATCTCGAAGGCGCTCATACCAAGCTCTTGGGGCTTGCTTAAGCCCATATAGCGCCTTGGACAACCTATAAATATGATTAGGATATCTAGGGTCTTCAAACCCGAGAGGTTGATCAACATAGACTAGTTCATTTATGAAGCCATTTAAAAATGCACTTTTAACATCCATTTGATATAATTTCATTTCATAATGGGATGCATATGCAAGGAGGATACGAATGGCTTCAAGTCTTGCAACCGGTGCAAAGGTCTCTCCAAAATCCAACCCTTTAACTTGAGAGAACCCCTTTGCAACTAGTCTTACCTTGTTCCTCACTACAATGCCTTGATCATCTTGCTTGTTGCAAAACACCCACTTTGTTCCAATGACTCTTCCACTTTGTGGTCGCTCTTCAAGAGTCCAAACTTCATTACAAGTGAAGTTGTTCAACTTTTCATGCATGGCATTAATCCAATCCAAATCTTGAAGAGCTTCTTCTACATTCTTAGGTTCAACACAAGAGACAAAAGAGTGATGTTCAATGAATGAAGCAAGTTTTTTAGATTGAGTCATTACACCCTTTGAAGGACTCTCTATGATGAGATCTTGTGGATGAGCTTGTAGTAGAGGTGAATTTCTTCTATCAACCACTTGAGGGGGAGGTTGTGGAGCATCAACATCTTGAGATTGTGCCACCATTTGATCATGAGAGATATGAGTATCTTCATTTTCTACTCTCCCATCTTTATCACCATCTTATGGCACATTTGATGAAGAAGGTGGATCAATCACTTGTACATCATCTTCGTCATCTTTTGGCTTGATGTCACCAACTGGAATGTTCTTCATAGCCTCTCTCAATGGTTCATCACCTATATCATCAAGATTCTCATGTGCTCCTTGGGAGCCATTAGATTCATCAAATTCCACATCATATGTTTCTTCAACCAAGCCGGCAGCATGATTAAATACTCTATATGTTTTAGACTTTGATGAGTAACCAACAAGAAAGCCAATATCACAATGTCTTTGAAACTTCCCTAGGTGTTGCCGCTTCTTGTAGATGTAGTATTTGCAACCAAACACCCAGAAGAATGAGATATCCAGCTTCTTCCCATTGAGCAACTCATAAGGTGTCTTGCCGAGAAACTTTTGAAGGAATAGGCGGCTGGATGCATAACATGCGGTGTTGATAGCTTCCGCCCATAGAGCTTTGGGTGTGTTGTAATCATCAAGCATTGTTCTTGCAAGAGTGATAAGTGTCCAGTTCTTTCTCTCTACTACACCATTTTGTTGAGGAGTGTATGTTGTGGAGACCTCATGCTTGATTCCAACTTCATCATAATAAGTTTCAATGTTTGTGCTGTCAAACTCTTTTCCATTGTCACTCCTTATCTTCTTGAGCTTCACTTCAAACTCATTTTGTGCTCTCTTGGCAAACTTCTTAAAATATGAAGCAACCACGGTCTTGTCATGAAGGAAGAACACCCATGTATATCTAGAGTAGTCATCAATAATCACAAGACAATAAAGATTTTCTCCCAAACTCTTGTAAGTTATTGGTCCAAATAAGTCCATGTGAAGGAGCTCTAGCACTCTTGTTGTTGACATGAACGCTTTTGTAGGATGAGTGTTTGCAACTTGCTTGCCGGCTGGACATGCACTACAAAGCTTGTCCTTCTCAAATTTCACATCCTTCAACCCTCTCACTAATTCATTCTTCATAAGCTTCTTGAGTGAGCTCATCCCAACATGAGCAAGTCTTCTATGCCATAGCCACCCAAGTGATGTTTTGGTGAATAGGCATATCTTCAAGTTAGCATCTTTGGAGATGAAATCCACTAGATATAGGTTGTTGTATCTAAATCCCTTGAATATAACTTGATCATCATCTTTCTTAGATACAACCACTTCCTTCTCGGTAAACAAGCATTAAAAGCCAAGATCACACAATTGACCAACGGATAACAAGTTGAAGCTCAAAGAAGCAACATATAGCACATTTGAGATTGAATGATCATTTGATATTGCCACTTTGCCCAATCCTTTAACTTTGCCCTTTGAATTATCAACAAATGTAATTCTTTCTTGACCATCAACTTCTTCATCTAGTGAGGTGAACATACGAGGATCACCGGTCATATATTGAGTGCAACCACTATCAATTACCCAATGACTTCCACCGGTCTTGTAGTTCACCTACATACAAGAGATCAAGCTTGTTTAGGGACCCAAACTTATTGAGGGCCCTTGACTTTCTCAACAAGTGACTTTGCAACCCAAATTTTCTTAGGCCTATTCTTGTTGGGAGGTCCTAAGAACATAACTTTCATTTTTCCACTAGAGTCCTTTCTAAGCATGTAATGAGTATTGAAAGCAAAAGGTCTAGCATGCTTAGGCAAGGGTTGTGGTGGTGGAGTTTGACACTCATGGGTAAAGTGACCTTCTTGTCCACACTCAAAACACCTCTTTGGCTTTGGCTTTGACTTGTGTTGTTGTTGGTGTTGAGCTTGAGACTTCTTCTCTTGATGTGCCAAATACCTAATTCCACTTCTATCCACTTTGAATATGTTGACCTCTTGTAAACTTGCTCAAGCCGGTCTTGAAATGTTCTTTTTCCAACTTGAGCTTCTTGTTCTCTTCTTTGAGTTCTTCATGATTTTTCTCCATCTTAAGTTTCTTGTTCTCTTCCTTAAGCTTCTTATTCTCAAGAGCTAGATCACTATCATGGTCAAGGTTCTCTATCACAATGGTATTGGTGGTTGATAGATTTTCAAGATCTTTCTTGAGCTTCTCATTGTCATTCTTGATCTTGACATACTCATCATAGTTATTGGACTCAACCACTTGCTTGCCTTTACTACTAGAACCTTGCTCAATGCTCTCAATAATCAAATCATCACATGATATAGCTATATCAATCTTAACAACATGGTTAGTAGCATCATGTGGCTCATTGGATAATAGCTCATGAGAAACAACAAGATTATCATGATTGATCTTGAGATTTGTATATTCTTCTTTTAGCATATTGTAGCTAGTGATGAGCTCATTATGTATCCTCTCAAGTTTATTATGTTTTTCTTTAAGCTCCTTCTTAGAAGATTTGAGCTCCTTTAGTTTGGATGACATAGCTTCATTTTCTTCTCTAAGCTCAACACTAGCTTTTTCCGCTAAGTCACATTTAGCTAAAAGTGAATCATTCTTAAGTTTTAGCTTTTCACTTTTAGCTCTTGTCTTTCTAATAATTTTAGTATATTGGTTAAGCAACTTGACAAGATCATCATAAGAAGGTGATTTAAATTCATCATCACTATCACTTTCATCATTGCTAGCATGATCATCACCACTAATATCATCATCATTTGATACCTTTCGTTCACCCTTGGCCATAAGGCATAGGTGTGTAGAGGATGATGGCGGTGGTGTCGGTGAAGATGATGATGAGTCAATCACAATAGCGGCCACCTTCTTGTTCTCGCTATCATCATCGGATGAGCAACTTGATGAATCAATATTCGTGAGCCAATCACCGATGATGTATGCCTTGTCATTTTTCTTCTTCTTGTGGAAATCCTTCTTCTTGCCATCCTTCTTCTTATATGGCTTGTTTTTTTCTTCTCATCATCATCTTCATTGCTTGAGTCATGTTTCTTGCCCTTGTACTTCTTCTTGTATTTGTCTTTCTTTGGCTTGGGGCATTGATGTGCTAGATGACCAAGTTCTCCACAATTATAGCAATCCATCTCGGAGATTGGCTTCCTTCTATTGCTAGTGAAGAACTTCTTCTTTTTGTCATCAAACTTGACACCGTTCTTGTTGAGCTTCTTAAGAATCTTGGCGGTTCTTCTCTTGACTATGAAAGCAAGACTTGCATCATCAATTTCATCATCACTTGAGCTCTCATATTCAACTCTTGCTTTGCCCTTCTCTTGACTAGCCTTGAATGCCAAGTCTTTCTTCTTGGTGGAAGAAGAGTCATCTTGTGGTGTGATGTGCATATACATCTCATGTGCATTGATCTTTCCCAATATTTGAGTTGGTGTAGCGGTGGAAAGATCACCTTGATGAAGCATGGTCACAATGTGCCTATATTTGTCAATGGGGAGGACACTCAAGATTTTCTTACAACATCGGATGGTTGCATTTGTGTGAGTCCAAGCCTATTGACTTCCTCTACAACGACATTCAAGCGTGAGTATATTTCATTAGCACTTTCTTTCGGAAGCATCTCAAATTAATTAAGCTTTTTCATAACTAGATGATAGCATTCCTCATGCTCACTCTTTGTTCCCTCATGGAGCGCACAAATGTCTGACCATAGTGCATGGGCGTCCTTGTGGTTCCGCACACGGTTAAACACATCTTTGCAAAGGCCTCTAAAGATGGTGTTTCTAGCCTTTGCATTTCATTTCTCATAATTGACTTCATTGCCTTGAAGGTGTGCAGGATCCTTAGGTTTTGGGAAACCTTGAGAGGCGGCTCTAAGAATTCCAATATCTAGAGCTTCTAAGTAAGCCTCCATGCAGATTTTCCAATAAGAAAAATCATCTCCCTCAAAGATAGGAGGAGGTCCATCCTCGTGGGAAATCTTTCTCTAGACGGTTAGTCCTAATTTAGTGAGCATGAGGCTCTGATACCAATTGAAAGGATCAAGATGCCCAAGAGGGGGGGTGAATTGGGCTAATTCTAAAAATCTTTGCAATAATTAAACCCTAAACTTAGCCCACTTCACCCCTGGTGCCTAGAATGTGTTCCTATTGATCTACCGCACAAAAGTTTTGCACCCTAGGTTCCAATCCTACTCTATCATGGCAATTCTAAGAATGTAAAGACAAGAAATAAATTGCTCAAATGTAAATGCTTAAAGTAAAGAGAGGAGAAGGAACATGGCGATATTTTGCCAAGGTATCGGAGAGTCGCCACTCCCCACTAGTCCTCGTTGGAGTACCCGTGCAAGGGTGTAGCTCCCCCTTGATCCGCGTAAGGATCAAGTGCTCTCTATGGGCTGATTCTTTGACACTTCGTCATGGTGAATCACCCACAACCGCTCACAACTTGAGTTGGGTCATCCACAAGCTCCGTCGGATGATCACCAAACTCTCGATCACCACCAAGCCATCTAGGTGATGGCGATCACCAAGAGTAATAAGCACTAACTCTCACTTGACCACAACAAGCCTAATGAGAAGGGTGGATGCACACTTGCTACTCTCCTTGCACTAATGAGGCCTTAATCTTGGATTCTCAAATCTCAATCACCTCACTAGGCTCTTGTTCTCCTTTGCACTCTCAAGGGTGTTTCATAGCTGAACAAATGGGCAAGAGGCCTCCCTTGGATGAATAGAGAAAGTACTTATACCCCCCCATTCAAAACGAACCATTAGGAGGTTGAGTCAGCACTCTACGGGGTGACCGGATGCTCCGGTCAGTTATCCCCGCCATAGAGCCGTTAAGTTGTGATCGGACTCTAACCTATGTCCGGTCATGAAACTGCTCTCTAGAACCTTACTGATGTTGACTGGACGTTGGCACCTAGAGTCTAGTCACTTCGCTATTCAGCGTCCGGTCGGTAACTAGATCCTGACCAGCGTCCAATCAGCACTGACCGAACACGTTCGATCAGGAAACTCCCTCTCTGGAACCTCTCTGGAGTTGACCAGACTCTAGCACCCAATGCTCGGTCACTTTTCACTCAGTGTCCGGTCGCAACAAGATGGCTCCAGTTGATCAAATGAACTGACCGAACTCACCCTTTAGTGTCCAGTCACAACCAGACCAGCGTCCGGTCAGTCATTTGACCCTCCATTCACTTCTAACTCGAAATCATATGTGAATGAAGTTTGCTCCAATTGATCTTAGGGCTACTCCTGAGCTACCTAGTGCTAGATTTGATAAGTGTGCACCACACCTAACCCCCTAGACTCACCTAGGTCAAGCTACTAGTCCATACCCCCCTTAATAGTATGGCCAAAGGAAAAACAAAGTCCTAAACTACTCTAAGTGTCTCTTCAACACAAAGCAACACTTAGAACTAGTCTATCCTTAACCTTGTCGTCCATCCTTTGAAAACTGAAATGATTTCCATCGTAGAGGCATAACAACCATGATTGCCCAATCAATTGTCATTACCATTACCTAATTTAATTGCCTCTACAAAACACACGTTAGTCATAGTAATCTCGTATTGTCATTAATCACCAAAACCCAACTAGGGGCCTAGATGCTTTCAATACCGCGTAATCAGATAACTATCCATTCATTTGTGATACCGCCCCTCCCCGACCATCATCTACATGCATGCAGGGTTATTACCTTTACCAAGTTACCAAAACCAGGAAATCACTGGTCCCCACCACTCCCTTGTCATCTGTTACCATTTCTGTTAACATTACCGACAAGGAAACCAAATGCCATCTGCTGGCATGACACGTTGTGCCTCTTGGGCCATGCCTCTCCGGGCCATGGGCCTGGCCTTCGGCCTAGGCATGGCACCGTGGGCCATTTTCTGGGCCGGGCTATCTCGAGAAGCATGGCCAATCCAGTGTGTCGGGCCAGCCCGAGGCCCTCACAGTCGTCGCTTCCAGAGCTTGGCCTTGCTGGCATTGAGGAAGGAGGCCATGTCTATGGCGCTCCGGCATGACGGTGGGGCAAGGAAGGAGGAAGAGGAGGTGGCGACATGAGCTAGCACGGAGGAAGACGAACAGCGACAACGTCAGCTCAGGGAAGACCTCACGATGACTCAAGGAGCGGCGAGGCTCTCGACGGTGACAGCGTTCCTCGGGGAAGGGGAGGGGCGGTGGTCGTGAGGCGCGATGCGAGGGAAGGGGAGAGGGTGTCATGAGCTGGAGTCCGCGAGGGTCAACACAAGTCATGGGTGCGGCGGCTGGAGGTGGGAAATTGGGAATTAGGGTTAACAGTTAGAAGCACTTTATATATACTTGCGGGCCTTTATGGGGCCTAGACGATTTTAAGGGCCATGCCGTGCTAGCCCACGTGGCTAAGGTGCGGCCCAAGCACGACCCCTACACATCGGGCTGTGCCAGCCCAGGCCCACGCAACATCGGGCCGTGCCGTGCTCGTGTCGGGCCAAAATACCGTGCTTTGGGCCGTGCCAACGGGCCACGGGCTGCATGGCCATTTATACCATCCTCAGATGTACTCCTGTAGCGGCAATCTGGCCATATTAGCATAGCTAGAGCACAAACCCATTACCATTAGACTATATTCTGTTTGGAATGCAGGAACTAAAATGTAGGAATAGGGGAAAACGCATGATTAAAGCTGCATAAACCTCATAGTCTTATGTAATTTCAAAAATGTAGAAAAATTTTGATTGTAACCTTTGGACACAAAACAGAAAAAAATATGGGAATTTCTAGAGAAATATTGACACAAAGTAAAATTTAGGGGTGACCCCAAGCTAGTTTTTCTCCAAAATCCTTAGGTTCCCTTTGAAACAAATGATTCATGGAGGAACTATGTAGGATTCTAAACCTATAGGAAATTGTCCTATGTTGCCCTTTAAAAATGAATGATTGGTCGTCCCGAAATCCCGCAAAATTTATATGGAATGACTCAATCCATAGGAATTTTGGAGAAAAACTAAAATGAGGTCCAAGCTCGTAGGCCCCCTTTGGAACGCTTGATTTTTTCCCATTACTACGTTTTTCGTGTGAAAAATGAACTGAATCATATGAAGTTCCCGTATAATTCCTATGAAATTCATTTGTTCCACAGGAGGCCTTAGAAACTTTCTTCTGTCTATTTCTCTCTTCTAATCCTTGTGTTTCTCCTTTGTTGTATCCAAATGCTCCATTAGAGAATTCCTATGTTTCCAATTCCTGTGGGATTGCAAGTGACATGCAACTTTAATCCTGTGTTTTTCCTATTCCTGTGTTCCAAAAAGGCCCTTATAGTTTTATACATCCCATAGGATCCAAAAGAATTTCATAAGATTTTTAATCCTTGTTAGGATTGAATCTTAATTAATGTAGTGATTAGCCTAGGACCTGAACACCTAAACCTTAATTAATTAGTTAACACTTCATTTCTCACTTACCTATAAAATGAAGATGCCATAGGGGTAGGGATGAAAATGGATCGGATACGGACGGATATCACCGATATTACATTTGTTTTCATATTTCTGTCCGGATTCGGATTCGAATACGGATAGTGTCAACTATGTCGGATAGGATACGATTGGATATCGACATCATAAATATGCGATTTGAGTATTCGGATACGGATACGGTATCGGATGTTGGATATCCGGACTCGGATACGGACAGATCTCAACCCCTCTAAACGAATTCGGTTTCGAATACGGTCGGAAAATATCCGTACCGTTTTTATCCCTACATAGGGGCATGATGAAGTCCTCGTGCCTGATCGGTGTAGTAGGCATGGTGTTGGTGATAATCTTGGAGAAAAAGAAGGTGGATGCTGTAACAGGTACTTGGGTGGTGGATGGCCTATGATCTTCAGTATTATACCCGAGGAAGTTTGACCAAAAGGTTCCTGTTTAAGGCCAGTCTCAATGGGGACGTCATGGGAGTGTCATGCACATTAATTAGGGTGACACATCAGCATAGAAACACTTTTTGCATGAAATGGTGAGGAGAGAGAACAAGTTCGTTTCATGGCCACGACACTCGTCAGCTTTGTTTCCAAGCTCTCGGTAACCCCACGACACCCGCATTGAGAGGGGAGAGTTTCATCCCACATAATCAATAGATGTATATGATCCAATCATTGTACAGCAATTAAATGCTTTACTTAGTTTTGGAATTGGTGAAATGAAACGTTGCACTGTGAAGGCTAGTTTCATTCATTGTTTCATCCCGCTCAAGCTGATGTGGCGTTTTGGAAATCGTGTAGTGAAACTAAGCATTGAGACTGGCCTAACAACTCTAACTACCACTAACTTTAATAGCAATGGGTTTTTTTCTCTTATATACCTCGGGATGGATCGAGTCCAGATCATTTAGTTGGCTATTGGGCCCACGAATCATGGGAGAGGTTTAATAAAAAAACTGTTAGGCCTTAAGACTCAGTCAAGTCTTTGATAAAGCTAAGAACAATCTTAGAGCATGTTCGGCTGGTATTAAAGTCGACTGATAAGTCAGCTGAAGTTGTTTTATTGTGAGAGAAAAATACTGTAAATTCTAGCTGATAAGCCGACTGATAAGTTCAAGCGAACAAGCCCTTAGCATTCTCCATATTCATCGATAGCTAGTGGCAGACCTAGGAATGTTAAAGCGAGTATGCCACAAAAAAAATTACATGCATATGACAAAATACATCTAACAATTTAGGCCTTGTTTGGATGTTGTCGGATTCATTTCAATCCACATGTATCGGTGGGGATTGGGGTGGAATTTAGTTTAAGTTCCACTCCAATCAAATGCAACATATGTAGATTGATGTGAAATCGACTACATCCAAACAAGATCTTATTAGTCAATAAAATTTTCCCCGCCTATCTAAATGTTCCCGCCTATCTTATTGCTTGTGAGTTCCACACTTTTTGGGGCTAAAATGGAAAAAAGGGCCATGTAACCATTCTCTCTTCAGCAAGCACGTCATGCACCGCTGAACAAAGTACAAGTAGTTAATTTGTAGGAGATTAAAAATAGAAAAAAATAAAGTGCAGGTCGGTAGTATACCGAAGAATAGCACAAGTATCATAGTTAATTTGTAGAGGATAAAAAATAGATAGATTCAAATTAAAGTGCAGCTCGGGAGTGTACTGAGAAAATACGAAAATAAAGCCTACAAAGATAAAGTGCTGCGCATAATTAATAACAAATAATAAGAATCGAACCAGCAACCTCCAAATTAGAAGGCAACGTGCACAACACCAGGTAACTAGATAAACTATTTTTTATATATAATACCATGATAATTCAGTGTCCAGTGAACACTAGCTGCCCCACAGGGTATGCCATGGTCCCACCTGGCATACTCTATGGGTATGGGTCCACCTATGTTGAGAGCTTTAATAGATAATAGTCTTGATAGTTATTAGTCCCACTATCAATAGAACACTGTACAAAGATGAATAACCACATCAGAAAATAAACTAAAGGGACCAAACGTCTATAAAGCCAATCTATATATTGGTAGGACAATTGCTTATTAGACAAAACTTATAGGACGACATGAGAGTATCGTTTAGGAGCTAATCATGTTCCATGCATGGTATCAAGTTGAGCATTTATGGTATTTAGTAATAATCTCTGTCAAGTATTATTGCTTTGCCTTCAGATGTTAACACGAGGAGTCTCACCTATTTATGCAACGGGCTTTCCTGTGGTACCCTTAAATAACTGTGAACCGTCAATTTGAATGTTTTTTATTACATATTATTTCATAGGAGGTAATAATAACGCTATATTTAATTGTTTTCAATTTTAGAACAAAAGGAAGTGTCCAAATATGTTGTCTATATTTAGTAGCGAACGTTGTGTACGACATCATGATTTAATTTGTGACTTTTTTATAATGTGATCAAAGGCCTTTGCATTGGTGTAACTTTTTCAAGCAAAATAATACCAAATACGGTCTGTGCCAATTTTTATTACGCGTACTAGGTAGTACTAGACTACTAGTTTTTTCGTTACGTGTGACAACTAACGTGTTGATTGGTCTGTATGCACATAGGGCTACGCACGTGATGGGACAAACAAGGGCGCGCCCGCTCATGTCTCTACCCTGATTTGACGATTTAAGATCTTTTTTCCTTTTCTAAGTTAACTAATTAAATTAAAAATCTAAAAACCAATGGCTCAGATTTGTTTGAGGTATTACCTCGTAACAAGTAAAGGGGTACCATAGCATTGCATTCAACTCTATCTCTCCTTTCTCTTTTTCTGCCGTTCCTAAATTGAGAGCCATTGGTTATATACTGATTTTACATATATATTTTTTTTAAATATGCTCTGTTCGTTTTTCCATATCCAGATTTGTGTGCATGTGTTTTCATACGAAGAGATAGAAAGGTTTTGACTGGGTTTAGGGTGGGAATGACCGCTGCCCGCAGTCACAGGTTGAGGAATTCATAGGTGAGGGGTCTCCGAAGACCTAACCTTCATAACAAGTCTCATAGGTAATCTGAGATTCTAGGTGTACTAAAAATAAGAGATTATGTGCGTTGATTATTTGTAGTTTCTACGGTGATTCTGAATGGCTAGGTTTGTCTCAATTTGATTAACTGTTTTTCGTTCCTTTTCGATGAATAAATAAATTGATATGAGACATGTTAGTTTGAGATCATTTGTATGTCAGAGTGAGGGAGATGGGGTGAAGGCTGATTGAGTCAGATTTGGTTTTGGTGCTGCTTTGGCTTTTGGCAATGACAATCCCTGAGTGGGATTTCCATCTGTAGCAGTGCTGTAATGTGAAGTGCTAACTACTGTGTTGTACATAAACTCAGGGACTTGTCTGTTTTAGATGAGATATGAAAGGTTCAAATTGAGTCTGACTTTGAGAGATAAGAGTTTCTTGTGAGATTTATAAGCTGGTAATTGAGCATCAGAAGCTTTCAGTTGAGATGGCAGGACTTTCAGATGTTTGACACAACTCTGAAAGAGCACTTGGAAGTTAGTGATGAGAGATCTTAAAAATTTTAAAAAGGCTAATGCAACTTCAAGTTTGAATTGCAGCTTGAAAGCATCAAGTCACGCCAGTCGCCAGATGTTATGGAGTTGAAGCTGTTCTCAGTGACTCTGCTAGCATGCTTTGAATTTCACATGTATGCACCTGAAGATTCAGGCGCCAGGCTGTCGTTTTAGTGACTGCTCATTTTTTTTTATCGTTTTCTACTTGGTATAAAGTGCAATTGATGTCATCATCAAGTGGTAGTAGCAGATCCTTAAAAAGGCTTCAGTTTCATTTCTTACAGGTTTCAGTTTAAGCCTTCTTTTCCCTAACTTGGAAGTTTATAAAATCCCATAGTTCGTGCTGCTGGATCACGTTGAGTTCAACTGGAACAAGCCGATTAATGCCTGTGCATAATGCTTACATGGAGAGCAAGTCGGCTGGCATGCTGGTTTGGCCTGTTCTGAATTCACAAGAGTGCAGTCAGCAATTGTTGCACCACCAAAGCATCAGGAAGCGATCACTGAGATGCTGACCAAACAGCATGGTCGGAAAATGAAAGTATCGCCGTTCGCCGATGGAACAGAAATTCCCAGTGAACAATGCCAAGTTTCAGAACATCTCCGAAGTGACGAATTCACACCGTTAAATTGCTCAAGTTCGCTCCAAATTCAGGGGTGCTGAAATCATGGTTCTAGGCTTCTAGCAGGCAATGTTCTTCTCAGTTCTTACTCATGAAAACTAGCAATATAATTCCAATACTGAAAAGAGGTCCCTCTGCTGAAGTTCTGGCCCCATCTCAATATCGGCCCAGTAGATTATAAGGCCGACCCACCAGTCATCAACAAGCATAATGGAAAGGAAAAAAGTCCTGATCTCCCTCAATTGTTAACGTGGTCGTATTCACATCCTCCAACAAGAAAATTGGATGTGTGGCTCCTTCAATCACTAAAACTGGTTGTTTTTCCTCCTTCAATGGTTTTCAAGGTGGTTTAGTCTGACGTGGACTACGTTCATAGTTCAAGGAATCAAATAGACTTTATGGGAAGCGCTTTGGCCGAAATTCACCGAGCACGCACCCACCTTCGGCGTCGTGCCGGAGTGCCTGATGGCCGTTTGGTGCGATGTTTGCTACATGGCAATCCCATTAGCATGCAAATCTTACTTTTGCAACTAATATTTTATTGCATTTTAACATTCCAAGTTCACCTTAGTTAAGTCACTAAGTGCTTCAAAGGTCAAATATGCTAAATTCATGTATGCAAAAACCATTTTTCTGATTACCTTCAAAGTACGGTGTGGTTGACGGCGACAGACTGCCTCGTGACCTCCACGTTCAGCCACCCCGAAACCGCGACGACGACGACGGCGTCGACTGCCGCGGCCACCGCGAGCGCAAGTGTGACAACTGGAGCTCACGACTCTTCCGTAGCCTCTGGCCGGCTCCCAAGGTTGGGGAGCGTGAACGCTCCGAATCGAGGCATGGACACCGTCGACACGGGAACTCTGCTCGCGGGGACCGTCATCGGCACCGTGGAGATGGCTACGTCACTCAGACAGCAGCAACAGGGCCACCACGGAACCGGTCCCTACGTCTGCGCAGCTCCCGCCACCGACGACTGCCCCACCCGCCCCCTCTGACTGTCTGGCCGGCGGGGAGCCTGCCGCTCCTTTGAAGACCCTGGAGGCACGGCGCGACACCATGGAGCGTAGTAGGAGCCACAGCCCGGTCCGTGCATCTGGCGGCCGCAGTCGTAGCCGGGAGCGCTCCGCGCATCGCCGCAGCACCAGACGGGCGCGCTCCGACCCAACCAAGGATGTGGCCGGTGCGCCCGGACTCACCCACCCCACGCGCGCGCTGCAGATCACCCAGCCAGGAAGGCGGCCGCGACAGCAACCACAACCAGTCGCCGAAACCTCCGCAGGTGGCTGGCCTCATCGCGCAGGATCCCGTGCAGACGCGTGAGCGACGTCGCTTCATCCCCGGTCCGGTTTTTGTCTACTCCAGGCGCCGCACCAGCAACGAGCCGTCGGTGCGGCAACCTACCGAGCCCTGCAACCGGACTAAGGATGGCAACGGGATGTATCATCGGTATCGCCGGAATGTTCTCTTCCCCGCTACGGAGAATTCATCTACTCCCTATCTCCGTTAACTATCTCGGGTGTACATTCTTGCCCATCCCCGTACTCGTCAGGCATCGGTCGAGTAACAGATATCCGACGGGTACTGCATACCCGATAAACAAGGACACTTGGGGTCGCACCTTTGCAATCGAAGACGTTTATTCTTCACTCGGGTATAAGTTACGGAGTCTCGGAGATGCCGAGGAGAAGGAGCGAGGTCGCGAGGAGGACGAGCAAAGGTGGCAGAGAGGCCGAACTGAGGAAGCGAGGGGCACGAGCGCTCATGAGACAGACATGCTTGTGCTGCTGGCGGAGATGGTGAGGAAAAATTAAACTAGGGTTCCTAGAACACACAAACTATATATATGATTGTTCAGATTTGGGCCAAAATACCTATTTTGAGCTTCTTTGGGCCTAATACTCGCATGGCAGCTCAAATAGTCGGGTTCCCCAACGGATAACGGGGACGAGTAAACAGGGAACGTTCCCGTACCCGCTATACCCGTCGGGGATGGATTCTTGCTCATTTAGATGCCCGCGGATAAAGATATGATCCCATCCCTATCCCTTAATAGATCAAATACCCATCGGGTATCTGGTAGTGGGGCCCGTTGCCATCTTTAAACCGGAGGGATGCGACTCCACCTCCACCCAGCACGGAAGCAGCAGCAGCAGCCACCTTCCCCCCACCCTTGCAGATGTCTGATGGCACACCACGGCTTGTGAGGACAGCACCAAGCCTCAGCGTCGTTGCTTCCCCTACTACTATGGATGAAAACGGTACGGATATTTATTCGACCGTCCGTTCGACCGAACAAATATGAACACTTATCTGGATAGTTACTCGGATATCCGTATTTTTTTTTGATACAGATAATAAAACGGATATATTAGGCGGATATCAATTACGAATGTAATATCATCGATATCCGGCGGATATCGGATAATCCGGTTAAGTATCGGATATATCCGACCTGCATGTAACAGATATTATCCGAATATAGCCGGCCAACAAAGCAATGCGCCACCTGGTGTCATGCCCCTCATTTTATAGCTCCCTCTCTCCACGCTCTGCTCTTTGTAGCTGATGTAGGACTAAAGCTTTGCCTCACATAGTGAAGCGGTGAAGCATAGACCCAAACGCCACAGCCCTCAGGCCATGGCCACTAGACAGCCCAATAACCTTCCTGTGAAACTCTCGGCACTTTGGCAACACAGACACGGCGTCCGCACTCTGCACTCTGCACTCGCGCCGCCGGCCTGCTCCATCTCTACTGCTCTGCCGGCTGCCACCTTCAACCATTCGGCCTCCGCTGCTCGGCTGGCGCTTGCTGCCCTGCTCCATCTCTGCCCCTCGCATTCGCAACTCGCAACCCGTACGCCCTCTCCGCCGCTCGCATCTCGGGTTAATCGGATCCGCGCCGGCAACCTGTGGTGTGTTGGTCGGCGTCTGGAGGAGTGGACGCAAGAGCAAGAGGAGGAGGAATGAAGCTACCATGAAGTACTCTTGTGTGTCGTGTCGTCGTCGTCCGTTGTCTTCGGCCAGCCACTGCCACAGACCCACAGTCCACAGATCAGGTAACGCCTCTCTTCTCCTCTGCTCCAAGCCTCCAACCCATCCTAGGGTACTTAGTTAGTTACCCAGTAGGGTTTCGATTTCATAAGCTTATATGTCAGGCTCACGATTGTTGGTTTTTTCTTTGAACATGTTGGATTTAGGATGGCTGCTGCTAGTTGAAAGGTCCTTGTGTAGTTTTGGTAATTGAGTGACAACCTAGGTGGACTAATTGTGTTTATGTGAGATACACAGGTGATCAGTCCATATGTACATGTATGTGAGCAACATATGCCATGAAGGTGAAAATAGCTTAGAGATGTTGCAAAGCTCACACATGTGATGATGAAGGAGCTCATTGCAAATGAGACATGACATTGAGTCATGTGATCAAGGTGGAGAAGATCAAGACAAGACTTAGCTTGATGGACCAGTTGCAAGCGTGAAGGGCAAGTCGGAGGCTTTGGAGCGATGGACCGCGTGGCGGTGAAGCTTGAGCAAGACTTGGTGCCGATGGACGAAGGCAACGGTGAAAAGCAAGTGAGGTCAAGATCGATGAACCAATATGATCACGTACATTGGAGGAGATGCAATGTTGCTTGCTATGAGTTGATTGAATGGATAATTGATTAGTAGTCAAGTTTGAATTGATTTGTGTTGGATTAATTCATAAGATGACATTTAGTAAGTGGATTGAATGGATATATCTTATGTAAGTATTCAAACAAGTTAGTTTCAAGTTTGATTCACATTTGATGAAGTATAGCTCAATTGTTGAAATCTATCATATAATTGAGAATCTGAGCTAGCTGTGATCTTAGCCATGTTTGAGTAATCAACACTTATTGGATTGGCATAAAAATCGGTGTACATGCTCTAGACTTATGGTATAAGATGCTGTACAATTTTCATGAGCATTGGATAAGAAATGCTTCGGTTTTGGAGTAGTTCTTGTCAGCTATAGTGCAGCAGTTTTCAGCATATAGCAGTGGTAGAAGAATTGAAAACTGGTAGCAATCTAGAAGTCAAATGAAGCTAAAATTTTTATAGCTGCTAGGTACCTTAGTATTGCACACCTCCACCAAATTTAGTGGTATTTGGATTTGTACTTTGGGAGATATGCTTATTTCTTTGAAGGGTACAAAATTTGTCAGAAAAGTGATAAATGTTGGATTGATCTAGAGTCACTTTGATTGAAAGGTTCTCAAGTTGAAAACATGTTTACAAGTGTTTGAGGTACCTAAGTTTAGTTTTGAGATGATATAGAAGCATGATAAGCAAAGAGTACAAGGCTATTTGATTATGGAGTGTACTTTGCACACATTCGGTACTCAAATTGAAAGATCAAGATTAAACTCAAGATGAAGTTGAAGTTTAAGTTCTAGTGACTATTGGAAATCATTTGGTAGAAAGAAAATGACTTAAACAAGAAGAAAGAAAAGGACGTAAAGAAGGAATCAAGGTTACTCACCAAGTTAAGTCCATCACTTGGATCAATCAATCAAGTCATTTCAAGTGAGTATCAAGAATGATTCTTTGAGAGAGGTCACTTCTCCTTAGTGTAGGGGCTTGCCGCCTATGTGTAGGTGAACCAAGTGTGGTACTTGGAAGGCTAACATAGAAGTGGTGATCCGAGGAACATTTGAGATGCTTAGTTGAAGCAATCAAAAGGGTTGATCAAGAAAAGCAAGCAACACCCAAAAGAGAGCTAGTCATGATATGTCAAGTAGTATTCATTTCATATGGGTGAAGAATGAAATTCAACATGGTATCTATTGATCTTCACCAAGTTTATAATTGGACTTCACATTGCTATTGGAGTAATAAATTGGAATCTATGTGACTATCCTCTACTCCAACATAGCAAATGTATCATTGTAATGTGTATGATCATTTCATCCCTTACTAGTATGCGGTTAGTGCATATAGTACATGCTTCATAGGATCATGCATAACAAATAAAATGCTTAAATTCATAGCCTACCACTATTGTTTGAATGATTACTTGATCTAGTGGTTAGTACATGAATTTGTTCATGAGCTAGTGAACTCAAGTACTTGACTCAATTTGGATCTCTAACAAGTGACAAGTACAACATTGGCAAGATAGCCCTTGCAAGAGGTGTGAAGAAGCTTGTCATTGGTTCAAACCGGACTTAAAAGCTTAGGTAAATTAATTTAGTTCAAGTCAATCATAGAAGCTCATGATAGTGATAAGAGTACAAGCACAAGACAACAATACAAATGGATATCTAGTTTGTTTGTTTCAAATGGTATCTAGACTCAAGTATTTCATCAAGAATCTACAAGTAATGTCTAGATCAACTCACAAGTGATATCCTATAAGTGGTACTCATGAAGATAGCAAATGTTCAAAAAATGGTTCTTATTGATAAATCCAACAAGTGGTTCCATACTAGAAGATTCTTTCAAGTGATATCACATCTACACTTAATATCAATCATGCAAGAAAATGGTTCCATAAGTGATCCTCAACTTTAAGTGATCATCAAATGAAGAATGTATCCCTCACCTATAAGAGCTCAAGTGTATCAAATGGATGACCCATGCTATCACATAGGGGGAGGTGTCACACAAATTGGTATCAAGATCAAAGATCCTATGTGTGGTATCTCAAGAAGCCTTACACAAGATACAAGTGGTATGAGTTATAAGTGGTATCTACAAGTGGTGTCATTCCAACAATCAAGTGATGTCCATAAAAAATGTAAGATTCAAGCCTCAACCATCTACCCCAAATGCATACCTTTGCATCAATAAGAAGCACACCTTTTATGAAAATTGATGACAAAGGGGGAGAGATTGTACAAAGATATGAAAGCTTTGAGATTGAGATTATACAAGAGGGAGAGATAAGATATAAAAGCTCAAAGAAGTAGAGGTTGGACATGGACATGGACAAAGAGGGAGCAACATTGAAGAAAAGAGATGGATCAAAATTCTTGGACAAGAGAAGTACACAAGTAGGGGGAGCAAGCTCATGAACTTTGATTGATTGCATTTGATATGTGCATATTCATGTGCTTGCTTGCATTGCATAAGCTTTCAAATTCAATATGCATGCTTGTGTGGTGTATGCTAGTTGTAGAACTTGAATGATGATTTGATAACTAGCATGCATAGGATGATAGCTAGACACTTGGTATGTTTTCAAGTAATGCTAGTACCTTGCTTTTAATGTTGATCTCACAAGGTATCTAGTGCTTTTACTTCCAAGTGATATCTAGCTAACCATGGTGCTAAGGATGAACTTAAAGGTGCAACTTCGATTGGTACATGCTTCAAAGGTTTATTCTATACACCTTAGCATCATTTGGTAGTAATTACTCTTCCACAATTTAAATCTATGTATATGTGTGAGCTTTAAAACAAACACTCTAGCACATATGTAGGGGAAGCTAATACTACCATCTCGGGTTTGTGGTACTTGTCCAAAATTATTTACACATGGTAAAATTGCTTGGGCAAGCAACATGAATCCAAAAGAGCTTAATTTCTATATCTTTATAGAGTTGTCATCAATTACCAAAAAGGAGAGATTGAAAGGTCCTTGTGTGGTTTTAGTAATTGAGTGACAACCTAGGTGGACTAATTATGTTTATGTGAGATACACAGGTGATTAGTCCACATGTACATGTATGTGAGCAACATATGCCATGAAGGTGAAAATGGCTTGGAGATGTTGCAAACCTCACACATGTGATGATGAAGGAGCTCATTGCAAATGAGACATGACATTGAGTCATGTGATCAAGGTGGAGAAGATCAAGCCAAGACTTAGCTTGATGGACCGGTTGCAAGCGTGAAGGGCAAGTCGGAGGCTTTGGAGTGATAGACCACATGGCGGTGAAGCTTGAGCAAGACTTGGTGCCGATGGATGAAGGCAACAGTGAAAAGCAAGTGAGGTCAAGATCGATGAACCAATATGATCACGTGATGATATGAAGTGGATCATATCATTGTTGATCATGTTGGTGCATGTGTTGCATCGATATTGGAGGAGATAGAATGGAATGCGCAAGGCAAAGGTATAACCTAGGGCATTTTATTTCACCGGTCATAGGTGTATAGAGAAGTTGATAACCGGGTTTAGGATAGATGGCCATACTATCAAGAGGGGCAAACTTGTTTGCATATCAGTCATCTAGTGCTACTCGAGTGATCTAACTTTACATCATCGCTAGGATTGAGTGGCGTGGCAAGTTGAGTGGCTAATCCTTTGAAAGATGATTGTGAAAATGCTAACACACATACACATGGTGGTGTACACTTGGTGGTGTTGGCACATTTACAAAGAAGATGAAGTTAAAGTTGATGTGGATCAACTCGGCGATGGAACGGAGGTGAGAAGGGTTCAGAACTCCACCGGCGCCCTATTCCAAAAAGATAGGGTCTCACAGAGTGGACCGGACACTGGTCACATAGTGACCGGACGCTGGGTTCTAGCATCCGGTCAGTAGTGGCAGTCAGCGTGCAGGCGTCGGTCATCGACCGGAGTACTAAACGCTGGCGCTGGATGTGACTGGACGCTGGCTGTGTGTGTCCGGTCAGGGTGACGTGTGATGACGCGGGCAGAGCAGAGAAGCTAGAAGTGATCGGATGCTGATGCTGCGTCCGATCACGACCGACCGGACGTGTCCGGTCATGTCTGGTACCTTACTAGAAACGACCGGACGCTGGGGTTGCTGCGTCCGGTCAGTTCATGCTGCTGCGTCCGGTCGACAGATGACCGTTGAGATTGGGTGAACCGTATTTGAAGAAGAGGACACGTGGCGTGCATCGCACGACCGGACGCTGAGGTCCAGCGTCCGGTCGATCGGACCGGAGCGTCCGATCGTCCTGACTTTTGCCCAATGAAAGGGTAATGACTCTATTTGTTCGTGGGGTTATAAATAGAGCCATGGTCGGCCTTTGGCTGGTAGCTAAGTAGAGCTGAGCACACTAGAGCCTTGGTGGCTTGTGTGGTAGTGCTTGGGAGCCCTCCATCTCACACATACTTGATAGTGATCATCTGATTGTGTGAGTGAGCGATTCTAGTGTGATTGCATCATGAGGTTGCATCGAGTGGCACTAGGTGATCGAGTTATAAGCCGGTGGTGCTTGTTACTCTTGGAGGTTGCCACCTCCTAGACGGCTTGGTGGTGGTCTCCGTCGAAGCCCGCAAGAAGCTTGTGTGGCGCTCCGGAGAAGTACTTTGTGAGGGGCATTGTGCTCGCCCCGCGGGAGCCGTGAAGAGCAACTTTAGTAAAGCGTGTCATTGAGCTACCCTCACTTCCGGGGTAGATTCTTGCGGCGCCCGACGTGCGGGCTTAGCGGGTGATGCCAATTAGTCGCCGAACCACCAAGTGAGTGGTCGACATAACGGGGACTAGCGTGTTGGCAAACACGTGAACCTCGGGAGAAAAATCATCGTGTCAACCTTGTTCTTCCTGTTGGTTTGCATCCCCGTTACACAAGTTTGCGATTATTTTCATATACATTGAGCTTGTGTTGTTGCTTTTGTAGTTAGTTAGTTTGTGTAGCTTGCTAGTTACCTTCTTGCTTGTGTAGTATAGAAGTAGCTCCCTTGCGTGGCTAATTTGTTTTGTGTAACCTTGTTAGTCACATTGCTTAGTTTGTGTAGCTAAGTAATTGCGCTCTCTAATTTGGCATTGGTTGCCTTGTTATTGAGCATTGCTAGTGACCGTAGGTGGCTTTGTGCTTTTGCTTACTAGCATGTGTAGGAGCTCCCTTGTTGCTTAAAGTACTAGTGGCATAAGTTTGTGTGACCTTGCTCCTAGAATTGGTTAGGAGAGCTCTAGATAGCCCTACACCTTAGTTGCTTAATTAGTATCTTTGGAAGGGGCTAGAGAACATAGATAGAGGGGTGTAGTCTTGGCTAGACCGATAGTTTTAATTCCGCACTTGTTTCGGTTAGCCGACGCAATTAATTTTAGAAAGGACTATTCATCCCCCTCTAGTCCGCCATCTCGACCCTATGCTAGTGCAAATGAGAGTGTATGTGCAAGCATGGGAGCATCCCCTGCTACATGCTCCGGTTGGCACATGTGAATCAGCACCTAAGCCTCGACCTCCTGCTACTCTGGCATTGAAGGAAACAACCACGGTTGCTGGAGATGGAGGTGCTGCAAATGTTGTCATTACCGAGGAAGAGACTGGAGTAGATGGAACTTGCAGTGCGGGAGTTGAGCCTTCTACAAAGAGACAAAAGAAGACTACCTCAAAGGTTTGGAATTTTTACACCAAGCTCACAGTGACACACAAGAGAGATGATGGAACGACAGAGGTACAAGTTTGGGCGAAATGCAAGAAGTGCAGTTACAAAACTCGTGGTGAGTCCAATAAGGGAACAACAGTCCTATGGAATCATGTGAATGCAAAGCACGATGTAAAGAAAGGGCAGCAGCAACTTAAAGTTGAAAAGAGTGAAGGTAAAGATATCATTGAAACTTATAAATATGATGCTGAAGTTAGCCTGAAAAAGTTCTATCAAGCAATTGTCATGCATGAATATCCCTTTTTGATGGCTGAGCATGAGTTCTTTGTTGATTTCATCAAGTCTTTGCGCCCTAACTTTTCATTCAAGAGTCGTATAACCACTAGGAAAGAGATATTGGACATGCATTTAGCTCAAAAGAAGAAGTTATTTGACCAACTTAAAACTATATCTTGTCGGTTTTCTGCAACTATGGATATGTGGACTTCTAATCAAAACAAAGGCTATATGTGCATCACAATTCATTGGATTGATGATAACTGGCAAATGCAAAAACGGATAATTTGCCTTCCTTTTGTTAAAGGGCAACATAAAGGGACTGTACTGGCAAGTGAATTTATCAAGGGAATCATGTCTTGGAACCTAGAAAAGAGGTTATTTGCACTCACCCTAGACAATGCTTCGAACAATAATAAATGTGTGATATTAGTTGTGAAGGAGCTTAATAAACTTGCTAAGCTGTAGAAGTATCCTCCTTTGATATGTGGTGGTATTTTCTTCCATGTAAGGTGTTTATGTCACATATTAAATTTGGTTGCTCAAAATGGATTGACAGTGATTGGATCTGCAGTTAAAAATATTAGAGCTATCATTGTTATTCTGAAGAACTCTCCATTGCAGTGGGAGGAATTTGAAAAGTGTGCTGATTTTTTTTAATTTGAATAATAAATCTGGTCTTCCATTGGATGTTCCTACAAGATGGAATTCAACATATGAGATGTTGAGTCATGCTATTTATTATAGGAATGCTTTTGACAGGCTAGTGTATTTACATAAGGATAAATATAAGCATTGTGCTCCTTCAGATGATGAATGGGAGATGGCTGCATCTTTTTGCAAGTGTTTGAAGTTATTTAATGATGCTACGGTGTTGTTTTCTGGAATTCAATATCCAACAACAAACATGTTTTGGTGGAAATTCTGTGACATAAAGTTAGCAATTACAGAGTGGTGTGCAAGTGCTGATATACTTATTGCTTCTATGGCTCAGGCCATGCAAGAGAAATATGACAAGTATTGGAAAAAATCCAACATTGCCCTTGCTGTGGCATGTTTCCTCGATCCTAGGTACAAGAAAAGGCTGATAGAATATTTCTTACAAAGGATTTACAAAGACAGGGCTCCTGCTGAACTTAGTCTGATCATGGATGTTGTGAAACGATTGTTCGAAGCCTACTTGTCTAGTATACCGAGTCAAACATCGAAGGCTAGTGCACAATTTGAACCTATTGTAGCTCCAGCTCACACAGATGAGGAAAATGCTGATATTGAAGAATTTTTGTATGAGGACGAAGTGAATCGTAGTGAGGTAAGTGAGTTGGATGTATACATGGCAGAGAAACCATTTCGGTGGGTTGATCCTAGTGGTAGTGGTGCTACATTTGACATACTGTCATGGTGGAAAACTAACCAAGCGAAATATCCTATTCTCTCACGACTTGCTCGTGATGTGTTGGCTGTCCAAGTGTCTAGTGTTGCTTCAGAATCAGCTTTCAGTTGTAGTGGGCGTATTGTTAATAAATTCCGCACTCGCCTTGATCCTGAGATGGTCGAGGCACTAGTTTGTTCAAAAGATTGGGGCCTTGCATCTAAGAAAGGTAACACTGAATTGTTTATTACAACCTGTAGCTTTAACTTTATTTTTTTAACTTATGACTTTACGTGGCCATGTCATTTTCAGATCGCAACTATAAGATAGCATCAATTCTCGAAGACTTTTGTGATACTGTCAGCACTCTAGCAGATGAGGTTTGTAATTATTATTTTCAGTAAAGTATTGTTAGTATGTGATCTGCACATATTGTTTTACCTCTAGGCCCCAGGTGTTGATTTGCACTACATTTTGTAGGCTGAGACTGAGAACCAGGCTACTGAAGAAGGCAGTGGCGACGCCGAGGACCATGAGGACAGCGACTTGGATGACACATGGACGGCTGGTTGCTGCCTTTATGGCTGATGCACTCTTTTGTCTTTTGATGTGATCTCTGGATGTATATCAGTATGACACTATATGTAGTTGCACTGTGAAAAGTTATGTGGCTCTGAGAGCTTGTGACTGACTCGAGCATGTGACTAATGAACCTGTCGGGTGATGCTTGTGCTAAGTCCAATGAATTGTGTGATGTGATATGAATATGTGATATATAAAATGCCCAGTGATGCTTGCCGTCTTTTTTAATCTAAGCTGTGATTTTTTTTAAAATAATCCAAGTTGTTGCTTATATAAAATATCCGGTGATGCTTGCCATCTTTTTTAATCTAAGCTATGATTATTTTAAATAATTCAAGTTGTGCTTACGATGTGTGCCTGTGTTGTTTACTGCTACAAAAAGGAAAGACCAAAATAGACGCCAAATAATAAAAAATTAGCACTAAAATTCGATTTTTTTTTCAAACAACCTTGGATGGAGAAATGATCAAAATAAAAATTGTAGATCTCGAAAAATTATGAAACTTTGTTGTTTACAACTTTTTCATTTGAAATCATTTAGTGCTTCAAAATGCTATTTGAATTTTAATTTCGAAATGGTTAAAGAACGCCTATTTCTCTTTTTAATCTTTGGCTAAAACCTGTAACTAATTTCAAATTTGATAATTTTTTTTCTAAAATTTTATAAAATCATGTTCTATCAATTTATTTTGTTCTTATAGCTATTATTGTGTTCATCTTTTCATGTGACTGTATTCTATCTATTTGAATTTTGAATTTAAAAAAATTGCAACTTCAAACGTCATTTTTCAAACATTAAATGACTTCAGCTGAAAAAGTCATGAACATAAAAGTTGTAAAACTCATCAAGATCTACAACTTTTATTTTTGTCATTTGTTCATCCGAGATTGTGGTAGTAACATTGTTCACAAAATTTACATCTCTCTTGTAGTTTCATAAACTATAAGAGAGATGTGTGAGATTCGTGAATAATGTTACTACCACTATATCGGATGAACAAATGACTAAAATAAAAGTTGTAGATCTCAGAAATTTATGAAACTTTGTAGTTGAAAACTTTTTTATTTGAAATCATCTTGTCAAGGAAAACTACGTTTGAATTTCTCAAATTTAAAATTTGAATTTTTCAAACGACCTCAGAATCTCAGATGGAGAAACAACCAAAATGAAAGTTTTAGATCCCAAAAAGTTATGAAACTTTATTGATTACAACATTTTCATTTGAATTTGGTTAGGGCCTCAAACAATATTTTTTTTGCTTTTTTTGTTTTTTTTTTGTCTCGAATTGTGATTTTTGAAATTGGGCCAAAATATTAGGCCCAATCCTCTGTAACCCATATAAGTTCCCACTTGGCCACTTCCCAGCCACTAGCCGCTCAGTCCTCTCCCCGGTCCCCACCCCAGCCGTCACTCCCATTTGCTTGCTTCCTGTTCCTGGCCGCCGGCCACTGGTCGCCACTCCCATTTGCTTGGGACGGCTGCTTGCTTCCTGGTCACTGCCCGCTGGTTGAAGGGCCGAAGCCTGAAGGCACTTGCTAGCTTGCTTCCTGGCCGTCGGCCGTTGGTTGAAGGGCTGAAGGCGCTTGCTACTACTTGCTAGCTTGCAGGTTGCAACCACCCTCAATCACTAAGGTTGAAGCCTTGAAGGTATACTGGTCCACCCATGACCCACCAACCACCACCCTTAATCCATTTATGTTTTGCCTCGACGGATATGACCTTTACTCATTTGTTTTTTCACCTCTGTGGATTTTGAATAGCTTTTCAAATGTCAAGGCTTTGGGAACACTATACTATGTACATGGAGAGACACGAAAAAGACGGTGTCATAGAGGAACAACGTTGGGCGAAATGCAATGGGTGCAATTACAAGGCTCGTGCTGAACCTTGGCGTGGAACTATGCATTTTTGGCACCACTTGAGAAGAAGGCACCACTACAACCATGAGCTAAGCCAATTTCAGGATCCTCAGATCGGCGAAGGTGCCGCCAATGCAAATGCTGATATGGGTGAAGTTCTCAATGCAAATGACCCATGAGCCATGACTATGTCCATACCCATGACCATGAGACCCATGAAGCCATGAGCTTGGCTATTTCTACTCATGCCGCGAAGATTGGTGCTTGTATGATGTTTGATGTATGATGTATCTGTATCTTTATCTTATTTGTTGCTTTACTCTTTAGTCTTTCGGCTTAATCTAGATGGATTATGGACTCATAGAGTGGTGTAATGGTTTGCGCACCTATGATATATATATATATGCTGCTTTTACTCAATATCTGAATAGATATTTGTATCCGACCTTCTCCGAATCCGATTCATACCGTATTCGATACTCATTATTCGTATCCGTAACTGAGTCAATCCGTATTCGTATATGTATCCAAACGCTATCCGTGTCCGAATCTAAATCCGAACATCCGAACAGAAATACGAAAACAAATATAATATGAGTGACATCAGTTCGTATCCGATCCGATCCGTTTTTATCCGTACCTACTACTGATGGTGTTCAGGGCCAGCCAGATGTTGCTGTCCTAGCTGCTGCGCCCGGACTTCCACAATCTGAGCCGGAGTCCGCGACCATCGGCTTTGTCGACTCTCTGACACGACCTCCTGACCAGCCGGTGCCGCAGTTTCGCCAGAGCTCGCGCGCACAGCCACGCCGGGGGAAAAATAAGTTTCTAGCCCCTGTCCGCAAGAGCACCCGCATCGCGGCGCTGTCCTGGCCCAAAAGGAGATACACACAGCAGGGCACGCCAAGTCCTCATGAAGCGACTGGGTGTGTTGCAGGAGGAGGAGCCTTCAGACGACCTGTTGCTACGCTACTTCGCCCTCTTCAGAGGACCACTGAGCGCCATGGTTGTCAAGGCACTCACCGCCCTCTGTGGCCTGGACGACTCCGCGGCAAATGGAGTCTAATGGTGTCTAGGCTGCTGGCTTAAGGGTTCAATGTCAGTTTCCATGGCCCAGCATAATTGTCGTATCCTCAATTGGAATGTGCGCGGTCTAAACGACGTTGCGAGGCGTGACTCCGTCAGCGAGCTAGCTCGAGACACTTCAGGTTTGTCTACAGGAAACGAAACTTCAGGTGGTTGATGACAACGTTGTGAGGCGCACTTTGGGGCAGAACTTTGTGAACAATTATGGTTTCCTGCCTGCTGCTGCTTGCCGTTTCTGAGGCCTACTTTGTCCTGTCAGATATTCACCTCACCACCAACGCTATCACAGCCACAATCTCCATGAGGGCCGATGACACGAGATGGCAGGTTACCGTGGTCTACGGCCCGCAAGGGGACGAGGCGAAGCTGCAATTTCTGCAAGAACTAAAGGACATCCCCCGTCCTGCCCATGGGAGGTGGCTAATCCTGGGGGACTTTAACCTCATCTATCAAGCTGGAGATAAAAACAACACAAACCTCAATAGACGCCTAATGGGATCCTTCAAGGCGACCATAGACAACCTGCTCCTCAAAGAAATCCGGCTAAATGGGCGGCGCTTTACCTGGAGCAACGAACAGGACAACCCAACGCTTACTAGGATTGACAGGCTACTTTGCACAACTGAATGGGAGCTGCTCTTCCCCTCTTGCTTCCTACAATCACTGCCGTCCCTAATGTCGGACCACACGCCACTCCTCCTATTTGGTGTGCTGCAGCAGAACAAGAACTTGAGCTTTCGTTACGAAAACTTCTGCACAAGGATGGACGGCTTCCAAGAACTGGTCCAAGACATTTGGAGCAGGCAGGTGACCTCCACCCAACCTCTCAAGCGCTTGCACATCAAGCTGACCCGTGTTGCGAAGGGCATCAAGCGTTGGCGCAAGGAAAAAATCGGAGACACAAGACTGCAACTTGCTATCGTCAAAGAAATCCTGCTCCAACTTGAGGCTGCACAAGAATCTAGAAACCTCACTGCAGATGAGCTGGAACTGTGACGGCGACTTAAAGCCAGAAGCACGGGCTTGGCGGCCATTGAAAAAGCTAGGATCAGGCAAAATTCTAGACTCACCAATATTCGCTGCGGGGATGCCAACACAAAACTCTTTCACATTCGCGCAAGCTCAAGAGCCAGGAAGAATTATATTCAATGCCTGCACAACGATAATGGGATTGCTCACACCCATGAAGATAAAGAAAAGCTGATTGGAGATTACTTCAGCAACCACCTTGGATCGACATCTCCAAGGCCACTCACCTTTCTGTGGCCAACGCTTGGCTACACCCCCCAGGATCTCTCTTCGCTGGAGGATCCTTTCACCCAGGAAGAAATTAAAGATACTATCAACTCCTTGCCGGGAGACAAAGCGCCTGGTCCAGACGGTTTCACAGGGGCATTCTTTAAAACCTGCTGGGAAATTATCAAGGTTGATATCACAGCAGCTGTCAACACTCTTTTTGACATGAACTCACAAGGATTTGATCTACTCAACTCGGCGAACATTATTCTTTTCCCAAAGAAGCCTGGTGCCAAGCGGGTCACGGACTATAGACCTATCAGTCTCATACGCAGCGTCGCCAAACTGTTCTCTAAGCTCCTTGCAAATAGACTGGCGCCGCATCTAGACTCCTTGATATCCAAATGCCAAAGCGCATTCATCAAGAAAAGGAGCATACATGACAATTTCTTATACGTCCAGAACACTGTAAGGAATCTACACAAAACCAAGACTCCGGCCCTCTTCACGAAGCTAGATATCCAAAAAGCGTTCGACACAGTTAACTGGAGCTACTTGCTAGAGGTGTTGCAGGCATTCGGCTTTGGACCCCGTTGGCGTGAATGGATAGCGATCCTATTTCGTACAACAACATCCAGAGCGCTGCTCAATGGTACCCTGGGCCCAAAGTTTAGTCATGCTAGGGGAGTACGTCAGGGCGACCCGCTCTCGTTCATGCTCTTCATTCTAGCAATGGATCCGCTGCAACGGTTACTAGACATGGCCACAGGCCACAATGTCCTCACGGGTCTGCCTCTTGCAATAAAATGGAGAAATTCCATGTACGCCGACGACGCATCAATCTTCATTAGCCCCCAAAAAGAAGACACTGAGGCCATCAAAATTATTCTGGAAGCCTTTGGGAAGGCATCGGGGCTGCACATAAACATGGACAAAAGCTCATTCCACCCGATCAGATGCGAGAATATCGATCTTGATCATGTCCTCTTGGCCTTCTCAAGGACTAGGGGAAACTTCCCTTGTCGCTACCTAGGACTCCAGCTGCACGCCGCTCCAAAAAATCCATGTCCTGCCACTCATAGAACGCATCGGCCATAGACTCCCAGGTTGGAAGCGCAAGCTCCTTAACAAAGCCGGGCGCCTAACATTGGTCACCTTGGTGCTCTCGTAGTCTCGTCCATGCCTATATACCACCTTACTGTTTTTCCCTTAGCCATCTGGACCAAGAAACAGATCGACAAAATCTGCAGGTCCTTCCTCTAGAATGGAGAGGAGAACGCAAATGGGGGGCACTGCCTTGTCAATTGGCCAACAGTTTTCAAACCAAAGGACCTTGGTGGTTTGGGAGTGTCTGACTTGGACAAATTTGGGAGAGCGCTGCGCCTGCGATGGCTATGGCAAGATTGGGTGGATGACTCCAAGCCATGGGCTGGGATGAATTGCCTTGCAAGCCTGCTGATAGATTGCTTTTCAATGCCTCGACCATCGCCACTGTTGGAAATAGAGCGAAAGCACAGTTCTGACACAACAATTGGCTAGATGGGGAAGCCCCTAGAAATCTAGCGCCGCATCTCTTTGAGCTAGTCAGAAGAAAAAATAGATCGGTCCAACAGGAGCTTCAAAATAACAAATAGATTCGCTCCCTCCAAGACAAGATCACAACGGCCACCCAAATGGAGGAGTTTGTATCCATCTGGCTCAGAATTCAGAACATCCATTTACAGCCACACATGCAAAATTCCATCGCTTGGAAATGGACCCTCGATGATGTATACTTCACCCGGTCAGCATACCGCATCCAGTTCCAAGGGAGTTCTTGGCAATTTTGGCCGGAACTAATTTGGAAAGCGCACTCGGAGAACAAATGCAAGCTCTTCGCTTGGATTCTCATACAAAATAAAATCCTAACAGCCAACAACTTGCAGCTAAGAAATTGGCCACACTAGGAGCATTGTGTCATGTGTAATGGCCCTTTAGAGTCTGGCCTCCATTTGTGCTTGTTGTGCCCCCTCACTAAAGAAATCTGGGGCTTCATCTTAACCTGGGAGCATTATGATGCTGACCTCATATGCTCGTAGACCCAGCCGGTTGAAATCGGCGCTTGGTGGGAATAAGTGGCTGCCAAGATTCCAAAGCAAAGGTGGCGACACTTCAACGGGTCGTAATCTACACGTTCTAGAACATTTGGAAGGAAAGGAATAGGAGGATTTTCCAGAATAGCTCCATGTACGCAAGGCAAGTGGCCTCTAGAGCCAAAGAAGACATCAAACTACACGAGAGGGTGTTTAATAACAATTTCAGTTAGTCCCACTTTTGCCGGTGCTCCCCTAGCGGAGAAAATGAGTTCGTTGTGTGCCCTTTGGGGCACTCATGCCTTTGGCTTTTCTGTACATAAACTCTTTTTCCTATCTTAATTGAGAGGCAGAGCTCCTGCCATGTTTTCAAAAAAAAGTAAATGGTCCCATAGTTTGAGGTCCATCTCATCATGTTTCTTTAAACACCATGACTACCTTCAAAGTTACCAAATCATATTCTTATTAGCATAACAACATAAGGGGATGAATTGTTTACATATTTGCATATTATGTTCCCTCAAATAGAAGGTTTGCACCATTTTTTAATTATACCTTAAATGTCTTGACTTGCTAATATATAATGATCAGTGGCGAATCTAGGATTTTGTCTCAGGGTATGCCGCCAAAAAAATTCATATACAATTCGGTAAATCCATTTCAGCAATTCGGTAATAACAATAAAATTGACAACATGATTCGGTATATATGCACTAAATAACACAATAAGGCTTAAATTCATGGATTAAGTTCAAATCATCCACTGAGTATAGTATAAATAGTTCAAAAGCCATATCAATAATTAGAATAAGGCATAAAAGAGAACCATAGACTTACAATGCTATTTTTGTGACTATTTTATTCGACGTTTTCGAAGAGACATAAATGTATTGATTATATCATCTCCATCAACTTCAAAGAAAATATCCCGCTCAATGAAAGTGATTAGACAATCATCCAAAATACTATCTCCCATCTTATTTCTTAACTTTGTTTTCACAAAAACCATTACAGAAAATTCCCTTCCAACACTTGCCATTGCCACAGGTAGAAGCAATACCAATTTGAGGAGGTCATAAACCATATCGTATACTTTGTGCCTCTTTGTTTCAATAAGCTTAATCGAGAGATCAACAATATTGTCTAGACCTTTGAAGCTATCATCATGTCTCATGTCATCAATATAATTATCTAGCTGCAACTCAAGTTTGAGCAAATTATTATTTGAGAACTCCTTTGGGTAGAACTCAGCTAGTCTACGTAGCTTTTGTGCATCAAAAGAAGCAAATGACTTGAAAGGACTGAAGGCCGACATACAAGACAACAACTCCATATTAATCTCATCAAACCGATTATCAAGTTCTTGACTTATTTGATCAATGACACCAATATATACTTCTCTTCTAAAGTGGTCATCATTGGTTTGCTTTTGGGCACGACCTTTCCTTGCTGATTTTCCATAAGGAACATAATCACCATCCATAGCAGGAACTTCAACACCATGTTTATCGCAAAATGAAGTGACCTTCTCAAGAAAATTATCCCAGCCATCAGACCTCAATTCTTGCATTCTTTTCTTTGCCACATTAACAAGTGATATTGCATTAAGAATATCTTGGTCCCTTCTTTGCAAACACTCAGATAACTCATTTGTATATCCAAGAATAATATACATTAAGTGTGCAAAGAAAACAAACTCAAAGTTCTCAAATGCTCCGGTCACAAAATGTATTTTGGTCCAATCATCCTTATATGCAGGATCATCCCCAAGATCAACCAGTACATCATGGATTGCTTCATACATAGTAATGATGCTGCATACAGTTTTGTAATGAGATCCCTATCGAGTATCTCCAGGCCTAGGCAAACCCATCTCTTGATGTAATCTAGTTCCAGATTCAATTTCACCACAGTCAAGTGCTTTCTTGACATTCTCAAGCCTAGCATTTCTAAGCATGTCATGACGCTTACAGGAAACTCCAACAATATTCAACAAGATAGATATTTGATCAAAAAAAGTCTTGCAATCAGTATTTCCCTTGGCAACAACAACAAGAACCAATTGAAGTTGATAAGCAAAACAATGAATATAATAAGCAGAAGGTGATTCTTGCATGATCAATGTTTTCAACCCTTTAATATCTCCTTTCATGTTGCTAGCCCCATCATATCCTTGACCATGGATTTGAGTCATAGTCAAGCCATGACTAACAAGTAAAGCTTCAATTGCATCCTTAAGTGATAAAGAGGTAGTATCATCTACATGAACAACTCCAATAAAATACTCACATGGCCTTCCCAATTTATCTACATAACGCAAGCAAAGAGCTAGTTGTTCTTTATGTGATATATCACTAGACTCATCAGTTAAAATTGCATAGGGCTCATCACTAAGTTCTTCAATTATTTTCTTTCTAGTTTCTAGGGCACAACAGTGAATAATTTACTTTTGTATGTCTGAGGTAGTTAAGGTACAGTTACCTGGAGCATTGTCCAAAACATACTTCTTCACTATTTCCGGCAAGAAATTTCAAAAGTTCAATGAAGTTCCCTCTGTTGCTAGATTCTTCACTTTCATCATGTCCATGAAACGCCAACCCTTGATGCAAAAGAAACTTGATACACCTAAGTGAATAAGTCAAAATTTTCTTATAAAGACAAAGATCCTCGTCACTCCACTTCTCAATATTATAATCAATTGCTACCTTGGGATTTGTAAAGCCAATGTATCTCTCTTGAGCTGCAATATGTGCCTTAGAACCCATATGTTTGCGAAGTGCTTTCTCTTCTATATTCCAATTCTTCTAGCCATCAACAGTAAATGTGTCTGACCCAGTACCCTTCTTGAACAAATAGCATATGAAGCAAAACACAGCATCCTTCTTAATACTATACTCAAGCCAATCATTATTATACATCCAACAATAGTTGAATCCCCGATCCCTATCTGAAATCTTTCTTTTTGGAAAATCATGTGCAAAAGGTTTGAATGGACCTTTAATAATACATGCTCTTCGAATTGCATCTTGATCATTAACAGGATATTTTAGAATAGGATGTCTTTCACCTGGATCATGTGGAAGGCGATTGGTGTCATAAACTCGTGGCAGTGAAGACGGTTGTGGCAGTGGCATAGGATTTATAATTTCCTCAACTACTCTCTCATGAATCTGCTCTTCCACCACAGGTTCAATCGGATCAGGATAAGAAGTAGCAGCAGCTGCTGCTGCCTTCTTCTTTGTTGCATGCTTCTGAAAAAGTGATGCAATGTCCCTGTTTCTCTTCATAACTACATAAATATTACAAAGAACACAATGCCAAATAATTAAATAAATTGCGCTTGCATGATTGAACTCTCACATGCGATTATGGATCACTCACATGATATGAGTACTGAACAAAAGATCAATCAAGATCGACTCTGATGTTGAGAAAAATCCTCCACCTCGCCGCGTGATAGATGATTCTATAATTTTAGCGCTAAGCAATTAGCAATTAAAGTACACATGAATTTTTTTTAAAAGCCGAAGAACAAAGATTGAATCTCACCAGAACAATTGTGATCACAAATTCACCTAGATGCCGCCGGTGGCCAGTGCCGCCATAGCCCGTAGGGCAGCGCTTAGGCCAAACAGGACATGAGGTCGGAGGTCACGAGGACGACAATGACGGCACTAGGCACTGGCCGTGGGCGACAGCTGACGCGTGAAGATCTGTATGACCATATTACGGTATTAGCATCGGCGTACTGGCGTAGGGCAGGGCAAAGACACGAAGTCGAACCACCTCGATCCACAATTCTGTATTGGCCTGTCCCGGGATTTGTCTCCGTCGCTGGACCGCCTGGGTGCTTAGGCCTGATGCTCGCTCGTGATCTCGTGGAGATGTGGAGTCACGGCCTACCTCTCTCTCGCGGCCGCTAGCACGCTCAGGCTCAGCTGTCAGGGACTCAGGTATGCAGCAAATACGTATATATACTTGCTCTCATGCTGGAATTGCAGGGTATGCCGGTGCATACCCGGCATACCCTGTAGCTCCACCACTGATAATGATAGAGACTCTTTTTATATCCAATACTCTTTTTTTACTATACTCTTTTTCTATTATACCAATTGTGGCTATACTCATCTTGAGTTCTTGACTCTATTTTGCTTATATCAGTTAAAGATTCATGTTGAATTCAAACTATTTAAACAACAATTTTGCTTAATTAATAAATAAATAGCTTTAGATATTGCATTATTTTGGGGACTACCATCTTTCATATGCACAAAGCTTATGTTTGGGAAATGATATTTACACCACCTATTCTCATTGGAGTGGACTCCAAAACATTGGTAGCAATTTTGTTTCATGTCATTTGTGGAATGGTTAATCTATAATCAAGTATCGTCTTGACTTCCAAATTTTGCATTTTCATGCTATAAAATTTACTATTTAAAGTAAATACATGACCAATTTATATATGGCTAAGATTTCCAAAATAAGATTGTCCAACCTCACATTGGATGGGATTAGTTTCCAACACGGACAATAAATATCAATAATATTGTTGGGATCTTGTGGCATTATTGCCACCTCAATCTAAGTCCCAACAAAATTGTCTAACCCATTCTTGAAATTGCCATAATGTGCCTTTGCAGTTTTAATGCAACTCCACTTCTGAACATTTAAAGGAGCAAGGTCCACATATTGTTTTGTAACCTTTTATCAAAGTTGTTAAGACAATGCAAGATTGCCCGCTCAATTCATTTATCATGACTTCAAACCTCATGGTGATTTACAATACAAATACTTGTTCTATGATATGGACCTATTATCTCCTTATTATCAAAACCCTTAATTTATTTGGTCCATCATCTACTCTCCTCTTCGGCCGTTATCTGTTGCGACCATGGCCTATTTTTCTCAACCCATCGGTTCCTCATAGCCAGCTTATTTGTTTTTTTCCCTCATGTCACACGTCTCCCACCTTCGTTTTTCTTCCATTCACACATCCTTAGGCCCGGGTTTGTAATTGACTTTCTTCCATGAAAATAAAAAAGGAAAATAGAAAAATTGTAATAGGCAAACACAGAAGTTGAACCTATGGCTTTATACCTTTGAAAAAAGGTTAATTGGAACTGTGCCACTACAACTTCCATGGGTGCGAGAAACACCACTACAAAAACTCACCTATTTTAAGATATGCTATTATAGTTCTACTGACATCTACCACTTTATACGTTTCATGCGACCTTGGCTCCAACTATAGGAATTAGCACGATTATAATGACATAGCTCATAATAGGTGAATGTAGTAGGCGTTTCTGAGATCCCAAAAGTTGTTATGACAGGTTCCAGATAGCCATTAGAAAAAGAGAAATTACACCACCAAGCTATTGTTGTGTTGGTATAAGGTTGATGCTGAAATCATCCTATTTAAGCATTAATTAGCGGGCTTTCAACTTGCCTACTAATAACTAAACAAATCAGACCACTACTACACTCGGTTTTTTCACAGCCATGTCATAACCCCCATCGTAGTCCAATTTTGGCCTCGGTAGTAAGCTATCGGTAGTGATGATCATAGCCCTCACCATCGCTATATGAGACCATCTGCGGTGTAGACTAACACCACCGCATTGGCTTATGATCCATCCGTGCTAAGGTCCATACTTCCATCGCATTGAAGCATGACCCGTCTATGTGGGTATGCACTAACACCGCTGCATGGCTTATAATCCATCCGTGATCAGATCCTTGACCCGCCTGTGTTGAGGTGAACATCACCATCATTTCAGCGTATGAACCATCTGGTCATAGGGCATGGTCACCATTGCGTTGCAGTACGATCCGCCCATGATGATCCTTTAGTCAGTGTCAGGTTACTAAATGATTCGGCGGTGATACACTATTGACCCTTGCCACATCAGACGAATAGCGGTGGTGATGGCCATCTGCTTCACCAACGGTGGGTATGCATCCGGTTTTCAAAATTTATTTACTAATTCAGCTAGGCCTTAATAACTTACTGAACACACACCATACAGATTTAACCATTACACAACATTCATCATATCCACAACAAAGAGTACTTGTTATAATAACAATGCTCGACACTAACATAACAACTATGTCAACTGATGAATTAATACAAGCGGTACATAGATAGCATAATAAAGGTTCTGCTCTCTACATACTTATGTAACTAAAATGAGGTAGATGTGCTCCGCTCCTTCAGATTGGCACTCCCTACATACTTATGTAACTAAAAGAATAGTATGGGCTATGTTAAAAAAAAGAAAAGAGAAAAAAGATATCCATGCCAAAAGGCATGAGAGAAAAAAATGCATGCCAAAGAGCATGAAGAAAAGAAAAGAAAAAGAAAACAAAGAAATAAAGATAGCCCATACTTTCAAATAAAGCCATTCATCCAAAAAGAGAGAGTCATGATTCAAAGGAGTACCTAAAATATTTAGAATTAGGACTTTACGAAAAAATTCCACACACTTGCACGTCTTGATCAAAGTATATGACTTGCATCTCCTTGAGGTTTGGTTTTTGACTTAGCAAAATATGTGATGCAAGTATACCCCACTTTTCATACCTACCCAAAACTCCACTCAAAGGCCTTAGTGGTAGGTTATGAAAAAGAAGGCAAATATCAAATGCCTTGGTGAGGTTTCATACACATTGAGCGATTAAGAGAATCATTCGAGGAACTTACATTTGTTTTACAAAACTCATAAAACCTCCAGATCGATGGTTGATCAAAGAATGAATGATTGGTGATTCTGTTATAACCGTTCTATCTTGCAACCGCCCAAGAACTTGGAAAAGCTATACACCCCACAGGTATCAAGATAAAGGGTAGATAAAATGCCAACTTATTTGAATTATGGAAGAATACTTTGTTATATGCATGGCACTTATGAAAAGATTTGGCATAGAAGCAGCTTCTGATCAACAACCAAGTACTTAGCTATTTGCTCACGACGAGCAAAGGTTAAGCTTGGGGGATTTGTTGGTGGTCACTAACGATCGAATCTAACCGCCAAATAATGTCCAAAACAGGAGAATTAAACAAACTTTTGCCACATATGCAAATACTATTGACCTCGTTCCACTTGTATTGGAGAAAACATGTTTTGCAGGACACACATTCGAATACAAGTGGAAATAAACAAAACCAAGCAAAAGGCATAAAGTAGGAAGCGTAATGTAGAAATGCGCAAAAGGAATAAATGGAAAAGCCCATCCAAAGGCCAATTCTGGGCCAGGCACCAATGAGGGGAGGATCTAGGCCCACCTAGGAACCAACCATGTGAAGGCGGTCGCGGGGCAGCCCTGCCAGGGTGCCAGGCGCGCCCTTGCCACTGCCGCCTAGGCCCGGTTTCCTCTGGCAGTTGCATGCCGCCATGCTATGTCGGTTTCCTAATTTACCGAGGTGAAACCGACCATGCTTCACTATATAAGAAGAGGAGGAGCTCATTCTTCAACACACATGTCGACAGAATATCATCGGCAGTCTACCGAGCGGTATCCCGTGATGGTAGATTTGTCGTTGGAGGTGTGCGTAATCAGGAACCAGATGGTGACACAAGGCGCAGAGACAACGATTTAGATAGGTTTGGGTCATCTAGTCGACGTAATACCCTACATCCTATGTCTTTGGTGTATTGTATTGAGATGTAGTAGAAAGATCTGATGTATCGTATCCTCTAGGGGACCCCTGCCTCTCCTTATATAGTCTGGAGGAGCAGGGTTACAAGGTAAGTATCCTATTTGGTACTATACAATGTCTTGCAGTGCATGCCGAGCAGCGCCGTGCACGCCTTGATCTTGTGGCCTAGGCCACCTCTGATGGTGCAGCCCATGTCTTGGGAGCCATACCCCCACAGCTAGTCCTCGAGCCTGACAGTAGGTGATGCAGTCACGTGGTGCCAGGGTCATAAAGTAGAAGACCAGCTGAGTAGGCAGCCAGCCTCCGGGCGTAGCCTCGAGATGAGAACAAGCACATTCACCGTAAGGTGAAGTGTGCCCACTTAGTCCCTGAGCCTGCTGGAAGATGAAGAATGACTCTTGTAGTAGGGTCAAAGAAGTCTGAAAGCTTGCCGACGTCGTCTGACATGCGTGTATCAAGACCCTAGACGCGCTGCCCAAGATCAGCACCCTGATCCGAACAACATGGAGCAGCTTGATAGCACGCCGACGAGACATAGCAAGATCCAAGTAGCAAGGGAGTCCCCGATGTCACTGGCAATGTCCAAGCACCGAAGAGCGAGTAGTCCCTGGCGTCGCTAGCGATGACCGAGCACCGAGGAGTCCTCGACGTCACTGGTGATGACCGAGCACCAAGGAGCGAGGAGTCCCCGGCATCGCTAGCGATTCCTGAGCACCGAGGAGCGAGAAGTCCCCGATGTCGTTGGCAATATCCGAGCATCGAGGAGCGAGGATCCCCCAGCGTTGCTAGCAATGACCGACCACCAAGGAGCAAGGAGTCCCCAGCGTCGCTGGCGATGACCGAGCACCTAGGAGCGAGGAGCCCCCAGTGTCGCTGGCGATGACCGAATACCAAAGAGCGCGGAGTCCCCGGCATCGCTGGCGATGATCGAGCATCGAGGAGCCCCCAACATTGCTAGCGATGACTGAATACCGAGGAGCGAGGAGTCCCCGGCATCGCTGGCGATGACCGAGCACCGAGGGGCGAGGAGTTCCCGGTGTCGTTGGCAATGACCGAGCACCGAGGAGCGAGGAGTCCCTGGCGTCACTAGCGATGACCGAGCACCGAGGAGCGAGGAGTCCCTGGCGTCACTAGCGATGACCGAGCACCAAGGAACGAGGAGTCCCCGGCGTCAGTGGCGATAACCAAGCACCGAGGAGCGAGGAGTCCCCCAGCATCACTGGCAATGTCCGAGCACCGAGGAGTCCTCGACGTAGCTGGTGATGTTCGAGCACCGAGGAGTTCCCGATGAAGCTGGCGATGTCCGAGCACCAGCGTAGCTAGCGACGTCTGTGCGGTGAAGTGTGCCCACTTAGTCCTTGAGCACGAAGAATCTGAGGGCCGAGGAGTAACTGACGTAGCTGGCGATGACCGAGCACTGAGGAGCGAGGAGCCCCCGGTGTCGCTGGCGATGACCGAATACCGAGGAGTCCCCGGCGTCGCTGGCGATGACCGAGCACCGAGGAGTGAGGATCCCTCGGCGTCGCTGGCAATGACCGAGCCTCGAGGCGTGAGGAGCCCCCGGTGTCGCTAGTAATGATTGAATACGGAGGAGCGAGGAGTCCCTGGCGTCACTGGTGATGACCGAGCACCGAGGAGCGAGGAGCCCTAGGCATCGCTAGCAATGACTAAATACCAAGGACCAAGGAGTCCCCGGCATCGCTGGCGATGACCGAGCACCGAGGGGTGAGGAGCCCCCGACATCGCTAGCGATGACTGAATACCGAGGAGCAAGGAGTCCCTGGCATCGCTGGCAATGACCGAGCACCGAGGGGCGAGGAGTTCTCGGCGTCACTGGCGATGACCGAGCACCGAGGAGCGAGGAGTCTTTGGCATTGCTGGCGATGACCGAGCACCGAGGAGCGAGGAGTCCCTGGCATCGTTAGCGATGACCGAGCACCGAGGAGCGAGGAGTCCTCGGCGTCGCTAGCGATGACCGAGCACTGAGGAGCGAGGAGTCCCCGATGTCATTGGCGATGATCGAACACAAAGGAGCGAGGAGTCCCCGGCGTCGCTGGCGATGTTTGAGCACCAAGGAGTTCCCGGCGTAGGTGGCAATGTTCGAGCAGCGAGGAGCGAGGAGTCCCCGACGTAGGCGGTGACGACCGAGCACCGAGGAGTGAGGAGTCCCTAGCATCGCTGGTGATGACCGAGCACCAAGGAGTGAGGAGTCCCTGGCGTCACTGGCGATGACCTAGCACCGAGGAGCGAGGAGTCCCCGGCATTGCTGACGATGTTCGAGCACCGAGGAGTTCCCAGCGTAGGCGGCGATGTCCGAGCACCGAGGAGTCCCCGACGTAGGTGGCGATGTCAGAGCACCGAGGAGTCCCTGACGTAGTTGGCGATATCGGAGCACCGAGGAGTCCCCGGCGTAGGCGGCGACGTCCGTGCGGTGAAGTGTGCCCACTTAGTCCTCGAGCACGAAGAAACCGAGCATCAAGGGGTAACCGACGTATCTGGCGATGAAGCACGAGCAATGAACATTCTGGTCAACTGGTCGACGGTGAAGTGAGCATTGACTAGAAACGACCGGCGAATAGTCCGATCAACTGGTCGGCGATGAAGTCGATGAACCAAGCGGTCCGACCAGTTGATCGGTGGAGAAGCCTGAGCACCAAGTGATCCGATCGCCTAGACGATGATCCTGCAATACAAACATGTAGAACGGGTAGTACATGATGTAAAAATAAATGAACTCTATAGAAAAAATAATGTATGTAGCTCGGCGATCAGTTGGCGTGAAAATATATTTATGTTTAATATAAACCGCCCGAACAGTTAGTGTGTAACTGAGTCTCTAGCCCTAGCTAGCCTGTTAACCATAATGCCAAGCGCGGAGCCCGTGCACGTGTAGGAGAAACAGGCGTGACTAAGGAGCCGCTGCCGACCACCCATAACACAGAGGGCGGACGCTCGTGCATGTGTAGGGAGGAGCCGGAGATAGGGCCATCTCTGGATGCATCTGAGCATCAACATGACTGTTCAGGGGTTCAGAAAATCATTTGGAGAGCAAATATTGAGAAAACAGCTCGAAGAAACATTATAGTGATTAACGAAGATTGGAGAATATTTAAAAGAATATTAAAGTGTGACTTATCTTTAGACAAAATGTTTGGTCGGTGGCGTATGGCGTTATCTGGTCAGCAAGAGGATGGATGTCTTCAACCTCCGATAGATCTGATCGATTGATACAATTAGATTATCATTGTCGATCTGCCTCCTCTGGTAGCGAGGAAGCGGGTGGCGAGTTGTTGATGAAGGCGACCTCGGAGGTGGTTCTGAGATCGGATCTGCTATTGCGGGGGCTGATGTAGCCAGTGATGAATCGTCATCGTGGACCAGCATAGATCTCCATGAGATTGATGATGAGAACGCGTTGTTGATTTAAGGTCCATCTGGCTCGCCATTGATCAAGCGCACACCCCTACCTGGTGCGCCAACTATCGACAGAATATCGTTGGTAGTCCACCGAGGGGTATCCTATGATGGTAGATTTGTCGGTGGAGGTGCGCGTAATCAGGAACCAGATGGTGACACAAGGCACAGAGACAACGATTTAGATAGGTTCGGGCTGTCTAATTGATGTAATACCCTATGTCCTGTCTTTGGTCTATTGTATTGAGATGTAGTAGATAGATCTGATGTATCGTGTCCACTAGGGGACCTCTGCCTCTCCTTATATAGTCTGGAGGAGCAGGGTTACAAGGCAGGTATCCTATTTGGTACTATACAATGTCTTGCGGTGCACGTCGAGCAGCGCCGTGTATGCCTTGATCTTGTGGGCTGGGCCACCTTTGATGGTGCGGCCCATGTCTTGGGGGCCATACCCCCACAACACACCATTTGGAGCTACACACCTCACCTCTCTCTACTTGTACTCTTTAGCTTTTAGTAGTAATTTGAAGCCAGCAAAAAGATATCAAGGAGGGCTTGGCTCCTTGGAAGAAGAGATACATCTTGGTATGAATGTTATGAAGATTTCTTCCAAAGTCAAGCTCTCATATCATTTCTATAGTAGTGCATATGAACTAGAGTATAGTTGCCTTGTTATAATCATGATATATGAACCAGCATATAGTTTGTGTGTTATGATCTTAACATGTTCAACTTCATGCTTAACCATTCATATGGTTTGTATAAGTAGAAGTAGATCTAGGGTTGAGGTGGCGGTTCGTCGTTCCTTCGGGTTTGCCTATATTCTTGCTTGTCGATCCATAGGGTCGGAGTCCGGGGGGGATATGGGTAGTTTCCTTATACACGGGCATGGTGCTCGGGTATACAGGAACCTTTGGATATGATGATGCCCCACGGTTGAGGGGTAGGCAGCAGGTGGTGACAGCCATGTCCGTCCCTTGTAATCCCCCATGTTTGGGTATTGTGTAGGAGTCTTAAAGTCTCTATGGCTTGCTAGCAGACCAGTGCTCGGGGATCTCCTCGTCCATCTTAAACCTAGTTCTAACTCTAGTCATATAACTTTTATGATCATTAACTATTCTTTGCACGGCTATATTAGAACATGATGGCTCCATGTAGGAACATTCTTTTATTCTTTATTTTCCTTTTATCCTTGAGGTTGGCTCAGATGTGTGTCCACTATCCTGAGATTACTGTCTTTACCCCTGCTATGAACTATTGGTCTACTATGCAAGTATGTAATCTTGTTCATGCTCATGATAGACTCTTATACCTTGTCCTCCTTTGGGAAAATATAAATAATGATACCCAAAATACTTCTAGGTGAAATACTACAACAATAGATCCTTGCGCTTGTGGATATTTTCTGTAATTGTTAAGAACAATCGTAGTTGGTGTTTCTTGGTAGCATTGCTAAAATTAACTCAATCTTAGTGATGGTGTTAAGAAATACCAATAGGCATTTCTGATGCCGTTGCCGAGGATGGACTTAAAACCTCCACACTTGGTGGTTACGCTAAGAAATGCAAAAACCTGCATCCGCTTTTAGTCATGGTCCTAACCTCTGCTCTAGAGAACTAGATCCCACGGTCTATGGTAGACCCGCTCTCGGAACTGCCCTCTACAGTAGCATCCCAGAGTCCACCAACATAAGGGGGCTAGTACCCTCACTCATCACTGGTCGTGGCTAGGTCTTCCATCTAGGAAACCAGAGGTCCATGGCTCGTGATGAACTCACCCAGGCAATGGCCTCGGCCGGCCACATCCTTTTATGAAACCATGCGGTTAACCACACCAAAGGGCCAGCGCCCGTGTCCAACTTCAGTCGTGGCCTGGACCTCCACCCTAGATGTTTGGATCATGTCGTCCATGATGGACACACCCTCAGAACTACCCTCAGGGGCTGCATCCTAGAGTTCACCTACATAGGGGGCCAACACCCTCTCTCATCACTCTCGTTGCCAAGACTTCCACCTAGGAAGCCAGAGACCTATGGCTCATGATGAGCTCACCCGAGGAATGGCCCATGGTGGCCACATCCTTCTAGGGAATCATAAGATCGCTCGAACCAACTAATCAATGCCCGTCACCAGAATCTACCCAATTCAGACTCGCCACGAGGGAAAACTAGGCCCTATGGTAGAGCCACGCCCCGGACAATGTCTCTGCTACCGGTGGAACGCAACAAGCCAGCGCACACATGAGCGATGAAACTACCCACCGCCATGAGGCATCATCGCTAGTGATCCGGTGGCTAGCTAGCGCCACATCGTGCAGGGCTAAGCTTGGAACCAGGATCCAACACTACGTGATGAACAAGCCATAAGACAAGTTTCCATGAACTATCAGCCAACACTCGGAAGCATGTGCATCTGAGGAGGTGGACTTTCTAAGTGCACCACGTGCCACGACGAGCGAATCAAACCACGTTGCACTCAGAACCCACTACCACAGCAGCAGGTAGCGCCAGCCCCTCATCAAGAGCAGCAACCATGCCCAGAGGCAAGGACACGATGACAACGGTGTTGTCATGCCAAGAGAACTCAAGCACCAGAACGCACGAGTCCTCTTGGCCAAAAACTACAGTAGGTCGGGCGCGAAGAGATCATCCCCGAGGGCTCGTGAGCCAGTGAAAAACATCAAGTGGACAGAGGCCAACCCAAGGCAGCCCAAGAGGATGACCCGTGCCAGCTATGACTACCCCAAGTAATCTAGAAGCACCCTCGCCAACTCGCAATCCAGGAGCCACGACAACTCCACCGCAAGCGAGCACTCGGGAGCTCGCCCCAAAACAAGCAGCAGTAGTAGGGCGAACGTCCTTTCCCTAAACAAGGATCGGTGATATCAATTTTATCCCTCTCTTTGTTATTTGATCGCATTCACATACATGCATAGATGCAACACTGAACCCATCTGGCCAAGTCCTAGCATAGAATGAACTTAGGAGCGCAGAACCCATGCATTTCGTCTTGAAGGCATTTCACCTTCCAGACGTCCTGACCCGCTTCTCATGGGCGGTCCAAATATCACGACCCATGGGGGGAGATTGCATGAGCCCCCTCGCCAGTGCACACTCTCATCGCATACACCATGCAACACCATAGAGACATAGCTCAGCATGCAACCTCTAATCTGTGCTCAACATCACGAATAACCAATCCAAAACCAGAGAATGTAGGCTCAATTACTCCTGGCCAAGATAAACAAAGGAAACATAAAAACAACAAGGGAAACATGCCAATACAAGTGAGCGGAAGTAAAAACCATCAATAAATCATACGCACGGATAGTTTGAGCGTTACAACTTCACCCACCAGTGGAGCATACGGGCCGGCGAACCAAGAATACCTGGCATCACTTAAGAAACCTAGCTACAACTACAAATACTACCCCTCGTCTTTATGATCACCGCGGTGGTCTCTGTAGTGGTAGCCAAGTCATTCATCAAAACTAGCCCCCACCAAGCTCCGAGAGCCACGCCTAAGTGGTGATTCTCGCCGGAGGGACCTTCCTGGGGATGAGCCCCCTGCACCTTGTGATGGGATGTCACGAGCTTCTCTAGCATTGTGATCCAGAAAGTCCTGTCAGAACCTAAGAACAAAAACCTAGCGAATAGGAATTAAAGGCAATAGGAAACTCAACATACGCTTGCACTTGTGAGGCGGTTGCTAATGCCTGCGCCTCGGTGACCTCTTCCTCCACCACTTGGAGGGCCACCTAGAGATAGTCCACATGGGCCTTCAGTTGGGCCACCTCACAAATAGAACTCGAGTGCAACCGGCGAGCCTCGTCCATTTTGAGCACGAAGATCCATATCCCTTGCCGCTCGATAGTAAGGGACAAGGGACGGAGGCTCACTGGCTCTGGAGCTAGAATAGGCCAAAGATGGGCGGTGCCAAAAGGGCCTCCGGTCTCCGACGTCATTGCTGGAGAGATGATCCTAAACACACCCACGATTAGCACGTGCATAGTCAAATCCAAAGAACAATGCAAAATCACTTACCCTTGTTCTCGTAGAGAAGACAAAAGGAGCGATGGCGGCCCGTTGACCTCAGGAGACTCCTCATGAAGGCGCTTCCTAGATCCATCACTAGGGGAAGCAGCTACAAGCACATGAGCAGAAAGGAGGAGAAGGCAACGTAGAAAACAGGAGAATGACACCTCCTACAGCACACTGCTCCAGCGTATTTATAGCCGCAAAGATAACCTCGATAGGCAAACTAGGCCCACGACCATTATTAACCACTTTGATAATCCCACATGGTAGAGGGAGGCAACGGGACGAAAGGTAGAGCGGTGACCTCCCATGTGATAACCCAAGCCAGGTAGGCCCTGCTCGCTTTCATATTTCATATCGGTTCGGTTTACGTGCCTTCATTCAGAGGGCACCTCATTGCTCATGAGTGAATGTCCTCAATGTCACATGATCAAGGAGGTCACCCACACCTAAATCTACATGAAAGAGCGACCCACCACAAACATGACCCCATGTCGTGCTTAGGAAAACCTCTCTTGGGCTGGCCCTTAGAAGGGCTCGAGGCCACAAAAGGGATAAAGGCCGGCAGGAGATGGGCCCCTGTGGCTCTAATCGGTGGTGTGGAGCCACATGACCACCTCTCTCTATGTTCGAGTCATCCGATTTGAAGTCTCCTAGGTTGACCCCCTCTAGGGGGAGGCATCTTGCCCCCTGGCCGCTGCGGAGGCGGTTGGAGACCGATGGGATTGATGACCAACGATTTATGGGATGTCTCTCGATGAGGCACAGCTAAACTCCACGTTGATTAGAGAGGATATTGGGTCCCACTCGGATTACCCTTTGACCCCGACGAGGCACATCGCTCTGACCGTGTGGTTATGGTGGACAAGTCTCTCCCATGTGGGGCAAAAATTGAAACCTACCTGTAAAAAGGCATCACGACCCTTTGAGGTTGGAAAAGGGTAGCGGAAGGAAGCTAGAGCCAGGCCCAAGTAGTCCCGATAGTTGGAACCAGGCCATGGATGGTTCCTCCCCACATCTTGAAACTGCAACTTGAAGCCAGACCATAAAGCCTCGCACACCCACGAGAGCCGATGACCGTTTCAAGAGGGATCGTCACCACAAGCTGCTTAAAGTCGCACAATAGCTCCTTCCTCGTGAAGTGACACTAGAGCTCATAGACATTTGGGAGGAGAGGTCCAAGGTCGCTCTACGACCTCATTGCCCTACACAGCAAGAGACCAATGACTCGCCCAAAGCATGTGTCCCCAAGCTCATAGACACTTGGGAGAAGAGGCCCAAGGTCGCTCGACGACCTCATCGCCCTATGCGGCGAGAGGCCGATGACTCGCCCAAAGCCTACACCCTCAAGCTCACAAACATTTGGGAGAAGAGGTCCAAGGTCTCTCAATGACCTCATCGCCCTATGCAGTGAGAGGCTGATGACTCACCCAAAGCCTACATCCCCAAGCTCAGAGACATTTGGGAGGAGAGGTCCAAGGTCATTGTACGACCTCATCGCCTTGCATGGTGAGAGGCCGATGACTCGCCCAAAGCCTGCATCCCCAAGCTCATAGACACTTGGGAGAAGAGGTCTAAGGTCACTCGATGACATCATCACCCTGCACGGCGAGAGGCTAAAGACTCACCCAAAGCCTGCACCCTCAATCTCATAGACATTTGGGAGAAGAGGTCCAAAGTCACTCGATGACCTCATCACCCTACATGGCGAGAGGCCGATGACTCACCTAAAGCCTGTGTCCCCAAGCTCATAGACACCTGGGAGAAGAGGTCCAAGGTCGCTCAATGACCTCATCGCTCTACACGGTGAGAGACCAATGACTCGCCCAAAGCCTGCACCCTCAAGCTTGCAGACATTTGGGAGAAGAGGTCTAAGGTCGCTCAACGACCTCATCGCCCTGCGCGGCGAGAAGCTAATGACTCGCCCAAAGCCTACATGCCCAAGCTCATAGACATTTGGGAGAAGAGGTCCAAGGTCGCTCGATGACCTCATCGCCCTATGCAGCAAGAGGTCAATCACTCACCCAAAGCCTACATCCCCAAGCTCGCAGACATTTGGGAGAAAAGGTCCAAGGTCACACGACGACCTCGTTGCCCTATGCGGCGAGTGGCCGATGACTTGCCCAAGGCCTACATCCTTGAGCTCACAGACACTCAGGAGGAGAGGTCCAAGGTCGCTCGATGACCTTGCTGCTCTATGTAGTGAGAGTCCAATGACTCACTCAAAGTCTGCATCCTCAAGCTCACAAACAAAAAAGAGGACCAAGTACCTAACCAACCTTGACCAAGGGACTCGAATAGAAAGGCCCAAGGTTGCTGTCGGTGTTTCGTACAAGCACCGGCAAGTAAATTTATAGTAATGCGCGTTAGGCTCGGATGGTGCGCTAAAGGACACAGGATTTATACTGGTTCGGGCGGGACGTCCCTACGTCTAGTTTGTTGCTGCTTGTGTTATTAGCACCGTGAATGGTCTGTAGTAAGGGAGACAAACTGCCGAGAGAGGGACTGGTCCCAAGTCTCTCTGATCGAAGGATTGAAAGGTGGTCGAGAGCTTCGTAGCTGCTCGTGTGTATGAGTGCGTTCTATTGTTCGGTCCTATTTTTTTTTGTCCCTTTGATGGAGGATGCGCATCCCCTTTTATAGATGAAGGGGCTGGCTTTACAAGGGTGAGGACTCCAGGATGCGTATTCTACTTAGTCTTGTGGCTTACGTCTATCCGATCAGGTCCTCCATTCTGATGAGTGCGAAGGAAGATAAGTGCTTACAATATTGTCGATGTCTCTGTAGGATGTCAGGTTAGTCACAGAACGCTGCCCTACGCAGGGTATGGGCTGTAGTACGGTGGTTTTGACTTATGAGCCTCTCCTAGCCTCGCTCCGTGCGCCTTCTGGTTCCCATGATTCCTTGTTGGGAGAGTTCGGGGTCGGGGTCCGGTGTGGCACCGTGGCCAAGGCCTTCTGACTGGGAGGACCTGAGGGGTCGGGAAGCGGGTGCCGCTCCCTCGGGTCCACAGCGTGGTGACGGAATACCCGTCGTCCATGGAGATAGCAAATCCATTCTTGGAGCGTAGCAGTTGTCGTATATCTTCGTTGGGTTCCGTGTCCCAGAGCTGAAGGCGGCGCCTACAACAATACAGGGTGAGGCGTACACACCTGTAATACCTTTTGGGCTCTGCGGCGCCCGGAAGGGTCTAAAGCATCAGTCCTGTCGTTCTCTGGCAGTCCTTTTCCTGCCAGGGCACAGGGTATGGTCGTTGGAGCCATGGTTGACCCAAATGTCTTGTCTCGTCCTGTACCCATCATTATGAGGGATAGATATCGATCAGGGCGAGGCTCGTTCTGGGCCATCGGGTGAGGCGGAGATCAATCCCTATCTCTTGGGCGAGACTAACCCTATCCCCCTGGGATCGGGCGAGGTGGAATCCATCCCTTAGCCCTCGGGCGAGACCGAGCCCGCCCTATAAGCGTCGGGCGAGACGGAGTTTGGCTTTGAGCCTTTGGGCGAGACAGGGTTATCCCACAAAGGCGTCGGGTGAGGCTGACCCTGCCCCTCCGGGATCGGGCGAGACAGAACTCATCCCTTAGCCCTCGGGTGAGACCGAGCCCGCCCTCAAGGCGTCGGGCGAGACGGAGTTTATCCCTCGGCTCTCGGGCGAGACCGAGCCCATCCCAAAGGTGTCGGGCGAGGCAGAACCGAACTCCTGTTACTCGAACAAGGGATGACATGACGCCTTTATGCGTTCAGAAGTTTTTCACGTTTGGTGGTTATCGGTTCCGCCTTCTGGGGTACCCCGGTATTAGGTCCCCGACAGTAGCCCCCGAGACTCTAGGTGATTCGGGTAGAACCGCCTGGAGGGTGTTTTTGATTTCGCCGAAGCTAATTTGCCGGAGGGTGCGCGCGAGCGCACCCGATGGGTGTAGCCCCCGAGCCCTCGGGTGATTCGAGTTGAGTCGCCCGGGGGGTTGTGTCGGCCCCTTCGTGGGTAAGGCTGAAGGACTTAGTTTTTCATCAACCGGGTGTTTTTCCGAGTGGGTCGTGTCGTCCTGTTCGCTGGGGATTGAATCAGAGCTGTCATAACTGGTGCTTCTACCCTTGATGGCGGATCGTTCGTGGATTCCTTTTTAGTTGGGCCAGTCGGCGAGTGTCTAGGCCCTAGGTGGTCCAAAGAGAAAAGAATAGGCCTTTGTGGCTGGCGCTTCCCCGGTGGGTAGAGAGTCCGGATTCACTTGGGGAAGGCGAACCGTCCACCGAGATTTTTGGGGTGAGAGGATAGGGATTGCGGGCGCGTGTCCCGCGACGTGACGCGGTGGCGCGCGCGGCAGGCCCGGAGATCGAGGCGGACGGTTGCCTTTCTCGCATCCGTCGCCCCCTATAAAACCACGGGGTTCGCCCCCAGGATCCCGTATTTTGCTCCCCTTCCTTTGCGTTCTGAAACATTCACCGCCAATCTTTCCAGCCTCTCGTGCCCGCATCGCTTCCGTCGACCGGCCTGCGTTCGTGCTCCAGCCGCCGTTAAGCTCGCGCCTGCCCTTCCCCCCTACTGCTTCAATGGAGTTGTGGGGTAGATCAAGCATCACCTCCCGGCGTCTGGAGGGCCTCGTTCGCCGTGGCCTTCTCCGCCCACTGTCCGCCATCCAGGAGTGGTTGCTTCCTGGCGACGAGGGTGAGCCGATACCGCCTGAAGGGTATGTCGTCTCTTTTGCCCTCTTCCATGAGCGGGGATTCGGGGTACCCGCGCATAGATTCCTTCGGGGGCTATTAGATTACTATGAGGTAGAGCTGCAGCATCTAACTCCCAATGGGATACAGCATATGGCAGCGTTTGTTGCCCTGTGCGAGGGTTTCCTGGGGATCGATCCCCATTTTGATCTGTGGCGGTATTTCTTTATTGTTAGTCTGTCGAAGAGGAAGATTGGGGGGATAGAAGTGAACGCGCCGATGGGGTGTGCCAGCATTCATCTGCGCCATACCCGGTCGAAGGGTTACCCATACATGCATCTAGCTACATCCAACAAGGGATGGCATTCGTAGTGGTTTTATGTTAGGGATGATGTGAGTGCCCCCCTACCGAAGTACACCGGACGTCTTATTGTGGATGCTCCGGTGTCGTGGGGTTGGGGCGTCCAGGCTAAAGACAAGAAGCACATCTCTGACCTTCTCTCCACCCTCCATGCCCTAAAGGGTCAGGGTGTAAAGGGGTCGGGGATTATCGGTGCCTACCACGCAAGGAGGGTGGCGCCACTGATGGCGCGTGTGCTTCCCCTGCATCGGATGATGCCAGGGATATCGTTCGAGGGGACGGTGCTTGTTGATGAGGCGCTCCCTTATTCGGAAGTGGCGCAGCGTGTCAAGGAGGCGACGGAGCCGACGAAGGATTCTGTCGGCATGGTCCTCGACATCGTGTATCCGATGCCTGGGCATCCTCCAATGCGGCCGGAGCCTGGGTTCTTCGAATTCGTAAGCCCTCTTCTCCTGCACTCTTTTCTTTCTCCTGAATCTCCCTTTTTTAATACTTGCTTTTGTGATGTTGGGGCTAGCTGAGGGGGCTAGTCTTCAAGGATAGTCCGGCTCCACTGCCAAAGGATAGGGCTGTGGCGGCGGCGAATCGACTCGTGGCCGAGCGGGACAAGAAAGCAAAGGAGGAGATGAAGAAGGCGAAACGACTGAAGCAGGAGGCACGGGATCGGGGAGAGGACGTGAGCAGTGAGGATGACAACAATGATGATGATGACGACGACGACGATGAGGTAGCCGTCGACGTGGATTGGGGCGTCCTAGAGGATGAGGAAACGCTGACAAGTGGCCACCCACCCGTGCAGGGGCCCTTTGCTTTTCACGCAGAGGGAAGTGAATCAATGAGGTCAGTGGAGGCCGGCGAGTCTACCGCTTCGCACGGCATGTCGGCCGAGGTTCGGTGGATGGGGGACGCCGGGCTTGCTGCCGCTGGCCCTGAGGCGATCGTGGAGGGGGGTGGTACTGGAGCCGCGCCCAGCTTTGGTGCCGCGCCTTGTGAGGTGATGGAGGGGAGCAGCTCCGGTGCTGCGCCCCGTGAGACGAGGGAGGGGGACGGCTCCGGTGCCGTGCCCGACAAGATGATGGAGGGGAGCGACTCCAGCGCCGCGCCCGATGAGACGAACCCCCCTGCCCCGGAGCAGGGGGCAGGCATGAAACGGTCCCGTCTGGACGAGTCAGGGCAGGGGTCTGGGGATCCATCCCCAAAACGGTTCCGCTGGCCGAGGACGTCAACGTAAGCTCTTGACTCCTCTGTTTTCATTTTTTTTCTTTTTATTTTGACTTATCGGTTATTACCTTTGTGTAGGTTCTTGCGGACAGGTCACCCCCTAGGGCTGGCGCCCAAGAAGAGTCTCGCCCTTCAAGTGGGATAGACGGCATCGCCTGGAGTCACCCCTGTTTCGGGCAGGGGTGGTGCCGACGTTGGGGCCGCGTTGGCCGAACCGACGGTGTCCATGGTGGCTCCCACGCCCGCGGAGGCTACTGAGCGAGCGGCTTCTTCCGTGGCGGGCGTGGAAGAGCCGGCCGAGGACCGCATACCACCGGTGAAGGTGATCGTGACTGCGCCGAGCCAGGATCAGCCGGGCGCGGTCGTGGTGGCACCCGAGGGCGTGGTGCAATCCGCGCCGCCAGGTGCCCATGTGGATCCGCCCATGGCGCCCGAAGCGGTCCAGACGGAGGAGGGTCCAGCCGGAGGGTCCTTGAGTGCGGTGGTGGTGCCGCACAGGGTCAGGAGGGAGCCGCCACCAGCCCCTTTGTTAGGAGGAAGCCGCTCCCCTGCATGGGGGGAGCCGCCACTCCAGTGGATCGCTGCTCAGGACCCGACGTCGGCTCTTTTCTCGCTCGATGATCATTCCGAGAGTATGGAGCGAGAAGGTCTTGACATCGGGATCTTGACCATGCTGAACGCCCTAGACCAGGCCAGAGGAGCCCTCCGTGAGATCATTATCCCTACCTCTCAGGTATTTTCTGGACTTTCTTTCTTCTTTCTTCGTGTGTTTGTGTGTTCTCGCATTTCTGATATCAGTCTTCTTCTTCTTCAGATTCTTGTTGCTCGTAGCCGGAAAAAATCCCAATTCCTCCATGAGCAGAAGGCGGAGCGGGATCGCCTCTCCAAGGAGGCCCGGCTGCGAGCAAACATGGCCGCCCAGCTTGCTATCGTCCAGGAGCGGGAGGCCCAGGCGCGTCAGGATGCGGAGGAGGCGCACGGGATGTTCGAGGACCTGTCAGCGAGGTCTAAGCTGGATGGAGAGGAGATTGCCAGGCTCCAAAAAGAGCGAGACGAGCTGTTGCGGAGGAATGCCGCGGCCAATGAGAAGGCCAGCGAAGTCCTGAAGGAGCTGGAGATGGAGCGGGACCTCCAGCGGAAGGCCGAGAGTAGGGCCACAGCCCTCCAGCAGAAGGTGGACGAGGACGTCAAGGTGGTCCGCTCTCTTCGGGCGGAGCTTGGTGACGCGGTGGAAGGAAGGTTGAGTGCTGAGAACGTCGCCACCAAGCTGGAGAAAGAGGCTGCCTATATGCGAAGGGCCCTTCAGGCTGAGAGCGATGAGCACGATCGTCTACAAGCTGCGGTCGGGGTGGTCCTTAACGCCCTGCATGTGACGGAGCCGGTGGAGACCGGCCCGCTCGCAGCTAGTGTCGGAGGTATCACGGCTCGGGTGGGCCAACTTGAGGAGAGTGCCTTTCACGCCGGGATTACCCAGGCCTTCACCGTCGCCCACGCCCATTATGAGAAGGAAATAAACCTGAGGGTGATGAGCGAAGGCTTTCCGTCCACCTACAAGGATGAAGAGCTGGAGGAAATGGAGAAGATGGTCGCTCCCCTTGCGAAGAACCTGGCAGACAGTCTGAAAGAAATGGTTCTCCCTTTGCGGGAGTAATTAATCGAACAATTTTGAGAACAGCTTATATGTAATATGTGGACAAGTGTTGGTACTTTTCGAGTCTGGACGCCTTTCGTGCTTTTGCGTCTTAATTTTGTTTTGTTTGATTTTTTGCGATTTGATTTTTTACGGTCTTACCAATATGTTCCCCTAAATTATGCCGCTGATTATAATGCGAGGAGATTGAGGAGGTAGCCGTACCTTAATAGCCCCCAAGTAAGGTTCGACCCCCGCACCTGCTGGGGTCGGGTGTTACTGGAGACCGGAATCGTGGTTTTGGTGACAATAGATGTCATCGCAATAATCCCCACCCTGTCTTCCAACAGAAATCCCAACTGGGGACTCTATGGGCTCGGCAAGGTGGGGCCTTTGAACCTGTGTCCCTGCATTTGTTTGGCCCAAGCCCCCGAGCCTTGTTAGGGTCTAATAGGGGTCGGCCGTTATTTGCGTGTTACCCCGTCCTCGGTTTTCGCAATCGGAGGGGCTGAGTGAACGACACTTGCCTCGACGGCTTGAGTACCGCGCTCAACGAGCTCGCTAACAGGTACGTTCGTGTGGAATCCGGGTCCATCATTTGCTGATGGGGTCGGCAGAGCCCTCTGGTGGCACTCCACAACTTCTTAACCCACCTCCTGGCAGATGCCTGAGTCGTTCGATAAGCTCAGGGGGCCCGATGGCCTCTCCTCGATGGAGATTCTGTGGGTTTGGCTCGAGGTTAGAATCGAACGAGAGAAGGTCGAGATGTCCCGGTTCGCTTCTGAGCGGGATCGAGCAGGGCCGCTGGGGCTCGTCTTGGTTATCTCTCCCTGGCCCTGTTCGGCGTGAGGCGGCCTCGAGCCCTTCGCGGGCCGACCTTCGAACCTCAGCCTATGGTTTCCTATATCGAATGAGGCGACAGTCGTTTCATGGTGCGACACGAATCGTTGGGATGCAATTTTTTGCATATGAAATGTTTTGAATGCAACATTTAATTGAAAATAAAGGCGGGGTCGGTAACGTTACCTTGGTGATATGAGTGGCGGAAAAGCTCCTACCAGATGGGTTCGGGCCCTGACATTTGTGACGAGGTTGAAAAAACCTGCGTAAGAATTGATATTCTTTGTTTTAGTGTCTCGGTGATGATCTGAGCCGTTCGATTAACTTGGGCAGCCTGACAGCTTCTCCTTTGGGGGAGACTCTGTAGGCAGACCCCTCTGATCCCTTCTTTGAGAAGGCAGACGTTGAAACTAGAGACGCGAGGGGCGTTGAGTAGGATTTTTCTGGTAAACAGAAACACCGTAGCTATCGGGGCGTAGGGTTTGCTAGTTTGTCCAGTTTTACTCAAAGCTTTGTGCCTGTATGTCGCGCCCTTAGTTTTAGGTGTACGGAGGGGTCGGGTGAAGAGGATGTCTAGACTGGTAGTCATCCTCGGCAGCCCCCGAGTGATGCTCGCGTCCCTGCTATTTGACGGGGTCGGAATCTTGCGAACGAATTTTAACGCATAAAGTGAGAAAGCTGAGAGGCTTATCTTTCTTTGGTCGTTCGTTCATCGTGTCTTCTGGGCCGAACGGTCGACCCAAGAGATCTGAAAGGTCCCGTCGTCGGGTCGTCCGTGGTCCTGCATGGGGAGGCAAAAAGTTGTCTACCTATGTGGGTGCCTTAATCGCCGCGTCCAGAGCGGGTCAGTGGCGGGCCATACCCAGGCAGTGTTTAGTTTGACCGAAGAGGGACGCCTCGCAGACCGGGGTTCGTCCCGTCACTTCTGGCGTGTCCCCTCAGATATCAATCAGCATTGATTGCATATTAAAAAAGAGGGAAGGGAGAGGGTTTTTCGTCCGACCTTTCGCCTTTCCTTAGTTACAGCGCTTCCTCTTTAAATAGGGAGGGGGAGAGGAGCTCTCATCCCACCTCCCCTTCTGCCTCCGAGCCGCTATCTCTCCTTCTTCTTCCTTTCCGCCAAACACGTCCGTGCGTCGCGGTGGTTCCTGAGTGAGGAAGAGTAATGCCAGAGGGAGATAGAGAACTTACAACCTTGCTCGTGAGTCTGGTGCGTGATGTCGAGCCGGAGGTTATCCAACGTAGATGAGATGGTGCGCGCGGCCCTTGGTGAGGAGTCGCTGCTGCTGAAGGAGAAAAGGCGTCGGTGGGCGTCGTACGTCGTTGACTACACCATCGTTCGCTGCGCTCCTCCCTTGGCGGGAGGCGTTTCCTGCCCATACGCCGTTGTCAGGGTTATGGCTGGGGATGATGGCGTAGTCCCCAGACGCCATGACGGTGGCGTTGCTGCCGGGGTTGCGGCTGACGACGATGGCGTAGTCCCCGAATGCTTCGGCGGAGGCGTCATAGATGGTGGCGCCTTCGAGGATCCAGCGAAGATGTCGCCGATGGAGAGCGTGGCATGGCGTCCGCAGTAGACGAGCTGGCCCGTGTACACACCCTGGTCGTCACCGATGGAGAGCGTGGCACGGCGGCCGCAGTGGACGAACTGGCCCGTGTACACGCCCCCGACGTCGCCGATGGAGAGCGTGGCGCGGCGACCGTAGTAGCACTTGTGGTAGAGCTGAGCCGAGACTGTAATGAAATAACGTTGTGGGGAAGCCCCCGAGTAAATAGTCTTCAGAGTATATTGTTCCTTTTTTGTAATGACATCGCTTTGTAAGTGGTGAATTCGTGCAAAAAATGAACAAAATTACATCCTTTGCTTATGGCAAGTCATTTTAGCGCTTTCCAACTCTTCTCATGGTCTAAGTCATAGGAAGCTAGGAACGTGGGCGAACTAATTCTGATTGAACTGGTGAGCAAAGAGGTTGCAGCCGCTGGGGCGTGGGTGTCTCGCAGTCCTACCAGTTGTATTCAGAATTGGTTCCCAAGATCTTAGCCCTCGAGACTCATTTACGAGGCGAATGGAAAACTTATAGAATGTTTGTAAGTATAACACAGGGATTTTTTGCAAGCGCGATACTTGTATTACACATAACATATGTTACGATCACATGCCAGCCCCCGAGTGAGGTCTGACCCCTCGCGATTTGTAGGGGTCGGAAATCACTAAGGATCGGGGTTCTGTTAAGACAAAAACTAATAAAGAAAAGTGTAAGCTTATTTTAAGGATAGAAACGACGTAGCTGCTCAATGTTCCAGGCGTTGGTGAAGACCTCGCCTTTGATGGTTTTCAACCGGTAGGCGCCTGGGCAAAGTATTTCCGCGATGATGTAGGGCCCTTCCTAGGGCGGGGAGAGTTTGTGACGATCCTTGTTGCTCTGTACAAGGCGGAGGATGAGGTCTCCGACGTTGAAGGCTCGACCCCGCACCCGTCGGCTATGGTACCGCCGCAACGCTTGCTAGTACTTGGCTGAACGGAGGAGGGCGATGTCCCGGGCCTCGTCCAGCTGGTCCATGGTGTCTTGGTGAGATGCCTTGGCTCCCTTTGCATCATATGCTCTGATTCTTGGTGCTCCATAGTCGAGGTCCGTCGGGAGAACGGCCTCGGAGCCGTAGATCATGAAGAAGGGTGTGTAGCCGGTGGTTCAGCTAGGAGTCGTCCTTAGGCTCTAGAGCACAGCCGGGAGCTCAGCGAGCCAACGCGCGCTGAACTTGTTCAATCGGTTGAAAATTCTAGGTTTGAGGCCTTGAAGAAGCATGCCGTTTGCACGCTCGACCTGTCCGTTCGTCCGGGGGTGCGCGACGGCTGCCCAATCGATTCGGATGTGTTGTTCATCACAGAAACGAATGAATTTCCTACCGGTGAACTGCGTGCCGTTGTCTGTGATAATGGAGTTCGGTACTCCAAAGCGATGGATGATGTCGAGAAAGAACAACATAGCTTGCTCGGATTTGATTGTGGATATTGGCCGAGCTTCAATCCATTTTGTGAACTTGTCTATGGTGACAAGCAGGTGGGTAAAGCCTCCGGGCGCTTTTTTAAGTGGCTCGACCAGGTCAAGCCCCCAGACCGCGAAGGGCCACGTGATGGGGATCATCTGGAGAGCCTGGGCCGGGAGGTGTGTTTGCCGAGCGTAGTATTGGCACCCTTCGCAGGTGCGTACAATTTGCTCGGCATCGGCTACTGCGGTGGGCCAATAGAAACCCTGTCGGAATGCCTTCCCAACCAAGGTTCTTGGTGCGGCATGGTGTCCGCATGCCCCACCGTGGATGTCGCTCAGTAGGAGTTTTCCCTGTTCGCCAGGGATGCAAAGCTGAAGAATTCCGATGTGACTTCGTTTGTAGAGTTCGCCCTCTACAAGAACGAAGGATTTGGCGTGTCGCGCGAGCCATCGGGCTTCTGTCTTATTGGTTGGTAGTACATCGTGGAGGAGATAGTCGATGTAAAGCGTTCTCCAGTCATTGGGAGGATCGGACTCCATTGCTGGGTCTTCTTCAAGCTCCATGACCTCGGGGTCGGGAGGAACAGTTGGCGGATCGGCCTTGGGGGTCGGACTAGAAGGGCCATCGTCGGCTTGTTCCGACCCCGCGTAGCATACCGAGGGTTTGTGTTGATCACTGGCAAAGACGCCTGTTGGAACCGGCTCTCGGCTGGATGCCGCTTTTGCGAGTGTGTCGGCCGCTTCGTTGAGGCGCCTGGGGATATGATTGAGTTCGAGGCCGTCGAATTTGCCCTCCAGACGTCGGACCTCTTGACAGTATGCCTCCATCTTGGTATCGTGGCAGCCCGACTCTTTCATGACCTGGTTGATGACCAGCTGAGAGTCGCCCCTGACATCAAGGCGTCGGATGCCCAACTCGATGGCGATTCATAGGCCGTTGATGAGCGCTTCGTATTCTGCAGTATTGTTTGATGAGGGAAAATGAAGCCGAACCATGTACCTCATGTGGACCCCGAGGGGGGATACAAAGACTAGTCCTGCTCTGGCGCCCTTCTTCATCAGCGATCCGTCGAAGTACATTATCCAGTACTCTTGATCGACGGCTGCTGGTGGCATCTGGACCTCGGTCCACTCCACGATGAAGTCAGCTAATGCCTAAGATTTGATCGCCGTTCGAGGGACATAAGAAATGCCCTGATCCATCAGCTCGAGTGCCCATTTTGCGGTTCTTCTCGTAGCGTCATGGCTACGAACGACCTCGCTGAGGGGGAACGACGTTACTACTGTCACGGGGTGTGACTCGAAGTAGTGGCGTAGCTTCCTTTTGGTGATGAGGACGGTGTAGAGGAGTTTCTGGATCTGGGAGTAGCGGGTTTTGGAGTCGGATAACACCTCGCTGATGAAATATACAGGGCGCTGCACCTTGAAGGCGTGCCCCTCTTCCTCTCGCTCTACTATTAAGGCGGAGCTAACCACTTGGGTGGTGGCCGATATATATAGCAGGAGAGATTCTCCATCGCATGGAGGAACTAGGACCGGCGGCTTAGTTAAAAATTGTTTAACCATGTCAAGTGCCTCCTAAGCCTCGGCCATCCACTCGAAGCGGTCAGGTTTCTTCAGGAGTCGATAAAGGGGGAGTCCTCGTTCGCTGAGGTGTGAAATGAATCGGCTGAGGGCGGCGAGGCACCCGGTGATCCACTGAACCCCCTTTATGTTTTGGATCGGGCCCATCCTCGTGATGGCTGATATCTTCTCTGGGTTGGCTTCGATGCCACGCTCGGAGACGATGAAGCCGAGCAGCATGCCCCTCGGGACCCCGAAAACACATTTTTCGGGATTGAGCTTGATGCCGTTCGCCCGGAGTTTCGCAAAGGTGCGTTCAAGGTCGACGACAAGGTGGTCAGCCCGCTTAGATTTGACTACGATGTCGTCGACATAGGCCTCAACGGTTCGCCCGATGAGGTCTCCGAAGCAACTAAGCATACAGCGCTGGTACATTGCCCCAGCGTTCTTCAGACCAAACGGCATTGAGACGTAGCAAAATGATCCGAAGGGCGTGATAAAAGATGTCGCGAGCTGGTCGGACTCTTTCATCGCGATTTGATGGTAGCCTGAGTATGCGTCAAGGAAACTGAGGGTTTTGCACCCCGAGGTGGAATCGACTATTTGGTCTATTCGTGGCAAAGGAAAAGGATCCTTTGGACACGCTTTGTTGAGGCCAGTATAATCAACATACATTCTCCATTTCCCGCTCTTTTTCCAGACAAGAACAGGATTTGCTAACCACTCTGGGTGGTATACTTCCTTAATGAATCCTGCGGCTAGTAGTTTGGCTATCTCCTCGCCGATGGCCCTGTGTTTCTCCTCATCGAAGCGGCATAGGCATTGTTTTACTGGCTTGGAGCCCGGGAGGATCTGGAGAGTATGCTCGGTGACCTCCCTCGGGATGCCCGGCATATCCGAGGGTTTCCACGCAAAGATGTCCTTGTTGGCGCGGAGGAAGTCGACGAGCGCGCTTTCCTATGCGGAGGAGAGCGCGGTCCCGATTCGGACTTCTTTGCCCTCGGAGCTACTAGGATCCAAGAGGACGTCCCTGGAGCCCTCTGCCGATTCGAACGATCCAGACGACTTTTTTGCGTCGGGTGTCCCCTCAATGACCTCCTCCCTAAGGGTGGCGAGCTCTTCGGATGCGATGACTGCGGATGCGTGTCCGTAGCATTCGACCTCGCACTCGTAAGCACGCTGGAAGGAGGTGCCGATGGTGATGATCCCATGGGGGCCTGGCATCTTCAGCTTTAGGTATGTGTAATTGGGTACGGCCATGAACTTCGCGTAACATGGTCGCCCCAATATGGCGTGGAATGTCCCTGGGAACCCCACTACATCGAAGGTGAGGGTCTCAGTCCGGTAATTGGATTGATCCCCAAAAGTGATGGGTAGGTCAATCTGCCCTAGCGGCACGGCTTGCCTTCCTGGCACGACGCCATGGAAAGGTGCTCGGACGGGGCGGAGGCGCGTCGGTCGACGCCCATCTCGTCGAGCGTCTTGGCGTACATGATGTTGAGGCCGCTGCCCCCATCCATCAGTACCTTGGTGAGCCGCTTTGGACCGACGATCGAGTCGATGACAAGCGGATACCTTCCCGGGTGTGGGATGGTATCTGGATGGTCGGTCCGGTCGAAGGTTATGGCGGATTCCGACCACCGGAGATAAGCTGGTATAGCCGGTCCAGCGGTATAGACCTCTCGACGTGCGACCTTCTAGCGGCGCCTAGAGTCATAGGCCGTTGATCCTCCGAAGATCATGAGGGCACCGGTCGGAGTTGGGAAGGTGTCGTCCTTCTCCTCCGTGTCGTTAGTGGTGGGAACAGGCTCCTTCCCCTGCTCCTCCTTGTTCAGACCCCGGCCAAGTATTTGCGCATAAGGCCGCATTCCTTGTATAGGTGCTTGGCTGGAAAGGCGTGGTTTGGGCATGGCCCCTCGAGCATTTTTTCGAAGTGGTTTGGAGTGCCCTCCGCGGGCTTCCGGCCACCTTTGCGGTCGGCAGCGGCCGCGAGCGAGTTGTCGCACCGTTGCTTCTTATTTTTCCCTTTGGCGGGACGGTTGGAGGCGCCTTCGTTGGCGTCCTCGTCCCGCCTTGTCTTTCCGTCGGAGCGATCAAAGATGGCTCCGACCGCCTCCTCTCCAGAGGCGTGACTGGTGGCGATGTCCAGAAGTTCCTTGGTAGTTCGCAGGCCCCTGCGTCCTAGCTTGTGGACCAGGGATTCGTAGGTCATTCCGGACAGAAAGGCTCCTATCACGTCGGCATCGGCGACATTCGGGAGCTCGTTGCACTGTCGGGAGAAGCGCCGGATGTACCCGCGGAGGGTTTCATCGGCCTTCTGACGGTAGTTCTTGAGGTCCCATGGGTTTCCAGGGCGTTTGTACATGCCCTGGAAATTACCCACGAAGATCTCAGTCAGATCCGCCCAACTCTGAATAGCATTGGACGGTAGGTGCTCCAGCCATGCTCGTGCCGAGTCGGCCAAGAACAGCGGGAGATTATGAATAATAAAATTATCATCACTCGCACCACCGGCCTGACATGCAAGCCAATAGTCTTCGAGCCAAAGCCCGGGATTTGTTTCGCCAGAATATTTAAGAATGTTCGTAGGCGGTTGATACCTTAGGGGGAACACAGCGTTGAGGATGTGCTGGCCAAAGGCCTGAGGGCCTGGCAGAACGGGGCTCGGGCTTCGGTCCTCGTTGCTGTCGTAGCGCCCGCCACGTCGGGGATGATAGCCGTGGCGCGCTGCTTCTCCATCGTCGCCGTGGGCACGTCTCCGGGCATCGATGATGCTACGTACGTCGCGGCCACGGCCGAGGCATTGATGTACAGGGACGACGGAGGGCTGCCCGCCGGCTGGCAGTGTTTGGTGTATGGATGCGTCTTTGGTGGGATGCACTGAGGGCGCGCGCTGGCTGGTGTTGGGTTTGCATCGTCGAGACAACAAACTTTCCACCTGCTGCGCTGCTGCACGCTCGAGCAACATGCGAATCTCCCGATAAGCGCGTCGATCCTCGGATGTCGCGGCCTCCGGGAGGCCATGCAGCAAGGCGGTTGCTGCGGCGATGTTCTGGCTGGCTCGAGCAAAGTGAGGAAAGGCCCCATCGTTGGTGAGGATCCTTTGATGTACGGTGCAGGCTATGGCGCGCGCACGCCCCCCGTCTTTGCGGCGTTCAATCTCACGATTGATGCCCGCGTATTCCCGTGCGAGCCCTTTCCTGGCCTCATCGATCTCTTGCTGTCGAGCCCTTAGCTGCTCCATCCTCAAGTGAGATGGGGCTGTCCCCTCTTCCCCGGATCTACTGTCAGGATTGTTTGTAGGGGTGGCCTCTTCCCTGGAGGCGCTTTCGACGTGACCCTCGGGGGTCTGCGTCATGTAGCATTCCCGAGAAGGGTGGTGACTCCCCCTACTGGAATCTGAGCTGGAGAGCGATACGGGCTCCTCATTGAGGAGTTCGTAGAGGGTCTCCGTATCCTGCTCAATCGTCCCCATGAACTCAATGTCCGTGGGTGGTTGAACCACACGTAGCGCCAGAAGGCGGCCAACGGTTGCCGCAACGTTGCGGAGACCGAACAGAAACGCTGTCGGGGCGCTCCATACAGACCCTTCCGGACACATGGTGGCGTTGTGAGAGGTCTCCTAGGGTGGCGGGACTCCCCAGGAATTGCCCGGTGGGCCCTCAAGCCTGAGACGGCTGAGTTTGATCGAAGGGGGAGATGGGGCGGCTGAGTGAGTCAGCGCCAGTTCTCCTCCTAGTGTGATGATGAAATCCAGGTCGCCAAAACGCACGCGTGCGCCCGGGGCCCAGGTGATTACATGGGTGGCCATCCGAGACCTGATTTGGAACGCGCAAAGCCCCTACCTGGCGTGCCAACTGTCGGTGTTTCGTACAAGCACCGGCAAGTAAATTTATAGTAATGCGCGTTAGGCTCGGATGGTGCGCTAAAGGACATAGGATTTATACTGGTTCGGGCGGGACATCCCTACGTCCAGTTTGTTGCTACTTGTGTTATTAGCACTATGAACGGTCTGTAGTAAGGGATACAAACTGCTGAGAGAGGGACTGGTCCCAAGTCTCTCTGATCGAAGGATTGAAAGGTGGTCGAGAGCTTCGTAGCTGCTCGTGTGTATGAGTGCGTTCTATTGTTCGGTCCTATTTTTTTTTGTCCCTTTGATGGAGGATGCGCATCCCCTTTTATAGATGAAGGGGCTGGCTTTACAAGGGTGAGGACTCCAGGATGCGTATTCTACTTAGTCTTGTGGCTTACATCTATCCGATCAGGTCCTCCATTCTGATGAGTGCGAAGGAAGATAAGTGCTTACAATATTGTCGATGTCTCTGTAGGATGTCAGGTTAGTCACAGAACGCTGCCCTGCGCAGGGTATGGGCTGTAGTACGGTGGTTTTGACTTATGAGCCTCTCCCAGCCTCGCTCCGTGCGCCTTCTGGTTCCCATGATTCCTTGTTGGGAGAGTTCGGGGTCGGGGTCCGGTGTGGCACCATGGCCAAGGCCTTCCGACTGGGAGGACCTAAGGGGTCGGGAAGCGGGTGCCGCTCCCTCGGGTCCACAGCGTGGTGACGGAATACCCGTTGTCCGTGGAGATAGCAAATCCGTTCTTGGAGCGTAGCGGTTGTCGTATATCTTCGTTGGGTTCCGTGTCCCAGAGCTGAAGGCGGCGCCTACAACTCTACAGGGTGAGGCGTACACACCTGTAATACCTTTTGGGCTCTGCGGCGCCCAGAAGGGTCTAAAGCATTAGTCCTGTCGTTCTCTGGCAGTCCTTTTCCTGCCAGGGCGCAGGGTATGGTCGTTGGAGCCATGGTTGACCCGAATGTCTTGTCTCGTCCTGTACCCATCATTATGAGGGATAGATACCGATCAGGGCGAGGCTCGTTCTGGGCCGTCGGGTGAGGCGGAGATCAATCCCTATCTCTTGGGCGAGACTAACCCTATCCCCCTAGGATCGGGCGAGGCGGAATCCATCCCTTAGCCCTCGGGCGAGACCGAGCCCGCCCTATAAGCGTCGGGCGAGACGGAGTTTGGCTTTGAGCCTTTGGGCGAGACAGGGTTATCCCACAAAGGCGTCGGGTGAGGCTGACCCTGCCCCTCCGGGATCGGGCGAGACAGAACTCATCCCTTAGCCCTCGGGCGAGACCGAGCCCGCCCTCAAGGCGTCGGGTGAGACGGAGTTTATCCCTCGGCCCTCGGGCGAGACCGAGCCCATCCCAAAGGTGTCGGGCGAGGCGGAACCGAACTCCTGTTACTCGAACAAGGGATGACATGACGCCTTTATGCGTCCGGAAGTTTTTCACGTTTGGTGGTTATCGGTTCCGCCTTCTGGGGTACCCCGGTATTAGGTCCCCGACAGTTGCCCTGCAACCTCGCCACCCTACGTGGTGAGAGGTCTATGACCCACTCAGAAAACCTTGGTTTGAATACCAACAAGCCCAAATCTGGCCAAATAGCCTAGGGGCTCACCACGGCCTCACAAAAGAGCCACAACAATTCTAAAAGGAGGATTCCTTGAGCTTTTATTCATATCTCATGCTTACAAAGTGATGTGCAGTTGATCCGCACACAAGGAATACAGAACTAATACCACCACACCCTAGTGGTGGTATCACTGAAAAAACCCTTGGGGAGCAACACCATAGGGGGAGACGACACGAAGCAAAAAAATGAGCTCACAGGCCCTCCCATAGTGTTGCAGCCCCCAGGGAACAGAACACAAGGAAGAAGAGAGCAACAGGACTACCTAGCTCCAACAAGCACCTTGGCAACCACTCTAATGCCAAGACAAAGCAAAAGGGAGGCCAAAGTGTAGCCATGTCACAAAGGCTACACTACCCCCTACCCGCCAGCCATGCCATCTCTTCCTCCTCTGCTCGCAAGATCTCTTCTAGCACCAGTCACATGACAGGGACCACGTGATTCTCCTCAAACTTTTCTCTCCCATTTCCTCGCTCTCTTAATAGGAAAGTAGGGAACAGTTTGTAGATATAGCCATGAGTGGTTCGAACAGAAGGAAGGCCCGCATTTATAGGCCCAAGGGCAGACTGAACAAGACTTCCACATTGCATGGCAAACTACAGGAGGTCATAGCCAATGTAAGGAGCCCACGTGAGGCTAGGGAAACCAAGACCCTCTCAAAGGTGGGACCAGAATAGCATCAACAAGACCACTCGCTTCGCCTAGGTCATGAACCCTGAATCACAACACATTGACACAGCAAAGCTCAGCAGTCACATTGTCAGGGCATCCTGATGGGGCAAAACACAATAGCCACCTACCACATTGAACGCACCAAGCCCGCACGAGATCGAGCAATGAAGCTCGAATAAGCCATGACTACAAACCTACGCACAATGCACATGCATCTCAGCGCTTTCATGATCGCTTCATGATCGTAAAAATGCTCAGGGCTACTATTGGGGTCATAACCCTAGGGTGTCTTAAGGCATCGAATAGTTAGTAGTCCACGCGGCCCACAACATATCAGCTAGCGAAGGCCCAAATGACTAAGGCCCAGCTAAGCCAAGCAAACTAGGTCGAACACTAAGGCTAGGGTCAACCATGACACCTTCCTCATGCCTTAGCCGCACGACGCTCGAAAGGCACACAACCCCAACCTATCACGATCCCTAGTGGGGTGGGGAGAGGTCGAGCACCACCAAGCGTGCCTACTCTAACAAAGAACAAGCACGCCACACTAACCCCACAAGGACCAAAGGGATAGTAGTCACCTCGGTCTAGTCAGACGCCATCCTTATGCCACACTGCATAGACAAGACAACACCGCACGACAGTGATGACCGGTATGGAGCCTACCGACCAAAGTATGGTTCAACAAGACGAAGGTACGATCCCACTGACTATGAGATCGGATCCACGACGAGGGCCTTGACTTAGAGGCCATCCAGACTAATGGAAGCCATGACCCCAATGATTAGGATCATGGCCCTTAGCTCCTCAAGCCAATCAGATATTGATGACCTAGGGGCGGCTACTAGCTCCTATATGATGCCCCAGGAAACCAGGAGATGATGACGAAGACCACGGTGGAAGACCACATCGCATAGGATGGCTAACGAACCACCAGCGTGACTATAGTGCTGACATGGCTAGCATAGTAGCACCATGCCACACCACACCACGACATGGCCACAAGACCAGGATGACAACCATGCCCGGACATGTACCTCAAGATAGTGTAGCTTGCAAGCCAAGTTAGCTAGGCCCTCCCTCAGGCTCACGACCCTTCGGTCAGGAGAACCTACTGCTTTGTATGTGCCCTAGCCCCAAACTCTATATAAGGGCGGCCAGGGCACCCTCTCAAGAAAACATTATGATCCTCTAACATTTCACTCATTCTCCATCATAGCAGGGCTCCTGGAGCTTCTCTTTAGGCAGCCCATCTCCTAGCTCTAGCTCTTCTTCCTCTTCCACCATTTGTGCACCCCCATTGTAAGAACTTCATAGCATTCAAGCGAGGAACACACACTCAATCATCTCTAAGATTGGATGTAGGGCTCCGGCCTAAACTAGTATAAATCCTCGTATCTTTTAGATGCTACCATCATCTTCCTAGAGCAGTGCAACAATCGTATAAATTTACTAGTCTGGTTTACAAAACATCGATAAAAGGATTCAAGGTTACTCATCAAATTAAGTCCATCACTTGGATCAATCAATCAAGTCATTTCAAGTGAGTATCAAGAATGGTTCTTTGGAGAGAAATCACTTCTCCCTATGTGTAGGGGCTTGCCACCTTTTGTAGGTAAACCAAGTGTGGTACTTGGAAGGCTAACATGGAAGTGGTAATCTAAAGGACATTTGAGATGCTTAGTTGAAGCAATCTAAAGGGTTGATCAAGAGAGCAAGCAACACCCAAAAGATAGCAAATCATTGGAATTCAAGTGGTTACTCACATTTAGTGCTCTCAAGCAAGCATTGATCAAGAAAAGAAGCAAGCCAACCACAACAAGATAGTGCACTTGATCATATTAGTGGTTCTCAATTCATATGGGTGAAGAATGGCTTTCAATATTGATGATTGGTCTTCACTAAGCTATAATTGAACTTCACATTGCTATTAGAGAAATGTATTGGAATCTATATGACTATCCTCTTCTCCAACATAGCAAAGGTATCATTGTAATGTGCATGATCATTTCATCCCTTACTAGTTTGTGGTTAGTGCATATAGTACATGCTTATTAGGATCATGCATGATAAATGAAAATCTTTAAAATTCATAGCCTACCACTATTGCTTGAATGATTAGTTGAATCTAGTGGTAGTGTATGAGTTTCTTCATGAGCTAGTGAACCCAAGTACTTGATTTAATTTGGATTGCCAACAAGTAACAAGTACAACCTTGATAAGATAACCTCCAGATGAGTGTGAAGAAGCTTAGAGAGGGTTCAAACCGGACTTGGAAGCTTAGGAAAATCAACTTAGTTCAAGTCAACAATAAAAAAGCTCATGATAGTGACAAGAGTACAAGAACAAGACAACAATGCAAATGGATATCTAGTTTGGTGGTTTCAAATGGTATCTAGTCTCAAAAAAAATTTGAGAAGTATTCACAAGTGGTGTCTAGATCAACTTATAAGTGATATCCTACAAATGGTACTCATAAAGATAGCAAATGTTCAAGAAATGGTTTTTATTAACAAATCCAACAAGTGGTTCCATGCTAGAAAATTCTTCCAAGTGGTATCACATTTCTACATATGATATCAATCATACAAGATGGTGGTTCCACAAGTGATCCTCAACTTTAAGTGATCATCAATGATCAAAGTTCCCTCATCTACAAGAGCTCAAGTTTATCAAATGGATGACCCATGCTTTGACATAGGGGGAGGTGCCCCACCAATTGGTATCAAGGTCAAAAGATCCTACATAAGGTATCTCAAGGGCTACAAGTGGTGTCATTCCATCATACTTGCTAGTATCCATAAAAAATGCAAAATTCAAGTGTCAACCATCTACCCCAATGCAATCCTTTGCATCAATGAGAAGCACACCTTTTATGAAAATTGATGACAAAGGGGGAGAAGTTGGAACAAAGATATGTAAATGCATCATGGGAAGAAGTAGAAGTTGGAGATGGACAAAGAGGGAGCAACATTAAAGATTGAATAAGGATCAAAATTCTTGGACAAGAGAAGCACACAAGTAGGGGGAGCAAGCTCATGAACTTGTTTGGTTGTATTTGATATGTGCATATTCATGTACTTTCTTGCATTGCATAAGTTTTAAATTTGATATGCATGCTTGTGTGATGTATGCTAGTTGTAGAATTTGATTGACGAAATAAAAACTAGCATGCATAGGATGATAGCCAAACACTTGGTATGTTTTTCAAGTAATACTAGTACTTTGCTTCTAATATTGATCTCATGAGGTATCTAGTGCTTTGTTTCCAAGTAATATCTAGCTAACCATGGTGCTAAGGATGAACTTAAAGGTGCAACTCCGATTGGTATCACGCTTTAAAGGTTTATTCTATACACCTTAGCATCATTTGGTAGTAATTACTCTCCCCCCAACTCCAATCTTTGCATATGTGCGAGCTTCAAACCAAACACTCTAGCACATATGTAGGGGGAGCTAATACTACCAATTTGGGTTTTTGGTACTGGTCCATAATTATTTACACATGGTAAAATTGCTTGGGCAAGCAACATGAATCCAAAAGAGCTTAATTTCCATATCCTTGTAGAGTTGTCATCAATTACCAAAAAGGAGGAGATTGAAAGGTTCTTGTTTGGTTTTGGTAATTGAGTGACAACCTAGGTGGACTAATATATGTTTAAGTGAAATACACAGGTAATTAGTCCACAGGAACACTTGTGTGAGCAACACATGTCATGGAGGTGAAATGGCTTGGATATGTTGAAAGGCTCACACATGTGATGAAACAGCTCATTATTGCATCTAAGACATGACATGGAGTCACGTGACTAAGGTGGAGAAGATCAAGATAGGACTTGGCTTGATGGACCAGTTGCAAGCGTGAAGGGCAAGTTGGAGGCTTTGGAGCAATGGACCGCGTGGCGGTAAAGCTTGAGCAAGACTTGGCGCCGATGGACAAAGGCAACGGTGAAAAGCAAGTGAGGTCAAGATCGATGAACCGTCGAGGTCACGTGATGATATGAAGTGGATCATAACATTTGTTGATCAAGGATGGTGCATGTGTTGCATCAACATCGGAGGAGATGGAATGGAATGCACAAGGTAAAGGTATAACTTATAGGGCATTTCATTTCACCAGTCATAGGTGTGTAGAGAAGTTTATGACCGGGTTTAGGATAAAAGACAGTACTATCAAGAGGGGTAAACTTGTTTGCATATCGGTCATCTAGTGCCACTCGAGTGATCTAACTTTGCATCGTTGCTAGGATCGAGTGGCGTGGTGAAATGAGTGACTAATCCTTTGAAAAATGTTGAGGAAAATGCTAACACACTTGCACTTGGTGGTGTACACTTGGTGGTGTTGGCACATTTGCAAAGGAGAAGTTGTTGGAGTTGAATTGGATCAACTTGGAGAAGAGAGAAAGCTTTTTCAGTGTGCTCCAAACTATGTGATGACTCTTGGATTGGAATTCTGCATTGATCCATTGTGCTTTGGATCAAATATGCAAGTGTGATGTGTATCCCTCTGAATAAGCTTTCTAAAATGTCCAAGATCATTGAAATCGGACTTCGGAGCTTAGAGTTATAGCCGTTTTAGCGATGAAAGGTCTGTGACTGGGCTCTGCGACCGGACGCATCCGGTCAGTGTCAGTGAGTCCGGTCGAGAGTCCGGCCAGTGTTTCTACGGCATGCAGGAGCGACCGGACGCACGGAGAGTCCGGTCAGTGATGACCTGACACGTCCGCTCAACAAAAGAGCTCTCTGAAACCTCTCTGAAGTGGCCAGACTCTAGGAGGTCGAGTCCGGTCATAGGAGAAAGGGGAGTCCGATTAGTTGTGTAGAGGCACGCTGGTGACCGGACTCGGCCTCGGCGCATCTGGTCGCCGGACCTAGGCGCATTTGGTCAAGAGTATGCACGCACAGGAGCTAGCCGTTGGCGAGCAACGGTTATCTTCGAACAACGTGGCTATGTGTCTGCATCTCAATGACCGGACTCTTGATCGGACTTTAGGGTGAGTCCGGTCATCAAGACCGATCAGTGCATAGAAATTAGGATGAAGGGGGTAACAGCTATTTTAGCCCTTGGGGCTATAAAAGGAGTGTGTGGCCAGCCTTGGCACATGCTTAGCACCCTTGGGACTTAGTGTCCATGCTTGGGGAGTGGTAGGAGAGCCTTTAACTCACTTGTGCTTGCAAGAGTGCAAATCAATTGCGAGTGAGTGATTCTAGTGCGATTGCATTGAGAGATTGCATCGAGTGGCACTAGTGATCAAGTTACAAGCCGGTGGTGCTTATTACTCTTAGAGGTTGCCACCTCCTAGATGGCTTGGTGGTGGTCTCCGTTGAAGCACACAAAGAAGATTGTGCGTTGCTCCAGAGAAGTGATTGTGAGGGGGATTGTGCTCACCCCGCGGGAGCCACGAAGAGCAACTGTAGTAGAGCGAGACGCGAAGGGCGACAAGTGGTCCGGCCAGGTCAAGTGCTAGAGCTTATGGTAAGCACTCCACATGGAAGAGTGTGACTTGCAGGTCACCACTAGCAAGAGGACCGACGGCAATCTTGGAGCTTGTCTCAACGGGGACTAGCATGTTGGAAAGCACATGAACCTCAGGATAAACCTCACTGTGTCATACTTGTCTTCCCATTGGTTTGCATCCTTGTTACACAAGCTTGTATTTACTTCATTTACATTGTGCTTGTGTAGTTGCTCTTGTTTTTAGTTAGCTTGTGTAGTTTGCAAGTTACCGTCTTGCTTGTGTAGCATAGAAGTAGCTCCTTGCGTGACTAATTCGGTTTGAGTAACCTTGTTAGTCACATTGCTTAGTTTGTGTAGCTAAGTAATTTGCGCTCTATAATTTGACTTGCATAGCCTTGTTATTGAGCATTGCCAGTGAGCTTAGGTGGCTTTGTGCTTTTGCTTACTAGCATGTGTAGGAGCTTCCACGTTGCTTGAAGTACTAGTGATATAGGTTTGTGTGACCTTGCTCCTAGAATTAGTTAGGAGAGCTCAAGCTAGCCCGGCACCTTAGTTGCTAGTTTAGGATCTTTTAAGGTGCTTGAGAACATATATAGAGGGGTGTAGTCTTGGCTAGACTGATAATTTTAATTTCACATTTGTTTCGGTTAGCCGGTGCGTTTACTTTTTAGAAAAGGACTATTCACCCCCCCCTCTAGTCCGCCATCTCGACCCTATAATAAATTCCCCCAAAAAATGAAGGGCCACACAAATAATAATTAAGTTGATCATATTTCACATATACAATTGGAGTTGAACTTTGAAGGTTTTATTCCACCAACATTTTTGTTCCAAGAAAATAATTTAACACAAGTACTTAACTGGTCTACAGGGATTAGGAGTACTGTAGATAGATAGATAAGATGGAATAGCCAAATTAGTCCATCATGTTTTGTCTCAGGCTCAATTTAATCCCTCAACTTTCAAATTGGCCAAAGTAGTCCCCCATCTTTAATTTTTTGTCCAAATTCGTCCTTGTGCTGACATGGAACTCCATGGTGCCAGACTTAGTGAGTAAATGTGCTAGCATTGGCTTTCGTAAATACGTGAGTCACTAGTAGAGAAAAGACCTTCAATTTTTACCTTTAGTCCTGAACAGAGTTGAAGCCACCAATCGAGACTAAAATCGCTAGCCCAACGGCTAGCGCCGCAGGCTTTTACATGAGGGGACTTTAGTCCTAGTTGGTGGCTCCAACCGGGACAAAAGGATGACCTTTAGTCCCAAATTGCAGCACCAACCAGGAGTAAAGGGCCATGCATATATCTGGGTTTCTTCCTCCCGTAGCCCAAGCTATTTCAAGCTCTCTGTTCTTGATGTGTTCTTGCTCATGGAAGAAGCTCATGCTTGGGGGATTTATGAAGACTTCATTCCTCCATCCATTCTAAGGTTCTCAAGGTTAGCAACTTCATCCTATCATGTTTAATTGCTAGTAAGCTCATTTCATGGTTTAGAAATAGAGAAATTTATGGTATTTTTTATTGGAAATAATGGTGGATTTTTTTAATCTATACACTATTTGAGCTCAAACTCACTTAATAGTTTGCATATGTAGAAGAAGAAAGGTTACAGTAGTTGATCAAAATGAGTACCTACCTTTCATTGCTAGTATATATAGCTCATTTCATGGTTTAGAATTAGAGAAATATGAGGCTTTTTAGGTTGGGAATAGTGGTGGATTTTTTTTATTTATACGTCATTTGAGCTTGAACTAACTTTAGTTTGCATATCTAGAAGAAGAAAGCTTATAGTAGTTGATCAAAATGATTACCCACCTTCCTTTGCTAGTATACAACACATTTCATGGTTTAGAAATGGAGAAATTTATAGTAGTTAATTAAAATGAATATAGAGTAGATGGCGACTGCTTCTGGGTTCTCGGCCTCGCATGGGGTTCATGAGCGACTAAGGCTGGACCTCCCTATCATTGCCTGCAAGTGTAGGAAGAAGACTGTGTTGGAGTAGAGAGTGAAGAAATAGTGTCCAAACCATAGCCACATCTTCTACAAGTGTCTGGATCGCAATGTGAGTTCCCTTTTGGCCACGTTTTTATGGTTTGTATCTATTTTTATGATGATTTTAATTAAAGTTCTTAATTAGGTGTTCTAATTTCCGTGGAATGGTACTGGATGTCTGGATGTGAAGGTTGGTACTAGGAGGAAGAGTATGTTAAGCACGTGCAAGAATCGGTCGAGGCGACTAATGGGAGTGCACCTGTGCATGAAGAGGAAAACCAGTAGAAGAAGCCCATCGATAAAGAACTAGTGAAGAATTTTTGTTTGTTTTAGTTGGAATCGGTCGCGAAATCCTTATTCTATTGAAGTGCATTGTATGTTTAGTTTGTTTTGTGCTATTTGGGATTGTCTATATTGTATCAAGGCTTTAATAAATTAATGATCAAGTCAAACAGCTCTGGTAGGATATTAATTAATCATGTTGTGTAACGGATATTTAGGACCTTTGAATTAATCGTGCATGTTGTGTAATATATGGATATATTGGCATGTTCAAGTTTTTGATATGCTCATGTAATGCAGATGAAATGGCAATGGATATGCCAACATTGACTGATGCTCCCAAGGGTTTATTGAGGGCGTGCATGTGCCACATCAGCATAAGGACGTGTTGGGGACCTAATACCGGGGTACCCAATGAGGTGGAATTAATAATCATCGAACGTTGATGCTTCCGGTCAGACAAGAACGCTACTACACTTCTTGTCCAAACAACAGAAGAGTGGTTCTGCCTCGCCCGACCCTCGAGGGCTAAGACTCCGCCTCGCTCGACGCATGAGGGCTGGCTCCGCCTCACCTGATGGCTGAGGGCTGGCTTCGCCTCACCCAATGGCTGAGGGCAGGCTCCGCCTCGCCCGACGGCTGAGGGCAGGCTCCACCTCACCCAATGTTTGAGGGCTGGCTCCGCCTCACCCGATGCTTGAGGGCTGGCTCTGCCTCACCCAACATTTGTGGGCTGGCTCTGCCTCACCCGATAGCTGAGGGCTGACTCCGCCGCGCCCGACGGCCATGGGCAGGCTCTACCTCGCCTGACGTCTGAGGGCTGGCTCCATCCCACCTAACGACTACACCATGTTCCTTCATAAAGATGAGCACAGGGTACAACAAGACATTCTGGTCAACCGCGGTACCAAGGGCCATGCCCTGCATGCCTGTAGGAAGGTACTGTTAGGATACGATGGGACGAGCACTTTTCGGCCCTTTCCGATCTGACAGAGCCTGAATAGTGTTATAGGCACTGACTTTTGTCCCACAGTGTTGTAGGCGCCGCCATCAGCCATCGGACGCGGATGCTAACATGAGCATACGACAACCACTATGATCCAAGATAGAACTCACATCATCTACAGTGACTAGTGTATGGTCATTTACTCGCCTACTCTCCGAAGGGTCACGGCTTGGCTCTCTAGCATGCCGCACCGCCCACCGATGTAGGATGGGACGCGCCCACTTGCTGCAAGAGGCCAGGGCATGGCCCTATAAGGATCAACGAACATGCCATTCTAGACACGGTCTGCCATGTTAGCAGGCCAGGCACATGGGAAAAGGAAGACCCGGTTCCCTTTAAGGACCTTCTCCACCTTTAGTTTTTTCCTCGTTCTCCTATCTGTAACCCTTGTTCCCCCCTTGGTCTATAAAAGGGAGGGCAGGGCACCCCACTAAGGGGACCGACTTTTGATCAATCATTTTGGACACACAACACACAGCCAAGCAGCAACCGAGCTCCTGGCATCCTTTCGACCTTTCCATCAGAGACTTGGGACCTATCCCTCTCTTGACTGTTTTGTACCCCCTACTACGAACCTTTTTCGGTACTAATAACATGAGCAGCAGCAGACTGAACATAGGGACATTCTGCCCAAACTAGTATAAACCTTGTGTCCTTTAGTACACTATCCGGGCCTAACGTGCAACAATCATAAATTCACTAGCCGGTGTTTCTTCAAAACACCGATAGTTGGTGCGGCAGGTAGGGCCTTTGCGCATTCCAAATTAGGCATCGGATGGCTAACCACACAATCAGCTGGGTCCTGAGCGCACACGTGTGTTTCGGTGACCTAGACTTCATCTTCACGGTGGGAGGAGAGTTGGCGTTGGCCCATCTCACCATCCAGTCTCTCCCCTCCATCGGCTCTGGCTACGGGAGGCTTGAGCGCTAGCCCAGCGTCTCCCTCAGACCCTAGCCATCCAGGGAGGACCCATGCCACCTCACCCTCTCTCTGGAACACTCCATACGGAGTGCCCTGATGGTGTTTCCATTTGGTCTCTGCAACACCGCGATGATCGTTAGCCACCTTGTGGCACAGCACATGATCCCATCCCCCATGAACAACAAGTTTGTGGGGATGATCGAAAGCATCACAGAATCCCTCCATGGCCTCCTCGCGGAAGGTCCGGGGTCGGACTCTAGCTCTGACTCTGGTAGGGGGAGCCATCATCCCTCCTGGGAATGTTTCATGGCGGAAACCCCTAAGGGACATGTCAAAAGCAGGAAATAGACGAAGCCGGACAACAACTTGTTTGGGAGTACATGGAGGTCGATCAGGAGATCAAACACCATGGAGATGGTGGGCACGCACGCGCCGTGGCCGGTGACATGAACCGAAGGATCATCTCCGATGGTGAAACCCTTCCTCACTTCGTTCGGGAAGCCAAAACATCACCGCCACAACGGCCTTGCTTCATGGCCTTCTAGAGGCCATGACGCCCAAGGATCATCGGGTCCACCGTGAAATTCGCACGTTGCTTGGGCGTGTGGCAGCACAGCAGGCGAAGAGCTCGTTGTCTTGGCGATGCAAGCTCGACACTAGCCAGCGTACGCCCTCGGTGCACCCCACCAGGGACGTATTAGTCCACCAAGCACCGCAAGGCAGCAGGCAGCGCGCTGTGGCCCAGATACATTAGCGTCTCAGCTGTAACCGCGATGCGCATAACATCCTCGATGCTTGTAGATGTACCTATAGCAACCCAAGAGAAGGAGCCCACCACAGTTATCACCCTCATCACGGAGGACGCTATGACAGCGGCGAGGACCGGAGCCCGAGCCTCGGCCTACTAGGCCCTCAGGCCTTCGGTCGGCACATCCTCAACGCTGCATTCCCGCCAAGGTATCGACCACCTACCAATATCCCTAAGTACCCTAGGGAGACAAACCCTGGGCATTAGCTTGAAGACTATTAGCTTGCCTGTCAAGCCGGTGGTGCAGATAATGATGACTTCATTATCCGCAACCTCCCACTATTCTTAGCCGATTCAGCGTGAGCATGGTTGGAGCACCTACCGTCCAACGCGATCCAGAGTTGGGCGGATTTGAAGGAGATCTTTGGAGGAAACTTCCAGGGCACATACATGCACCCTAGGAACCCATGGGACCTCAAGAACTACCATCAGAAGGCCAGTGAGACCCTCCGCGGGTACATCTGGCGCTTCTCTCGACAATGCAATGAGCTCCCTAACGTCGTCGACACTGATGTGATAGGCGCCTTCTTGTCTGGGACAACCTACGAGTCCTTGGTTCATAAGCTAGGATGCAAGGGCCCATGAACCACCAAGGAACTCCTGGACATCACCACTAGCCATGCCTCAGGAGAAGAGGTGGTTGGAGCGATCTTTGATTGTCTCGATGGCAAGGCAAGGTGGGACGAGGGTGCCGGTGAAGGCACCCCTAATCATTCTGCCAAAAGGAAGAACAAGAAGCAATGGCGCGAGGACTCTCTCGTGGCCACTGCTGACTACAAGGGTGGATGGAAGCCCATGGAGGGCACTCCAAACCACTTTAAAAAATTACTCGAGGGGCCGTGCCCAAACCACGCCTTCCCCATGAAGCATCTGCTCAAGGACTGCAGCCTCATGTGGAAGTTCTTGTCCAAAAGCTCCAACAAAGGGGGGCAGGGGAAAGACCCTCCCCCCACTACTGATGACATCGAGGAGAAGGACAATGGCTTTCCAATGCTGGATGGCTACCTTATGATCTTTGGAGGTTTGGTGGCCTATGATTCCAAACGCTATCAGAAAATCACACGCCGCGAAGTCTACATGGCCCAACCGACCACACCTCCCTTCCTTCGGTGGTCAAAATCCACCATAACCTTCAATCAGACCGACCATCCCGATACCATCCCACACCTAGGGAGATGTCCGCTTGTGGTCGACCCAATCGTTGGCCCAAAGTGACTCACCAAAGTACTGATGGACAGAGGCAGTGGCCTCAACATCATGTACGCAAAGACGCTCGACGAGATGGGCGTCGACCAGATGAACCTCCGCCCAACCCGAGCACCTTTCCACGGTATCATTCCTGAGAAAAAGCCCATGCCACTAGGACAAATCGATCTGCCCATCACCTTCGGGGATCAGTTCAATTACAGGACTGAGACCCTCACCTTTGAGGTGGTTGGGTTCCCCAGAACTTTCCACGCCATCCTAGGATGACCATGCTACACAAAGTTCATGGTCGTCCCCAACTATACATACCTCAAGCTAAAAATGTTGGGCCCCCATGGGGTCATCACCATTGGCACCTCCTTCCAGTGGGCCTATGAGTGCGAGGTCGAGTGTTGTGGCCACACCACAGCAATCGTTGCCTCTAGGGAACTTGTGGCCCTCAAGGAGGAGGTCTCTAAAGAAGTGCCTGACACAAAGAAATCAACTAGGTCGTTCAAATTGGTAGAGGGCTTCAAGGAAGTCCTCGTAGATCCCAGCAACTCTGCGGGTAAAACCGTACGCATTGGTACCACACTTTCCTCCGAATAGGAAAATGCGCTCGTCGACTTCCTCCATGGCAACAAAGACATCTTTGCGTGGAAACCCTCAGACATGCTGAGCATTCCGAGGGAGGTTGCCGAGAATACCCTAAAGATCCATCCAGGCTCCAAGCCAGTGAAACAATGCCTATGTCGCTTCAACGAGGAGAAGCGCAGGGCCATCGGTGAAGAGATAGCAAAACTATCAGCATCCGGATTCATCAGGGAAGTACACCACCTAGAGTGGTTAGCTAATCCTGTTCTTGTGCGGAAGAAGAGCAGGAAATGGAGGATGTGCGTAGACTATATGGGTCTCAACAAAGCATGTCCGGAGGATCTGTTTCCTTTACCGTGCATAGACCAAATAGTCGACTCTACCTCGGGGTGTGAAACCCTCTGCTTCCTTGATGCCTACTTCGGCTACCATCAAATCGTGATGAAAGAGTCCAACTAGCTCATGACGTCTTTCATCACCCCCTTTGGATCATTCTGCTACATCTCGATGCTGTTCAGACTAAAGAACGCTGGGGCTACATACTAGCACTGCATGCTCAGATGCTTCGGGGTCCTCATCGAATGGACCGTTGAGGCCTACATCGATGACATCGTAGTTAAGTCCAAACAGGCTGACCACCTCGTCGCTGATCTTGAGCAAACCTTTGCGAAACTCTAGGCGAATGGCATTAAACTCAATTCCGAGAAGTGTGTTTTCGGGGTCCCAAGGTTTGGAGCAATGGACCGCGTGGCGGTAAAGCTTGAGCAAGACTTGGCGCCGATGGACAAAGGCAACGGTGAAAAGCAAGTGAGGTCAAGATCGATGAACCGTCGAGGTCACGTGATGATATGAAGTGGATCATAACATTTGTTGATCAAGGATGGTGCATGTGTTGCATCAACATCGGAGGAGATGGAATGGAATGCACAAGGTAAAGGTATAACTTATAGGGCATTTCATTTCACCAGTCATAGGTGTGTAGAGAAGTTTATGACCGGGTTTAGGATAAAAGACAGTACTATCAAGAGGGGTAAACTTGTTTGCATATCGGTCATCTAGTGCCACTCGAGTGATCTAACTTTGCATCGTTGCTAGGATCGAGTGGCGTGGTGAAATGAGTGACTAATCCTTTGAAAAATGTTGAGGAAAATGCTAACACACTTGCACTTGGTGGTGTACACTTGGTGGTGTTGGCACATTTGCAAAGGAGAAGTTGTTGGAGTTGAATTGGATCAACTTGGAGAAGAGAGAAAGCTTTTTCAGTGTGCTCCAAACTATGTGATGACTCTTGGATTGGAATTCTGCATTGATCCATTGTGCTTTGGATCAAATATGCAAGTGTGATGTGTATCCCTCTGAATAAGCTTTCTAAAATGTCCAAGATCATTGAAATCGGACTTCGGAGCTTAGAGTTATAGCCGTTTTAGCGATGAAAGGTCTGTGACTGGGCTCTGCGACCGGACGCATCCGGTCAGTGTCAGTGAGTCCGGTCGAGAGTCCGGCCAGTGTTTCTACGGCATGCAGGAGCGACCGGACGCACGGAGAGTCCGGTCAGTGATGACCTGACACGTCCGCTCAACAAAAGAGCTCTCTGAAACCTCTCTGAAGTGGCCAGACTCTAGGAGGTCGAGTCCGGTCATAGGAGAAAGGGGAGTCCGATTAGTTGTGTAGAGGCACGCTGGTGACCGGACTCGGCCTCGGCGCATCTGGTCGCCGGACCTAGGCGCATTTGGTCAAGAGTATGCACGCACAGGAGCTAGCCGTTGGCGAGCAACGGTTATCTTCGAACAACGTGGCTATGTGTCTGCATCTCAATGACCGGACTCTTGATCGGACTTTAGGGTGAGTCCGGTCATCAAGACCGATCAGTGCATAGAAATTAGGATGAAGGGGGTAACAGCTATTTTAGCCCTTGGGGCTATAAAAGGAGTGTGTGGCCAGCCTTGGCACATGCTTAGCACCCTTGGGACTTAGTGTCCATGCTTGGGGAGTGGTAGGAGAGCCTTTAACTCACTTGTGCTTGCAAGAGTGCAAATCAATTGCGAGTGAGTGATTCTAGTGCGATTGCATTGAGAGATTGCATCGAGTGGCACTAGTGATCAAGTTACAAGCCGGTGGTGCTTATTACTCTTAGAGGTTGCCACCTCCTAGATGGCTTGGTGGTGGTCTCCGTTGAAGCACACAAAGAAGATTGTGCGTTGCTCCAGAGAAGTGATTGTGAGGGGGATTGTGCTCACCCCGCGGGAGCCACGAAGAGCAACTGTAGTAGAGCGAGACGCGAAGGGCGACAAGTGGTCCGGCCAGGTCAAGTGCTAGAGCTTATGGTAAGCACTCCACATGGAAGAGTGTGACTTGCAGGTCACCACTAGCAAGAGGACCGACGGCAATCTTGGAGCTTGTCTCAACGGGGACTAGCATGTTGGAAAGCACATGAACCTCAGGATAAACCTCACTGTGTCATACTTGTCTTCCCATTGGTTTGCATCCTTGTTACACAAGCTTGTATTTACTTCATTTACATTGTGCTTGTGTAGTTGCTCTTGTTTTTAGTTAGCTTGTGTAGTTTGCAAGTTACCGTCTTGCTTGTGTAGCATAGAAGTAGCTCCTTGCGTGACTAATTCGGTTTGAGTAACCTTGTTAGTCACATTGCTTAGTTTGTGTAGCTAAGTAATTTGCGCTCTATAATTTGACTTGCATAGCCTTGTTATTGAGCATTGCCAGTGAGCTTAGGTGGCTTTGTGCTTTTGCTTACTAGCATGTGTAGGAGCTTCCACGTTGCTTGAAGTACTAGTGATATAGGTTTGTGTGACCTTGCTCCTAGAATTAGTTAGGAGAGCTCAAGCTAGCCCGGCACCTTAGTTGCTAGTTTAGGATCTTTTAAGGTGCTTGAGAACATATATAGAGGGGTGTAGTCTTGGCTAGACTGATAATTTTAATTTCACATTTGTTTCGGTTAGCCGGTGCGTTTACTTTTTAGAAAAGGACTATTCACCCCCCCCTCTAGTCCGCCATCTCGACCCTATAATAAATTCCCCCAAAAAATGAAGGGCCACACAAATAATAATTAAGTTGATCATATTTCACATATACAATTGGAGTTGAACTTTGAAGGTTTTATTCCACCAACATTTTTGTTCCAAGAAAATAATTTAACACAAGTACTTAACTGGTCTACAGGGATTAGGAGTACTGTAGATAGATAGATAAGATGGAATAGCCAAATTAGTCCATCATGTTTTGTCTCAGGCTCAATTTAATCCCTCAACTTTCAAATTGGCCAAAGTAGTCCCCCATCTTTAATTTTTTGTCCAAATTCGTCCTTGTGCTGACATGGAACTCCATGGTGCCAGACTTAGTGAGTAAATGTGCTAGCATTGGCTTTCGTAAATACGTGAGTCACTAGTAGAGAAAAGACCTTCAATTTTTACCTTTAGTCCTGAACAGAGTTGAAGCCACCAATCGAGACTAAAATCGCTAGCCCAACGGCTAGCGCCGCAGGCTTTTACATGAGGGGACTTTAGTCCTAGTTGGTGGCTCCAACCGGGACAAAAGGATGACCTTTAGTCCCAAATTGCAGCACCAACCAGGAGTAAAGGGCCATGCATATATCTGGGTTTCTTCCTCCCGTAGCCCAAGCTATTTCAAGCTCTCTGTTCTTGATGTGTTCTTGCTCATGGAAGAAGCTCATGCTTGGGGGATTTATGAAGACTTCATTCCTCCATCCATTCTAAGGTTCTCAAGGTTAGCAACTTCATCCTATCATGTTTAATTGCTAGTAAGCTCATTTCATGGTTTAGAAATAGAGAAATTTATGGTATTTTTTATTGGAAATAATGGTGGATTTTTTTAATCTATACACTATTTGAGCTCAAACTCACTTAATAGTTTGCATATGTAGAAGAAGAAAGGTTACAGTAGTTGATCAAAATGAGTACCTACCTTTCATTGCTAGTATATATAGCTCATTTCATGGTTTAGAATTAGAGAAATATGAGGCTTTTTAGGTTGGGAATAGTGGTGGATTTTTTTTATTTATACGTCATTTGAGCTTGAACTAACTTTAGTTTGCATATCTAGAAGAAGAAAGCTTATAGTAGTTGATCAAAATGATTACCCACCTTCCTTTGCTAGTATACAACACATTTCATGGTTTAGAAATGGAGAAATTTATAGTAGTTAATTAAAATGAATATAGAGTAGATGGCGACTGCTTCTGGGTTCTCGGCCTCGCATGGGGTTCATGAGCGACTAAGGCTGGACCTCCCTATCATTGCCTGCAAGTGTAGGAAGAAGACTGTGTTGGAGTAGAGAGTGAAGAAATAGTGTCCAAACCATAGCCACATCTTCTACAAGTGTCTGGATCGCAATGTGAGTTCCCTTTTGGCCACGTTTTTATGGTTTGTATCTATTTTTATGATGATTTTAATTAAAGTTCTTAATTAGGTGTTCTAATTTCCGTGGAATGGTACTGGATGTCTGGATGTGAAGGTTGGTACTAGGAGGAAGAGTATGTTAAGCACGTGCAAGAATCGGTCGAGGCGACTAATGGGAGTGCACCTGTGCATGAAGAGGAAAACCAGTAGAAGAAGCCCATCGATAAAGAACTAGTGAAGAATTTTTGTTTGTTTTAGTTGGAATCGGTCGCGAAATCCTTATTCTATTGAAGTGCATTGTATGTTTAGTTTGTTTTGTGCTATTTGGGATTGTCTATATTGTATCAAGGCTTTAATAAATTAATGATCAAGTCAAACAGCTCTGGTAGGATATTAATTAATCATGTTGTGTAACGGATATTTAGGACCTTTGAATTAATCGTGCATGTTGTGTAATATATGGATATATTGGCATGTTCAAGTTTTTGATATGCTCATGTAATGCAGATGAAATGGCAATGGATATGCCAACATTGACTGATGCTCCCAAGGGTTTATTGAGGGCGTGCATGTGCCACATCAGCATAAGGACGTGTTGGGGACCTAATACCGGGGTACCCAATGAGGTGGAATTAATAATCATCGAACGTTGATGCTTCCGGTCAGACAAGAACGCTACTACACTTCTTGTCCAAACAACAGAAGAGTGGTTCTGCCTCGCCCGACCCTCGAGGGCTAAGACTCCGCCTCGCTCGACGCATGAGGGCTGGCTCCGCCTCACCTGATGGCTGAGGGCTGGCTTCGCCTCACCCAATGGCTGAGGGCAGGCTCCGCCTCGCCCGACGGCTGAGGGCAGGCTCCACCTCACCCAATGTTTGAGGGCTGGCTCCGCCTCACCCGATGCTTGAGGGCTGGCTCTGCCTCACCCAACATTTGTGGGCTGGCTCTGCCTCACCCGATAGCTGAGGGCTGACTCCGCCGCGCCCGACGGCCATGGGCAGGCTCTACCTCGCCTGACGTCTGAGGGCTGGCTCCATCCCACCTAACGACTACACCATGTTCCTTCATAAAGATGAGCACAGGGTACAACAAGACATTCTGGTCAACCGCGGTACCAAGGGCCATGCCCTGCATGCCTGTAGGAAGGTACTGTTAGGATACGATGGGACGAGCACTTTTCGGCCCTTTCCGATCTGACAGAGCCTGAATAGTGTTATAGGCACTGACTTTTGTCCCACAGTGTTGTAGGCGCCGCCATCAGCCATCGGACGCGGATGCTAACATGAGCATACGACAACCACTATGATCCAAGATAGAACTCACATCATCTACAGTGACTAGTGTATGGTCATTTACTCGCCTACTCTCCGAAGGGTCACGGCTTGGCTCTCTAGCATGCCGCACCGCCCACCGATGTAGGATGGGACGCGCCCACTTGCTGCAAGAGGCCAGGGCATGGCCCTATAAGGATCAACGAACATGCCATTCTAGACACGGTCTGCCATGTTAGCAGGCCAGGCACATGGGAAAAGGAAGACCCGGTTCCCTTTAAGGACCTTCTCCACCTTTAGTTTTTTCCTCGTTCTCCTATCTGTAACCCTTGTTCCCCCCTTGGTCTATAAAAGGGAGGGCAGGGCACCCCACTAAGGGGACCGACTTTTGATCAATCATTTTGGACACACAACACACAGCCAAGCAGCAACCGAGCTCCTGGCATCCTTTCGACCTTTCCATCAGAGACTTGGGACCTATCCCTCTCTTGACTGTTTTGTACCCCCTACTACGAACCTTTTTCGGTACTAATAACATGAGCAGCAGCAGACTGAACATAGGGACATTCTGCCCAAACTAGTATAAACCTTGTGTCCTTTAGTACACTATCCGGGCCTAACGTGCAACAATCATAAATTCACTAGCCGGTGTTTCTTCAAAACACCGATAGTTGGTGCGGCAGGTAGGGCCTTTGCGCATTCCAAATTAGGCATCGGATGGCTAACCACACAATCAGCTGGGTCCTGAGCGCACACGTGTGTTTCGGTGACCTAGACTTCATCTTCACGGTGGGAGGAGAGTTGGCGTTGGCCCATCTCACCATCCAGTCTCTCCCCTCCATCGGCTCTGGCTACGGGAGGCTTGAGCGCTAGCCCAGCGTCTCCCTCAGACCCTAGCCATCCAGGGAGGACCCATGCCACCTCACCCTCTCTCTGGAACACTCCATACGGAGTGCCCTGATGGTGTTTCCATTTGGTCTCTGCAACACCGCGATGATCGTTAGCCACCTTGTGGCACAGCACATGATCCCATCCCCCATGAACAACAAGTTTGTGGGGATGATCGAAAGCATCACAGAATCCCTCCATGGCCTCCTCGCGGAAGGTCCGGGGTCGGACTCTAGCTCTGACTCTGGTAGGGGGAGCCATCATCCCTCCTGGGAATGTTTCATGGCGGAAACCCCTAAGGGACATGTCAAAAGCAGGAAATAGACGAAGCCGGACAACAACTTGTTTGGGAGTACATGGAGGTCGATCAGGAGATCAAACACCATGGAGATGGTGGGCACGCACGCGCCGTGGCCGGTGACATGAACCGAAGGATCATCTCCGATGGTGAAACCCTTCCTCACTTCGTTCGGGAAGCCAAAACATCACCGCCACAACGGCCTTGCTTCATGGCCTTCTAGAGGCCATGACGCCCAAGGATCATCGGGTCCACCGTGAAATTCGCACGTTGCTTGGGCGTGTGGCAGCACAGCAGGCGAAGAGCTCGTTGTCTTGGCGATGCAAGCTCGACACTAGCCAGCGTACGCCCTCGGTGCACCCCACCAGGGACGTATTAGTCCACCAAGCACCGCAAGGCAGCAGGCAGCGCGCTGTGGCCCAGATACATTAGCGTCTCAGCTGTAACCGCGATGCGCATAACATCCTCGATGCTTGTAGATGTACCTATAGCAACCCAAGAGAAGGAGCCCACCACAGTTATCACCCTCATCACGGAGGACGCTATGACAGCGGCGAGGACCGGAGCCCGAGCCTCGGCCTACTAGGCCCTCAGGCCTTCGGTCGGCACATCCTCAACGCTGCATTCCCGCCAAGGTATCGACCACCTACCAATATCCCTAAGTACCCTAGGGAGACAAACCCTGGGCATTAGCTTGAAGACTATTAGCTTGCCTGTCAAGCCGGTGGTGCAGATAATGATGACTTCATTATCCGCAACCTCCCACTATTCTTAGCCGATTCAGCGTGAGCATGGTTGGAGCACCTACCGTCCAACGCGATCCAGAGTTGGGCGGATTTGAAGGAGATCTTTGGAGGAAACTTCCAGGGCACATACATGCACCCTAGGAACCCATGGGACCTCAAGAACTACCATCAGAAGGCCAGTGAGACCCTCCGCGGGTACATCTGGCGCTTCTCTCGACAATGCAATGAGCTCCCTAACGTCGTCGACACTGATGTGATAGGCGCCTTCTTGTCTGGGACAACCTACGAGTCCTTGGTTCATAAGCTAGGATGCAAGGGCCCATGAACCACCAAGGAACTCCTGGACATCACCACTAGCCATGCCTCAGGAGAAGAGGTGGTTGGAGCGATCTTTGATTGTCTCGATGGCAAGGCAAGGTGGGACGAGGGTGCCGGTGAAGGCACCCCTAATCATTCTGCCAAAAGGAAGAACAAGAAGCAATGGCGCGAGGACTCTCTCGTGGCCACTGCTGACTACAAGGGTGGATGGAAGCCCATGGAGGGCACTCCAAACCACTTTAAAAAATTACTCGAGGGGCCGTGCCCAAACCACGCCTTCCCCATGAAGCATCTGCTCAAGGACTGCAGCCTCATGTGGAAGTTCTTGTCCAAAAGCTCCAACAAAGGGGGGCAGGGGAAAGACCCTCCCCCCACTACTGATGACATCGAGGAGAAGGACAATGGCTTTCCAATGCTGGATGGCTACCTTATGATCTTTGGAGGTTTGGTGGCCTATGATTCCAAACGCTATCAGAAAATCACACGCCGCGAAGTCTACATGGCCCAACCGACCACACCTCCCTTCCTTCGGTGGTCAAAATCCACCATAACCTTCAATCAGACCGACCATCCCGATACCATCCCACACCTAGGGAGATGTCCGCTTGTGGTCGACCCAATCGTTGGCCCAAAGTGACTCACCAAAGTACTGATGGACAGAGGCAGTGGCCTCAACATCATGTACGCAAAGACGCTCGACGAGATGGGCGTCGACCAGATGAACCTCCGCCCAACCCGAGCACCTTTCCACGGTATCATTCCTGAGAAAAAGCCCATGCCACTAGGACAAATCGATCTGCCCATCACCTTCGGGGATCAGTTCAATTACAGGACTGAGACCCTCACCTTTGAGGTGGTTGGGTTCCCCAGAACTTTCCACGCCATCCTAGGATGACCATGCTACACAAAGTTCATGGTCGTCCCCAACTATACATACCTCAAGCTAAAAATGTTGGGCCCCCATGGGGTCATCACCATTGGCACCTCCTTCCAGTGGGCCTATGAGTGCGAGGTCGAGTGTTGTGGCCACACCACAGCAATCGTTGCCTCTAGGGAACTTGTGGCCCTCAAGGAGGAGGTCTCTAAAGAAGTGCCTGACACAAAGAAATCAACTAGGTCGTTCAAATTGGTAGAGGGCTTCAAGGAAGTCCTCGTAGATCCCAGCAACTCTGCGGGTAAAACCGTACGCATTGGTACCACACTTTCCTCCGAATAGGAAAATGCGCTCGTCGACTTCCTCCATGGCAACAAAGACATCTTTGCGTGGAAACCCTCAGACATGCTGAGCATTCCGAGGGAGGTTGCCGAGAATACCCTAAAGATCCATCCAGGCTCCAAGCCAGTGAAACAATGCCTATGTCGCTTCAACGAGGAGAAGCGCAGGGCCATCGGTGAAGAGATAGCAAAACTATCAGCATCCGGATTCATCAGGGAAGTACACCACCTAGAGTGGTTAGCTAATCCTGTTCTTGTGCGGAAGAAGAGCAGGAAATGGAGGATGTGCGTAGACTATATGGGTCTCAACAAAGCATGTCCGGAGGATCTGTTTCCTTTACCGTGCATAGACCAAATAGTCGACTCTACCTCGGGGTGTGAAACCCTCTGCTTCCTTGATGCCTACTTCGGCTACCATCAAATCGTGATGAAAGAGTCCAACTAGCTCATGACGTCTTTCATCACCCCCTTTGGATCATTCTGCTACATCTCGATGCTGTTCAGACTAAAGAACGCTGGGGCTACATACTAGCACTGCATGCTCAGATGCTTCGGGGTCCTCATCGAATGGACCGTTGAGGCCTACATCGATGACATCGTAGTTAAGTCCAAACAGGCTGACCACCTCGTCGCTGATCTTGAGCAAACCTTTGCGAAACTCTAGGCGAATGGCATTAAACTCAATTCCGAGAAGTGTGTTTTCGGGGTCCCAAGGGCCATGTTGCTCGGCTTTATCGTCTCTAAGCGCAGCATCGAAGCCAACCTGAAGAAGATTTCAGCCATCACAAGGATGGGCCCGATTTAGAACATAAAGGGGGTTCAGCGAATCATAGGGTGCCTTGCCGCCCTCAGCCAATTCATCTCATGCCTTGGTGAATGAGGTCTCCCCCTTTATCGACTCTTGAAGAAAGCTGACCGCTTCGAGTGGACATCTAAGGCCTAGGAGGCACTTGACATGGTAAAACTGCTTCTGACAAGGCCCCCGATCCTTGTTCCTCCGAGCGACGGAGAATCCCTCCTACTATACATAGTGGCGACCACGCAAGTGGTCAGCGCCACCCTAGTAGTAGAGCGGGAGGAAGAAGGGCATGCCCTCAAGGTGCAGCGCCCTATGTACTTCATCAGTGAGGTACTATCCAACCCCAAGACCCGCTACTCCCAAATCTAGAAGCTCCTTTACACCGTCCTCATTACCAAGAGGAAGCTGCGCCACTACTTCGAGTCACATCTTGTAACGGTTGTGACATCGTTCCCCCTCGGTGAGGTCATCTAGAGCCAGGACACCACGGGGAGAACTACAAAGTGGGCACTCGAGTTGATGGATCAAGGCATCACATATGCCTCCCGAACCGTGATCAAGTCCTAGGTATTGGCTGACTTCATCGCCGAATGGACCGAGGTCCAGACACCACCGGTGGTCATCGATCAAGAGTACTGGACGATGTACTTCAATGGATCACTGATGAAAAAGGGTGCCAGTGTGGGGCTGGTCTTCATATCACCCCTCAGGGTCCACATGAGGTACATGGTTCGGCTCCATTTCCCCTCATCAAATAATGTGGCCGAATATGAAGCACTCATCAACGGCCTACGCATCGCCATCGAGTTGGGCATCTGACACCTCGACATTCATGGCAACTCTTAGCTAGTCGTTAACCAAGTCATGAAGGAGTCAAGCTACCATGATGCCAAGATGGCTACGTACTGCCAAGAAGTCTGACAGCTGGAGGACAAGTTCGACGGCCTCGAACTCAATCACATCAAGAGGCGCCTCAACGAGGCAGCCGACGCACTTGCGAAAGCGGCATCCGTCCGAGAGCCGATGCCAATGGGTGTCTTCACCAGTGACCAATGCAAACCCTCGGTGCGCTATGAAGGGTCAAGGCAGGTCAATGAGGACCCATCTAATCTGGCCCCAGGGGCTAACCAACCGATGGCCTCATCTGGCCCTGAGGTCATGGAGCTTGAAGAGTATCCAGCGACAAAGCCCTACCCTCTGGACAACTGGAGAACACTCTACCTCGACTATCTCCTCCGTGACACGCTATCGATGGACAAGACGGAAGCTCGACGGCTCACACGTCACGCCAAGTCCTTCGTTCTTGTAGAGGGCGAACTCTATAGATGAAGCCACACCAGGATCTTGCAACTCTGCATCCCCGTCGAATAGGGGAAGCTTCTGCTAGGCGATATCCACGGTGGGTTCTACAGCCACCATGCCACGCCTAGAACCTTGGTAGGGAATGCATTTCGATAGGGCTTCTACTGGCCCACTACAGTAGCCGACGCCAAGCAAATCGTATGCACCTATGAAGGGTGCCAGTACTAGGCTCGACAAACTCACCTCCCGGCCCAGGCACTCCAGATGATCCCCATCATGTGGCCCTTCGTGGTCTAGGGGCTCGATCTGGTTGGGCCTCTCAAGAAGGCACCTAGAGGCTACACCCACTTGCTTATCACCATAGACAAGTTTACAAAATGGATCGAAGCTTGACCGATCTCCTTGATCAAGTCTAAGCAAGCTGTGTTGTTCTTCATCGACATCATCCCTTGCTTTGGAGTACCAAACTCCATCATCACAGACAACGGCACATAATTTACCGGCAAGAAATTCATTCAATTCTACAATGAACAACACATCTAGGTTGATTAGGTCACCGTCGTGCACCCCCGAATGAACAGGTAGGTCGAGCGCACAAATGGCATGCTCCTATGGGGCCTCAAGCCCAGGATCTTCAACCAGGTAGGTCGTCACGGAAGTACTCCGGCCAGGCGCCTATAGGTTGAAAACCATCACCGATGAGGTCTTCACCAACGCCTAGAACATTGAGCAGCTATGTCATTTTTACCCTTAAATAAACGCATAATTTTTTATTAGTTTTTTATCTTCAGAAATCCCCAATCTTTAGTGACATCCGACCCCTACAAATTGTGAGGGGTCGAACCTCACTTGGGGGTTATATAAGTACGTTGATCTGACAAACACTCTCTGTGTTATCTTTTCAAACATTCTCTGAGTCTTCCCTCTTTTCTCACGGCAAGTCCTAAAGGCTTGGATTTTAGGAATAAAATCTGAGTGTAACTGGTAGGACTGCGGGAAGCCCATGCCCCAGCGGCTACGGCCACCTTGCTCACTAGCATAATCAGGATTGGCTCACCTGCACTCCCAGTTTTTTGCAACCTTAGCTATGGGAAAGGTCGGAAGGCACCAAAACTCTTTCACAAAAGAGGGAGAAGAGCTGAAAAGCCATTCGTCGTAACGAAAGTTGAAAACTTGTTCATTTTTGCACAAATTCATCGCTTACAAAGTGATTTTATCACAAAAAAGACTAATGTATTCATAAATTCAAAAGACTGGTCACTCAGGGGCTCCCCCACAAACTTATTCGATTACAGCTTCTGACCAGTTCTGCCATGAGCACTACTACGGTCGCCACGCCATGCTCTCGATCGGTGATGTCCTATCGCTCCGTGGGATCATCGAGGGCGCCATCATCTGCAATATCAAGCACCATGTTGGCGACTATGGTGCCTCTGCCAGGGTGTCCAGGGACTACACCATCATCATCAGCCACAACCCTAACAACATCACCTCCACCGGGGCGTCCAGGGACTACGCCATCGTCATCTGCCGCAACCCTCACAACGGCACCTCTATCGAGGCATCTAGGGACTACGCCTTTGTCATCAGCCGCAACCCTGACAACGGCATCTAGGCGGGGGGCATCTCCCACCGAAGAGAGGCCGCAATGAATGATGGCAAAGCTGATGACGCTCGGCACCCTCCAGTGCGCCTCCTCCTTCGGTAGTAGCAGCCCCTTCTCTACAAAGGTGGCCCACACCATCTCATCTACGTTGGATGACCTCCAGCTTGACATCGCACTCTAGATTCACGAATGGATTTGTGAGTTCCCCTCTCCCCGGCATTACCCTCTCTCACTTAGGAACCACTGCGATGCACGAATGTATTCAGTGAAAAGGAAGAAGGAGAGAAGGTAGCAACTTAGGAATAGGTGAAGGAATGGGACGAGAACTCCCCTCCCCCTCCCTATTCAAGGAAGAGGCGCAGCAGCTGAGGAAAGGCAAAAAGATGGGACGAAAAACTCTCCCATCCCCAATTCAATGCAGATGGGAAATCAATGCCGACTAGAATCCAAGGGGACGCGCCTGAACTGATGGGACGCACTCTGGTTGATGAAACGTCTCCTGGTCAAACAAGACATTGCCTGGGCATGGCCCACCACTAACACGAGCCAGGCACGAGAATCAGGGCACACCCACATGCAGGTGACTCTCTACTTCCCCAGGCAGGACCATGGAACGACCTGACGATGGAACCCCCATCTAGGGGAGCCCAATGGGCCCCTGGGCCGATCAGGTGGCCGAGGTAAAATGATGAACGAACGACCGCTGAAAGATAAGCATCTCTATTTACCCACTTTGCGTGTTAATTTCATTATCAAACCTCTGACCCCAGCAACCGTAGGGGCACGAACATCGCTCGGGCTGCTAAGAGTGTCTACGTGTTTAGACACCCTCATTACCTGACCCCTCCTTACATTTAAAAACCAAAGACATGGGGTGCAGGTGTAAGACTATGAGTAGAACTGGACGAACCGTTAGACCCAACGACTCGGCGGCTATGGTGTTTTTGTTCACCAGCATTATCAAATTCACAGCTCCTCACGCCCCAATCTTTATCATCCGCCTTCTCGAGAAGTGTTCAGAAGGGTCCCCCTATAGAATCTCCCTCAAAGAGAAGCTCTTGGGTCACCCAAAAATGATCAAACGGCTAGGATCGCCGCCAAGGGACAGAAACAAAAAATTGAGATGCTTGTGCAGGTCACACCAGCCCCATCACAAACATCGGACTCGAACTCCGCACGGACATGTCTAGTAAGAACTTCTCGTCGCTCATGCCACCAAGGTAACATTACCGACCCCCGCTTTTGTTTCAATCAAATCATACATTACTCCCATCATCCAAACGTTACATATGCAATCGATGCATCTCAATGCTTCATGTCGCGTCACGAAGTGGCAGTCGCCTCATTCGATATGAGCGGCATAAGATCGAGGTTCAAAGGCCAGCCCACGAAGGGCTCGAGGCTGCCTCGCATCAAATAGAGTGAGGGGAGAAAAACTATGATGAGCCCTAGTGGCCTTGCCTGACCCCGCTCAAAAGCGGACACGGACATCTCAACCTTTCTCGTTCGATTCTAACCTTGAGTCAAACCCATAGAATCTCCATCGTGGAGAGGCCAACGGGCCACCTAAGCCTATCAAATAGCTCGGGCATCTGCCAGGAGGCGGGTTAAGAAGTAGTAGGATGCCACACGAGGGCTCTACCGACCCCGTCAGCGAATGATGGACCCGAATTCCACACGAACATACCCGTTAGCGAGCTCATTGAGCGTGACATTCGAGCCGTTGAGGCAAGTGTTGTCAACTCAGCCCCTCTGATTGTGAAAACCGACGATGGGGTAATGCATGAAACACGGCCGACCCCTATCAGACCCTAAGGGGCTCAGGGGCTCAAGCCGCTTGATTCGAAATCAAGAGACCAAGGTTTGAAGGCTAACCCATGAAGGGTCCAAGGTCGCCTCGCGTCAAACGAGAGCCAGGGGAGAAAACGCAGATGAGCTTCAGTGGCCTTTGCCCAACCCGCATTGAGGCAGATAGGGTCATCTCAACCTTCTAAGATCAATCCAGCCTCTAGCCGAGCCCATAGAACCCCATTGAGGGGGAATCTGTTGGAAGGCAGGTCAAGGAGCAATAGAACACCACCCGAGGGCTTTGCCGACCCTGTAGCAAAGTGATGAGACCGGATTCTGTCCGAGCATCCCTGTTAGTGAGCTCATCAGGCATGTCACTTGAGCCATCAAGGCAAGCGATGCTGCCTCCACCCCTCTAGTTGTGAAAAACTACGGACAGGGCCATAGTCACAAAAAGAGCCGATCCTTGACCGAATCCCCACCACGTGCAGGGGCTCGGGGAAGGCCGAGCGAGCAATGGGACCAAACGCACGGTCATGGAATGATCGTTAAAATCCTAAGTAAGGGGTATGTACGAATACAAGGTATGAATACCTCCTTTTTTTAAACAGTCGATGCGTAAGACCTCTTCCTCGCGTTAAAATTAGTGGCAAGGATTGTGGGAATAGATAAACAAGCGTGCCCGGTAAGATTGCAAAAAGCCCATGCCCCGATGGCTATGGTAACTTTGCTCACTAGCACGATCAAAATTTCCCCCCTTGAACACCTCGGACCCTATGGTCTTAACAAACGGAAGGATCAGATCGCATAAACCTTTTTTTGAATGCAAAAGGGAAGAAATCAAGTTCAAACAAACAAAGTTAAATTATGAAATGGAATTATGAAACTATTTTCGGGCACAAAAGTACCAACACTCGTCCACAAAAGTACCGACACTCGTCCACTGACTAACAACCCCTCCGGGGGAGAACCATGTCTTCAATTTTGCTCACCAGGCTTTCCACGAGAGGAGTCACCGCCGCTTCTATTTCCTCCAGCTCGGAGAGCTCATAGCCAGGCGTGAAACCTAGGCTCATCGCCCCTAGGTTGATGTTAACATCATAATACGAGCGAGCAATGGCGAAGGCTTGGATAATCCCCAAGCGAAAAGCTTCCTTCTCTAGCTGGCGCACCAACACTGTGATGTCTATGGCGTGGGCCGCGAGTGAGCTGGTCCCCTCTGCCTGCACCACCTGCAGGTCATTGTAGACGACGCTAAGGCCAACCTTCAGGAGTTCGAGCTTGTTGCTCTCCGCCTAAAGAACACTCCTCGCCTCGGCGAGATCCTTGGCAAGTCTGGTAGCGGCGCCCTCGGCCTCCAGCTTCTGAGCCTTCGTAGTGTCAAGCTCAGCCTAGAGGGAGCTAATCCTCTGCTATGCCTCGTCATGCTCTTGGACGGCCTGGTCACGCTCCCCGCGGACCGTACCATGCTCTAAGTGAAGCCTCTCCGAGGTCTGGCATTGCTCGTCATGCTCCTCATGTAGCCGGGTGACCATCTTGGTGTCTAGCTTCACCCTCTGCTCCAGGGCCATGGACCTCTGCTCGGCTAGCAGCTTGAGCTCCTGCTCCTTCTCCACCTCATCCAGGAGGTCGACGATCTGCTGATGGGTCTCGGCGTCCCACCGGAGTAGCTTGTCCTGCTGCTTCTTCACCCTACTGTGCCCTCGCCGCTAGATCCTGGAGCATTGCCACGGCATCCTCCGCATGTCGGTAGGATTTGGCTTCCTACCGTCGAAGATCGTCCGCCTCCACCGCAAGGGGAGTCAGCTCCGCCACCCTCTGGCAGAGCTGGGTGGTCAAGTCCCAATGCAACTGTGCCTCATCGATGAGATGGTCCCACTCCTCCTTGTGTTCACGAAGGAACCGAGATTTCTCCTGGCTACGAGCGGCAAGAGACTGAAAAAGATAGGTGGTCAGAAAATGAAAGTAGATGAAGAGAGAAGAAACTGAGAGGCAAGACCAAGTAAATACCTGGCTAGTGGGAATGATGACATCTCGAAGGGCGCCCTGGGCATGGTTTAGAGCATCCAACACGACTGTGATCCCATTGTCAAGACTCTCCTGGTCCATGCCCTTGGCGCCATCGTCGAGGGTGAAGATCGCCGACGACGGATCCTGTGGACTCCCCCACTGGAGAAGGGGCTCGTCCCACACAGGCAGGCGGCTGCCCCCTGATGTTAGAGCCAGAGACAACTAACTGCCGGTCTCCTCAGTGACCACTGTGGTGTCTGAGAGTCCCTCGGCAGCGACCCCCTCCGTCCTGCCCAGGACAGGCATCGCCTCAAGGGCTGCCGGTGGCGCAGAACGCACCGCTACCTCAAGCACCGTCACCATAGCTTCTGGCTGCAACCCATCCATCGCAGCCACCATCACCTCCGCCTCTATCGGTGGGACCTCATCTAGCCGTGCCACGACCGCTATGGTCAACACAATGGCTGCGGCCAATGGCTCCGCCTGCTCCGACGCCAAAGGCGGAATCACTTCAGTCACCGGTTGCGCGGCAACCTCCGAAGGCGATCCCTCGGCCATGCTAATTGTGTGACCCACCGAGGGCATGGACACCATCACGGGCGGCGCCAGACCAGCTGATGAGGCTATGGCGCCGGCTCCGCTCTCGCTTGGAACGGGAGCAACGTCAGACGGCGGCCCCCACCTTGCCTAAAGGGCGAGGGTTTTCTTGGGCGCCAGCGCTATAGGAGTGCCCCATCTGACTAGCCCCCGGCGTGGCAGAAAAAACAAAGGGCATGAGTCACCATGAAAACAGAGAAAAATAGAGATAACAGAGGAGTCAACAACTTACGTTGGTGCTATTAGGCGATGTTTGGGGGATGAACCCCTAGCTCCCTGCTCCACCTCATCAGGGCGGGCCGCTTCGAGCCTACCCCCTACTCCCAGGCAGAGGGCTCGCCTCCCTTGTTTCTGAGGGCACGACGGTGGAGCCACCCCTCTCTGTTGATACCTCGGGCATGGCGGTGGATCCACTCGCCCCCATCGGCTCGTGGGGCGCGGCAGTGGAGCCACCCCCCTCCATCAGCACCTTAGGGCAGTGGTAGATCCACCTCCCCCCATCCACTGATCCTCCGCCGGCACCCTGGGTGTAGCGGTGGATCCACCGGCTCCCACAGGCCCCGGGGACGGGCCGATGGTTTGGCCCGCCTTCGCCGGCCTCACGGACTCACTTCCCCCCACGTGGAACGGGAAGGGTCCCTGCATGGACAATTGGGTGCCTGTCAGTGGATCCTCGCCCTCTAGGACATCCCAATCCACATCAGCAACTACCTCAACAAGCTCCTCCTCTTCGTTGTCATCGTCATCATCACTACCTGTCTCCTCTCCTCGATCCCGTGCTTGCTGCTTCTATAGCATCTTCTTCTTCTTGAGCTCCCTCATCCTCTTATCCCACTCGGCCACGGTATGATTCGCTGCCGCCAAGATTCGGTCCTTCGGCACCAAAGCCGGGCTATCCCCGAGGATGAGTCTCTTTGGCTAGTCCCACCATCCCGACATCAGCATCAAGGGGTCAGAAATTCAAGTAAAGAGAAGGCATGGGAAAGGGGAACTTATGAAATCAATGAACCCCAGTTCGGGCCGCATTAGAGGATGTCTCGGCACTGGATATATGAAATCAAGGCCAATGCTGGTGGTGTCCTTCGAAGGCTCCATCGCCTCCTTGATCCGCTGCGCCACTTCGATGGGGGGAGCGCTTCATCAACAAGCGTTGTCCCTTTAGGCGACACCTCAAGCGCCATCAGGTATAGGGGGAGCGCGCGGCTCATCAGTGGCACCACCCTCCGTGTGTGGTAGGCGCTAGTGATCCCCGATCCCTTCACGCCCATCTCCTTCAGAATTTGGAGGGCGGCGAGATGGTCCTTGATCCTCTTCTTATCTTTGTTCGAGACACCCCACTTCCACGACCCTGGGACCTCTTCGATGAGGCGCCCGGAGAACACCAACAAGGGGGCGGCCACGTCGTCCTTGACGTAAAACCACTGCGAATGCCACCCCTTGTTGGAGGTTGATAGACACATCAATGGGTAGTCGTTCGCCCGGTTGTTGCACAGATGAATGCTGGCACATCCCATCGACATGCTCAACTCCTACTTCCCAACCCGCTTCTTCGATAGGTTGACGGCGAAGAGATACCACCACAGATCGAAGTGGGGACTAATCCCCAGGAACCCCTCACAAAGGGCAACGAACGCCGCAATATGCTAGACCCCATTGGGATTAAGGTGCTGCAACTCCACCTAGTAGTAGTCCAATAGCCCCTGAAGGAACTTATGAGCAGGTATGGTGAATCCCCGCTCATGGAAGAGAGCAAAGGACACAACATATCCTTCGAGCGGCGATGGCATGTCCTCATCACCGGGCAGCCGCCACTCCTCGATGGCGGTCAATGGGCAAAGGAGGCCACGATGGACAAGGCCCTCTAGGCGCTGAGGGGTGATGTTGGATCTGCACCATGGCTCCATTAAAACGATGGAGAAGGGGGTGGATGCGAGCTTGACGGTGGCTATGGTGCGGATGCGAGCTTGATGACGGCTACGATGCGGGTGCGGGAAGCTCAGGCGATTGGCGGCGGGGGTTGCAGATGCGAAGACGAGGAGGCGAAGTACGGAACCCTAGGGGCGAAGCCTGTGGTTTTATAGGGGCGACGGATGCGAGAAGGGCAACCGTCCGCCTCGGTCTCCGAGCCCGCCACGATACACCACCCCGCCACGTCGCGGGATATCCGCCCATGATACCTATCCTTTCCCACCAAAATCGCATTGGGCGTTTCGCCTTCCCAAGCAGACCAGGACTCGTTTCCTAGAGGGGGGATGCGGGTCAAAAAAGCTTCTTCTCTGGCCCGCCTGGGCCCAAGAGTCCGAGGGCCAGACCAACAATCTCGACGGTCGTCCCATCGAGGGATGGGCCCACAAGCGACCAGGACTCAGGCACATAAGCCTCAAGGAAGCCTCGAAGCGCAATCAAGTCCCAACCGGGTAAACCTTGGACAAATCCCCGTGAACGGAATACCAGGATTTCCCTCAAACTATCTGGATTGACAAAAAACCGAATATCACAGCCATACCCACGAAGGGTACAAAGTTACCCCTGGGCAATTCTATCCGAATCACCCGGGGGCTCGAGGGCTACACCCGACGGGTGCGCTCGCGCGCACCTTCTGGCGAATCGAGATACCCCCTGGGCGATTCTGCCCGAATCACCCAGGGGCTCGGGGGCTACACCCATCGGGTGCGCTCGTGCGCACCCTCTGGCGAATCAAGATACCCTCCCGGGCGATTCTGCCTGAATCACCCGAGGGCTCGGGGGCTACTGTCGGGGACCTAATACCGGGTTACCCAATGAGGTGGAATTAATAACCATCAAACGTTGACGCTTCCGGTTAGACAATAACGCTACTACACTACTTGTCCGAACAACGAAAGAGTGGTTCCGCCTCGCCCGACCCCCGAGGGCTAAGACTCCGCCTCGCCCGATGCCTGAGGTCTGGCTCTGCCTTGCCCGACGCCTGAGGGCAGGCTCCACGTTGCCCAACGGCTGAGGGCAGGCTCCGCCTCACCCGACGTCTGAGGGCTGGCTCTGCCTCGCCTGATGGCTGAGGGCTGGCTTCGCCTCGCCCGACGACTGAGGGCTGGCTCCACCGCGCCCGACGGCCGTGGCCAGGCTTCGCCTTGCTTGACGTCTGAGGGCTGGCTCCATCTCGCCCGACGACTACACCCTGTTCCTTCATAAAGACGAGCACAGGGTATGACAAGACATTCGGATCAACCGCAGTACCGAGGGCCATGCCCTGCATGCCTGCAGGAAGGTGCTGTCAGGATACGACGGAACGGACACTTTTCGGCCCTTTCCGACCTGACAGAGCCCGAATAATGTTGTAGGCACCGACTTTTGTCCCACAGTGTTGTAGGTGCCGTCATCAGCCCTCGGACGCGGATGCTAACACGAGCATACGATAACCACTACGATCCAAGACACAACTCACATCATCTACAGTGACCAACGTATGGTCATTTCCTCGCCTACTCTCCGAAGGGTCACGGCTCGGCTCTCTGGCACGCCGCACCGCCTGCCGGTGTAGGATGGGATGCGCCCACTTGCTGCAAGAGGCCAGGGCATGGCCCTATAAGGATCAACGAACACGCCATTCCGGACACGGTCTGCCATGTTAGCAGGCCAGGCACATGGGAAAAGGAAGACCCGGTTCCCTCGAAGGACCTTCTCCACCTTTGGTTTTTTCCTCGTTCTCCCGTCTGTAACCCATGTTCCCCCTTTGGTCTATAAAAGGGAGGGCAGGGCACCCCACTAAGGGGACCGACTTTTGATCAATCGTTTTCGACACATAACACACAACCAAGCGGCAACCGAGCTCTTGGCATCCTTTCGATCTTTCCATCAGAGACTTGGGACATGTCCCTCTCTCGACCGTTTATACCCTCTACTACGAACCTTTTTCGGTACTAATAACACGAGCAGCAGCAGACTGGACGTAGGGACATTCTGCCCGAACCAGTATAAACCTTGTGTCCTTTAGTACACTATTTGGGCCTAACGCGCAATAATCATAAATTCACTAGCTGGTGTTTGTTCGAAACACCGACAGGACAAAATTGAACCAAAATCGAAAGTTGAGGAAATAATTTAGCCATTTTGAGAGTTGAAGGGCTAAATTGGACTTGAGACGAAAGATGAGGGATCAATTTAGCTATTCTGCCGATAAATAATTACAAGTAATGCACGTACAACTAATATTGCTTCCAAATTAATTAAGGTAGCGTGGAGAGACGACGACGTTTCACTGCGCGTGTGGGGCGTCATGTCCGTGTACCCGATGCTCTTCCTGGTGGTGGGGAAGATCATGAACACCATGCTCGACAGGAAGCCTGCCCCCAGTGGCAGGTTCACCAGCAGCTCCCTCACATCCGAGCCGGCGTCCGGGAACAGGCACCCCTGGATGCTGGCGTCGGCGAGGGCCACGGCGACGAACACGAGCGCCGAGAAGAAGGCGTGCACGAAGTCCAGCGCCGTGATCCGGAACCGGGAGAGGTCCTTGAACGTGGCCTCCCGCTCCTCGCGGGTCCCCGTGTAGTTGAACGGGTAGAAGCCCCGGAAGGTGGCGGCGCCGTGTTAGAGCCTGCCGTCGCGGCCGACGAGGCTGTCGGTGAAGGAGAGGAGCACGCACGAGGCGGTGCAGGCGCCGATGAGCAACAGCACCAGGTACCGGTTCGCCTCGTGGCACACGCCGTGGTTGCTGAAGGATGGCGCCAGCGCCTGGAATGCCAGCACGGTGCCCGTCGGCAGGAGCCTCAGGAGGTCCGAAGAAGCGCATGACAGGGCCGGCCGCACAGGCGGCGCTTCACGCGTGGCGGCGGCGTCGGTCTGCTGTGGCGGCTTCTTCGTAGCATCCTGAGTAGAGGAGGGTTCTTCTTGGCTTGCTGTAGGCATCTGGATGTGCACACTGTTGGAATCCATGGCATCGATCGATCAGCGAGCTATATATAGCTGATTAGCTGATGGCCGATATCGGTGGAGGCTGCCTGCTCCTGGCTTTCACTACCGGAAAACCGAGATTTGGCTAGTGTTTAATGGTTTGCTTAGTTTCAATCGTTGGACACTAGGCAAAGAGCTTGTTTGCCGAGTGTTAGACCTCGGAGCACTCGGCAAAATAAAGGCACTAGGCAAAATAACGATTTGTCGAGTGTCGACACTAGGCAAAGAAATCCACTCGGTAAATGACCATTTTACCTAGTGTCAATACTAGGCATACCATCACACTCGGCAAAGGCTGTCGGAGGGCAACCGCCGTTACCATTTTGCCGAGTGTCTTCCGTTAACACTCGGCAAAATTAGAACTTTGCCTAGTGTCTCCGGACGACACTAGGCAAACTGGCCAGTTTGCCTAGTGTCTTACAGAGACACTAGGCAAAATATTTTTTCTTTTTTTTTATTTTAGCTTCCAATTTTTTTCTGTAGCTTTCCTACTATACCTTGACCAACATGTTGAAAGTTGGCACAATTTTATGATATTTGTTATATTTCTTTAGTTTATTTAATTTCTTTGAATTTTTTCGACAAATGCAAATTTGAACTGCAAGTGTGACGAATAATGGCAATTCATGAATGCAAAAATGATATTCATGTTAGTAAGTGTTAGTTGAGGCCGTATCCAGAAATAGACCAAAAATTTCACACATCTTCACGTCGAGACATGACCACGAACTTGCGAGCAAATAGTTTTTAAATTCTATTAAATGAAAACGGAGTCTGAAATTCATGAAACTTGTCGACAAGTCAAGATATCGCATGCGGGTGCCATGATAAAAATTTAAAAAGATTTCGAGCACATCGTCACGTATGATGCTTAGAAACTTTTTAAACTTTTTAAAACTAAGCATCATACGTGACGATGTGCTCGAAATCTTTTTAAATTTTTATCATGGCACCCGCATGCGATATCTTGACTTGTCGACAAGTTTCATGAATTTCAGACTCCGTTTTCATTTAATAGAATTTAAAAACCATTTGCTCGCAAGTTCGTGGTCATGTCTCGACATGAAGATGTGTGAAATTTTTTGTCTGTTTCTATATACGGCCTCAACTAACACTTACTAACATGAATATCATTTTTGCATTCATGAATTGCCATTATTCGACACACTTGCAGTTCAAATTTGCATTTGTCGAAAAAATTCAAAGAAATTAAATAAACTAAAGAAATATAGCAAAATTTCATAAAATTGTGCCAACTTTCAACATGTAGTCTCATTTTATGTAGGGAGGCTCGATAAAAAGTTTGAAGACCAAAATTGAAAAAAAAAATAAGTTTGCCTAGTGTGCCAGCTAGACACTAGGCAAATTGGCCTCTTTGCCAAGTGTCTCATGGAAGACACTAGGCAAACTTATTTTTTATAGTGTTTGCCTAGTGTTGGGTTATCGACACTCGGCAACGAACTCCAGGTAATTTCTGTTTTATTCGTTGCTTATTGATTTTTACATACCTTTGCCTTTTACCTAGACAAGCCGGAAAAGGTTTCCCGAAGGAACCACCGTCCACGTCACCTAGATTTTTCCCTACCGTTGGATCTCGGTTTCGATGGACCAGATCTTCTCAATCGTACCCGTGGAGCTTCTGCACGAAACAACCAGCCACGTCACCCAATTTGTTCTCCTCCGTCAGCTCTTCCATCCAACGGCCCAGATCGCTTGGAGCTGATTTCACGGGGAGCGTCTTCTCGCGCTTCTCCTTGGCTTCTCCCGCTTCTCCTCTACTTTCCCGCTTCTCATCTGAATCCATAGAACCAAATATATACCCTAGCTTCTGCTTCCCCATACAGCTTCTCGCCCCCTCCTCTCTCTCCTCTTCACGCTCTCTTGCTCTCCCCGACTCTCTCCGACGCGGGCGCGGACAGGGCGCGCGGCGCGAGCGGGAGGCGTCGGCGGCGTCCTCCCCCACCCCCACCCCCTCCTCCTCAGCATTCCCTCGTCTGCCTCTTACCTCTGTTTCTCCCTCCCCTTCCCCTCTCTCTCTCCCCTTCCCGGTCGAGACGGCGGCAGGCGCGAGCGCGGTGGCGGCCGCGGCGCGGCGGCGTCCCCTATGGGTTCTCGGCCGGCGCGGGTGGTGCCCGGCGGCCCCTTCCCTCTCCCTCATCCTCTGCGCGGGCTCCTCAACGCCTTCTCCCGCCGACGAACCTGTGCTCGTCTGGTTGCCGAAACCCTAGCTACCTCTATGCGTGCTGCAGATTGGTCACATGCTTATTACTTCTTCTGATCTGCTTCTGTCTTTGTTTTCGGGATTGATTTCAGCTGCCTTCCTTGTTGTCGTTCTTAGGGTTCGTCTATGATTGTACAGGTACAAAGGGAGGGAGTCCAGCGTCTTCAAGACAACATGTACAGATTTGTTAATTACTGTGATTTCGATTTGGTAAGCAGTTTCGATAAGGTTGTTACAGCATCTTGGTTGACCATGAACACTAATTAGCTTTGAGGTGTTTTGGACAGACCTAAAAGCCATTGGTATCTGGTAGATTAATTTGCACAGCAATTACCACAAAAAAAGGGCATGCTCTTGTCTTAGTTGCACAATCAGTTGGCCTCCTTTTCCTTTCCTTTCCATCTTACAATAAGTTTAGTGCATCTTACAATCAGTTAAACGTGTTTACCAAATGCTCAACGTTAGGCTTTCGATTAGTTTAGTTTACCATATGACAACTGAGCCATGCGCTAGGAATAGCTGCCATAAACAATTATTAAGAATTATTTCCTATGTACTTTGTATCCGTGAATCCTCATCTTGTACTTAGAAATTTTGAAGCCATACATTTTAGATGCATTCATCTATTGCGCAATACAAATCTTCCTTTAGATTTCCTTCGGATTTCTGATAGGTTCCTCAAAGAGGTGTATTTTCCAAATTGTATTGTTGGTATGAACAGGTTTTGTATTCTTACATTGCATACTATAGGTTTTCCTTCGCATTTTAGCTACGCTGCTCAAATAGGTGTACTTTTTCCTCTTGGGTTTTTTTGTGTTGACTTCCTCTAAATCAGATTTTGTATTGTTGGTGTCAACAGACTACGTGTATATATAATGGTTCCTTCTATCCATGCCACCGCATATAGTTCAAAAATATCTGAATCGAAGTACATTTCACACTAAAGTAGATTTGTATTGTTTAGTGGCGGAGCTACATGTACGCCATAAAGGGCCATGGCCCTACTTAGGAATTGATTTTTTTCAGCATGGTACATGATGATAGTTACCAAGTAATGGAAATTGCCATGTCAGACAAAAAAACCCTCTTCAGTTCTCTTCCTGCTGTTACATTGCAGAAAAAAGAGGTTACACATTCCTGTAGTGGAAATGAGTTTTGCATCCTCATTAGTTGTTTCCCATTATGATTGTTTTTCCCCAGTTGGATGACCAGCTCACCAGCAGGACCAGGAAAATTTCGCAGACAACTCTTTGGTGACAACGCAGTCAACAAAAATGTAACTCCATACAACTTCTGTTTTTTGCTCCCCACTTATCCCACCATATTGAAACCCACCAAATTAATTTACCTCTTTTTTGCAGGAAACCATTGTACATACTCCAAATGAGATCGGTCCAGTCTGTTGGTCGCAAAACAATCTCATATTGCTTGGTCTTTATTTTCTGTCTCTTGATCATAAATATGTTCTTTTGGCCTATCCTCATCGGTACATATCATCTGTAATATATGCATAGCCATGCTTGAACCTACTGACATGCTATTTTCTTAAGTATATTCAAGATCGTTCTTGCACGGGGGTGCGGCCCGCCACTATAGTTTTACAAATCCAAGCTCTAAATGCTCAAAGACATAGTCCGCATATCAGCTTTTTTGTGCGATCGATTTGCAGAGTGCAGATCATCTTCTACGTGTGCATATGCCATACATCTTACAATCATTAGTTCAAGCCACTGTAACCTTGAAATAACTCTCTTTTACCTTCCTCTATGCATCGTTTTAGAAAGGTAAACTTGAACGATTGAAACTCTTCGATTCCTATTTTTGTCTAATATGTCATATGTGCAGGGTGATATTATTTGCCCCTTAATGGAAGGAACGGTGCCCATGCCTGCTCAGTGGTGCACATCTTCCTGACCCAAGAGAGTATGGCTACTACATATCCAACCCTTCAGGTAATAAACCACACCCTTGTATATTCAGGACTTATTTGTCAGTATTTTATTTTTTCCTCAATCCGTTATCACAGCCTCTATTTCCCTGCTGCGATAGACGTGTTCGATTGCAGCAAACTCAAGGATCAACGCCACCGGGGCAAGGGCCGAGTGCCGCTATTGCCTGCAGTGGTCCTCACAATGGTAAAGGCAGTTGGGCTTCCTAGCAAGGTAATTATTACTTGCTGACACTGCAAATATCAGGGTACTTCAATTTTTAATGCATTTCTGAGCTAAGGCTATGTATTGATCATAAATATGTTCTTTTGGCCTATCCTCATCGGTACATATCATCTGTAATATATGCATAGCCATGTTTGAACCTACTGACATGCTATTTTCTTAAGTATATTCAAGATCGTTCTTGCACGGGGGCGCGGCCCGCCACTATAGTTTTACAAATCCAAGCTCTAAATGCTCAAAGACATAGTCCGCATATCAGCTTTTTTGTGCGATCGATTTGCAGAGTGCAGATCATCTTCTACGTGTGCATATGCCATACGTCTTACAAGCATTAGTTCAAGCCACTGTAACCTTGAAATAACTCTCTTTTACCTTCCTCTATGCATCGTTTTAGAAAGGTAAACTTGAACTATTGAAACTCTTCTATTCCTATTTTTGTCTAATATGTCATATGTGCAGGGTGATATTATTTGCCCCTTAATGGAAGGAACGGTGCCCATGCCTGCTCAGTGGTGCACATCTTCCAGACCCAAGAGAGTATGCCTACTACATATCCAACCCTTCAGGTAATAAACCACACCCTTGCATATTCATGACCTATTTGTCAGTATTTTATTTTCTCCTCAATCCGTTATCACAGCCTCTATTTCCCTGCTGCGATATACGTGTTCGATTGCAGCAAACTCAAGGATCAACGCCACCGGGGCAAGGGCCGAGTGCCGCTGCTGCCTGCAGTGGTCCTCACAATGGTAAAGGCAGTTGGGCTTCCTAGCAAGGCAATTATTACTTGCTGAAACTGCAAATATCAGGGTACTTCAATTTTTAATGCATTTCTGAGCTAAGGCTATGTATTAGCTTCGTCTGAACTATAGCTATGCACTTTGCTATCTAAAATATGACATTGCTTTTCCTTAGTATCAACTCTGCAGCCAATTTCCATTTGGATGGGTAATTCCGTTTTCTGTTAACTGCTCAAGTTTAGTTCACTTAGATTTCTCCCTTCATGATGGTACATGATTCCAGCCTATTGCTTTCAACTTGGTAACATTTTCATAGTACCCTAATATTTTGAGTTCAGATTAGATTTGTGAGATAGATTCACTAATAGTCTAATACAGTTACCTTCACAGGCTTAGTAGTGTTCTGCCATTCGGCTCATCAGTCGAAGCAATGCCTGCAGCTTAATACAATCAGGTGCAACAACTATGTTTACTGGTCAAGATCCTTACTCAGTTTTCATTTATGGTTCTATGGATAAAAATAATAATGGCTACACAATTTTTTAAGACATGTTTCAGATTGCGCTTTGAAATTGAGTCCTCCTTTTAACCATAAAAGTGTTTCTATGTTAAACCAACATTTTTTCCCCAAAATAATAGTCCTTCCAATATTATATCACAAAAGTCCTTTTCAGGACTATTACAAAATGATCAACATCATATAATTTCCAATAAATACCTAAATTGACAAGATAATACCATTTCATTTGATTTTGTATTTGGATTACCTACGAGATTGAATGCACTAGCTGCTTGTGTTTTTAGAGTTTTGTTGCTATCAATCTAAGTGTGATCTGCATACCCATTGTAAGTCTCTGTGATAAGGGAAAAAAAGGATCAGCCTCTCAATCCACAGACTGATTAAGGATCAACCTCTCAGTCCACAAACTGATTGAAGCTGCCATCTGAGGCGTTTTGTTTTTTCACATTTGAATTATTGATTTTTTTTGGTACCGAAGTGCCTGTTCTGTTTGCTTTCTCATGCAGTCTTTAGAGTGAGTGCAGTATGTTCCGTATTTTTACCTTCTCCTTACTCGACACATATCTACATCTGTTTTTTTCTGATCCAGTGTGCTCCTTGTTTCATCCCTGGTGGTTAGGTTTGGTGTTTTCTTTCCAAATTGAAGGGGGAATTGGTAGCGTGCCCAGTGCCCTGAATCCACAGGTGAGCAGCAAAGCTCTAAAATGCTTCTTATTTTTATGGATACTGCAATAACAAGTACAATGTGTATCATGCCATTCTATTGTAGTGACCATTACTGGCTTTTCCATATTCGCACGACAGGCGAATATCCATGCTTGATATTCCAACGAATAAATAAGATCGTAACAACAGCAGTTGACATTCGACTATTTCCATTCTATATCGGCTACGATAGTTGTTATCAATTTCTTTTTTTTCTCTCCTAACGTATTTTCCACAACCTGTACAGACAAAAACAAAGACTTTATCACTGTTATTTCTATGATCGACAAAGGAACTAGCTAATCATTCTTTGGTTTATCCAAAACCTTTTATTGTCCCTGAGACTTCTTTTGTCAACATACTTACAGCTACATACTGTACTGACTACACTCCTATTCGTTTTTTAAATGCTATAAAATGCAGAAGCTTAGCACTACTACATCATTTTGCAACATGGAAGTGACTCCTGTTGGCTCAAAGACTTTGATGCCCAACACACTATGTCCAGTTTGTATATGACAAGGGCTCCTCAGGAAACGACTCCTACCTGGTCAACAGCTATGTATTAGTATGTCGTTCATCTCCAGAACTATAAATACACCTGCTTAAATGCTACTTATCTTTGGTCTGTACTATGCCACTAAAACCATGCCTTTCTACTTAGATACTTCTTTTTTTTGTTCCGTGCGGTCACTAAGTGCATGCCTTCGAAGAATCGTTTTAATCTATTTCTAATATATTTGGCCCACTACATTTCCAATATGTTTACAAATTCCTCTACGATTTGTGCTACATCTGCTATACACGTATTGATCCTATGTATCACAGCACGCCATACAAGCCTTCGCTGTAAATCGTGTTGCTTCATCGATTATTGCCAATAGTACCATATCTTCTGAATGATACGAGCCTTCAGATAAAAAAACGTACTTAGATTACTTCATCCCATTATATATATCACTACGTTGTACTTACCCACGCGCGTAAGGGTGCGCGCCCTGTGCTAGTACTTTAACATTAGGGGTCAAATGTTGTAGGCCCAACTGCTAGAAGAAAGGAGGCTTCGCGAGGAGATGGAAGCGAGGGCGGTGGAAGAGCGGGAGGCCCAACGACAGAGGATAGAGGAGCTGGTGGGGTTTGTGTCCACTCTTGGCGCCGCTATGGGGCGGACCATGCCAGCTAGCCTAGTCTTGCCACTTCCTCAAGCAGCTACTCCTGTGAGTACCAATATATTACTTATTATGTTCCAACCTGACATAGGGCACACTAGAAAAAATATGCAATCTCAAACATACAATATGGTGTTGGTGGTGACGGCGGTTGTTGTTGTGATGTGGTGGTGGCAGTTGTGGTGTTCGGGTGGTGGTGGTGTTGGTGGCGGTGTATTGATATGTATGTTCTTGACGGTCATCGTGCCGTTTGTTTTCTTGCAGGGTTTGGAAACCTCTCCGTGCAGGGGAGGTTCTGCCGAAATTTTTTATTGACGGTATCCTTTTCATTTTTTTCAGCATCAATCGGGCGTGGCATCGAATCAAATTGGAGGGTCGCCGGCTTCACAGATTGGAGCGTCGCCGGCACCACAGCTTGAGCCGAATCAAGTGGAAGGGTCGCCGGCTTCACAGATTGGAGCGTCGCCGGCACCACAGCTTGAGCCGAATCAAGTGGAAGGGTCGCCTAGAGCATCAAACCACGGGCCTCTTCACCCTTGACAATCGTCGTGATCAGCTTGTTGTGAACTTTGTTAAGAAATTTGGTTGTGCACTTATGAACTTGTGAACTTGTGGCACATTTGGACTTTTGGTATGAACATGTGATATATGTGAACATGTGGTTCTTATTTATGATTCATGTGATATATTTGTGGTGTTTGAATATGATTTATATTTGTGTCGCAAATGAAATAATCAAAAAAAAATCAGCTTCTGGTTACTTTGCCTAGTGTCAGGGGTCTGACACTAGACAAAGGGGCCACACGTGGCACACCTGGGAACAGGCTTTGCCTGACACTAGGCAAAGTAGGCAGTTTGCCTAGTGTCGGAGGCCTGACACTAGGCAAAGCTTGACATATTTGCCTAGTGTAGGCGGCCTGACACTAGGCAAAGCTTGATATATTTGCCTAGTGTCGGACGCCTGGCACTAGGCAAACCTTGCATACTTTGCCGAGTGTCAGACCTACGACACTAGGCAAAACGTCCGTTACGATTTCCACCGCCAGTGGAATACTTTTGCCGAGTGTCCGAGATTTGACACTCGGCAAAGTGCTCTTTGCCTAGTCCGCCTCTGCCAACCCTTGTTTGCCTAGTGTGACACTAAGCAAACTGTTTGCCTAGTATTTCTGGACCTTTGCCTAGTGCCTGCGGCACTAGATAAATCCCGCGATTCCAGTAGTGTTTGTCAGTTTTGGGCTTTTATACCTCTCGATGAGATTCAGCATCCAAAGGCAACAAGAAATGGTTGCGGGGAGCTGCACGAGAGTGACGCAGGTAGGCAGGCAGGCGTACCTGAAAAATTCTGGCTGGGTCACTCACTCGCGGGCGTGGCGACGCCCACGTCGTTTTGGTTACGGCAACAAGAAACTGCCGAAACCGTTGTGCCAGACAACGGCCGAACCCTAACGGACTCCTCGTTTCGGCCAGTTGCCGTGCATGAGATCGGGATTGGGTTGCTTACCATATATACATTGTCGTCAGGTCGATCGGTGAAGGAAGAAGACCAGTGTAATTAAGCTGGCATTCACCGATTTTAGGACACAATATTCCTTTTCGTTTTTGTTTGCATCCTATGCGGAGAGTTCAGAGTAGTATGCGCTTTTTGCTGATTGAATGAAATTTAAAGCACACTAATTTTCTCCCGGTTGATGCCTATGTCGAATTTGTTTTACGGCTTCACTAAATCGAATTATGACTTTAGTTTTTGTGCTCATAAATTCGTTAGATATCTTTATCATGATATCGTCATCATCAATCATGCAGTTGGGCAGAGAAGGCATGTCTCAGATATATTGTACCCAAGTCCTATATTGACAGCTGTTTTCATCAATTGAAGACATATCTAGAGTTTAAGATGTTTTCAGCTGTGTACCATCTCCAGATGGTAGAAACTGGAACCTTGTTCCATTATTAAAAAAATGAGATCCTTCACTGGCTGGTGAATGCACGTACAGGATAATAGGAACTTGACTAGGGAGGAATGTTGGCTGAAAAGGTGAACTAAAGAAGCACTGCCTTATGTTGGCCTCGTTGGAGAGAGTAACAGCCCAACTTCGTTCACGCATCAGATATTTGAAAGGAGATGCAAACACAACACTCTTTCATCGACGGGCCGGGTTTCGTAAGCAGAAGAATTTTGTGCCTAAATTACTACAGGATGATCAGGTGCTCACCACACAAGAAGATAAACAGGAGGTCATGTTTGATTATTTTGATGGGTTATTGGGTACGGCTTTACCCGGCTCTTTCCTCTCCACTTTGCCTTCTTTCACAAGGAAGGTATTGACTTGTCAGTATTGGAGGCGCCTATCACTAAAATCTTTAGGCTAAAATATTTGGATATTTTTTTGAAAAAAAATATATTCCTACAACTTTTTTTATAAAATTAATCTTCACGGACTACCGCAAAAGTCTAACTTACCTCCCTTATGGCTAACGTGGCATCACATCGGCCAAAACTACTTTGAAACCGCACAGGAGGTAAAATTGGCCGGTTTCAATAGTTCGAGTAGCACAAACATCTGTTTTTTTAGTTGAAGAAAGTAAATTAGACTACCGCAATAGTTGAGAGAGCTCAGGAGAACTTTTTTCATCCTGACTGTCATTGCGTAGAAGTCCTCGGTTACTGTGGAGTTCGAAGGACCGTTGGCTTGCGGCGGTATCTTGCAGACGAAAGTGAGCTATTATGGACCTAGGAGTCTGGCCCGTGAAACGATTGCAGCTTATCCAATAAATCACAAAGGTGATTCTGCAGGGCTTGGCGGGTTGCAGTAATTACCCCGCCTGCTAGCTAGTTAGCTGCCGGTGTTTGTTACGGAGAACCTTTTTCGATAATGCTGGGATAATGCTGGGATGGGGACGTCCGTCCGTCCCTGCGCCGTCCGGGCGCCGCCCTCGGATGCACAGTGGACCCACCCAAGGACCTCCTCAAATCGCCTCGTCTGTTTCTAATTTCAAAAAACAGCTCGTCGCTCTTATCCGCTCGTTCACTTATCCGCTCGTCGCTTCTAGCTGCTCGCCTGCCGCTTCCGAGGAGCAACGCTTGGCCACTGGATTGGCGGCCCTGCCTGCCAAGAGCGGTGCATGGCCGCCTCCGAGCCCCAGTTGCCCTCTGCCTTCCTACCATCGGCCCGCTATCTCCGGCAAACTCCACACGCTGACGAGCCAACATTCTCCTAAGCAACAAGGAGATATTGCGATGTGCTGAAAATGCATATTGCAGGTGTATATTTCATGTGTTTCAGATGTTTCATAGGTATGTTGCAATTGTTTCATGCGAATGTTGCAAAAGTAGATTGAGATGTTACATATGTTGCAATGGTTGTACACATATGTTGCAAAGGTCTGTTTTCATTGTTTCACCTGTGTTTTCGGATGTATGTTGCAAGTATGTTTTATCTGGATGTTGCATACATTTCACATATATGTTGCAAGTGTTTTATTTGGATATTGCATATGTTTTGCAATGGTTTTTAAGTGTTTTTCAGGTATTTTTTGCAAGTGTTTCAGAAATATGTTTCAAGTGTTTCATCTACCTTCAGGCGTATGTTGCAAGTGTTGCATCTCGATGTTTCAAAAGTAAATCGAGTGTTGTATCTCCCTCGTCAATATTCTGCTGCCTCACCTCGGTGTCTTCTCCTTCAGGCACCGGCTAGGCATCCTCCGAGCCCATACTCCTCTTCCCGATGCTTGTGACGTTTGGAGCAGCGTGGGAAACTTATGCCAGAAGCAGATGGGGAGGGGACGAGTGGTCCCCGTGCGGCATGAGCGTGTCGAAAGTGAAGGGGCGCAGGCGAGAAGCAGGATGGGGCTCAGGTGTCCGAACGAGTAGGCGCTGAAACAACCCCAATTTCCGCGAAGGAAAATCCACAGAGTTGAAGTGTAATAAGACCGTGGTAGATCATATTACCCAAATTCCAGTCGAATATCACATCCATACCACGATAATATCAGAGTACAAATAGTGCGGAATTATATAAATTATTACATCGCCGCATTGGCGGAATCAAAAGTAGCATTCATTCAGAACAGCTTGAAGATAAGATCGCCAAACTCGAGCGTAGGCACGAACCCCTCAACCGTCAAACTCATCGGAGCTATACTCCTCAGCAGAACCTGTATGCCAAAATTTATCAGTACGATTTGTACTGGCCACTCCCAACCCTATGAGCATTGCTTTGTGGAAATTGGATGCAAGTTGGATATAGTCAAAAGGAACCTATAAGGCTGGGGTTTCCTATGTATTTTAGCATATCAAGTATATAACAATATAGTCAAGTTTTAACACCATTCCCACACATATTCCACCCATTCCCATTCTAGAGCTAGGTTTCGATCCCGGGGATCGACATACCATCATCTCCACACCATCACCATCACCATACCATACCATACCATCGCTCAGTCGACAGGCCAACTCCCTCTCAGCACTGTCTCAAGGCCCGTAGCCCCTGACTACGACCGAACACTCACTTTCAGGGGGAAGAAAAGGACTCATCTCTCTATCTAGTTTAAGCGAAACACAGGAAAGGTCCATAGCCGACAAGTCGGCACATGTATCGATCGATCAACCATACACTCTGCAGAGGTTTTACATAACCACAAGATCCACCTTCCTCGCTGACCGTCGTCAACTGGGCTGATTCCGGTCACTTGCTAGCCTAGGATAATGACACTCTACCATTCAGCCCTGGTACACCCCAAGTCTAGTCTAGGGTGGCTGAAACTGTGAGTCATGAGCCGGGTCCACAAGGTCTCCATGAAGTCTCAGAAGGGTGTGGGGGAAATCCTCCGCGCCCCGTACCTCCTTACACTGTCCGCTATCAACCTAGCAGTAGTGGCAATATCCTACCAAGTAGTCCGGTCGTCCCGCACCATATAGGGCGAGTGGTACGTAAGGCTTTCCAGTGAATCTAAGTACTAGTAAGTCCTTAGGGTTGACCAAGCTAGAATGTCTCCATTAGGGTTTCCGTTTACCGTGCCACCACAGCACCTCCATCCCGGGCTCCTCCCATCACAGGTTCACATCTAGGACCACCTTGTATCCCATTTACCCACCACAGGTATCCATTTCCCAGGGTGCCCAGGTAGCATCCCATGGCAAGACTTGCCCCAGGCTCATCGTATACTCCAACTTGGTCGACACAACCCTCACCCTCCATACACCCAAGTCACACACGTAGCACTCTCCCCATCGTTCAGATAACACCAGTTTCCACCATGCATCAACGTAGTACAAGCGTAGTAGAAGTAATAAGTAAGATAGCAGCAAGCGTGTGTCTAGCCTAATAGCAGGGTGAGCAGAGGTAAGGTTGCGTCAAGGTAAAGGCCATCCAGAAAGCATACTACCATGCAAGTCCTATTGTAGCAGTAAAGTAAAGCAATAGCAGTTTTGTATTAGCCATGCGTAATAGGTGCTACGAAATTGGGTGGGATGTGGCACCTTCAGTGTAGTTGTCTCCGTATTCCTCACGGTACTCACGATCCTCGTCCGTCAGGTGCTCCTCTGAGTCTGCAAACGATCGTATTATAGTCGCTTTAGCGACGTCTATAGAATAGCACAAAGGAGCAATGAAAATTTAAAAGATCCAAATGCACTCAAACATGGGTTTATTGCGTAGAGCTCGATTTTAGATGAATTTTGGTCCTAGTTTCATATTTTTCTGAGGTCATATGAATTAGTTATGAATTTCCGAAGTTTAAATCTATTTCTGAAAATGGAAAAAGGCTGAATTAATCATGGGCTGTCACGTGTCACGCAGCGACTGGTCCACGTGGCATGCTCATCTCGGTTCCGAGTTGACAAGTGGGGTCCAGCATGACGTCATCAACGTCGTCATTTCTGACTGGTGGGGCCAGAGGCTATTGGGTCACTGACAGGTGGGTCCGGTCAAAGTCAACGTCAGTCAATGGTGGGTCAACGGTCAATGGTCAATGGTCATCGGTCAGGGTCTCTGACATGTGGGCCTGGGCTGCTGATGTCATCATGACATCAGCATGACATCACCCTAGTTGTGTGGGCTTCTGACATGTGGGTCCTGTGTGACGTCAGCGCCTGACGTGTGGGTCTAGGGTGCCCATGTCACTGACATGTGGGGCCAGGTCAATGGTCAACGTTGACCAATCAACGGTCAATACGGTCGGGTCTCAAACGGGCTTCGGGTTGGGCCGGTGAAAGGTCCTTGTTTGGTTTTGGTAATTGAGTGACAACTTAGGTGGACTAATTGTGTTTATGTGAGATACACAGGTGATTAGTCCACAGGTACATGTGTGTGAGCAACATATGCCATGAAGGTGAAAATGGCTTGGAAATGTTGCAAGGCTCACACATGTAATGATGAAGGAGCTTAAATGCACATGAGACATGATATTGAGTCATGTGATCAAGGTGGAGAAGATCAAGACAAGACTTGGCTTGATGGACCGATTGCAAGCGTGAAGGGCAAGTCGAAGGCTTTGGAGTGATGGACCGCGTGGCGGTGAAGCTTGAGCAAGACTTGGTGCCGATGGATGATGGCAACGGTGAAGAGCAAGTAAAGTCAAGATCGATGAACCAATATGATCACGTGATGATATGAAGTGGATCATATCATTGTTGATCGTGTTGGTGCATGTGTTGCATTGACGTTGGAGGAGATGGAATGGAATGCGCAAGACAAAGGTATAACCTAGGGCATTTCATTTCATCGGTCATAGGTGTGTAGAGAAGTTTATGACCGGGTTTAGGATAGATGGCCGTACTATCAAGAGGGGCAAACTTGTTTGCATATCGGTCATCTAGTGCCACTCGAGTGATCTAACTTTGCATCGTCGCTAGGATCGAGTGGTGTGGCAAGTTGAGTGGCTAACATCCTTTGGGAAATGATTGTGAAAAGCTAACACACATACACATGGTGGTGTACACTTGGTGGTGTTGGCACATTTACAAAGGAGGTGGTGTTTGTAGGGTTGAGATGGGTTTGGGGTCCCTTTCAGAAAAATGGAATGCCTATTTTCTATTGCGCCGGATGTAAATTCTTGGTGGTTAGCATATTGGAGCAAGGGTGAAGAAGTTAGAAGTAAAAACGAGTTGATCGTGAAGATGCTGGCGTCGGTCAACTGACCAGACGCTGGATCTGAATGCACCGGACGCTGGTAGGCTGCATCCGGTCAGGCTAACGTACGATGACGCAGAAGCTGGAGTGTCACCGAACGCTGGCTGCGTCCGATCAAGTGTGACCGAACGCGTTCGGTCGAGGTCGATACCTTACTGGAAATGACCGGACGCTGGGGGTTCAGCGTCCGGTCAGTTGAAAGCTGCTGCGTTCGGTCAAGTCAAGTGACCATTGGAACCGGGACACGTGGCCGTCTGCGGGCGATCGGACGCTGAGGTCCAACGTCCGGTCAACACGACCGGAGCATCCGGTCGGCCTGACCGTTGCCCAGTGAAGGGGTAACGGCTAGTTTAGCCCTTGGGGCTATAAATAGAAGTGGCCTTTGGCCATGGCTGGTGCGGAGCACCTTGGGGGACTTTGTGTCCATGCTTGAGAGTGCTTAGGAGCCCTCCATCTCACACATACTTGATAGTGATCATTCGATTGTGTGAGTGAGCGATTCTAGTGCGATTGCATCGTGAGGTTGCATCGAGTGGCACTAGGTGATCGAGTTGTAAGTCAGTGGTGCTTGTTACTCTTGGAGGTTGCCACCTCCTAGACGGCTTGGTGGTGGTCTCCGTTGAAGCGCGCAAGAAGCTTATGCGGCGCTCCGGAGAAGTGCTTGTGAGGGGCACTTGTGCTCGCCCCGCGGGAGTCGCGAAGAGCAACTTTAGTAAAGCGTGTCATTGAGCTACCCTCACTCAAGGGGTAGGTCCTTGCGGCGCCCGACGTGCGAGCTTAGCGGGTGATGCTAATTAGCCGCCGAACCACCAAGTGAGCGGTCGACACAACGGGGACTAGCGTGTTGGCAAACACGTGAACCTCGGGAGAAAAATCATCGTGTCAACCTTGTTCTTCCCGTTGGTTTGTATCCCCATTACACAAGCTTGCAATTACTTTTATACATATTAAGCTTGTGTAGTTGCTCTTGTAATTAGATAGCTTGTGTAGCTTGCTAATTACCTTCTTGCTTGGGTAGCATAGAAGTAGCTCCCTTGCGTGGCTAATTTGGTTTGTGTAACCTTGTTAGTCATATTACTTAGTTTGTGTAGCTAAGTATTTGTGCTCTCTAATTTGGCATTGGTTGCCTTGTTATTGAGCATTGCCAGTGAGCTTAGTTGGCTTTGTGCTTTTGCTTACTAGCATGTGTAGGAGCTCCCTTGTTGCTTAAAGAACTAGTGGCATATGTTTGTGTAACCGTGCTCCTAGAATTGTTTAGGAGAGCTCTAACTAGCTCAGCACCTTTGTTGCATAATTGTTATCTTTGCAAGGTGCTAGTGAACATATATAGTGGGGTATAGTCTTGGCTAGACCGATAGTTTTAATTCCGCATTTGTATCGGTTAGCCGACGCATTTAAGTTTTAGAAAAGACTATTCACCCCCCCTCCCTCTAGTCGCCATCTCGACCCTTCAGCCGGGCCGGGCCGAACACGTGGCATGCTGTGATGCAGCCACGTCACGGCCATGGGCCTCCACTAGGCCATGGTCCACGGCTCACGGTCCACGGTGGACAGATGCGCCGGTCTACGGTGGACCGTGTCTTCTTCCGGTGAGCCGCGTCCACTCCTCTCTTCTCTGTCTGTGGTTCACGTGCACCGGGTTCATGCACGAGTGGCCAACGAGGGGGGTGTTCCCATGTTTCTCCCGCGGTGGTGCTCCTACCGGCGGCGAGCTCGTAGGTGAGCCCCCATGGCGGTGTTGGTGTCCAATTAGGGAGGGGAAAGGCTTCCCCAGGCTACGGCAACTGCGATGGTGGGGTCTAGGTGGCAGCCGGGGCTCACCATGGCACTGGCCACGGCGAACGGCGGCTCAGCAGTGCTCGCCGGTGGCGAGGTCGCATTTGCAGGCTCTCCGATGGCTCGACTGGGCAGACAGGGGCTTCAGTGGATTTGTGGGTGCATGGCGAACGCGTCTAGGGCTCAAGGTGGGGCTTCGGCTTCAAGGTGGCCGTTAGGGGCTCCCCGGTGGCCATGGCGATCATGAAGACGACGGTGAGGCACGCGGGTGCGCTACGGGGCTCCGGTGGGGTGGTCATGGTGTGGTCACGGGTGTGCGCGTGGGTGCAAGTGTTCCCACGGACTGGAGACGGCCCTAGCCTTCGCGCTCCCGGGGTGGAGCGCCATGGCCAACGAGATGAGGTTCGGCGGCGGCGGGCAAAGAAAGACCAGAAGGGGGCTCACCGTGGGTGTTGTGGAAGAGGGGATAGCGGTGCAGTGAAGAGTTGCAACCGTGTAGCTCCGGAAGCCGTGCCGTGCCGACCTGCGTCCGTGACGACAACGCCGGCGTCGTCTTCGGCTCCGACGACCTCCTCCCCCGCAGCGACTTCGGCGTTTTTCTCCCCCCCCCCCTTCTTCCCTTTCTCCCTCTTCTCTCTTGGTTTGGGCGCGCAGTGGATGGCCACCAAGTGGCGACGGGCGATGGGATGAACGCTAGGGCAACCGAGGCCGTGGCTTTATAGCCGGAGCTCTGGGCTCCAAAGGCGGACGGCTGGGGATTGCGCCGAGCGCATCGAGCGGCATTGCGGGGCGTGGGTGGTTGGCGTGGAGTTTGCGTGGGCGCGGCGCCAAGGGGGGGCAAGGCCATGGCCCGGGCGTGACCCCCTGGCCCGCTCTGCCATCGCTGTCGGCCTCCGGTTGGCTGGCGGTTGAGCATCGTGTGGAGAAGATGAATAGGGGAAGGCTGACAGGTGGGGTCCGTTGGCAGCGACTGCGGCGAAGAGATAGGGCGCACGGGTGAGCAGCGCGCGGCTGACGTGCGGGGCCAAGTGGTAGCGGCAGCTGGCGGGGCTGACGGGCGCGCGGGCGTGAGTGGCATCCTGGGCCGGTTTGCTGGGCTGGCCGCGTGAGCTGGGCTGGGCGGCTGCCGCGCGCGTAAGCTGGGCCGAGCAGGCCTGAGCCAGCCTGCGAGGCCTTCTTCTTCCTTTTCTTTTTCTGTTTTCTTTTTATTTTCCTTCTTATTCATTTGAATTCAAATTTGGTTTTTGAAATTTTTGAGTTCAAGGCTGGTGTATCTCATCCATTGGATTATCAGATGTGTGGTCCACAACACTTTTATTTATATATATTAGGAACTTTATTTACTATTTTGTATACAATTATTCTTGGTCTTGACTAATAATTACTTTAAGGTTTATTCCTTTAGAGGTGTTGTTAGACATTACATAAAACAAATGAAAATCCAAATCTCTATTTAAGTTGACAATGTATGCTAGGTTTCATTAGTCAGTATTTAAATAATCATGATAACAAATGGCATGCCAGGCTCATGAAATTGTCTAGTTGGGTTACTTCTAATGCAACACTTAGGGTTGGCTCCTACAATGTCACTCATCATCACATGGGGGTTTTTAAGAAAAATTTTATAGTTGTGATTTTTGGTGTGTGGATTTTTTGGTTGTTACAGGCGCAGAGGGGGGGCATGGGATCCTACGTGCACACGGACGCGGATGAATGGAGCAGCAAGTACCAGCATCCAGACGCAGATGTCCGTCCGGATGTCTGGGTGCTAGTAAGGCCTGTATTTTTGAAATTTGATGTGAAAAGGTAATCCTGCTTGAGGACGACTAGTTCAGATGTAAAACACGAATGCATCCCTCTCTGCCTAATAAGATTGTCCTATCTCTTACTATCAAAGCAGGGAACTTTGGTCGTCAAACACGCTATCCACGTCGCCCTGAAATCCCATGCCGTTCGATCTGCCATTCAATGGGTCAGATCGTTTGGATGGATCGGATTTTACCGGGAGCAGCTTCTCCTGCTTCTATTTACCTTTCGTAGCTTCTCGTCTGCTTCTCTTCGGCTTAGCCGGCTTCTCATTCGAATCCAGAGAAACGAATATATACGTAGTTTCTGCTTCAGCTTCCAGACACTTCTCTTCTCCCCCCTCTTCTCTCTCTCCTCTTTCCTCTCTCTCCCTCCCTCTCCTGACACACACAAAAAAGGACGCGGGCGGGGCGGCGACGCCCTCGGCACGCGCCATAGCGCCGTGCGTGCCCCCGCCGGTGGCAGTCCTCGGGCACGGATCAGCGCAGCTGGGCGCCGCCGGTGGCCGCCGTCGCAGCTTCCCCGGCGCTGCCTCCTCCAGTCGTTCCGCGTGTGGTTCGCGAAACCCTAGCTGCCGGCGGCTCAGCTCGGCGGCGCACCGGCGCGGCCAGGGCCCGGCCGTTGCCGCAGCCCGCGTCCCCTCCCCCGCGCCATGCGTGCGTCCTCTCTCTCCTCTCCCCATGTGGTGGCGCACCAGCCGGCGGTCGTAGCGGCGCTGATCCGCGCTGCCTCGTCGCCGTGCCCTAGGGCTGCCTGCCGTCACCCCGGCCGCCGTGACGTCGTGTAGGGTTGGCCGCCCTTGCCTGCGTCGCCGTCACATGCCCTAGGGTTGGCCGCCCTCACCTGCGCCACCACCACGACGATCCCGACGAGTCATCGGCACATGTCGTCGTCTCCGAGCAAACTGTGCCATGTGCGTGCCTGCTCCTGATTAACGATTCTAGATGTCCAGGATCTTTTCCTTTCGTATTGATTCAGCTTTGGTTTTCACTATTGAGTTTTGTTTCTAGGGATCTAGTGGAGATGTGTTGTCTATTTATTTTTGGTGTGCCAACTAATGTGCCAAGGTCCCTTCGTGATGATGCTGGCTCCCCCTTCCTTCTCTACAAATTGTCGTATTGGTAATTGCTGCTTTATCCATTTATTCATTTTTCCCCTTTCCTGATTATGTCCAGAGACACCACGGTGCATTGTGGATTATGGTGGACGTGCATACTCATTGTTTTTTGCAAGTTCATTGACAAGGATGTATTGCTTTTGAGAAAAAGTTTTATTTACACGCTGGTGTCAAAGGCAAGACATGTTAGTGTTAGCATTATATATCTTTGTTATGACTAGCAAAAAGATTCAGAGCCAGCATCGAATTAAAATTCTTTTTGTGCATACTCCGCGTTTTTCCCTACCTGTTACTCATTATGTGTAGCATAGGTAAATAGAGCTGTTTACTTTATAACTGATTACTCCTCAAGTAGTCTTGCTGAGTTTGTTTTAGTTTCTCCTAATCTGTGGCCACATAACTTAATTAGTACATGTCGGTTGTTTTTGAAGCTAACATGTTATCACAGAGTATTCAGTTTGTCTTTATATATGGGTCTTTTAGAGCAATTAGAAATTTGGGCTATGTTTGATTTCTTATTGGCTAATCTGTTGCCTATGAAGGTTGGAGTTCCACACGAACAAGATGTTGGCCACGAGATCCGTTCCTTTTTTCGCAAACAACTGAGCGGTTGCTGGGAAGGACTACCTCAGCGCATGGAAGGTGCTCGATGTATTGCCTGTATCCATACATGTGTAAATTTGTTATTATAGTAATATGCTCCTTGCAGTTCTTCGATGCATGTATAATGTTCACTTAGATTTGTTTGCAATGTTGGTTCAACGAATGCAGCGGATATCTTTTCCTCCTATAGCTGAGAAGAAGCATGGAAAAACCTTTCTTCTAATATAGAAACTAAATATTTCAGCGATTACTTAAACGGCTATGCTACCTTTTTTTATCATCTAGCTACAAAATTAGAATTTTCCATCAGGAGTGCAAAACATTTCATTAGGTAATCACCTAATCCATTTCCGCCCAATGTATGCGAGTACACCTGTTGACTGAGTTATTGGAATAAACTTAGTTGCCTTAGTTTATGAAAATACAGGAAGACGTAACTTGAAAGTGTTTTCTGTTGAAAATGTAACTTCAAAGTGCTTTGCACCTCATGCTTTATGTTGATGATGTTTACCATGCAGGTTTTTTATGGGGGCTTTTCACTATCCTAGATCATTGTGGTTTCTTGACAGAGATTTTGCACCATGTGTTGAATGCACAGTTGGTTGCACCACCAAGAGGGGTAATGCTCTAACATAATACCATGTAATTTTTATTCTGTATCTAGATTAATGGTTCACACTTTCCTTCCTTAAATTCTACCTGGTGAATGGTGCTGCGAAATTTTTGGAGATGGTTCACGTTGTCCTTTTTTATTAATGGTTCCCGTCAATATTACAGAGCTGTATGTTCTATGTGAGCGTTTTTAGTCATCATAGGTCCCATCATATGGTCGACCAAAACCCAATTTTAAAGTTGACCTCACCTTACATGTTGCACCAGGTGGCCCTTAACCAGTCCTGGGCTCCCGTAGGTGGCCAGAAGGTGATTTGTTCAATCTACATTCTTAACTTAGTACAATTCCTTTTTTTTGTCCTTGGGACTGATCCACAAATCAATTTAAAATACTTTTGCCCTACGGAGGACTGGGTTCAGTCAACAAAACCATACAATTCCAAGTTATTTTTAATGTTTTATTGGTATATGGTTGTTTTCTAAAAAAATGTTAGGCAGTTCATTTCTTAGGTATGGTTCACCGCTTCTTCATATCTATGTTCATCATGATATCAGTAACTTCAAGTTTAATTCAAAGAAATTGCCTGCATGTGTGCGCGGATGGGTCCGTGAAGAATTGTTCTAATGTGTTTTGAGGGCTCCTGTTTTTATTGTAACTTTTCAGCAGCGATGATCTTAACGATTTAGGCCTGCGCCTTGCTGCCTGTATTTGTAGAAAAAAAAAGTTTCTTTGTAGGCCTAATCATGAAAAAAAAATGGTCCTGCGTAGGCCCTCTTGGGCTTCAAAGCATTAGATGCAACAAAAAAGAGATGCATTAATCAATTTACCTCCATGGTGACGTTCCTTCCTACATATGCTTCTGATTTACACCGGCTATATAGTCAGCAACAGTTGATGCTACATCAGCTGGTGATTTGTTGTGCCTATATAGTCATGCATGAGTAAAGGATCCAATATATTTTTTCTGAGTCTTCGATTCTTGATATACTTCTTCCATGGATCAATCCAGTTGCAAGCCTACATTGCACATTTGAACATTTGCAGCTCAGTCATAGTTTGTGGCACTGTTGCATTGCAGGTATGATATTTTGGTTGAGATCCATGGGCCTTCCTCATTTCCCATATGCGTGATTCATCTACCGTTGACTACAGATATATTAGCTCAATAGCAAAGCATCCACAGATTGTATTCTGTTTTGTCCTAGGATAAACTTTCATTACTTCACTATGGTTCAGAATTCTAATTTTACAGTGTATATGCAATAGTGATTTTTATGCGTTCTTGTACTTCAGTTAGTTTATTTATGTCAGATTGAGCTGATTTAGAGAAATAATATATTTACAGCCTGCTTATTTATGTTTAGAATGTGCTGGATGGAAGCTATGTGCAAACTCAACAATTAAATAATGGATTTTTCATTGTGATATAAAAAATGACAGAGCCTCCATATTCCAAACCCTACAGTGCAGTGTGCAGTATCAAGATGACAACCAGAGCAACCTCCCCAGTTCTCCAGGATGTGCACAGTAGCACCCTCCACACTAAGTACTTATGTGCATATCTTTTTAGCCACCTCTCTCTATGAAAATGATTCAGTCTTCTAACACAATGCAGACATAATAGATAGGCATCACTATGCCCATCACCTTATGGCTGTGTTATTGTGCTGCAGAACAATAGACCAAATGCATGTATTTGTTTCTTCTCTAATGTGTCTACAGTTCTGCATCTTAGGCTTTACTGACTTTCTTTGTTAATTCCCTACTTTTAGTATCCCAAGCTCGCGATGTAAACTGGTGAGGCTAATTCAGAGTCCATAGCTTATACGTAAGTGCTCTCATCTAAAACACCTCACACCCCTTCTACTTCAGTTATCTGCTATCTTGGTGATGCTCCCCCCTTGGTGCTTTACTGAAACTAGGTTATGTGATGGAAATAGAATTATAGTGCATCTTTCATATGTCAATTTCTAAGGAAATTATCATTGTACCCATGCTTGATTAAGCGTATGCCATTGCTGTGCCCCCCATAATTTTGTGATGCCGTGCAAGACTCATACTCTCATATAAATGTCACTGGACTCCTGTTCCAGTGTGCAACAGGTCAATTATTTGGTTTTATCCAATCATATGACGGTGAATTATGTAACTCTAGAAGTTTTTCTTTGGTCCATCTCATCCATTGTCTCAGACTCTCAGTTTACATATGCCTCCGTGTTCCACTTGAACATCTACTTCAGTACTTTTCACAAGATGACTAAACATTGCCCACAGTACATAGTCAACTTTAGGACAACCATCTCCATGTATTAGCAGAATTTAGAAACAGTTCGGTCCTCAAAATCAGTAAAGTATGTTTTCCAAGGTAATTTAAATCCCTACACTTATGCAGCAACTCAAGATACGTAGCCAAATGCAAAGCGTTTACCTTGCCATCATTACATGTATGTCAAATGGATTTTCCAGTACCCTCTTACCTCCCTGTTACTTTCATAAATCTATGTACTTACGTGAACATGGCTCTTCCCTCATTTTTTAAGATAATGGTGCCTCGTCTCATGAAGGAATGACAACTCAGAAATGGTATTTCTGCTATAGCAGTCAGTTCAGACTAATATTGGATATATGTTTTGGCAGTAGAAATTAATTTTATTTACCTCTCTAATTTCATCTTCTACTCACAAATGCCTCCGACGGTTGTGACCGTGGTGCCCCCTCTGTTGCATTCGTTTCTTGGCGTCTCCCAGGTGAAGCAAGACCATCCCTCTCCTTTGTATTGATCCCATTGCAATCTCCTCTATGTGCCTCTTCTAGAATATAAGTGTGTGACTATGGTGCTGTTTTATTTATTTAAGTCTGAGCATATGCCATTGCTGATGATGTGATGATGACTGTGAGGTGCTTTTAATATACCTGAACATATTTTTGTGCCTTTGCTATTTTGCATTTTTTTGGTTGACCATATGTCATTGCCAATGATGTTGCAAACAAATATCTTTATCGGAAATATACGATGTGATTTTTGCTAACATGGATGGCCTGCAAGAAGCGGTCATGATTATCACTCTTTTATGATTTTTTGCTTTGTCATTGCGAGTGAGGTATTCATATATGTCAAACCTGAAAATATTTACATGCCATTGATATTTTGCAATTTTTTCCCACACATGTCAATGCCAATGTTGCCTGACACCAAATATCTTCTTCTCAGCTATACCATTTGAGAATATGCAGTCATGATTATCACTGTTTGTGTTTTATGATCTTTTTATTCTTGGGCATCTTCATATGTTTTCATGGATATTGCTTTCTACACTTCGGCTGCAGTTGTCGTGAGCTCAGCGTGGCAACGTTAGTGCGGAAAGTTTTGGCCGTTCCATTACGGTTTTGCAATTGCGTTTTCCCACGGCGCTTTCCACTGTTTAACACTACAAATTGTGATGGCTTCTCGCGTAGAAGCTCTACTTTGTGAAATTTTTTAAAATAATATTGCAAATTTGCCAGGGTCCGCTCATTAGCTATCAAAATTAGGTTTATCGTTTTCTAACCAGAAATACAAGTACTGCTATTAGGTTAAAAAAAATGACATAGTTTGTTCAAGTTATCTCAGAGTGTAACATCCGTTTACTCATCTCGATCTTTTTTTTGCCTTAAGGCCAACTACTCTGTATATGCCAGGTATCCCATTAACGCATTTTCTCTTTCGATGCTTCTCTGTTATTATTGTTGTGCGTACATATCATAAACCCTATCGACTGCCCCTCTATTGTGTTTAGGTGCATTCAATCAGATAGCAAGCAAAAGGTCAAAAAGGATGGACAGGTGAACAGCTTAACTCTGAAATGCTTCTTCATTTTCCCCCCATTTCCAGTTTAGTTTACCTATACGTTATACAGAAATTCCTGTGAATTTTATACATTTCTTGCATATAGAATTAGTTCTGTTGCACTGAGCTATTTTTCCATTAGAACCCCCCCCCCCCCCCCCCCAATTAGATAGCATCAAACTAAAACATAGTCTGGTCAGTAGGCAATACCTTTGACTATCCTAAATGTGATTGAAGGTATGTTTGCAAGATATTTATGGTCTAGGAAAATAATATTTTAATCTAATATAGCTTTGGTTTTCCCTCTTAGTGCCGCTTCATTGAGGGCACCTTGAGAAAGTTTGTCTCGGGATGATAAGTATAGTTGTAGCCTACCTTATTTGTGGAAGATGGAAAAATCTAGATTTTAGCATCCCAACAATTTCAAGGTATAAACGCCGTTACCTGCTCGGTTTGATTTCCGTTTAATTGCCGGCACGCGCAAAGGCACGCGTGATGGACTAGTACGTAAGCAAAGCAAAGAATCTTTAATCATCTAGCAACAGCAGACATCAGCACCTAATTTTTTACCCTTTATTTGAATAAAATTTACGTTTGGCCCCGTGAGACTTAAACTTATCTTTAGACCATAGGGATCGGCGCCATGAGTCCTGGCGTCGAGGTAACATGTCTCGGCGTCACAGATCTTAGCGTCGAGGTATCTGGTCATGCATAGAAAAAAAAATCCTATGTGGCCAGTACCTCGGCGTCATAACACATGGCGTCGAGCTCAGCGCCACAGATCTTAGCGCGAGGTAGCGGGCTTCAAAAGTGCAGCCAACAGAGAGAGGTGGGCCCAGGACAAAAGCAACGTTCTCGGGCGTGAGACCAAACGCGTGCAGCGCGCGCCGCATGCGCGTACAGTCTAGACGGCTAGACTTTTTTTTTTTTTTTTGCGGGTGGGATCTGGGATCTATTGAGCGACAGCATTGAAAAATAAACAAAAATACTATTCTAACTTATTGTTACGAGAAAAATACTGTTGTGAGTGCTTCACGTGAACAGTAAATATGTGAGCTGGCCAGGCAGCCACCAGCCAGCCGAACGCGGCCATCCTCCTGACCAATGGATTGTGTTTTGACTCCGAGCTCTCAATTCTCCAACCACGTATGGGTACCAACTTGGAGCATCAATCAAAAAGTCAAGAATATAAATAAATAAATCTTTATGATTTCTTGTGTCCTGGTTCAAAGCATCTTCGGTCTTGTTTCCGCGTGCGTGTTGATGTGAACTTTCTTTCATATAGATGAAAAAAACTACTTACTCAGTTTGGTTAGAAATCGCGAGACGAACGTTTTAAATCTAATTAGTCTAGATTGAATACTAATTGCTAGATAAAAACAAAATGCTACAGTAACTAAATTCTTAAATTTCCCAAACTAAACAAGCACTTATTTTGATTCGTAAGTAGACTCGTTCGTTTTTTTGAACGCGTCGGTTCCTGCGCTCACCACACCAGCTCGCGTACAGCAACGTGGCAACAGTAGCGCCGCAGCATTGTTTAGGGCTTGTTTGGCAGGGCTCCTCTTCGGCTTCGGCTCCGGCTCCTCCAGAGGAGCCCTGCCAAACGTTTTTTTTTTGGAGGAGCCGTTTTTCAGTAAAAAACAGAGGAGCCCCTTGGGAGGAGCCGTGCCAAACAAGCCCTTAGTTTTAGGAATTTGGAATTGGGGGTATTGTAGCACCTTCGTTTTTATTTGGCAATTAGTGTTCAAACATGGACCAATTAGGCTCAAAACGTTCGTCTCGTAATTTCCCACCAAACTGTGTAATTAGTTTTTTTTTCATCTACATTTAATGCTTTGTGCATGGGCCGTAAATATTCAATGTGACAGGTAATGTAGCATTTTTTTTTTTAGAATTTAGGGTCCAACTAAACAAGGGCAAAACTGTGCTGTGCATGCGCCCCCTCCCTCGGGACGCGGGCAGGCAGGGCGGCAGGCGCTAGTGGCTGGTGAGCGTCCATGTCTTGGCAGAGGAGGGGCAGGGCGGGGCGCCAGGACGTCGCCTGGTCCCCGGCATGGTCGGTCGTGTCCGTCGTCTCTTGTCGTGTCCGTCCACCAAGTAAACTCCAAACTCCAGGCGACACCTTTTACTACTCTCACTAGCAGTAAACAAATCGTTGTATATAATGATGATTTATTTAGTAGAACATAATACTCCGGCTAAAATACCTTTCTAAAAATGCGCAGTGAAGAAGACTCTAACCAATGTGTAGTTTTATGCACATGAGACAGTAGAGGCAGAGCCTGTACCATGTCAGGAGTGTGTGTGCTGTGTGCATTTGCATCAACTCATCCTCATCCTCATCTTTTTGTGCCATGGAGAAGAAAACCTGGCTGCATCACTAATGAGTAATGACTGAGATGAGGGTGGGTGAGGTAGTCCGGCCTACCAGTAGTACAGGCAGTAGCAAGGATATCTAGCCTACCTGCTGGGAAGCCAGCCAGCTGCCTGCGGCCATGAACACATTCATGGCTCCGCGTCCCGAGGGAGGGGGCGCATGCAGCAGCCACTGCACCTGCAACAAAGCACTGCATCAGCAGCAAAGCTGCATGCACTTGCCCTCCACCGCTTTAGCATCGCGCGTCATGGTCATTAAGCAAAGCTGCATGGTCGCAGGCGCGCAGCAGCACCTGCACCGCATGCACCCGCACCGCCACCTTTCAACAAGGTATATGATCGATCCCCTCCGTTCACAGCGACATCAGACGGCCACGAGAGATCGAGTGAGATGCGGCGAAAAAAAAAACAATAAAGTGGCGAAAACGAGCACGCGTCCCGAGGGAGGGGGGCGCATGCAGCAGCCGTACGCCGCAGTTGGCATCGCGCCCGTGTCTCCCGCGCGCATCCCATCGCGCGGTGGTCGGCGCCAAGACTAGACACCGACCTCCATGTCATATATTCTGGCGCCGAGTTACCTGCTTCACAGCACCGAGTTATGTCATGTCGGAGCCACATCAGCGCCATGTTATCATCTGGTCTTCGACCTCGGTGTCAAAATCTATGGCGCCGAGACATGTTACCTCGGCGCCATGAGTCCTAGCGTCGACCCCAAGGTCCAAAGATAAGTTTAAGTCTTCCAAGAGATCAAACTTAATTTTTTTTTCAAAAAAAAGTTAAATTGTAAGAAATTAGGCCAGCAGCATCTCTCTCGTCGTTTCACTGTTGGAAGGAAGGAAAGGGAACTTGCGTGGATGTAGGGTTCTGTTTTTTTTTAAATGTCATGAATGATGGAAGGATCTAAGACTTTAAGACCTCCAAAAAGTTGAAAGGGCCTTTTTGTTTTTTCTCACTTTAGCTACTAAATTATTAAACAAACTGACTCAAAAGGATTAAAGTAGTTTAGTTATATTAGTACTTCAAGAATGTGCTAAAGTGGACTAAAGTGCCAGTGGACAAGGGCTGTCCCTCGTTATTGCTGCCTCCCACTCTGATTTGTGCATTAATTAGGGATTGTTTGACCTTTAGTCACTTTTAATTAATAGAACCAAATATGAATGACTAAAGTTTAGTCATTGATTTTATTAGATAAATTTTAGTCATGAGAAACCAAACTAGACCTAAACTATATATAATAAATATGCTCGGTTGTACTTCATGCCATTTGAGCTGTGGCAAGTGCTGCTGAGCAAAGCTATGTATGTAAAAATTCATAATGACCTGCAATTCGAAGGGGAGAGCGTATGTTCAAAGAAATTTAGCCCCGGCGACAGCATGATTTTCTATTCAATAAATTGAAGGGGAGGTTTTTCTTCTTCTTTTTTTTTTTTGATCAAGGGGATTTTTTTTTCTGCATCAGAGAAAGCCTGCCAAAGATTTTTGTGCCAAGTCATCACCACCAGGTTTTGCCCGGGAGGATCCAGCGCAACGCCATCACCACCGATCCTTGGAGTCCTGAGTGGGCCTAATACCGCAACAGGCCAGACCCGAGTATACACTGAAGCCTAGCTGACCGTAAGAACGAAATTCTCTAATCACATAGGAGTAGTATTTAACAGCTAACGATAATTATAAATGGAAACAACCGGAAATTAGAAAAGGTGCATTTTAATTAATGCGCAAAAGTTTTGAAAGAGTGGAACCCAATGAATTGGTCACTGACGCTGAACGTCCGGCTCAACAGACTTCACAGAATTACTCAACAAAATAACACAAACCTAAAAAAAAGTAAGTGATGTGCAACCCTACATCAACGAAAAATCTGAAGAAAAAAAACGTCGTGCCCCTCCACTCACCAATTACTCCAGTGATAAATACATATAATGGTGTAGAAAAACAACAATCCCGACAATACAACTTCTCCGCACCTTTAATCTATATCTTCTAATAATAAAGACGCAAAATTTCTCTCCATCTGTTTTTTTATCCGGTCATCTCTTAACTAACTTTGTGAGTGTGGAAAACCGCCTATAGCCTTTCTCTTTATATAACTAGGAATCCTAATCCAATTAAATCTCCCTGATTAGAAATCTTAATCCAAATAAAAAATATAAGATAGTTTGCGGTAGTTTTTTTCCTTTTTCCGTTTTTTAGCTTTCCTTTGTAAACGGTCGCTCTTTCTTTTCCGAGGCTTTTATATGTGTCATTAAAAAAAGTTTGTAATTACACATAGATCATTAAAAAAGTTGACCGCACACATATACCACCGTTCTGAACTTCTTTGCCCTCCAAGCCATTTCGTCCGTTTTTTGCTATTTAACGGTGTCAAACCGATAGGTGAAATGACCATTTTACCCACGGTGGGAGTCCGTTTGTCAGCCACCCAAACTCTCTTTTTCTCTCTTTTCTCTTACGCCTCTGTTCCGCGCTCCCCGTGCTCCTGCTCGTCGTCGCGGCGCAGGCGGTGTGCTGCTGCTTCCCCTTCGCGGTGGTGGAGCTCGTCGTGCTCGCGGCCGTGGGCGTGCCCCCCACGCTGTGCCGCCGCGCGCTCCGTGCCCGGGCGAGGTGCAGGCGCGCCTCCCGCGCCGCCGCGGCCAAGAAGAAGGATATGGCGGGGATGGGCAGGGTGAGCAAAGGGGAGTTGTAGCAGTCGAGGGTGGAGCTCCCCCCGCACACCGACACGAGCCCCGAAGGCGACGACAAGGGCCCCGGTGTGCAGGGAGGCGGCCTCGTCCCCAACGACGGCGGCGAGAGCCAGGAGGAGGCGCGCGTGGAGCTGCCACAGCCGGTCCTCGCTGTGGATCTGCCGCAGCGCGCGTAGAGGTGACGTGAGGAGGTGAGCTCCGGCCACCGCGGGCGCGGGGGAGCTCCGCCCCGGCCGCTGCGGGCGCGCGCGGGCGAGCTCCGGCCCGGCCAGCCGCCACGGGCGCGGGGGAGCTCCGCCCCGACCGCCGCAGGCGCGCGCGGGCGAGCTCCGCCGGGGGCACGCGCGGAGAAGAGAGATGAGGTCGAGTTTGAGAGAGAGAAAGAGAGGATAGGGATGAGAGGTGTATTATGAACTTTTTGACAGACCTGACCCACTTATCAGGACTCTCAAATGGTGAAAAATGAATAGAATGCGGATGAAATAGTTTGGAGAGCAAAGAAATATAGAATAATGGCATATATGTGATGTCATCTTTTTTAATAACCTATGTGTAATTACAGACATTTTTAATGACATACGTGTAAAAGCCTCTTCATCTTGCTTCTTCTTCCTTTCTGATAAAAAAATACGATTCTTGATTTTTGCCCGGCCGGTTTAGTGTCTGAGGCCCGCAGCCCACCCACCAGTGATCTACCCACCCTCGTCGTCGTCGTTGGCGGCGACAGGATGGCGCGGGTCTCCACGGTTGCTCTTGCGGCGGCGGCGGCGGCGGCGGCGGCGCTGCTGGTGTCGCTGCCAATGTTGCTGGTGTCGCTGCCAGCCGCGGACACGTACGAGCAGGAGACCCGCCGGATGTTCGTGGAGTGGAAGGCCAAGTACAGAAAGACCTATAGATACGCCGGCGAAGAGGAGTGCCGGTATGCGGTGTTCAAGGACAGCCGCCGCCGCGTCGCCCGGTCCAGGGCCGCTGGGGTGACCACAACTGGCCTTAACAGTCTCAGCGCCAGCGCCATTGAGGAGATATACCGCGGGCGCGGGGTCCGGATGGGGGAGGAATCGTACGAGCAGGAGACCCGCCGGATGTTCGTGGGGTGGAAGGCCAAGTACGGCAATACCTACAGAGACGTCGGTGAGGAGGAATGCCGGTACAGGCTGTTCAAGGGCAACCGCCGCGTCGTCGTCCGGCTCAACGCCGCCGGGCAAAACGTGTACGGCCTCAACCAATTCGGCGACCTCACCAACGAGGAGGTCCAAGAACGCTGCTACCCGGAGAAGGAGGACCGAGAGCTGATCGCCAGGTGCCAAGCCGCTGTCCCCGTCCCCGACCCGGGCACGGACCCCGTCCATGGGAGGCTGTTTCGGTACCAGGTAATCATCTTGCTAGCTGTTTTTAGTTTCTTTATTATCATTGTTGTTTCCTTACATGTGGTTGATTACCATTTGCATCAAATGGGGATTATGGATTTTGTTTCCCGCTCCCAGGTACTAGTGCGTTAACACTTAGGCCCCGCCACTTCACCAACGCATCTACTCTCAACCTGAAACTTGCGTTTGGCTGGCGTCCTCACCACAACAGAGGCGATGCCAGAAGCGTGGCGCTCAATTCGCTCGTCCGACTTTTGGCAGGTTGTGGCGCAACAAGAGCTGTGGTCGCGCCACAAGTGCGGACACGAACCAAACGCACGCCAAAACTGCGGTGTGGTGCAGACACCAACCAAACACGCCCTAAACCAAACTTGTTCAATTCAGGTTCAGCGTGTGCAGGCAAGTTTGAAAGGTAAAGACGTCATCGCTGCAACTGCAATCAAAAAACAAGCAGAAGGGCATCGTTATATGTTTCCCCCTCTTGACATCTGGCTTTCGACCACTGTCATGTCTTGCGCTCTCAAAACACCAAATTCAGTTCAGAGACAACCTCCTAGTCAATATAACTGAAGAAAGCGAATATAATCCACCAGATCAAGCGCTTACATGGACATTTCACTTTACCCAGATCCAGGATTCTACTGCAAGCGTTGCCAGACAGTTCTTTTGCAGTTGCCCTCAAATCCCCAAAACAGGCTATCAACAATTCTAGGTGTGCAAAGCATACAGCAGCCATGATCCAGTCTCATCCAACTCTGTTGGACAATGTTTGGTAAATGGACTTCAGCTGAGTATTCCACTTGTCGATGGCATTGTACTTCCTCATCCCCTTGGACCTGCAAGAAGCCAAACAAATCAATATCTGAATCTGAGCACAAAATATTGTATACTAAAGTAACGGGAAAAATAAGTTGGGGGCTACACACCTTTCTCCACGCTCTAGTAGCTTGTTGACCTGATCTATGTGGCCTTGGATACGGTTGTCCAGGATGAGCGATACCAACAACTGCTCGACATCCTTCTCTGGGAAATTGAGTTCCTAAATGCAGATAATGATCAGATAATTAGTACCATCGATCACTGTAAACTTAGTTCTTAAATGCAGATGGTAATTGAATAATTCCTGCCACTGGACACTGTAAAAAGACATGCTTAGGAAAGATTGAAGCGCCTTGCAGGATAGTGAAGACTGACGAACATATCGTGCCACATGAGTGAAGCAAACAAGCATGTTTTCAATTTAGCTGCAGTGAAGGAATATAATACCAAGCCCACATGATCTAATCATCTGTATGACTTCTGGTAGAACAGAGAATTTTTTACACTTATACGGGAGGGTCAGTAAGAACCGTCCAACTAAATATTCTCAGTTGTTATTTTTCTGAATGTTGTGGACATGCAAGAGTAAATATCTACCTGTGAAATGAATGGTATCCTGATTCGAGTATATGGTTTAATAAGCTTGAGCAGCACTTGGGTTCTGATGTTCTTCAATAAGTCCTCAATATAGTTACGGATAAAATGATCATCCATTATTGTTCTTCTATTACTCTGCAAAAAAAAAAGTTGATAACACTTGCATTAGTACATAGAAAATAAAAGGGCGTACCCAGTGCAAAGAGCTCCCACTCTGTGCGAGGTCTGGGGAAGGGTGTTAGTGGCAAGCCTTACCCTCGCTTGTGCAATGCGAGGAGACCATGACTCGAACCCGGGACCTTCCGGTCACAGGCGGTAAGACTCTACCGCTTGCACCAGGCCCGCCCTTCATTAGTACATAGAAAATGAAGAGCTAAAACAATTCTGAAGAAATAACAAAAAGAGCATATAAGCATAGATGCTGACCTTCAGGATCTTTTCAAATTCCATGATGTCATTCTTCTGGTATGCTGCAATCAGGTTTGTCATTGCAAGGATTTCAGGATCATTCTTGTACCTGCAAGCATTCAAATTTTCAGGGTGCGAGGGAAATCAAGCTACAAGATTTATGCGGGGATCATCAATTGTCTTACGGCTTGGCCTCTTGTCCATCAAAAGGATTCACTTCAGATTCCATCAACATATTGGCAAGGACAAGATACCTAATGCACAGCAAAAAAACGAAAAATATATTTGTTGATATGTATATCAGTGTTTTAAAACTTATGTACCTATGAACTAAGGTCAGAAATAACTATTTAAGTTTAAATAAGTATAAGTACTTTAGGCATTGGATTCTCCGTGGATTGCCTGCTTCATCGTAGTTCTTGAAAGCTTCAAAGAAATCAGTCGCAGCCTCAGCCCACTGCCTCTCAGCCATATGCATCTTCCCACCACACTCACGAATTATACCCATGATTCTTGGGTGAGGTATCGCTGATTTGATGGAAAGAGCCCTTTGATACAATTCCTGCAGCAGCAATTCACTTCAGATTCAAATTAAGCACTTCAAGCAAACAACAATGTAAAGCAGGATTTTTGCACTGAATACACAACACTAAATAAATAAATGACATACTAGGACAGAAAAAAGCAATAGGGTAGAAACTAGAATTATCACTCCTCAGGGTCCAAGGCTATAAAAAGCAGAAAAGAAGAGATTGTCCTTTTTATCCTACGAATGCTGGTGTACAGAACATATTACTATCATAAAGAAGTGAAACATTCTCCCATAAATTGAGGTAAACTCAGTACTCTATCCAATTTCAGCTGTGGATAGCTAAATATTCTACCAGATTTAACATAGAACTTAGAATTCCATTCAATTTCAGGTAGCATAAGCATACAATTAGTATGTGGCAATTATTCTTACAAGTTACAACAGTAATGTACTAGATATATCACGCCCCTTTTTAAGCTAAGAGTGAAGATATCCTTTTATGAAACAAGACAACAAATATGAAGTTAGTATGCAATTGCATCTAGGGCTTTACATACACAGGAAGAAAACACCAGGTGGAGTAATTGAAAGCCACAATAAAGTGGAGAATAATAGAATAATGATTTTTCCGAAACATACGGCATCACAATTCACAACGATAATTTAACTTAAGATATTACCCAACAAAGAGTCACTTGCAAATAGGCAAACAAGGATGCCTTACCTTAAGCTTTTTGTTATTCTTTGTTTCAGTGTACATTTGGATTTCAATAGCATATACTTCCAAAAGCTGTGTGCCTTTCTTTTGATCATCAGAACCATCTTCCCTTTGGCAAGATTTATGCAGCTCCTTCAATATCTGCCAGTAAGAATGTAATTTAATAATACAGTTTAATATTACAGGCAAACTTATTGCATCAAAGACTATGACTAAAAAAGTGATCCAACGACCTTGCTCATGCGACCGTATTCGCCCATATCAAACCAAATTTTGCAAAGCTTCAAGTTTGTCTTGAACCATAATCTCTGTACAGCAAATAAAAAAGGTATAAGAACCGTTCAGCACATAAATTTGTTTTCTCATGTAATGCAACAAATATGACCTCATTTTTCGCTTCTTCAAGTACTTTCAGTGTTGTCTGGTAGAACTCTTGCAGAAGAGAAAAGTTCTGACTAGCTGATCCAGAAACAAAATCCATTATGTTGTTTATACATTTCTCGCTGTAGTTCCGAGTGACAGCAGATTTTATGTATGTTAACATCTCTCTATAGGCATCCATCATTTCTTTGTATTTCCCCAGCTTATAGTAAAGCTTGACAGTTTGTTTAAGAGCTTTAAATCCCCTATAAAGATAAAATTACAGAGTAACGCGTCAGAAGTGCAAAGATAAAAAAAAAATATGGTAGAATAATAAATAAGACATTTGCCTTCACACAAAAAAAGTGGCTGAAAAAACAATGTCGAATCATAATATATAAGTATAAAGTACCCAGGTTAGAGGAATTGAATCTTTTAACTTCCAATAGAAACTTAGAGCACAGTGCAACATGCAGTAATGTTCATGAAACACGTTTCGACAAAGATTTGTTCATAACCAGTATGGAACATGTTGAAACAGGGGAACCACAATCAAGCAGTTAATCAATAAACAATTAAGCAGATATTTGGCCAACCAAGCAAATCTAAAAATCCTTCACTTCCTCAGGGTTTCACTGGAGCCTACGCAACTTCAAGTTGGTTTCTATGTTTTAGACTTACTTTCCTTTTCCACATTTTTTCTCCAATTGAACCAAGTCTGCTCCAAGTCAATTTATAAACACGAGTTAAAAGCAGGCTTAATGCAATCCTGTCCTATCAGCCGATCCAGCCCAATTCCAGTACCACAGTTGTAAATAAATTTTACATACTAACAGTAACATTTGCACAGCTAAGTACAGCAGCTCACATCATTGAAGTACATATGTCCTTGAGATTTACATCATGAAAAATTGCTGACACTCAAATCATGAAGCACGAAAGCATTCTGTACCAATAAATATTAATTTGTCCCACAAGATTATTTATATTAGAGATGTCCTGGTCAACTGAATTTGAGAACATGTACTTTTGTAAGGCTCATCTTAGATCCTGTACTTCATGAAAAGGCCCAAAGCAAAAGCAAAAAAAAAAAAAAAGGCTAGTGATAGACAGTTTGCATACATAAGTATCCAAACCATCTCAGTATGATAAGAATAGTTTACCACCTATATTAGATTGGGTTTTGGTTTACTCAATGTTCACCAAGATGATCAATACACTTTACCATTTATACTGTCCCAGGAACAGCAAAAGCAAATGAGACAGATTAGAATGTTAAATAGATTGAATTCTGATACACTTACCATTCAGCCTTTTCAGGCTCCATACTGACTACTTGATCAAAACCAGCAAGTGCACCCTCCGGGTCTGTCTCGACCAAACCTGCCGAAATATAGTAATAACATTTACCATTTTGTATTCCTTTAACCTCACAATTTATGCATACTTCAGTCTAATCACACATATCAAAGAATAGCTACTGTTCCATGAACTAAAAGAGGAAGCACTAGCTGTAATAACTAACATTTTACTTCTAAAGAAAACAAGTCTGTTAGATGTTTTGAGGAAATGCTCATGTAGATTAAATTCATTAGTTACAAGAAACTGCAGATTGCAGAAAATATGAATTTAGGGCTCTGACTCCCACAATCTTCATATAATATATAAGTTATGACTAACAAACCTCTATATGACATGAAGAGCTATATAACAATTTACGTGAAAAAAGATATCTCTAAGTAACAACAGAGATAAATTGTCAAGTAAATCTTGCATACAGAAGCAATTCGTGAGATTAGTGGCATGCCATTCACATTGAAGGCCAGACAGTCACAGATTAATCCTTGAAGCAGAAAGGGTCAAAGGTCCAAGAATCATCCCGTAAATTAAGAATACTGTTTCAAATCAGATGCCAAAACAATGAGAGGCATGAAGCATGTGACAGAGTCTGACACAGACTGAACTATCTAAAGCACTGAAAATTTATGTTGGTGACTTCCTTACCTTTTCATGCTTCAAAATATGCATGAAGCCATGCTATTACTATTGTCTAAAATGTGGTCTGACTCTTAGAACTTACAAGTTGTTTGGTTGTATCTGTGGTAATGCAAATGTAAATGAAACAAAGCTACTGACGTTACCAGTGGGAGATAGATTTGAACTAATTCCATTTACATTTGCGTTACTGTGGAAGGAACCAAACAGCGCGTTAGAAGTGGTCTCCTAGGCAGCCGCCGAGCCTGGCTAGCCAATTTTTCCCACATAGGTGCTAGTCCAGCTGCCCGACTAAATGCCCATGGAGAGAATGCTTTTTTGGTAACGAACAAAAACACATGTCATGTATTTGGTGTTGCTGTGCAGTAGCTTTTTTTAGTTGTATATATAAAGTAAAATTCTGCATGAGCCAATTTTCAATTGTTAGCTACAGAGGAGACATCAACATTAAAAGAGCACACGGGCTGCTTGCCTAGTTAGCACACAATGGTAGTGCCTCCTTGTCGCAGTTGTGTACCACCATACAAAGAAAACTCGAACGAACAACAATCGGGCGAATACGACACCCCAGCATCCGCCCTTAATTAATTTGCCTTTATATCACCAACGACAATTGTGACCCTATAATAAGGCTATAAGCATGTCTTCAACCTCCTCATCTTAATCTTTTCTCACCAAAGAAAATAATTTTCCCCCACCAAAGGAATGAGGCATAGCTAAATTGGCAAGAGCGAAAAAAGTGGTATCCATCCATCGGGGAATGCGGATGTGCAACAAAAAAAAAAAGTGACTAGCATAGTTCCGTCGCGCTCGTTTCTGACTTTCTGAGAAATCACCTGACTCGCAAGTCGAAGGAGAAGAAGTTCCAACCTTTGGAGTTGTAATACTGGTTCTCGATGTCGACGTCCTGCTCCTCAGGCTCTTCGTCCGAGTACTCGAACCCGTAATCCTCCATGTCCGCATCTAATCACCATAACATCCACGATCAGGAAAAACTATTCGCAATACAACAAGGGATAGAGAATATAAGAAAACCTAAGCGCACGAATTGCAGGGAACGCAATTACCTGAGCCCATGGTGGCGGCGACGGGGGCAAGCAGGGGGCGCGAGGGCTAGGGTTTGTGGGAGGTGAGGGGTTTGTGCCTTTGTTGCGCACTTGCGCCTCGCGAAGAACAGATGGAACGACACACGAGAGGGGACGGGAAGCCAGAACAATTTTACGTTTAGGCCCCTGTAAAATATCAGGTTCCACGGCCCACGCCACTCCGGTGTCCGAGGTTGGAACTTGGAAGTGTTCTCCTTTTTCCCCCTTTTCTTTCTTCCCTTTTACTATCTTTTTATATATTTTTAATTTAGCACTATTTACAGTTATTTTTAATGTTTAATTTAAAAAATAATATTTTGTTATAGATATATGCCCGTGCATTATACCGAGGTCACTATTTTTTTAATTGTACCTCAGTAATCGGACGAGGACGTCTGAGCCTCTAAGGACTTCGTATTGGACGAGGGACACGTGGATCCGGTCTTTCATATCAGAATGCAGGTAGGACACGGATGTGTAAGCGGTGAGTTGAGGATCATTTGTATCGGGGCACGGATGCGTGAGCAAGAAACAAGACTTGATATCACCAAGTAAACGATAATGTTACAGTTTTTTAGGCGTAGAGAAAGAGGAGACACCCACTTTGGGCACCCTAGTAGCCTATATCTTTTATGCTAACTTGTTTATCTTATACATTACAAAAATAGCATCTTGCTTTCTTCGACTTCCTCCACCCATCTTGCACCACTATGCGCTCTGCATCGCCACCCTTACCTTTGCTAGCAAGTACCTCCCTCATCACCTCCTTCTACACCACCGCTAGCCCCGAGCAAACAACATCCTGCATCCTTCACCAGCACGTTGTTGCTCTCTCGTCGTCTCACATGTCACCTGTCACCACCACGTGGTTGTAGCCTCCCTAAGAGCATCCGCAGTGTGCTCATTTGCCCTAGGTTCTATAACAAAAGGATCTGGTGCCATACATTGCGCACGTCGCTCCTATACTCCAAAACAAAGGACCAGCTTCTATATATACGGCCTGTTCGCTGGTTGGTTTCTGGGCTGGTTTGGGCTGGCTGGTGCTGGTTTATTGTGAGAGGAAAACACTGTAGGCTGGCTGGTTTGGGCTGGCTGAAACCAACAAGCGAACAAGCTGATAGATGGAACCTGCTCCCATCAAATAAAATATATTATTCTCTCTCCCAATCTTTCTGCTCCCCTCAGGCATTGCAGCTGTAATGGGGAATGTAGCATTCTAATTTCTTGTTGTGGACCCACACCTCAATGATGGAGGCCGTTCCTATACACTGTGATATTTTGAACAAAATAAGCATGCTTCTATACAGGTGCCCTAAGGCCCTCCACAATATTAGGCTGCAGTGTACAGAGTAAAAGGAACCGAAGCTATCTCTTATGTGCTGCCTCAAACAATACATGTTCAAATAAAAAATTAGTATCTGTGCTAGCTCAAATAGGACGGACGTGCTCAGGTTCTGTCATGCATGTACAAAGATCAATAGTTTTTAATCAATCAAGCACCGAGGCAACTGCTTGCCCTGTTCCCACATTTTCTGGCACCCCCAGAAGGGCTGTTTGGAATGCAGGAATCAAAAACACGGGAATAAGAAAAAACACAGGAATAAAGTGAGTGTGTAGTGGTAAAACAGAGGAAAGGAAAAACGCGGGAAATGATTAGAATGGGTGTTTGGAATGCAGGAATCCATAACACAGGAAAAACGCAGGAAGTAACATTATTTTTTGTTTCTCTTCTCTTGCTATCTCGGTCTTCGTGAATCCATTGGTTTGGACTGGATGTTTTGTTTCCCGTGAAATGAACGTAGGTAGGAAACTTTCCTTTGTTTTACTGTTGAAGTTTTCTTCATTCCCAACAACATTTCTAGAAACCTTTTCAAATGAATGGATTCCTATAAATTTTCTTTGAAATTCCTTCGATCCAAACAAGGCCGAAGTTGGCATCTCCTCCTGCACTGTATTGAGCGATGCCCAAACTTCCTCCTCCATCTTTTAGTATCACTCAAATGACACGCTGTGGAAGGCCTAACCTTCCCCTTAGGCCCTCCACAATATATGCCCAAGTGATGCCCAAAAGAAGAGAGAGATGATTTTAGCACAGCTCCTCTCCACTGCAGCAGGCGGTTCCAATTGCAAGCGATGCTGAGAAAACAAGGAGCGGAGCAAGTAGTTGCGCCGGTGTCCAAATCGATAAAAAACCATTTCATTGGCCTACTACCCACACCAAAGCTACTCCGTGAGCCTTCATCTTTGCAACTTTTGACTACTTTTTCTTACAACGTGGGTCCCATGAGCAATGGCACCAACTCTCTCCACGTTGCAGCAATTGAGAAGCACTCCTGGTTGTACATGTAGGACCTGAAATTTTTGCTAGCTCCACTCCCACGCTGTGGAGGGCCTTTATGCCCAATGCTAGCAGATGGGGAGCGAAGCAAGTTCAAGCACTTAATAAAAAATATATGTTTGCATGAGGTAGAGAGAGAAAAGAGAGACACGTAGTGCTGAGCCCCGGAGAGAAAAGGCTGAACATGCTGGACACACTAGTGATGCCTTCCATTGCAACATGAAGTGATTCACGCGTGGGATCCATTTATCCTAGTTCAACCATCTCCGTTGTGGAGGGCCTCATTAGACTTAGCAGGCACAAAACCTTCATTCCATGTCGTAACTTCAAATTTTAATCAGAACACTGTGTAGAGCTCGTCAAAGTTGAAGTTTCAGTTGGAGACGAAGAGGTCATTAAATTTGGTGCGTCTTGATTTTTTTTTCACACATTGTCTACCTTCCCCCTTTTTCACTCCAAATCTAGAAATCTCTCGTTAGTTGTATATCCCTTCCCCTTTTTCCGCTCTCTCAATTGGTACCGTATCATTTTTTTATTAGAAGGTACATATCATAGAATTACAATATGAACTCACTAGCTAACAAAAGAAGTGCTGACTTCCTTTCCCCTTTAAGGCCTCGTTCGTTTTGGCCCGGAATGGCCCGGAACGTGGCCTGATCCGCCCGGATTGACATGGCCCGGTCCGAAGTCAGGTCGGGCTAGGATTGATCGTTCGGTTAGATATGGCCCGGAAAAGAAACGGGCCAGGTTTGGCCATTCCGCTCCCTCCACGGCCCGGAACAAAGCCACACCTCCTACCCTCCGGATCGGATCCTGGAGGGAGGCGGCGTGAGGTACGACGCGACGCGAGAACCAGAGGTGAGGCGACCATGAGCTCCCGCAGTGGAGGCGACGGCGGGGCGGGGCGGCGTGAGGCGACGGTGACGGCGACGACGACGCCATCGACTCCAGGCGTACATCCTTCCCCTTCCTCGTCCTTCTCGCCGGTGATCCCCTCGCTCTCCCCTTCTCTCCCCTTCGTCCGGACATGTATTTTAGGGTTCTTGATTTGGTTCTTGCGCGTCTCTTCTTGGATCCGGAGTATTTGGGTTATTTGGGTGCTGTTCGAGGTACACGGGGAGGCTAGGACGTGAGGAGTAGAGCTCGTGTTGAAGATGTTCGCCTGCAGCGATGAGATGCTTCTCCCGAAGGAGTCGTCGAACAGCTAGTGGTCCATGCTAGCTAGTTGCCGCTTTGTGTGTGTTCTTAGTAGATCTCAGGAGATGAATTTAAAGAGGAATCCCTATGAGGCCACGCTGACATTATTATTCTTTGAGCACCAGCCTGGATGTTTTCTTTTTCATTTGTGCGGCAATACTGTTTTAATTTGGATACATACATAATAGTATAATATTGATAAGATTGATAGTGGAGTACTGTACTTGTAAAGGTTATAGGCACGGATGATGTAAACCATCAATTGATGACTGCCAAACTAATACTCCAAACTGAATACTACTCCTAGTAACTTGGGTACAGTACTGGATAGCAGCATCTCGTCACTTTCAGAACAGGTTCAAGTGTGTAGGACGGCTCATGTGTGCTACATCCTTGTCTGCCAACAGTCGCTGGATTTCATCAGCTAGCGATAGCACCATGTGGAGCATAATCCTCTTGCCACAAAATGCTTTCTGGAGAAATTCACACTGCAAGTTCTGAGTACTAAATTTTTAATTTTCTCTTGCTTAATATTTTTATTTTCCTTCTATCAGCTAGTTGCAATTTGTAACTGGAATTGGATGCCTTGTCCTCAACTTGAATTGAATGTTACCAAACCAAAATTGATGTCAAAACTGTTCTAACTTAAGCTCCCAAGATTGATGTCAAAACTGTCTTTCAGAGTTTCAGGTTCAGGGTTCAGAGTTTCAGTATTTTCAGTCCAGCTCTAATTGTTTAGTTTAAATTATTATTAATATATGACTGTACTATTTATAATTATTAAAGTCAAACAACAGTTTGAAGCATATTTGGATCCTCAACTCATTGTAAATCATTGATCACTTGTCAACAAGAACTATACTATTTAGAAGAGCACAACTCATATGTATAGTAGGCAAGGCCTACTTGGCTATTTTTTTAGTAGATAGGTGCAGTACTGTTCATTCAGTCCCTTGATGAAGTGTATACTTAAACAAAAGACTGATCTCACTTGGTTGTGTGTGCATGCGTGTGTGTGTATATTGCGTGGGGCTGAAGGGGTTCTGCATAAATTTGTCTTTTTAATAGCTTGGTAGAATGGATACATTGCTGTGATGCAGCTATTGTCTCAATCTGCACATGATAGTCTAACTCGCATATTTATTCTCAAACTGCACATGATAGCCAGCAACAAATACACTTTTGTCTTTAATTTTTTGCCTCCTATCTAGGGAAGTTCTTTAGATCAATTATTTAGATCAATAGAAATGCAAGGAATGAAGGGCAGGCCTGGTGCAAGCGGTAGAGTTTTCTTTGTGATAATGGAGTGAATAACTCTAAAATGCTCAAATCAGTCTAAAACTCTGAAATCCTGCCTATTGTCTTTTTATCAGGATAATGGGGTGGGCATAAGCTTATGCTGCTGCTTGCAACATCTGAATATTCTATTTTTTCTAACATGTGTGTTTGAATTTTAGGCGTGGACTTGGTTTATGCTATATGCTTGTCTCTTCTCAGTTCTGTTATTATTTGGTTACTAACAAACCGGTAACATTGTTGTTATGCAAGCCAGTTACCGAGAAGTAGTAGTGACTACAATTGTAAAGTTATTTGAAATACTCAATTATCACCTCTATAGCCGGTTGCATGAATATAACAGGAGCCGGAGTTATATGCAGTTGTGTGCCTACTAGTGCTAGAATTATTTAAGGGAAGGACTTGAACTGTCAACCAAACTAGTAGGCCGACCAGTAGAGCTTTTACAAATCACACTGGTGAGGTGAATGGTCCAGTATCTCACTCTCAGCTAAGGTAGTTCAGAGCAAGGCTAGTTCCCGTCAGTTATTCATGTTATTTTGATATACTATATTTGTAGTTCTTTATCTCTCTATTTTGATTCTGGAGCAGTTCAGTACTTCAGTTTTTTTATGAATTCTGCGATGTCATTGATCACAAAGTGAGTTTCTGAATTCTGGAGCAGTTCAGTACTTCAATACATTATCATGCTGTGCATGCCACAAGTTATCCCATGAGCATGCTTATGTCCACTATCTCAGGGGGTAAGTATGTGTAAATGATGACTGAAGTTGGACCTTGCAAGTAGGCGTAGTTTAGCTGTCCACTCTTGCTCTTGTAGGACTTTGTCAGTATCATTAATAAAGTTGCAGGTCCAAATCTAGCTGTGCAATGCAATGAACTATTCCACTTGTTATTTGTCTAGCAATACTTTTTCTTAACAAATACCTTTTCTTATTACTTGTAGATCCCTCCAGCACCATTTGGAACTGAATTACTGGAGCAAGTGGGAGTTACAAAAGTCTATCACTAGAAGAGTGACCGTTGTGAAGTTGCTTCCTGTTTCTCGTAGATTAGTAGTAGTTCGGTAGTTGGGCACCAATATACCATGGTTAAAGTGGGAGCTCATCTTATGCCATGGGCACCAATATACCATGGTTAAAAGGGACTTGCAACTTATTATTTATGTTCAAGTTCAACAGCCTTCATGTTTATTTTGGATTCGGGTCTTCGATCCCTACTGTAGCTTTGGTACTGCACATTATCTCAATTTTTTTTTATGACAAGCACTTACATCTGTTTGTCAGGTCGTGAAATTTCTGTTGGGTTTTGCTTGGCATGCCAATTTGAATTGTTTTAAGCTTGATCATATTCTGTTGTGTTAGTTAAATGCCTGGATATGTGAACATGCTATCAGCAGTCCTGGATTCATCCCTAGCCAAACCGAACAACAAATAGGAGCCTCCTGGATTGGTTCTGCTAGGGAATGAAACCCAGACCTGGAATGAGTGACAACAAGGGAATCAACTAATTCCAGACCTGGATTGATTCATCTCCTGGATTGGATCCCCAGCTGCCGAACGAGGCCTAAGGCTCGTTTGGTTACGGCTCTAGGAGGCCAGGAATGGATCCGCTAGTGAAAGCTTATATAAATTAAAGTAACAATCCGGTCAGGATTTCTTCTCAGAGCTTATTCCTGGTGAAACGAACGTGACCTTAGGCTCCGTTCGGTTACCCCGAAACGGGTCGTTCTGCGCGGGGAACAATTCCAGGCTTCCAGCGTTATAGAAATTAGTGAAGAAATGGTTCGACCAGGAATCAATCCCATACAACCGAACGAGCTTGATGGGGATGCTTGGCATACTCAATCTCAGGGTTTTCCTAGAATTACTCATCCTAGTTTAGTAATTTCTACAAACTTTTGGAACTGGTTCCATGCACGCAATATTAAAAGGTATTTCATTGAGCAATTTTTGCATTATTTTAGACTAACACACATAAGCCTTAATCGTTTTATTGTTATTTTACAAACATCAATCAGGCATAGATTTCAAGGCTAGAGCATTGTCTAATAGGGCCATATATCTCTCTTATATATACCCAAAAAGTTGCAAGAAACGGTGACTAGCCTCAAAAGCAATATACAAGTGCCATTGGACGGACACTCTTATATCATGTATATCAATTCAATTTTGTTACATTAAACATATGCATTTTAACCAGTTTTTTTTAAATATGTGTGGTTTAACAATGCAAATGGTAGAGTTTCCGCATAAATCTCAGAGTATGATTATGATGAAAGGAGATAAGACGGTAGACCGTGTTAGTATCGACAAACTTCTACCACGATTTTCTTACAAATGCTTATAGATAATTGTCACTTATGATGCATGACATTGCTAAAACAAAAGGAGATATGTAAATTCACATGCTACAGCCTCCAAACGCTGTTAAATGGTTTTCTAGTGTTACACAATCAACCAAATGTGCTGGATACATTCATCATGCTAGTTCGACGTTCCATGGTTGATAAGTAACTGCACCGAGGCCATATGTGATACGGTTGATCAAATAAAGATCTGTATGCTTTTGCTTCATTAGCAGTACAACAACTTCGGACGCTCCCTTCTGTTGGAAAACTGAAACGCTTGCTTCTGATGCAGTTCACTGTCACTTACATGGAGATACCACACAACAAAAACTTGCCAAGTTTTATGTTGCCGAAGTATCAGTATTTTACAGGCGAACACAAGAAGATGCAGATCCTCTAACCATCCAGCGCTTTCACCATTCAAGCCTTAGGGAGAAAGCACCAACTTGTCTTTCGGGGTGAATAATTCGAAGACAAATCTTTCTACAGAATCAGTAAACAAGCTGGGGCTCAAATTCAGCAAAATCAACTGAGCCAGACTCGATGGGGGGCATGAGGTATGCGGCAATGATCTCAGACACCAGAGCGGCAATGAAAGGAATCCTCTTCAGGTTCTTCACTAGGGGAATGTCGTCAGATTCTCCGATAGCAATGATCTTCTGGTTGATCACAACCATCCTGTCAAGCTTCCTCTTGAATTCAGGGTTCTCAACATCCAGAACAGCAGGGAAGATCCTCGCTGTCGTGCGGTTGGTCTGCACAGGTATGCATGTTTTTACATTGTCAGTAGCAGCCTTAATTAAAGGGCATACCCAGTGCAGAGAGCTCCCGCTCTGTGCGGGGTCTGGGGAAGGGTGTCAGTGGCAAGCATTACCCTCGCCTGTGCAATGCGAGGAGACCGCGACTCGAACCCGGGACCTTCCGGTCACAGGCGTACCCAGTAGCAGCCTTAATTCTGTTCGGAAAAAAAGCAGCAGACTTAATTCACACCAACATTTCTAGAAGCAATTCATAGATTCTCCTAAACATCGATGAACTATAACAAACTTCATGTGTATTCCTAATCTTTTGTAAGGACATTATTGTGATATTCAGCATTGTTCAGAAAAAGTATGAAATATAGTAAACAGGTGGAAATGAAATGATAAACTCATTTATACCTCAATGATCACATGCATGTCAAATTCTTTGGTGTTCAGACCAATTCCCTCATAGAATGCAGTGCGTTGGCAGTCATTCAGGTACATGGTCACATACACCTGCAAAAGGTCACGTAACACAACTATCAGGAGTGGGACAAAACGAAGTTTGGAATTAATCGATCTATATAACAAAAGAGTAGCTCGAAATTACCGAGAGGCAGAAGAACCGTGACCAGAGCTTTGCCTTCCAGTCATTGAGGAACTGCGGCTGAGCCTTGAGCAGGGCAGAGAAGAAGTCACCGTGCCTGTTCTCATCCTGGCACCAGTTCTCGAAGTACTTGAAGATGGGGTACACCTGGTACTCTGGGTTCGCCTTGAGGTGCCTGAAGATGGTGATGTACCTCCAGTACCCAATCTTCTCAGACAGGTAGGTGGCATAGAAGATGAACTTGGGCTTGAAGAAGGTGTACTTCCTAGCCTTGGTCAAGAACCCCAGGTCCAGTGCCAAGTTGAAGTCAGACAGCCCTTTGTTCAAGAACCTAGACAGCGCAAATCACAAGAAACTTTCAGCTGAATTTCTCCATGCCCTCATCAATTGACCTAACTACTACTACTGACTAGTACCTCATTGAAAATGAGTATTTTGTTTGCTCATGTAACCACTAACCAGGCTCGTTTCAATTATGTCTGCAAACTTAGAATGCATTTTTCATGAGGTAGAAGCACCGGCATAAGTTTTCATGAGACGGACAGACAATTACATTTCCTAATCTTTATAAGATAAGAATGCATTTTTTGGCTACTAATTGCACGCATTGTTGTGTAGGATGAATGAAAAGAGATAAGGTGCGTACCCAGCATGGCGCGCCTCGTCCCTGGACATGAGCGAGAAGATCTCCGCCACGACCGGGTTGGTTTTCTGCAGAGGAAAAGCAGGGCATCAGCACACGCCCACCAGGTGGTCGAGGAAATGCACGAGACGAGACGAGGCAAGCAAAGAAAGAAGCAGGAAGGAACCTTGAGCCTGCGACCGAGCTCCTTGTAGAGGAGGAATCCGGAGAACTCAGCGGTGCAGGAGCGCTCGAGGAACTCGACAAAGATCTGGCGGAGCGGGCCCTCCATCTTGTCGGCGGCGGCCTTGAACTCGGAGTTGCGCACGAAGTGGGTCTGGTTGTAGTCCGTCTTGAACTCCTGCAGCAGCGCGTCGAACTCCGCCTGGTTGAGCTGCTTGTTGATCTCGGCGTTGAAGAGGCGCTCCATCTCGTCGAAGTCGGTGGTGTAGAAGCGGGGCGTGAGCAGCGTCTCCTGGATCTCCGTCTTGCCCCGCTTCTTGGGGCCCGAGGACTTGGGTGGCGCGGCGGCCGCGGCGGAGGCGGACCCGCGGAAGCGGACCACGGAGCGCCGCGGCGCGAGGGGCAGGCCGGCGGCGGCGAGGCCCCCGCTGTGGCGGTGCGTCGCGGCGGGGTTGAGGAGCGAGAGCTCCATGGCGGAGGAGGCCATTGGTGGCGACGGACGGGACGGGCGGTGGCCAGGACTGGCCGGCGGGAGCGAGCTCTCGTTCAGGGAGGAGGTGTATATGCTGCGGCCTGTGGCATGCGGCCGGCGCGTGGTGACATGGCATGGCAGTGGGGATTGCGAGCGGTGACAGATAAGGTGGCGATGAGGTGTCATCCGGGGCTTCTAATCGCCGTGCGCCATGTGTGAGGGAGCCCAATCTAGCCGCACGGTTTTCGCCGTATCTTTTCTCCCTCTCTCTGATTTTCCTTTTCTTTCTTTCTCACACGATTGCTGTGATTTCTTCTTTCTTTTCTTACGATGAAATGTTCTAAGCCACATATTTTGTAGGCGGGAACAAATGGTTGGTTCAGGTTCTTCTTGCTCTTATTATTCATGAAGAGCGCACAGCCTTTAAAAAAAAATCGAAGGTTCCCCAAAGACAGGACAAGGAGTGCAGGTCTCGATATTTCTTTCATGAAGCTTGCATGCTCATTTCAAGCTGGACAATTATTTGCTCCTAAAGGCATGTTTGGTAAGACAGTGTTAGTTATTAGTTGAGACTAAAACTTAGGGGGTATTTGGTTCGAGCTACTAAACTTTAGTAGCTACTAAACGGTTTAGTCACTTTTAGTAACTCCAAAGTTACTAAAGAGGACTAAAGCCCTTTTAATAGCTTTTAATCATAGCGTTTGATTAAAAAGTTACTAAAGTAACTGAAAGCTACTAAATTTAGTAGCTACTAGACGAACCAAACAGGCCCTTAGCTCAAATTAGCATAAGTCGATCAGCTAATTGACTACCAAATAGTTAGAGCCTTGGAGGCTTGGCTAAAAAATTAGAGCCCTGGAGGCTTAAAAAATTGGCACACTTATTAGCGCTGTTGTTTGGATAGGTTAGGACAAATTTTAGCTAAGTTTTAGTTAGCTACCAATTAGCTCTGGATATCCAATAGGCCCTAAAAAGAACCGAAACATTCTTACGCAAAACTACTGCATTTCAAGACAAATTCTAGAGTAGATGCCAGCATCGGTTGGATTTGGATACAAGGAGCACATTAGCTCTCCAATTTATTTTACGAGAAAAGAGTGCTTCAATTAATTAAGGAAAAAAAGGAACTCCAGTCAGGTTTCAGCAACTTAGTTAGAGCATCTCCGATCGTTCTCAAGAATAACAATGGTAAATCAATGAATTTTTCAAGTGGCTAAAAAATATTGGGAGCATATTTGTTGTGTTCCTCTATCAGTTTCCAAAATCTCGCTCCTAAAATATTGAAGTCAATTTTGCAAAATGAATCCCTTCATCCCGAACTATTTATAAATAACTCCAACCACTTTTATAATTTCTTTATCTCTTATACATTTGCATTGGGGTGTCAAAGTGTTAAGAAATTCTTGAGGATAGTAGTTATGCGGATTGTCCACCGTACAGTTAAAGCTATGATACACCATTTTGTTCTCCATGGAAATGACCTATCATCTTCATGTTAATGACATCAACACAATCATTTAGCGTAGATAATATCGCTTGCGAGGCGATGTAGTTTTTGTCTGACATATTTTCATTGAACCTAGGGAATATACAATCAATTAGCACATCAAGATCACTATCGTTTTTTATGTGCAATACACATATATCACGAGGAAGACATATTTCAACATCACCATTGGCCTCTTTGGAGCCTCCACCGTGCGTAGCAGGTATTCTGCAAACCATGGGTCGCTCTTTGTCCTCATGTTGTGCACCAGTTTCAAGTGTTGTATGGAATTCCAAAGGTATGACATCCGTAGCGAGACACCGATTATCTATGCCCTCGACCCCCTTTGAACAACAAAGAGAATTTGCCTAAAACCTCCATGGAAGACCATAGTCTTCCCACAATACAGAAGCAAAGGTCAGTCCTAAAGACCATAGTTGCCTCTTTGTCACGGTCGCCTCATCCCAAATACTGAGAGATGTATCAATGTAGTTTGACAGTACCACTCTTGTTTTAAGCTAAAAAAAGTGCCATCACCGATGGCAAGGGGAACCTTGAAGCATGAGTGCACAGTTCTGCCACCAGGCATTATTGAGGCTATGAAACTAGATGTAGATGATGTTAGAACATCTTGTTCTTGCTATGTATAGTCGCGAGCAGGGCCCTGTACAGCTAAGTCTTCCCGGTGCCTCTAGGCCCATCCACAAAGAATGAACCCCATGTCCAATATTAATAGCAGACATAACCTCATCATAGGTAGCCTGCTGCTCCTCGTTAAGGGTGTTCAATAAAGCCATGTCATTAGCATTAGCCTCAGTTGATAGGTCGAGATGGAGGACTAGAGGGGGTGAATAGTCCTTTCTAAAACTAATTACGTCGGCTAACCGAAATAATGTGGAATTAAAACTTATTTGGTCTAATCAAGACTACACCCCTCTATCTAAGTTCACAAGCACCTTGCAAAGAGATCCTTATTGAGCAACTAAGATATCAGGCTTGGTAGAGCTCACCTAAATAATTCTAGTTTGCAAGGTCACACAAACCTATATAACTAATATTTAATTAAGTAACCGGGGAGCTCCTACATATGCTAGTATGCAAAGCACACAAAGCCTAAGCTCACTAGCACTACTCAAATAGCTAGGCTACTCAAGCCAAACTAGATAGCTCAAATTACTGAGATACACAAACTAAGCAATGTAACTAGTAAGGCTACACAAGCCAACTAGTTACTCACGGGAGCTATTTCTATGCTACACAAGCAAACTAGCTACAGAAGAGCAGCAACACAAGCACAATATATGAACAAGTAAATACAAGGTTGTGTATGGAGATCGCAAGCCAATGGGAAGATAATGACACAATGATTTATATCCCGAGGTTCGGTGGCTTGCCAACCACTTAATCCCCGTGAGACAAGCTCAAGGTTGCCACCGCCCTCTTGCTAGTGGTGACCCTCAAGTCACACTCTCCCACGTGGAGTGCTCACCACGAGCTCTAGCACTCGACCCGGCAGGACCACTTGACGCTCTTCACGTCTCGCTCAATTAGAGTTGCTCTTCGCGTCTCTCGCGAGACGAGCACAACACCCCTCAAAAACACTTCTCTGGAAGCACCACACAAGCTTCTTATGGGGCTTCATGATGGAGACCACACCACCAAGCCGTCTAGGAGGTGGTAACCTTCAAGAGTAACAAGCACCACCAGCTTACAACTCGATCACCTAGTGCCAATACTTGCAATCTCACACCACAATGCACTAGTGATCGCTCTCCCACTATCGAATGCAAACTCAACACGCATAAGAGAGATAGAGGGTCAAAGTCAAGCACAACTCAAGCGCAACACATCCCCAAGGTGCTCAATGCCGCACCTAGTTTTGAATAACAAAACATATGTGTGCCCAGGATGTCCAAACACACATATAATAACAAATTGCATAATATCAAAGTAAAATACTTTATTACATCGATAATTCATTACATTACATTATTGTCACATAGTCTTGCTCAACAACAATATAAAACGAAAGCGATAAACTAGCCCATGCTGCCATAGGACTCTGACTGGTGGACATCAACTTAGAAGTCCTAGACATGTTCAGGTGTGGCAGAACCGCCTGAAATAACACACCTTTGGAGGCTCTCATCTTTCGCTAGACTCTAAGCACCCCGAAAGTTGGCTACATCGGACAATTCCGTCGAGCACACCCCAAGAGAGAACTCGAACAATCCACGTTTTACACACAGAATCTAATAATGAGAATGAGTTTACAATACTTAGTCTATTTCATACAACAAGAGCTCTCGGAAATACATTATTACAATACCAAGTTCAGGAGTGCGGAATTTAAACAGTGGAATTGAAATAAACATCTAACGATAAGATACAAGGATCCATCTATGCCCATTAGAAGAATCCTCCACACAACAGTCACTCCTCAAGCTACACCTGCAATAGGGGTAAATAAACCCTGAGTACACAATGTACTCGCAGGACTTACCTAACTAGTGGGAATAATTTCCTGACTCCAAAGGATATTGTCGGTGTTTCGTACAAGCACCGGCAAGTAAATTTATAGTAATGCGCGTTAGGCTCGGATGGTGTGCTAAAGGACACAGAATTTATACTGGTTCGGGCGGAACGTCCCTACGTCCAGTTTGTTGCTGCTTGTGTTATTAGCACCGTGTTCGATCTGTAGTAAGGGATACAAACTGCCGAGAGAGGGACTTGTCCCAAGTCCCTTAATCGAAGGGCTGAGAGGTGGTCAAGAGCTTCGTAGCTGCTTGAATGTGTGTAAGTGCGTTCTATTGTTCGGTCCTATTTTTTGCCGTCCGTTTGATGGAGGATATGCCTCCCCTTTTATAGATGAAGGGGCTGGCTTTACAAGGGTGAGAGCTCTAGGATGCGTACTCTACTTACCTTGTGGCTCATGTCTACCTGGTCCGGTCCTTCCTCCTCATGAGTGTGAAGGAAGATAAGTGTTTTAAGATGTCGTCAATATCTCTGTAAGATGTCAGATCAGTCACAGCATGCTGCCCCCAGGGTATGGGCTGTAGTACCGTGGTTTTGACTTAGGGGGCCTCCCCCAGCCTTGCTCCACACGCCTTCTGGTTTCCATGATTCCTGTTGGGAGAATTCGGGGTCGGGGTCCGGTGTAGCGCCGTGGCCAAGGCTCTCTGACTTGGAGGACCTGAGGGGTCGGGAAGAGGGCCTCCCCCGCTTCCTCGGGTCCACAGCGCGGTGATGGAGTATCCGTCGTTCGTGGAGATAGCAAATCCGTTCTTGGAGTGTAGCGGTTGTCGTATATCTTCGTTGGGTTCCGCGTCCCAGAGCTGAAGGCGGCGCCTACAACTCTACAGAGTGAGGCGCACGCGCCTGTAATGCCTTTTGGGCTCTGCGGCGCCCGGAAGGGTCTAAAGCGTCAGTCCTGTCGTTCCCTGGCAGTTCTTTTCTTGTCAGGGTGCAGGGTATGGTCGTTGGAGCCATGGTTGACCCAAACGTCTTGTCTCGTCCTGTACCCATCGTTATGAGGGACAGATATCGATCAGGGCGAGGTTCGTTCTGGGCCGTCGGATGAGACGGAGGCTAGTCCCTATTTCTTGGGCGAGACTAACCCTATCCCTCCGGGATCGGGCGAGGCGGAATCTATCCCTTAGCCCTCGGGTGAGACCGAGCCCGCCCTATAGGCGTCGGGCGAGACGGTGATTAGCCTTGAGCCTTTGGGGCGAGGCAGGGTTATCGCATAAAGGCGTCGGGTGAGGCTGACCCCACCCCTTCGGGATCGGGCGAGACAGAACTCATCCCTCAGCCCTCGGGCGAGACCGAGCCCGTCCTCAAGGCGTCGGGCGGGACGGAGATTATCCCTCGGTCCTCGGGCGAGACCGAGCCCGTCCCAAGGGTGTCGGGCGAGGCGGAATCGAACTTCTGTCATTCGAACAAAGGATGACATGGCACCCATCGTCCAGAAGCTTTTTACGTTCGGTGGTTATCGGTTCCACCTTCTGGGGTACCCCGGTATTAGGTCCCCGACAGTAGCCCCCGAGACTCTAGGTGATTCGGGCAGAACCGCCTGGAGGGTGTTTTTTGATTTTGCCGAAGCTAAATTGCCGGAGGGTGCGCGCGAGCGCACCCGATGGGTGTAGCCCCCGAGCCCCCAGGGTGACTTGAGTAGAGTCGCCCGGGGGGTTGTATCGGCCCCTTCGTGGGTAAGGCTGAAGGACTTAGTTTTGCATCAACTGGGTGTTTCTTCGAGTGGGTCATGGCGTCCCGTTCGCTAGGGACTGATTCGGAGCTATCCCAACTGGCGCTTCTGCCCTCGATGGCGGTTTGTTCGCGGATTCCTTCTTAGTTGGGCCGGCCGGCGAGTTTCTGGGCTCTAGGTGGGCCAAAGAGAAAGGAACAGGCCTTTGTGGCCTGCGTTTCCCTGGTGGTAGAGAGTCCGGATTTGTTTGGGGAAGGCGAACCGTCCGCCGAGATTTTTGGGATAAGGAGATAGGGACTGCGGGCGCGTGTCCCGCGACGCGACGCGGGGGCGCGCGTGGCAGGCCCGGAGATCGAGGCGGACGGTTGCCTTTCTCGTGTCCATCGCCCCCTATAAAAACCGCGGGGTTCGCCCCTAGGGTTCCGTATTTCGCTCCCCTTCCTTTGCGTTCTGAGACATCCGCCGCCAATCTTCCCAGCTCCTCACGCCCGCATCGCCGCCGTCGACCGGCCTGCGTTCGTGTTCCAGCCGCCGTTAAGCTCGCGCCTGCCCTTCCCCCCTACTGCCTCAATGGAGTTGTGGGGCAGATCAAGCATCTCTTCCCGGTGTCTGGAGGGCCTCGTTCGCCGTGGCCTTCTCCGCCCACAATCCGCCGTCCAGGAGTGGTTGCTTCCTGGCGACGAGGGCGAGCCGGTGCCGCCTGAAGGGTATGTCGTCTCTTTTGCCCTCTTCCATGAGCGGGGTTTCGGGGTACCCGCGCATAGATTCCTTCGGGGGCTATTAGATTACTATGAGGTAGAGCTGCAGCATCTAACTCCCAATGGGATACAGCATATGGCAGCGTTTGTTGCCCTGTGCGAGGGTTTCCTGGGGATCGATCCCCATTTTGATCTGTGGCGGCATTTCTTTAGCGTTAGTCTGTCGAAGAGGAAGATTGGGGGGAAAGAAGTGGACGCACCGATGGGATGTGCCAGCATTCACCTGCGCCATACCCGATCGAAGGGCTACCCGTACATGCGTCTGGCCACATCCAACAAGGGATGGCATTCGCAATGGTTTTATGTTAGGGATGATGCGAGTGCCCCCCTGCCGAAGTACACCGGACGTCTTATTGCGGATGCTCCGGCGTCATGGGGCTGGGGCGTCCAGACTAAAGACAAGAAGCACATCTCCGACCTTCTCTCCGCCCTCCATGCTCTGAAGGGTCGGGGTGTAAAGGGGTCGGGGATTATCGGTGCTTACCACGCGAGGAGGGTGGCGCCACTGATGGCGCGCGTGCTTCCCCTGCATCGGATGATGCCAGGGATGTCGTTCGAGGGAACGGTGCTCGTTGACGAGGCGCTCCCTTATTCGGAAGTGGCGCAGCGTGTCAAGGAGGCGACGGAGCCGACGAAGGATTCTGCCGGCATGGTCCTCGACATCGTGTATCCGGTGCCCGGGCATCCTCCAATGCGGCCGGAGCCTGGGTTCTTCGAATTCGTAAGCCCTCCTCCCCTGCGCTCTTTTCTTTCTCCTGAATCTCCCTTTTTAATACTTGCTTTTGTGATGTTGGGGCTAGCCGAGGGGGCTAGTCTTCAAGGATAGTCCGGCTCCGCTGCCGAAGGACAGGGCTGTGGCGGCGGCGAATCGACTCGCGGCCGAGCGGGACAAGAAGGCAAAGGAGGAGATGAAGAAGGCGAAACGACTGAAGCAGGAGGCACGGGATCGGGGAGAGGACGTGAGTAGTGAGGATGACGATGATGATGATGATGACGATGGCGACGACGAGGTAGCCGTCGACGTGGATTGGGGCGTCCTGGAGGATGAGGAAACGCTGACAAGTGGCCACCCATCCGTGCAGGGGCCCTTTGCTTTTCACGCAGAGGGAAGTGAATCAATGAGATCGGTGGAGGCCGGCGAGTCCGCCGCTTCGCACGGCGTGCCAGCCGAAGATCGGTGGACGGGGGGCGCTGGGCCTGCTGCCGCCGACCCTGAGGCGATCGTGGAAGAGGGTAGTACCGGGGCCGCGCCCGGCTCTGATGCCGCGCCCTGCGAGGTGATGGAGGGGAGCAGCTCTGGTGCTACACCCCGCGAGATGAGGGAGGGGGACGGCTCCGGCGCCGCGCCCGACGAGACGATAGAGGGGAGTGACTCCGGCGCTGCGCCCGACGAGATGAACCCTCCTGCCCCAGAGCAGGGGGCAGGCAAGAAACGGTCCCGTCCGGACGAGTCAGGACAGGGATCTGGGGATCCGTCCCCAAAACGCTTCCGCCGGCCGAGGACATCAACGTAAGCTCCTGACTCCTCTGTGTTCACCTTTTTTCCATTTTTATTTTGACTTAATCGGTTATTACCTTTGTGTAGGTTCCTGCGGACGGGTCACCCCCTGGGGCTGGCGCCCAAGAAGAGTCTCGCCCTTCAAGCGGGACAGACGGCGTCGCCTGGAGTCACCCCTGTTTCGGGCAGGGATGGTGCCGATGTAGGGGCCGCGTTGGCCGAACCGACGGCGTCCACGGCGGCTCCCACGCCCGCGGAGGCTATTGAACGAGCGGCTTCTTTCGTGGCGGGCGTGGAAGAGCCGGCCGAGGACCGTGTGCCGCCGGTGATCGTGACTGCGCCGAGCCAGGATCAGCTGGGCGTGGTCGGGGTGGCACCCGAGAGCGTGGTGCAATCCGCGCCGCCAGGTGCCCATGTGGATCCGCCCGTGGCGCCCGAAGTGGTCCAGACGGAGGAGGGTCCGGCCGGAGGGTCCTTGAGTACGGCGGTGGTGCCGCACAGGGTCAGGAGGGAGCCACCACCGGCCCCTTTGTCGGGAGGAAGCCGCTCCCCTGCGCGGGGGGAGCCGCCGCTTCAGTGGATGGCTGCTCAGGACCCGACGTCGGCTCTTTTCTCGCTCGATGATCATTCCGAGAGTATGGAGCGAGAAGGTCTTGACATCGGGATTTCGACCATGCTGAACGCCCTGGACCAGGCCAGAGGAGCCCTCCGTGAGATCGTTATCCCTACCTCTCAGGTATTTTCTGGACTTTTCTTTTTTCTTTCTTCGTGTGTTTGTGGGTTCTCGCATTTCTGATATCAGTCTTCTTCTTCAGATTCTTGTTGCTCGTAGCCGGAAAAAATCCCAATTCCTCCGCGAGCAGAAGGCGGAGCGGGATCGCCTCTCCGAGGAGGCCCGGCTGCGAGCAAACATGGCCGCCCAGCTTGCCATCGTCCAGGAGCGGGAGGCTCAGGCACGTCAAGATGCGGAGGAGGCGCACGGGATGTTCGAGGACCTGTCGGCGAGGTCTAAACTGGATGGAGAGGAGATTGCCAAACTCACAAAAGAGCGAGACGAGCTGCTGCAGAGGAATGCCGCGGCCAATGAGAAGGCCGGCGAAATCCTGAAGGAGCTGGAGATGGAGCGGGACCTCCGGCAGAAGGCCGAGAGTAGGGCCACAGCCCTCCAGCAGAGGGTGGACGAGGACGTCGAGGTGATCCGCTCTCTCCGGGCGGAGCTTGATGACGCGGTGAAAGGAAAGTTGAGTGCCGAGAACGCCGCCACCAAGCTGGAGAAAGAGGCTGCCTATACGCGCAGGGCCCTTCAGGCGGAGAGCGATGAGCATGATCTTCTACAAACTGCGGTCGGGGTGGTCCTTAACGCCCTGAGTGTGACGGAGCCGGTGGAGACCAGCCCGCTCGCGGCTCGTGTCGGAGGTATCACGGCTCGGGTGGGCCAACTTGAGGAGAGTGCCTTTCACGCCGGGATTACCCAGGCCTTCACCGTCGCCCACGCCCATTATGAGAAGGAAATAAACCTGAGGGTGATGAGCGAAGGCTTTCCGTCCACCTACGAGGATGAAGAGCTGGAGGAAATGGAGAAGATGGTCGCTCCTCTTGCGAAGAACCTGGCAGACAGTCTGAAAGAAATGGTTCTCCCTTCGCGGGAGTAATTAGTCGAACAATTTTGAGAACAGCTTATATGTAATATGTGGACAAGTGTCGGTATTTTCGAGTCTGGACGCCTTTCGCGCTTTTGCGTCTTAATTTCGTTTTGTTTGATTTTTTGCGATTTGATTTTTTACGGTCTTACCAATATGTTCCCCTGAACTATGCCGCTGATTATAATGTGAGGAGATTGAGGAGGTAGCCGTACCTTAACAGCCCCCGAGTAAGGTCCGACCCCCGCACCTGCCTGGGGTCGGGTGTTACTGGAGACCGGAATCGTGGTTTTGGTGACAATGGACGTCATCGCAATAATCCCCGCCCTGTCTTCCAACAGAAATCCCAACTGGGGACTCTATGGGCTCGGCAAGGTAGGGCCTTTGTCCCTGCATTGTTTGGCCCGAGCCCCCGAGCCTTGTCAGGGTCTGATAGGGGTCGGCCGTTATTTGCGTGTTACCCCGTCCTCGGTTTTCGCAATCGGAGGGGCTGAGTGAACGACACTTGCCTCGACGGCTTGAGTACCGTGCTCAACGAGCTCGCTAACGGGTACGTTCGTGCGGAATCCGGGTCCATCATTTGCTGATGGGGTCGGCAGAGCCCTCTGGTGGCACTCCACAACTTCTTAACCCGCCTCCCGGCAGATGCCTGAGTCGTTCGATAAGCTCAGGGGGCCCGATGGCCTCTCCTCGATGGAGATTCTGTGGGTTTGGCTCGAGGTTAGAATCGAACGAGAAAAGGTCGAGACGTCCCGGTTTGCTTCTGAGCGGGGTCGGGCAGGGCCGCTGAGGCTCGTCTCGGTTATTTCTCCCTGGCTCTGTTCGGCGTGAGGCGGCCTCGAGCCCTTCGCGGGCCGACCTTCGAACCTCAGCCTGTTGTTGCCTATATCGGATAAGGCGACAGCCGGTTCGTGGTGCGACACGAATCATTGGGATGCAATTTTTTGCATATGAAATGTTTTGAATGCAAGATTTAATTGAAAATAAAGGCGGTGACGTTACCTTGGTGGTATGAGTGGCGGAAAAGCTCCTACCAGATGGGTTCGGGTCCTGACGTTTGTGACGAGGTTGGAAAAACCTGCGTAAGAATTGCCCATTTTTTTGTGTCTCGGTGACGATCCGAGCCGTTCGATTAACTTGGGCAATCTGACAGCTGTAGGCGGACCCCTCCGATTCCTTCTTTGAGAAAGGCGGACGTCGGAACTAGAGACGCGAGAGGTGTTTGAGCATGATTTTTCTGGTGAACAGAAACATCGTAGCTATCGGGGCGTAGGGTTTGCTAGTTCGCCCAGTTTTACTCAAAGCTTTGTGCCTGAATGTCGCGCCCTTAGTTTCAAGCGTACGGAGGGGTCGGATGAAGAGGATGTCTGGATTGGTAGTCATCCTCGACAGCCCCCGAGTGATGTTCGCGCCCCTGCTATTTGACGGGGTCGGAATCTTGCGAACAAATTTTAACGCATAAAATATGAAAGCTGAGAGGCTTATCTTTCTTTGGTCGTTCGTTCGTCGTGTCTTCCGGGCCGAACGGTCGACCCAGAAGATCTGAATGGTCCCGTCATTGAGTCGTCCGTGGTCCTGCATGGGGAGGCGAAAAAAAATTGTCTGCCTATGTGGGCGCCTTAATCGCCGCGTCCAAAGCGGGTCAGTGGCGGGCCATGCCCAGGCAGTGTTCAGTCTGATCAAAGAGGGACGCTTCGTAGACCGGGGCTCGTCCCGTTACTTCCGGCGCGTCCCCTCAGATATCAATCAGCATTGATTGCGTATTAAAAAAGGGGAAGGGAGAGGGTTTTTCGTCCGACCTTTCGCCTTTCCTGAGTTACTGCGCCTCCTCCTTAAATAGGGAGGGGGAGAGGAGTTCTCATCCCACCTCCCCTTCTGCCTCCGAGCCGCTATCTCTCCTTCTTCTTCCTTTTCGCCAAACGCGTCCGTGCGTCGCGGTGGTTCCTGAGTGTGGAAGAGTAATGCCAGAGAGAGAAATAGAGGACTTACAAACTTGCTCGTGATTCTGGTGCGTGATGTCGAGCCGGAGGTTATCCAACGTAGATGAGATGGTGCGCGCGGCCCTTGGTGAGGAGTCGCTGCTGCTGAAGGAGAAAAGGCGTCGGTGGGCGTCGCACGTCGTTGACTGCGCCGTCGTTCGCTGCGCTCCTTCCTTGGCGGGAGGCGTTTCCTGCCCATGCGCCGTTGTCAGGGTTATGGCTGGGGACGATGGCGTAGTCCCCAGATGCCATTACGGTGGCGTTGCTGCCGGGGTCGCGCCTGACGACGATGGCGTAATCCCCGGACGCTCCGGCGGAGGTGTTGCTGCCGGGGTTGCGCCTGACGACGATGGCGTAGACCCCGGACGCTCCGGCGGGGGCGTCATAGATGGTGGCGCCTTCGAGAATCCAGCGAAGATGTCGCCGATGGAGAGCGTGGTGCGGCGCCCGTGGTAGACGAGCTGGCCCGTGTACATGCCCTCGACGTCGCCGATGGAGAGCGTGGCACGGCGGCCGCAGTGGACAAACTGGCCCGTGTACATGCCCTCGACGTCGCCGATGGAGAGCGTGGCGCGGCGATCGCAGCGGCACTTGTGGTAGAGCTGAGCCAAGACTGTAATGAAATAACGTTGTGGGGAAGCCCCCGAGTAAACAGTCTTCAGAGTATTATTGTTCCTTTTTGGTACTGACATCGCTTTGTAAGTAGTGAATTCGTGCAAAAAATGAATAAGATTACACCCTTCGCATGTGGCAAGTCATTTTAGCGCTTTCCAGCTCTTTTCATGGTCTAAGTCATAGGAAGCTAGGAACGTGGGCAAACTAATTCTGATTGAACTGGTGAGCAAAGAGGTTGCAGCCGCTGGGGCGTGGGTGTCTCGCAGTCCTACCAGTTGTATTCAGAATTGGTTCCCAAGATCTTAGCCCTCGAGACTTATTCACGAGGCGAATGGAAAACTTTAGACAATGTTTGCAAGTATAACACGGGATTTTTTACAAGCGTAATACTTGTATTACACATGACATATGTTACGATCACATGCCAGCCCCCGAGTGAGGCCTGACCCCTCGCGATTTGCAGGGGTCGGTAGTCACTAAGGAATGGGGCTCTGTTAAGACAAAAACTGATAAGGAAAAGTGTAAGCTTATTTTAAGGATAGAAACGACGTAGCTGCTCAATGTTCCAGGCGTTGGTGAAGACCTCGCCTTTAATGGTTTTCAACCGGTAGGCGCCTGGGCGAAGTATTTCCGCGACGATGTAGGGCCCTTCCCAGGGCGGGGAGAGTTTGTGGCGATCCTTGTTGCTCTGCACAAGACGGAGGACGAGGTCTCCGACGTTGAAGGCTCGACCCCGCACCTGTCGGCTGTGGTACCGCCGTAACGCTTGCTGGTAGTTAGCTGAACGGAGGAGGGCGATGTCGCGGGCTTCGTCCAGCTGGTCCATGGCGTCTTGGTGAGATGCCTCGGCTCCCTGTTCGTCATATGCTCTTATTCTTGGTGCTCCATAGTCAAGGTCCGTCGGGAGAACGGCTTCGGAACCGTAGATCATGAAGAAGGGTGTGTAGCCGGTGGCCCGGCTGGGAGTCGTCCTTAGGCTCCAGAGCACAGCCGGGAGCTCAGCGAGCCAACGTGCCGCCGAACTTGTTCAACCGGTTGAAAATTCTGGGTTTGAGGCCTTGAAGAAGCATGCCGTTCGCGCGCTCGACCTGGCCGTTCGTTCGGGGGTGCGCGACGGCTGCCCAATCGATTCGGATGTGTTGTTCATCACAGAAACGAACGAATTTCCTACCGGTGAACTGCGTGCCGTTGTCTGTGATGATGGAGTTCGGTACTCCAAAGCGATGGATGATGTCGAGAAAGAACAGCACAGCTTGTTCGGATTTGATTGTGGATATCGGTCGAGCTTCAATCCATTTTGTGAACTTGTCTATGGTGACAAGCAAGTGGGTAAAGCCCCCGGGCGCCTTTTTAAGTGGCCCAACCAGGTCAAGCCCCCAGACCGCGAAGGGCCATGTGATGGGGATCATCTGGAGAGCTTGGGCCGGGAGGTGTGTTTGCCGAGCGTAGTATTGGCACCCTTCGCAGGTGCGTACAATTTGCTCGGCATCGGCCACTGCGGTGGGCCAATAGAAACCCTGTCGGAACGCCTTCCCCACCAAGGTTCTTGGTGCGGCATGGTGACCGCATGCCCCACCGTGGATGTCGCTCAGAAGGAGTTTTCCCTGTTCGCCAGGGATGCAAAGTTGCAGAATTCCGATGTGACTTCGTTTGTAGAGTTCGCCCTCTACAAAAACGAAGGATTTGGCGCGTCGCGCGAGCCGTCGGGCTTCTGTCTTGTCGGTTGGTAGTGCGTCGTGAAGGAGATAGTCGATGTAAAGCGTTCTCCAGTCATCGGGAGGATTGGACTCCATTGCTGGGTCTTCTTCAAGTTCCATGACCTCGGGGCCGGGAGGATCAGTTGGCGGATCGGCCTTGGGGGTCGGAGCAGAAGGGCCATCGTCGGCTTGTTCCGACCCCGTGTAGCGTACCGAGGGTTTGTGTTGGTCACTGGCGAAGACGCCTGTTGGAACTGGCTCTCGGCTGGACGCTGCTTTTGCGAGTGTATCGGCCGCTTCGTTGAGGCGCCTGGGGATATGATTGAGTTCGAGGCCGTCGAATTTGTCCTCCAGACGTCGGACCTCTTGACAATATGCCTCCATCTTGGTGTCGTGGCAGCCCGACTCTTTCATGACCTGGTTGACGACCAGCTGAGAGTCGCCCCTGACGTCAAGGCGTCGGATGCCCAACTCGATGGCGATTCGTAGGCCGTTGATGAGTGCTTCGTATTCTGCAGTATTGTTTGATGAGGGAAAATGAAGCCGAACCATGTACCTCATGTGGACCCCGAGGGGGGATACAAAGACTAGTCCTGCTCCGGCGCCCTTCTTCATCAGCGATCCGTCGAAGTACATTATCCAGTACTCTTGATCGACGGCTGCTGGTGGCATCTGGACCTCGGTCCACTCCGCGATGAAATCAGCCAGTGCCTGAGATTTGATCGCCGTTCGGGGCACATAAGAAATGCCCTGATCCATCAGCTCGAGTGCCCACTTTGCGGTTCTTCCCGTAGCGTCGTGGCTACGAACGACCTCGCCGAGGGGGAACGACGTCACTACTGTCACGGGGTGTGATTCGAAGTAGTGGCGTAGCTTCCTCTTGGTGATGAGGACGGTGTAGAGGAGTTTCTGGATCTGGGAGTAGCGGGTTTTGGAGTCGGATAACACCTCGCTGATGAAATATACAGGGTGCTGCACCTTGAAGGCGTGCCCCTCTTCTTCTCGCTCTACTATCAAGGCGGAGCTAACCACTTGGGTGGTGGCCGATATATATAGTAGGAGAGATTCTCCATCGCATGGAGGAATTAGGACCGGCGGCTTGGTTAAAAATTGTTTAACCATGTCAAGTGCTTCCTGAGCCTCGGCTGTCCACTCGAAGCGGTCAGTTTTCTTCAGGAGTCGATAAAGGGGGAGTCCTCGTTCGCCGAGGCGTGAAATGAATCGACTGAGAGCGGCAAGGCACCCGGTGATCCTCTGAACCCCCTTTATGTTTTGGATCGGGCCCATCCTCGTGATGGCTGATATCTTCTCTGGGTTGGCTTCGATGCCACGCTCGGAGACGATAAAGCCAAGCAACATGCCCCTCGGGACCCCGAAAACACATTTTTCGGGATTGAGCTTGATGCCGTTCGCCCGGAGTTTCGCAAAGGTACGCTCAAGGTCGGCGACAAGGTGGTCAGCCCGCTTGGATTTGACTACGATGTCGTCGACATAGGCCTCAACGGTTCGCCCGATGAGATCTCCGAAGCAACTAAGCATACAGCGCTGGTATGTTGCCCCAGCGTTTTTCAAACCAAACGGCATTGAAACGTAGCAGAATGATCCGAAGGGCGTGATAAAAGATGTCGCGAGTTGGTCGGACTCTTTCATCGCGATCTGATGGTAGCCTGAGTATGCGTCGAGGAAACAGAGGGTTTCGCACCCCGAGGTGGAATCGACTATTTGGTCTATTCGGGGCAAAGGAAATGGATCCTTTGGACACGCTTTGTTGAGACCAGTATAATCAACACACATTCTCCATTTCCCACTCTTTTTTCGGACAAGAACAGGATTTGCTAACCACTCTGGGTGGTATACTTCCTTAATGAATCCTGCGGTCAGTAGTTTGGCTATCTCCTCGCCGATGGCTCTGCGTTTCTCCTCGTCGAAGCGGCGCAGGCGTTGTTTCACCGGCTTGGAGCCCGGGAGGATCTGGAGGGTATGCTCGGCGACCTCCCTCGGGATGCCCGGCATATCCGAGGGTTTCCACGCAAAGATGTCCTTGTTGGCGCGGAGGAAGTCGACGAGCGCGCTTTCCTATGCGGAGGAGAGCGCGGTCCCGATTCGGACTTTTTTGCCCTCGGAGCTACTGGGATCCAAGAGGACGTCCCTGGAACCCTCTGCTGATTCGAACGATCCGGACGACTTCTTTGCGTCGGGTGTCCCTTCAGTGACCTCCTCCCTGAGGGTGGCGAGCTCTTCGGACGCGATGACCGCGGATGCGTGTCCGCAGCATTCGACCTCGCACTCGTAAGCGCGCTGGAAGGAGGTGCCGATGGTGATGACCCCACGGGGGCCCGGCATCTTCAGCTTCAGGTATGTGTAATTGGGTATGGCCATGAACTTCGCGTAACATGGTCGCCCCAGAATGGCGTGGAAAGTCCCCGGGAATCCCACTACATCGAAGGTGAGGGTCTCAGTCCGGTAATTGGATCGATCCCCAAAAGTGACGGGCAGGTCAATCTGCCCTAGTGGCACAGCTTGCCTTCCTGGCACGACGCCATGGAAAGGTGCTCGGACGGGGCAGAGGCGCGTTCGGTCGACGCCCATCTCGTCGAGCGTCTTGGCGTACATGATGTTGAGGCCGCTGCCCCCATCCATCAGTACCTTGGTGAGCCGCTTTGGACCGACGATCGGGTCGACGACAAGCGGATACCTTCCCGGGTGTGGGATGGCATCCGGATGGTCGGTCCGGTCGAAGGTTATGGCGGATTCCGACCACCGGAGATATGCAGGCATAGCCGGTCCTGCGGTATAGACCTCTCGACGCGCGACCTTTTGGCGGCGCCTGGAGTCGTAGGCCGTTGATCCTCCAAAGATCATGAGGGCACCGGTCGGTGTTGGGAAGGTGTCGTCCTTCCCCTCCGTGTCGTTAGTGGTGGGAACAGGCTCCTTCCCCTGCTCCTCCTTGTTCAGACCCCCGGCCAAGTATTTGTGCATAAGGCCGCATTCCTTGTATAGGTGCTTGGCCGGGAAGGCGTGATTTGGGCATGGCCCCTCGAGCATTTTCTCGAAGTGGTTAGGGGTGCCCTCCGCGGGCTTCCGGCCACCTTTGCGGTCGGCAGCGGCCGCGAGTGAGCTGTCGCGCCGTTGCTTCTTATTTTTTCCTTTGGCGGGACGGTTGGAGGCGCCTTCGCTAGCGTCCTCGTCCCGCCTTGTCTTTCCGTCGGAGCGATCAAAGATGGCTCCGACCGCCTCCTCGCCAGAGGCGTGACTGGTGGCGATGTCCAGAAGTTCCTTGGTAGTTCGCGGGCCCCTGCGTCCCAGCTTGTGGACCAGGGATTCGCAGGTCGTTCCGGACAGAAAGGCTCCTATCACGTCGGCGTCGGCGACGTTCGGGAGCTCGTTGCACTGTCGGGAGAAGCGCCGGATGTACCCGCGGAGGGTTTCATCGGCCTTCTGACGGCAGTTCTTGAGGTCCCATGGGTTTCCAGGGCGTTTGTACGTGCCCTGGAAATTACCCACGAAGATCTCAGTAAGATCCGCCCAACTCTGAATAGCATCGGACGGCAGGTGCTCCAGCCATGCTCGTGCCGAGTCGGCCAAGAACAGCGGGAGATTGCGAATAATGAAGTTATCCTCATTCGCACCACCGGCCTGACATGCAAGCCGATAGTCTTCGAGCCAAAGCCCGGGATTTGTTTCGCCAGAATATTTAGGAATGTTCGTGGGTGGTCGATACCTTAGAGGGAACGCGGCGTTGAGGATGTGCCGGCCAAAGGCCTGAGGGCCTGGCAGGACGGGGCTCGGGCTTCGGTCCTCGTTGCTGTCGTAGCGCCCGCCACGTCGGGGATGATAGCCGCGGCGCGCTGCTTCTCCCTCGTCGCCGTGGGCACGTCTCCGAGCGTCGATGATGCTGCGCACGTCGCGGCCACGGCCGAGGCGTTGATGTACAGGGACGACGGAGGGCTGCCCGCCGGCTGGCGGTGTTTGGTGTACGGATGCATCCTTGGTGGGACGTACTGAGGGTGCGTGCTGGCTGGTGTCCGGTTCGCGTCGTCGAGACAACGAACTTTCCGCCTGTTGCGCGGCTGCACGCTCGAGCAACGTGCGAATCTCCCGATAAGCGCGTCGATCCTCGGACGTTGCGGCCTCCGGGAGGCCATGCAGCAAGGCGGTTGCTGCAGCGATGTTCTGGCTGGCTCGAGCAAAGTGAGGAAGGGCCCCATCGTCGGTGAGGATCCTTTGATGTACGGTGCGGGCTGTGGCGCGCGCGCGCCCCCCGTCTTTGCGGCGTTCAATCTCGCGATTGATGTCCGCGTATTCCCGTGCGAGCCCTTGCCCGGCCTCATTGATCTCTTGCTGACGAGCCCTTAGCTGCTCCATCCTTAGGTGAGATGGGGCTGTCCCATCCTCCCCGGATCTGCCGTCAGGATTATTTGTAGGGGTGGCCTCTTCCCTGGAGGCGCTTTCGACGTGACCCTCGGGGGTCTGCGTCATGTAGCATTCCCGGGAAGGGTGGTGGCTCCCCCTACTGGAATCTGAGCTGGAGAGCGATACAGGCTTCTCGTTGAGGAGCTCGTAGAGGGTCTCCGAATCGCGCTCAATCACCCCCACGAACTCGATATCCGTGGGTGATTGAACCACACGTAGCGCCTAAGGGCGGCCGGCGGTCGCCGCAGCGTTGTGGAGACCGAATGGAAACGCTGTCGGGGTGCTCCATACGGACCTTTCCGGATACATGGTGGCGTCGTGGGAAGCCCCCTTGGGTGACGGGACTCCCCGGGAGTTGTCTAGTGGGCCCTCAAGCCTGAGACGGTTGAGGTTGATGGAAGGGGGAGAGGGGGCGGCTGAGTGAGTCAGCGTCAGCTCTCCTCCTAGCGTGACGATGAAATCCAGGTTGCCGAAACGCACGTGTGCGCCCGGGGCCCAGGTGATTGCGTGGGTGGCCATCCGAGACCTGATTTGGAACGCGCAAGTCCCCTACCTGGCGCGCCAACTGTCGGTGTTTCGTACAAGCACCGGCAAGTAAATTTATAGTAATGCGCGTTAGGCTCGGATGGTGTGCTAAAGGACACAGAATTTATACTGGTTCGGGCGGAACGTCCCTACGTCCAGTTTGTTGCTGCTTGTGTTATTAGCACCGTGTTCGATCTGTAGTAAGGGATACAAACTGCCGAGAGAGGGACTTGTCCCAAGTCCCTTAATCGAAGGGCTGAGAGGTGGTCAAGAGCTTCGTAGCTGCTTGAATGTGTGTAAGTGCGTTCTATTGTTCGGTCCTATTTTTTGCCGTCCGTTTGATGGAGGATATGCCTCCCCTTTTATAGATGAAGGGGCTGGCTTTACAAGGGTGAGAGCTCTAGGATGCGTACTCTACTTACCTTGTGGCTCATGTCTACCTGGTCCGGTCCTTCCTCCTCATGAGTGTGAAGGAAGATAAGTGTTTTAAGATGTCGTCAATATCTCTGTAAGATGTCAGATCAGTCACAGCATGCTGCCCCCAGGGTATGGGCTGTAGTACCGTGGTTTTGACTTAGGGGGCCTCCCCCAGCCTTGCTCCACACGCCTTCTGGTTTCCATGATTCCTGTTGGGAGAATTCGGGGTCGGGGTCCGGTGTAGCGCCGTGGCCAAGGCTCTCTGACTTGGAGGACCTGAGGGGTCGGGAAGAGGGCCTCCCCCGCTTCCTCGGGTCCACAGCGCGGTGATGGAGTATCCGTCGTTCGTGGAGATAGCAAATCCGTTCTTGGAGTGTAGCGGTTGTCGTATATCTTCGTTGGGTTCTGCGTCCCAGAGCTGAAGGCGGCGCCTACAACTCTACAGAGTGAGGCGCACGCGCCTGTAATGCCTTTTGGGCTCTGCGGCGCCCGGAAGGGTCTAAAGCGTCAGTCCTGTCGTTCCCTGGCAGTTCTTTTCTTGTCAGGGTGCAGGGTATGGTCGTTGGAGCCATGGTTGACCCAAACGTCTTGTCTCGTCCTGTACCCATCGTTATGAGGGACAGATATCGATCAGGGCGAGGTTCGTTCTGGGCCGTCGGATGAGACGGAGGCTAGTCCCTATTTCTTGGGCGAGACTAACCCTATCCCTCCGGGATCGGGCGAGGCGGAATCTATCCCTTAGCCCTCGGGCGAGACCGAGCCCGCCCTATAGGCGTCGGGCGAGACGGTGATTAGCCTTGAGCCTTTGGGGCAAGGCAGGGTTATCGCATAAAGGCGTCGGGTGAGGCTGACCCCACCCCTTCGGGATCGGGCGAGACGGAACTCATCCCTCAGCCCTCGGGCGAGACCGAGCCCGTCCTCAAGGCGTCGGGCGGGACGGAGATTATCCCTCGGTCCTCGGGCGAGACCGAGCCCGTCCCAAGGGTGTCGGGCGAGGCGGAATCGAACTTCTGTCATTCGAACAAAGGATGACATGGCACCCATCGTCCAGAAGCTTTTTACGTTCGGTGGTTATCGATTCCACCTTCTGGGGTACCCCGGTATTAGGTCCCCGACAGATATGATAAGCTTTATGGTTTGCTGGGTTTTCTTTTTGCGAAAAGCATTACTAGTAGTGAATCCTTATGTATGTGTTTTATTAGCAGTCATGATTAGTTCATTAGTTGTAACACCCTGGTGTTACATTGTAATGTTTTGCTGAAACATTTTGTAAGCATCTGAAGTATGTGCATATGCATATGACATAATGTATTCCTCGATGTTCGGCACTTGAAACATTCATACGAAACATGAGTCCGTAGTTACGTTTCATATATTACTATGTAGTATTCCGATCGAATGGTTGTCGAAATCAAAGTGCTATAGAACGTTTGGCTAACGGCGGTATAATGTGTCCAGGATAGCTGGCTAGTACCTCTAGTAGGCTGGGTTTGGATTCCAACGCGGGATCATTCGTTTCAACGTCGTTCTCGTACGTTTTGAAAGTGGTCGACGATGCCACTTTTGGCAAGCTCTATGGAACGATCGGCTTAAGCAGCAGGACGATATCTTGGCTTCGTTAGATAGCTTAATGTACCCTATGGTGTATCAAATAGTTAGTTTGGCTTTTGGAGCATCATGTACTAGTTTCCTACTTGCTTTAAAAAGCGTGCGTGTCACTGAAATTGGCACTAGGCGCGGTCACCGCTGGCCTGGCACGTGGCTGGCATTGCTAGTGCTCTGCCGTGCCGGCCGTGTTTGTGCTCGCATCGCGTCCACCGTTTTGGCATCGCGCGCCATGGTCGCCTGCCACTGCGCCACTGCGACCCCAGCCACTACCGGCCTCGGCCACGCTGCTGCCTGCTGACCAAACTGCCGCGCCATGCCATGTTCTACGACATCTTGGCTGGGAGCATGCCAGGTCATTCACTGCACGGCGCCAACGGCTAGGCTAGCTCTGCTCCATTGTCTCCTTGGCTGTGCGCTCGATAGACGTCCACCTGCACCGCCATACCTCCACGTCACATCGCTTTGCGTCGGTGTCTGGCGCTGACCGCAGCAATGGCGCCATACCACGTTCATCGCGTTGCTGCTGTGGCCGTGCAGGCAGCCGTCTGGGGGTACGTCCCGCCCGTCCCGTTGTCTGTAGTGGTGATGTTGGCCCGAGCGTTGACGCCATAGACGAGCCATGCCGTGCCATGACCTCCCCTGCCTCTGCTGTCTCCATGCCCACCATGACGACTCCATCAAATTCGCAGTGGCAGCAGTGCCTTGTTTCAAATTGAGCATGTTTCCGACTCCACTAGGTAGCCTGCTGCCCTACCAACCCCGCATAGCCGACTATAGCTCTGCCATAGGCCCTAATTTTGGAAAGGCGAGTTTTCGGGTCCTTAAGACCAGGAGTGCCTGCGCCATCGACAATCATCGCCACCAAAGCAGCTCGGTCCAATTCCTAGCGCTACTAGGAACCGTGCTCACCACAGCCTAGGCCCTACCACCATAGTGCATCCCGTGGCACGGCCATGCCATTGCCATGCTCTGCCGCACTCATCGAGCGCACGTGGTCGGCTCGGCCTGAGCCATCTTCGACCGATTCATCGCGCCTTTCGGTTCCGTGGTGAGTCGCTGGTGCTCGTCCGCTACTTGCTTTGCCCCGGCCGTGCTGATGTTCACCGGAACGGCATCACCATACTTGCAAGGTGCCCGCCATCGTGGTCCAAGCCTGCTATGATGTTTCAGTGCGTGTGTCTCTGCCCTGCGCTTTGCGTTCGCACATAGGTGAGTATCGGCTCATTATTTTGGTTGGGGGAGGACTGGGGTGGCCGGCGTGGATCGTCGGTGCTAGTCCCGTCGCGCGCGGTGTGCGCGGGTGGCCACAGGGGCGTCGCTGGGGAGAGGACGAGTAGTTCGGACGGTGCTGCTGTAAAAGCGCTGACTAATGAAATAGTGACTTAGAGTTTGCTGCGAATTCATTGTAGTTCGGGGGTGCCCGTGCATAATTGCCTTCGCGCGTAGGCCATCCCCGTCGCGGGCCATTGGCCGGCTGGGCCACGCCTCCGCGTGGGCCGCACGCTGGCCTGCCGTCGCACGTGGGTGGGGTGACGTGCTGGTCCGGGCCTCGCGTTGTGGGCCGACGAAAGAGGTTTCGGTTTTCATTATTTCCTAGAATTAGAAATGCTTATTTATTTTTCTGTTATGAATCCAACTTCGATAAATCGTATTAAATTGCATGGTTGTCCAAAAATAGCGAAACTAAGTTTGTTAGGTTCGCAAAAATGTCATCTACCTGTTAGTACAGTTAGTTCACCATTAGCTGTTAGGATGGTAGGCTCATAAGATTTAAATAGAAAGCTTAGAATTATATCGATCAATAATTGCAAGAATTGTTGTGGCGAACTGACAATATCTTTAGCTTCAAAATTGTTATAGTAGGGTCCTTAGACCTTTATATACTTGCTGTAAAATTGGTAGCCGTAGAGCGAGTCGTTTAATGCCGTAGTTATTATCCTTGCTTTAGTGTATGTATCGTAAACTGGCATTAGGAGTAGGAGTATCCGTAGTCACCGTAAGAATGTATGACATGTTCATACTTGTTAGTAGTGCTGGTACGTAGTTTAGACTTTAGTGGGTAGATATCACTTAGCAGTTTAATAGAGGTACTTTTGCATTTAGGGTTGTTGTAGCAGTAGTGTTAATCATGGCATCATCATTTCATGTAGATCACGAACAGGTAGACTTTGTACCCGTCTATGAGCTGGAGTACGATGAGGTGATCGAGGAGTACGAGGAGGTGCTCTTCGCACAGGAAGGAGCCCAGGAGCCTGTTGGTACTGACCTTGCTGACCCGACACCTACCCAAGGCAAGCCCCGGTGCATAACCCCTATTTTTAAATGATCATTGAATATATTTATATGATATGCATTTACGTTACAGACATTTTATGGAAACTACATGCATAAATATATCCACCATGAGTCCTACTAGTACAGGTCGAGTAGCTGCTATGCTTAGGATGTCGGTAGCGTGAGTAACCTACCGTTACTCGCAAATAGGTGATTAAACTATGATATCATGATGAAATAATGGAAAGGAAAATGGTGACCGGATAGGGATGTGGATTTGGTACTGGTGGGTGTGAGGGGTTGTGTCCTGCGGCCAACAGGGCATAGCCTGGTTACACTTTTTCCTTGTCTGTGTCGATTAAGGACCGATCGTTGCATATGACTCTAGGTAAGTCACAGACTATTGTCCCAAGCACATACTTGGGTACGGGCACAGGGAAGACTTGCTGCTCTCTTGTCGTGGATCCGGCTCTTTTTGGACCGACTGATGGGAAGAGGAGGTGGTGGAGGTCCTTGCACTGCACTGAGTCCGGGATTCAGAGGCGGGGGCTTGGAGTCTAAGTTTGGACGGGGACCTAGACACCCGGGACAGGAGAGTGGTGGGTTAGTCCTGCTTATGCCTGGGGCACAAGCGGGGCATGTGTCTTCGGGGCACCCAGCTGGGTACATTGATTCATGAATCGCCAGGTTATCTGGTATGGCTTGTCTGTGGTTTAGCACCCTAGTAAGAACTGTAAGTGGAAAAGGGAGAAGGAACAGTATCGATTGCTCAACTCTTGCTTAAAAGTAGAACAGGTGCTTATATAGATTGACTAGATGAAAACTTAATCCGGCTGATGATAATAATGTATCCATAAGGACTCACTATTAGTATTGCTTTTTGCTAAAAGAGAACCAGCAAACCATAAAGCCTAGCATATCCCTTGGAGTCGGGAAAGTATTCCCACTAGTCGGGTAAGTCTTGCAAGTACATTGTGTACTCAGGGTTTATTTACCCCTGTTGCAGGTGATGCTTAAGGAGTACCTTGTGTGGAGGATTCTTCTGGTGGGCTCAGACAAAATCCTCGTTATCTTATCACTAGATGTTATCTTTTAATATTCCGCTGTTTATCATTCCGCACTCTGTATTTGGTATTGTAAGAATGCACTTTTTAAGAAACTCTAATGTATGAGATGGACTTGTGTTGTAACTCATTTTCATTATTGGATCCTTAGGAAAAATGTGGATCTTTCGGGTTCTCCCTTGGGGTGTGTCCAACGGACACCGCTCGCTGTAGTTGCTTTCGGGGTGCTTAGTGTCTGGTGGAAGACGAGCGCCTCCGTAAGTATGCTATTTCAGGTGGTTCTGCCGCAGTTGGTACCAGAGCCAATAATGGTCATGAGTTCCTCACTCTTTTACAAAACTAAAAGTTTGACCAACAAAAGTTTTGCAAAAAGTAGGATGCGATTAAGTTAAGTTATATAAGTATAAGCCCTAGCTATATGGTATATCTAGGATAGCGGTACTGGTTTTATCTAATCAGTTTTCTGCAGGTACACTGACTTACGTGGCATAAGAAATCGCTTAGTATACGGAGAGTGAGTGTGCGATGTGCCGAAAATTTTACGAATACCGCTATATTTCGGCTTGAGTGAACGTATAGGTCGAAGCATGCATCTTATAATAGCATCTTGCTTGAACTAGGAATTCCCCTTCACATATAATGAAAGTAGTAAATTGGTAAGACTAACTAAATGAATGCTTTAATAAATGTGCTACCATCTCTTTAATCCCTGGATTCTGATCGAAAAGGTGTCCTAATGGATGGTTCATCTCTCTTACAGATGAATCTGAGGTCCAGACATGGGAGCACCAGTTTGGGAGCAGCCAACAAGGGCCATGGTGATAGTGCTCGGTCCTTTGAGCATGGAAATGAGGGAGCTCATGAGGTTCCACCCTTGGTTCCTCATCCTTTCCCGTCACCGCCACCGCCTCCGCCGTTGTCCGCCGTGGAGGTCATGGTGGAGTTGTTGGCTGCTCGTCAGGAGTCAGCCACTGCTCGTCAGGAGACAGCTCGTGCCATGGAGATTATGGCACAGGTCGTCGTGGGTCTCGCCTATGGAGGCCCTAGGGGCAACGGTGGGAATGGGGGTGGTGCTCGCCGTCCTGAGGGACAGTCCTCTTACTAGGACTTCCTCAAGACCCACCCGCCCATGTTCACGCCATCGGATGATCCGTTGGAGGCGAAGCACTGGCTTTGCATGCTAGAGCAGAAGTTTCGGCTGCTCGGAGTGGCCAACGAGCAGAAGGTGCACTTTGCATCCTAGCAGCTTTTGGGGTCCGTAGGTGCCTGGTGGGAGACTTTCCAAGCCGTAGAGCTATCGGATCACCCGGCAACATGGCAGGAGTTCTCCATTGCCTTCCACGAGTTCTTCATACCTGCTGGTGTTATCCACCAGAAGGTGACCGAGTTCATGGAGCTGCGTTAGGGGAGCAGGACGGTAATGGGGTATGTGACCCAGTTTAACCACTTGGCTCAGTATGCTGGTAGTCAGGTGGACACGGATGACAAGAAGAGGGATCGCTTCTTTCGCGGTCTCACTCCTGCTCTTTAGGAGAAACTGTACCTGGGGAACTATCAGACTTTTGGGGCTCTGATGAACGCCGCCATTGCTCTTGAGGGTTTTCAACGGGCATCTTAGGCGGATTGGAAGCAGAAGCGGGTTGCAGCTAGATCCTCCAGCCATCCTCATACTCAGAAGATGCAAATTGTTAGGCGGGGGCCCTATCAACCATTCGGCAGGCCTCCGCTCCGGTCACCCCAGCAGACTTCACAGACTTCCGCTACTCAGTACAAGGCACCTCAGCAGCAGGTGCAGCCCTAGCAGACTCAGGGACAGTAGGTCCCACCTCATCAAGGATTTGGGAACAAGCCTAGTGCTTATTTCAAGTGTGGCAAGGATGGCCACTATGCCAGGGAGTGTCCTCAGCAGCAGGCAACTCAGTCGTCTCAGCCGTCTGCAAAATCTAGGCTTATTAAGAGGACTTTCATCAAGAGGAAGGTGCCCAGTAGATCTGGTCAGGTGCACTTCATGGATGCTCAGCAAGCTGTGCAGCAGGAGACAGTTATGGCTGGTATGTTTACCATCGAATCCCATCCAGCTTTGGTGTTGTTTGATTCTGGTGCATCACATTCCTTTATGAGCATGGGGTTTGTAGAGCGGCACAACTTATCACTATTGGCTATACCGTATGCCTATAAGATCCATACTGCGGGTTCTCAGATGTTCATCAACACCCACACGGATACAGTAAGTTTGGTATTAGCCACCCACACTTACCGTCTATAGTTCATGATAATGCCTGGGCAAGGCATTGATGCTATTCTTGGAATGAACTGGTTATGGGTGTATGGGGTAGTATTGGATATGAGAAGAAGTGTTGAGTTACGGTTTCCTTCTTCTGAGGATAGGATGTCTCTCATCGTACCCTCAAAACCGGTCTTACCTGTTGCTGCCCATGCTGAAGTTGTTCCTAATCTTACCTCCATTCTAGTAGTATGTGAGTTCCCAGATGCTTTCCCTGAAGATCTTCCTAGATTGCCACCAGACCGTGAGGTAGAATTCTCCATTAAGCTTGAGCCTAGTACTGCCCCTATCTCTAGACATCCGTACCACATAGCTCCAAGAGAACTAGCAGAAATGAAGAAGAAACTGGAGGAGTTGATGGACAAGGGTTTCATCTGCCCAAGTTCTTCACCATGGGGTTGTCCAGCAATTTTTGTGAAGAAGGATGGTACTCTGCGGATGTGTGTGGATTACCACCCCCTCAATGCGGTAATAGTTAAGAACAAGTACCTTTTGCCCCACATAGATACTTTGTTCGATCAGTTAGCTGGTGCCAAGGTGTTCTCAAAGATAGATCTTCGATCGGGCTACCATCAGATCAAGATCAGGCCACATGATATACCAAGGACAACATTCTCTACTAGGTATGGGTTGTATGAGTACCTAGTGATGTCTTTCAGTCTTACCAATGCCCTGGCTTTCTTCATGTACCTGATGAACTCAGTCTTCATGCCGGAGTTGGATAAGTTTGTGGTAGTATTCATCGATGACATCTTGATCTATTCCAAGAATGATGAAGAGCATGCCTGTCACCTTCGAATAGTCCTGACTCAGCTAAGGGAGCACCAGCTGTATGCTAAATTCAGCAAGTGCGAGTTTTAGTTAGATTGAGTGCATTTTTTGGGACATGTGTTGACACCTGAGGGCATTTCTGTGGATCCCAGCAAGATGCAAGATGTATTAGATTGGAAGTCTCCTAGGTCTATGCACCAAATCCGTCAGTTCCTTGGGCTAGCTGGATACTATCGACATTTCATCCCTAATTTCTCCAAGATAGCCCAGCCCATGACTAAGCTGCTCTAGAAAGAAGCTAAGTTTGTTTGGAGTCTAGCTTGTGAAGAAGCTTTTCAGTCCCTGAAGACTTTTTTGACCACTGCTCCTATATTGGCTCAACCTGATATTGAGAGGCCCTTTGATGTTTACTGTGATGCCTCGAAGACGGGATTGGGGTGTGTGCTTATGCAAGAGGGGCGTGTGATAGCTTATGCTTTGTGCCAACTAAAGAAGCACGAGGTGAACTATCCTACCCATGATTTAGAGCTAGCTGCTATAGTTCACTCTCTGAAGATTTGGAGGCATTATTTGTTGGGCAACAAAGTGCATATCTTCACTGACCACAAGAGCCATAAGTATATTTTCACTCAGTTTGAGTTGAACATGAGGCAAAGGAGATGGTTAGAGTTGATCAAGGATTATAATTTGGAAGTCCACTATCATCTAGGAAAAGCCAATGTGGTAGCTGATGCCTTAAGTCATAAGTCGCATCAGGTTGAGGAAATACCCTTGTCACTTCACCACACCGAGGTGCTAGCTTAGATTACATTGACCTCAGGGTTGCTGGAGCAAATTATTCGGGAACAAAAGGAAGACCCCGAAGAGATTCCTCACCTCAAGAAGTTGCTAGCTGAAGGACGTGGACCTCATTTTAGCATTGATGAGCTAGGAGTCGTGAGATACAAGAATAGACTGGTGGTTCCATCTAATGAGGAGCTAAAAAGAAAGATTTTAAAAGAAGCCCATCATTCCAAGCTGTCTATCCACCCTGGTAGCAACAAGATGTACCATGATCTACGCCAACTGTACTGGTGGTCCTACATGAAGCAAGATATCACTCAGTTTGTTGTGGAGTGTGACACTTGCGGTCTGCTCCTGGATATCTGCAACCTTTGCCCATTCTGATTTGGAAATGGGAGGATATTTCCTTGGATTTCATTGTGGGTTTACCCTGCACCTCCACAGGTTTTGATTCTATTTAGGTCATTGTGGACCGTCTCACCAAGTCTGCCGACTTCCTTCCGGTGGACACTAGATACAATGCAAAGAAGTATGTGGAGTTATACTTTGATCGGATTGTGACCCTACATGGAGTTCCTCTCACCATCATCTCTGATAGAGGGTCAGTTTTTGTCTCTCATTTCTAGGAGAAACTCCAGAAATGTCTAGGTACTCGCCTTCTTAGAAGCTCGGCATACCACCTACAAACTGATGGTCGAACTGAAAGGGTGAACCAGGTGCTCGAGGATATGCTGCGGGCTTGTACCATCTCTTTTCCTGAGAAGTGGGATCATTGTTTGAAGCTGGCAGAATTTTCTTATAATAACAGCTATCAGGAGAGTATCCGCATGGCGCCATTTGAAGCTTTATATGGACAGAAGTGTAGGACGCCACTAAACTGGGTTGAAGTAGAAGACCATGGGTACTTCAGGCCTGATTTCATAAAGGAGGCTCGAGAGAAAGTAAATATAATTCATGAACACTTGAAGGCAGCTCAGAGTCGACAGAAGGCTTACGTAGACAAGCGAAGAAGACCTTTGGAATTTGTAGCTGGGGATTATGTGTATCTCAAGGTATCTCCTATGAGAGGGGTACATCGGTTTGGTGTCCATGGCAAGTTAGCCCCTCGGTATGTGGGTCCATACAAGGTGTTGCAGCAGTGTGGTCCCATTGCTTATCGTCTCCAACTCCCTGAAATTCTCTCAGCAGTTCACAATGTATTTCACATCTCGCAATTGAAGAAATGCCTATGAGTTCCTGAAGAATCTGTGGAAATAGAAGGACTTCTGCTCCAACCTGATCTGTCTTATGTGAAGCATCCTATAAAAATCTTGGATGAGAAGGAGAGAGTGACCAGGAATAGGGTGATAAAGTTTTACAAGGTACAATGGCAAAATCATTCAGAAGACGAAGCCACCTGGGAGCAAGAGAGCTACTTATCAAAGCATTACCCCCATCTCCTCTCTGGGTCGGATAGTTAGTTTTGCACCAAATGTACTCCCTACCTCTTTCTCACACTAGGCACATGAAATCTCGGGTCGAGATTTTGTTTTAGAGGGGGTAGATTTGTAACACCCTGGTGTTACATTGTAATGTTTTGCTGAAACATTTCGTAAGCATCTGAAGTATGTGCATATGCGTATGACATAATGTATTCCTCAATGTTCGGCACTTGAAACATTCATATGAAACATGAGTCCGTAGTTACGTTTCATATATTACTATGTAGTATTCCGATCGAATGGTTGTCGAAATCAAAGTGCTATAGAACATTTGTCTAACGGCGGTATAATGTGTCCAAGATAGCTGGCTAGTACCTCGAGTAGGCTAGGTTTGGATTCCGACGTGGGATCATTCGTTTCAACGTCGTTCTCGTACGTTTTGAAAGTGGTCGACAATGCCACTTTTGGCAAGCTCTGTGGAACGATCGGCTTAAGCAGCAGGACGATATCTTGGCTCCGTTAGATAGCTTAATGTACCCTGTGGTGTATCAAATAGTTAGTTTGGCTTTTGGAGCATCGTGTACTAGTTTCCTGCTTGCTTTAAAAAGCATGCACGTCACTGAAATCGGCATTGGGCGCGGTCACCGCTGGCCTGGCACGCGGCTGGCATTGCCAGCACTCTGCCGTGCTGGCCGCATTCGCACTCGCATTGCGTCCACCGTTCTAGCATCGCACGCCATGGTCACTTGCCACTGCGCCATTGCGACCCCAGCCACTGACAGCCTCGGTCATGCTGCTGCCTGCCGACCAAACTGCCGCGCCATGCCATGTTCTGCGATGTCTTGGCTTGGAGCGTGCTAGGTCATTCACTGCACGGCACCAATGGCTAGGCTAGCTCTGCTCCATTGTCTCCTTAGCTATGTGCTCGATGGACGTCCACCTACACCGCCATACCTCTGCGTCGCATCGCTTTGTGTCGGTGTCTGGCGCTGACCACAGCAATGACGCCATACCACGTTCGTCGCGTTGCTGCTGTGGCCGTGCAGGCAGCCATCTGGGGGTACATCCCGCCTGTCCCATTGTTTGTAGTGGTGATGTTGGCCCGAGCGTTGACGCCGTAGATGAGCCATGCCGTGCCATGACCTCCCCTACCTCCGCTGTCTCCATGCCCGGCATGACGACTCCGTCAAATTCGCCGTGGCAGCAGCACCTCATTTCAAATTGAGCATGTTTTCGACTCCACTAGGTAGCCTGCTGCCCTACCAACCCTACATAGCCGACTGTAGCCCTGCCTTAGGCCCTAATTTTGGAAAGGCAAGTTTTCGGGTTCTTAAGACTAGGAGTGCCTGCGCCGTCGGCTATCATCGCCACCAAAGTAGCTTGGTCCAATTCCTAGCGCTACTAGGCTCTCCTCCAGTAGGTTGTCACTATGCTCACCACAGCCTAGGCCCTATCGCCGTAGTGCAGCCCGTGGCGTGGCCGTGTCATTGCTGTGCTCCGCCGTACTCATCGCGCGCACGTGGCTAGCTCGCCCTGAGCCATCTCCGATCGATTCATCGCGCCTTTCGGTTCCGTGGTGAGTCGCTGGTGCTCGTCCACTACTTGCTTTGCCCCGACCATGCTGATGTTCACCGAAACGGCATCGCCGTACTTGCAGGGTGCTCGCCATCGTGGTCCGAGCCCGCTGCGACGTCTCGGTGTGTGTGTCTCCGCCCTGCGCTTTGCGTTCACGCATAGGTGAGTATCGGCTCGTTATTTTGGTTGGGGGAGGACTGGGGTGGCCGGCGTGGATCATCAGTGCCAGTCCCGTCGCGCCGATGTGCGTGGGTGGCTGCAGGGGCGTCGCCGGGGAGAGGATGAGTAGTTCGGAGGGTGCTGCTGTAAAAGCGCTGACTGATGAAATAGTGACTTAGAGTTGCTACGAATTCATAGTAGTTCGGGGGTGCCCATGCATAATCGCCTTCATGCGCAGGCCGTCCCTATTGCGGGCCATTGGCCGGCTAGGCCACGCCTCTGCATGGGCCATGCGCTAGCCGGCCGTCGTGCGTAGGCGGGGTGACGCGCTGGTCCGAGCCGCGTGTTGTGGGCCGACGAAAGTGGTTTCGGTTTTCATTATTTCCTAGAATTAGAAATGCTTATTTATTTTTCTGTTATGAATCCAACTTCGATAAATCGTATTAAATTGCATGGTTGCCCAAAAATAGCGAAACTAAGTTTGTTAGGTTTGCAAAAATGTCATCTACCTGTTAGTATAGTAGGTTCACCATCAGCTGTTAGGATGGTAGGCTCATAAGATTTAAATAGAAAGCTTAGAATTATATCGATCAATAATTGCAAGAATTGTTGTGGTGAACTAACAATAGCTTTAGCTTCGAAATTGTTACAATAGGGTCCTTAGACCTTTATATACTTGCTGTAAAATTGGTAGCCATAGAGCGAGCCGTTTAATGGCGTAGTTATTATCCTTGCTTTAGTGTATGTATCGTAAACTGGCATTAGGAGTAGGAGTATCCGTAGTCACCGTAAGAATGTATGACACATTCATACTTGTTAGTAGTGCTGGTACGTAGTTTAGACTTTAGTGGGTAGATATCACTTAGCAGTTTAATAGAGGTACTTTTGCATTTAGGGTTGTTGTTGCCGTAGTGTTAATCATGGCATCATCATTTCATGTAGATCATGAACAGGTAGACTTTGTACCCATCTGCGAGCCAGAGTACGACGAGGTGATCGAGGAGTACGAGGAGGAGCTCTTCGCACAGGAGGGAGCCCAGGAGCCTATTGGTACTAACCTTGCTGACCCGGCACCTGCCCAAGGCAAGCCCCAGTGCATAACCCCTATTTTTAAATGATCACTGAATATATTTATATGATATGCATTTACGTTACAGGCATTTTATGGAAACTACATACATAAATATATCCACCATGAGTCCTACTAGTACAGGTCGAGTAGCTGCTATGCTCAGGATGTCGGTAGCATGAGTAACCTACCGTTACTCGCAAATAGGTGATTAAACTATGATATCTTGATGAAATAATGGAAAGGAAAATGGTGACCGGACAGGGATGTGGATTTGGTATTGGTGGGTGTGAGGGGTTGTGTCCCACGGCCAATAGGGCATAGCCCAGTTACACTTTTTCCCTGTCTATGTCGATTAAGGACCGGTCGTTGCATGTGACTCTAGGTAAGTCACAGACTATTGTCCCAAGCACATACTTGGGTATGGGCGCAGGGAAGACTTACTGCTCTCTTGTCGTGGATCCGGCTCTTTTCGGACCGACTGATGGGAAGAGGAGGTGGTGGAGGTCCTTGCACCGCACTGAGTCCGGAATTCAGAGGCGGGGGCTTGGAGTCCAAGTTTGGACAGGGACCTGAACACCCAGGATAGGAGAGTGGTGGGTTAGTCCTGCTTGTGCCTGGGGCACAAGCGGGGCGTGTGTCTTCAGGGCACCTAGCTGGGTACATTGATTCGCGAATCGCCGGGTTATCCGGTACGACTTGTCTGCGGTTTAGCTCCGTAGTAAGAACTGTAAGTGGAAACAGGAGAAGGAATAGTATCAATTGCTCAACTCTTGCTTAAAAGTAGAATAGGTGCTTATATAGATTGACTAGATGAAAACTTAATCTGGCTTATGATAATAATGTATCCATAAGGACTCACTATTAGTATTGCTTTTTGCTAGAAGAGAACCAGCAAACCATAAAGCCTAGCATATTCCTTAGAGTCGAGAAAGTATTCCCACTGGTCGGATAAGTCTTGCGAGTACATTGTGTACTTAGGGTTTATTTACCCCTGTTGCAGGTGATGCTTGAGGAGTACCTTGTGTGGAGGATTCTTCTGGTGGGCTCAGATGAAATCCTCGTTATCTTATTGCTAGATGTTATCTTTTAATATTCCGTTGTTTATCATTCCGCACTCTGTATTTAGTATTGTAATAATGCACTTTTTAAGAAACTCTAATGTATGAGATGGACTTGTGTTATAACTCGTTTTCATTATTAGATCCTTGGGAAAAATGTGGATCTTTCGGGTTCTCCCTCGGGGTGTGTCCGACGGACACCGCTCGCTGTAGTTGCTTTCGGGGTGCTTAGTGTCTGGTGGAAGACGAGCGCCTCCGTAAGTACGCTATTTGAGGTGGTTCTACCACATTAGCTATCCATTATATGTAAGCACCTGTTTCTACTTTCAAGCAAGAGTTGAGCAATCAGATCTATTTCACCATCTTTCATCTTCCAATTATTACTACGATGCTAGACCATAGCCAAGTCGTACCGTATCACACGGTGATTCATGAACCAATGTATCCTAGCTGGGTACCTTGAAACACATGCCGTGCTTGTACCTCAGGCATAAGCAAGACCAACCCACCAATCTCCTATCAAGGGGTCCAGGTCCTCGTCCAAACTTGGGCTCCAAGCCCCCACTCCTGAGTCCTGGACTCAGTGTGGTGCTTAGACCTCCACCATCCTCGCCTTCAATCAGCCGGTCTGGAAAAAGTCGGAACCCATGACAAGAGAGCAACGAGCCTTCCTGCTCCTATAAGCAAGTATGTGCTCAGGATAATAAGTCTGTGACCTGACTACCATCCACAGCAACGGACGGTCCTTAACCGACACGGACAGGGAAAATAGTGTAACCAAGCTATGCCCCGTTGGCCACGGGACACAACCTATTACACCCACCAATACCCATACTATATCCCTGCCCGGTCTCCATTTCCTTTCACCATTTTATCATGAGTAATAATAATAATCACCTATTGTGAGTAACGATAGGTTACTCACGCTACCGATAGCCTAAGCATAGCCACTTCTCGACCTATGCTAGTAGGACTCATAGGTAGGTTTATCTATGCATGTGGTTTCAATATAAATTCTGTAACATAAATGCACATCACATATATATATCCAATGATTATTCAAAATAAGGGTTATGCACTAGGGCTTGCCTTGGGCAAGCGGATTGTCAGCTATGTCAGTCGTCGATGGATGTCACCTCCTCGTACTCCTGCTCTCTAGCGATCACAAACTCCACCAACTCGTTCTCTACATGGATGCAATGATGATGCAACACTTAATATTTTGGCAACAGCAACTCTTAAAATAAGAATACACATGCTAAGCTACTAAGCTAGCTCTAATGACTAAGATACTAAGCTAATCATTATCTCTACCAAATAGATTTCAAGCTCACCCTACAAGTGCTTAACTTTTATAAACCAATATCATGCCATTATTCCTTTAGCCTTAATGGGTATTTAGCTACCATATTAAGTAGTCTATTCTACGGCAACAAAAATTATAGTGAGCACCTAATAATACAATGAAGCTACTATAAAAATTTCAGGGTTAAAGTTATCACGGATTTGCTAGAACAATTCCTACAAATACTACCATAATAATATTAAATGCTTTCAATTGATTTAATATATCTCAGCATCATCACAAATAGGCATAAACTAATCACACCAACAAATAGATCACATTTTTAGGAACCTAACAAAATTGGTTTCACGATTTTTGGACATTCGTACGAAATTATATTAAATATACAAATCTAACTCAGAATTGAAATAGAAAAGCTTTACTAATTCGGCTAGAAAAAGAAAAAGACCAAACCGGCCCAATGCGGCCCAACTCGGGCTTGGCCCGCGTACGAAGACGGCCCATGCGGGAAGCCCGCAGGCGCGCTGACGCTTTTGCAGAAAAGCCCTTGGCTTTTGGACAAACAACCCACGGTCCATGCTACTATTCCTAAAGACAACAATTATGCACAAAGGCCCTTGCACTCTCTCCTCTTTACAACGGAATGGTCCTTGGCCTCCCCCGCGTGCTCTAGCACGGTGAGCGGTGGCACCGGCGACAACGCCGGCCACCCGGGACCCATGCTAACCTAGATAAGAGGCCGAATCACACCAAGGGGTCGACGCGAGGCGATGGGCGGCGGTTGCACAAGCTAGGACGCCGTAGAAGGACCTCTCCATGACGATGGGCACCGTGCGACAATGGCGATGGTGTTCTGGTGAACCACAGCAACAACAAGGCAGTAGGGATAGTGGGTAAGGAACAACAACTCACTAGTGACCTAACCGAGGTGCCGACTCGGCCGGAGATGACCTGGGTGAGGTTGGCCACGTGCGCGCTATGAGGTGAATGATGGACCGCTAAGGCATGGCCGTGTCAGCGGCAAGGAGGTGGCACTAGAGCTATGACTAGCATGCGCACGGCACAGAGGGCCTCAAGGCGGAGCTATTGGTGCAGCCAATTCAACTTGGGACTAAGTGGGGAGGATTGGCCATGGCGCGGGCAGTGACGGGTCTTAACAGCATGGTGGCAAGGCAAAGATCCAAAATTGGAGCTCGGCCAGGCACCAATCAAGGCGGGGAGACGACAGCCAACTAGGAGGCTTGATGGCGGCGCTAGAGACCCCATGACGTGACCCAAGATGACCTCTCCTTGCCGCACTTAAAGTCATGGCTCAGTCGGCCATGGTGGGAGAGAAAAGAGGGGAGGGGAATACTGGAACTCGACACGACGTCAGCTTGGTAGGACACGACCGACGTGACTAGGATGACACGCGCTCTTGCGCCTAAGCCAAAACATGCGTGTGCAGGTGGTGGGGTAGCACGGCGTGAGTGTGGCAGTAGCTCCATTAATGATAGAGCGTCGTGCATGGCAACAGGGAAGGAGAGGCAAGCCCACATGCGTAACGCGATGGGGGAGGGTCATAGCTGCACAGCAGTGTAAGGTAGCGGCAACACAGCAGCGGCAGTGTAGTGCTAGGTAGGGGAGCAGCGTGTAGGGCGGCAGCGGTATCGGGGCACCATGGCCCATGGCTGACCGGCAGCAGGCATTGTGGCCAGAGTGGCCAAGACACAATCGAGCCATGGGCAGGCCGAGATGGCCTCGGCCAGCCAACGTGCGGCAGTGCGCATGTGAAAGGTCCTTGTGTGGTTTTGGTAGTTGAGTGATAACCCTTGGTGGACTAATTATGTTTATGTGAGATACACAGGTGATTAGTCCATAGGTACATATGTATGAGCAACATATGCCATGAAGGTTGAAATGGCTCAGAGATGTTGCAAAGCTCATACATGTGATGATGAAGGAGCTCATTGCACATGAGACATGACATTGAGTCATGTGATCAAGGTGGAAAAGATCAAGACAAGAGTTGGCTTGATGGATCAGTTGCAAGCGTGAAGGGCAAGTCGAAGGCTTTGGAGCGATGGACTGTGTGGCGGTGAAGCTTGAGCAAGACTTGGTGCCAATGGATGAAGGCAACGGTGAAAAGCAAGTGAAGTCAAGATCGATGAACCAATATGATCACATGATGATATCAAGCGGATCATATCATTGTTGATCGTGTTGGTGCATATGTTGCATCAACATTGGAGGAGATAGAATGGAATGTGTAAGGCAAATATATAACCTAGGACATTTCATTTTACCGGTCATAGGTGTGTAGAGAAGTTGATGACTGGGTTTAGGATAGATGGCCGTACTATCAAGAGGAGCAAACTTGTTTGCATATCGGTAATCTAGTGCCACTCGAGTGATCTAACTTTGCATCGTCGCTAGGATCGAGTGGCGTGGCAAGTTGAGTGGCTAACCCCTTGAAATGTTTGTGAAAATATGCTAACACACATGCACAAAGGTGATACACATTGTGTTTAGCACTTGGGAGCAAGGGTTCAAAACTTCACCGGTGGGCAGTTTGATGGTGCCACTGACGCCCTTTATAGAAAAGATAGGGTTTCACAAAGTGCACCGGACACTGGTCACGCAGTGACCGAACACTGGGGTCCTACATCTGGTCAGTGGCAGTAGTGAAGGCACAGGCATTGGTCTTCGACCGGACGCTGATACTGCGTCCGATCATGATTGACCGAACACATCCAGTCATGACTAGAACCTTACTGGAAGTGATCGGACGCTGGGGTCCTGTGTCTAGTCTTGGCACTATGCTGCGCCCGGTTGCAACTTAACCATTGAGATTGGGCGCTCAGTATTTGAAGCTAGGGATGACGTGGTAGCCATCCATTGACCAGACGCTGGCAGGGTGCATCTGGTCGATACGACCGAAGCTTTCGGTCACACTGAGCTGTGCCTAGTGAAGGGATACAACGGCTGTATTTTTGTGGGGTTATAAATAGAAGGTGGTCTCGGCCATGGCAAGAGTTGAGCACCTCAGGGGACTTTGTGTCTATACTTGAGAGTGCTTGGGAGCCCTCTAACTCACTCTAGTTTGATAGTGTTCATCCGATTGAGTGAGTGTGTGATTCTAGTGCGATTGCATCGTGAGGTTGCATCGAGTGGCACTAGGTGAAAGAGTTGCAAGCCGGTGGTGCTTGTTACTCTTGGAGGTTGCCACCTCCTAGATGGCTTGGTGGTGGTCTCCGTCGAAGCCCATAAGAAGCTTGTGTGGTGCTCCAGAGAAGAGCTTTGTGAGGAGCATTGTGCTCGCCCCATGGGAGCCACGAAGAGCAACTCTAGTTGAGCGTGTCATTGAACTACCCTCACTTTTAGGGTAGGTTCTTGCAGTGCCCGATGTGCGGGCCTGGCGGGTGATGCCAATTAGCCGCCGAACCACCAAATGAGCGGTCGACACAACAGGGACGTAGTGTGTTAGCAAGCACGTGAACCTTAGGAGAAAATCACCGTGTCAACATTGTTCTTCCCGTTGGTTTGCAATCCCCTTACACAAGCTTGTGGTTACTTTCATATACATTGTGCTTGTGTAGTTGCTCTTGTGATTAGTTAGCTTTGTAGCTCACTAGTTACCTTCTTGCTTGTGTAGCATAAAAGTAGTTCCCTTGCGTGACTAATTTGGTTTGTGTAACCTTGTTAGTCATATTGCTTAATTTGTATAGCTAAGTATTTGTGCTCTCTAATTTGGCATTGGTTGCCTTGTTATTGAGCATTGCTAGAGAGCTTAGGAGCTTTGTGCTTTTGCTTACTAGAATTGTGTAGGAGCTCCCTGGTGTGCAAAATACTAGTGGCATAGGTTTGTGTGACATTGCTCCTAGAATTGGTTAGGTGAGCTCTAGCTAGCCCGATACCTTAGTTGCTTAATTAGGATCTTTGCAAGGTGCTAGAGAACATAGATAGAGGGGCATAGTCTTGGCTAGACCGAATTGTTTTAATTCCGTATTTGTTTCGGTTAGCCGACGCGATTAAATTTAGAAATGACTATTCACCCCCTCTAGTCGCCATCTCAACCCTATAGCTTGGGTTGGTTTATTCACGAAAGTAGTGACTTAGCTTTAATAAAATATGACCTACTAAAATTGCTAACCGCAATCAAACCATGTCAAGCCTTTGTGCCTCATAGACCCCTTTGTTATACTTGTTAAGCATGGTGTGCTTACACTTGTTATATATTCAATGAAAATCTAGGATGGGTCCAGGAGTACTAGTTGATGTTCACCAGTCGAAGTCCCTATGGTAGCATGGGCTAGTTTATCACTTTCATTTTATATTGCTGCTGAGCAAGACTATGTGACAATAATATAATGAATTATTAGTGAAATAAAGTACTTTACTTTGATATTATGTAATTTGGGATTATATGTGTGTTTGACATCCTGGGCGCACATATATGAGTACTCGGTTTTGTTATTCAAAACTAGGTGTGACACTCAACCCTCAAATGGCCGAACACACCACTATATATAGAGGAGGGAGGCCAAAAGAGCCGTTGGGGGCATTTATCCCACAATACTGAACTCTCTAGTGATTTGTCCTATGTCCATAGTGATTTGTCCGATGCACCTTGTTCGATGGACTCCAGAAAGGTTTGGGAGAGGTCGAAAACACATCGGACAAGTCCGAGGAAGTGCATAGGACAAATGTTCACTATCCGATGCACACCAACAGCAAAGCACGTGCCTGGCGGTCCAACCATGGGCTGGGGCGGTTCAACCGTGAGCCTCAATCAGTCAGCATAGGTCAATGCCTCAAGGTCAAACCACAAGCCCTAGTGGTCCAACCATCAGGCAAGGTCAGCACATGACAATAGGTGAACAATTCTAGCATTTTGTCCGATGCCACTACGCTCCCTTGTCCGACGTGAACAATGTTATGTCTGTTTGTTAGTGTCCGATGACACTAAAAACAACCCATCAAACTTCCATTTTCAAGGCCTTTTCAAATGTGCTCAACTCCACCAAGTGAATCGACATTTCATGTGTGTGAGTTAGCATTTTTGAACCATTTTGAAAGACTTTTCTTCTCTTCTCAATCACCACTTGATCCTAGCATCGCATGCAAAGTTAGATCGCTCAAGTGGCACTAGTGATTGATATGGAAACAAGTTTGCCCCTCTTGATTGTATGGCCATATATCCTAAGCCCGGTATTGCACTTCTCTACACAACCTTTGACCGGTGAAATAAAATACCCTACAAGTATACCTTTACCTTGCGCATTCCACTCCAACTCCTCCAATGTTGATGCCACACAAGAACCAACCTCCATCAGCAAATGATATGATCCACTTTATATCATCATGTGACTTTATTGGTTCATCGATCACAACCTTGCTTGCTCTTCATGATTTCCCTTGTCCATCGGTGTCAAGTCATTGCTCAAGCTTCTCCGCCACGTGCGGTGCGTCGCTCCAAAGCCTATGACTTGCCCTGCACACATGCAACCGGTCCATCGACGCCAAGTGACGAGATCCTAACATATGGGTATGTTAAGCCTTGGGTCCAATGGTTCCCGAACAAAGAAGACCCCCTGACCGACCCCTTTAGGATCACCCGGGGGCTCGAGGGCTATGCCCATCGGGCACGCTCGCGCGCATCCTCTAGCAAAGAGACCTGACCAAGCCTAACTTGGCCACGACCGCCACTTGGGGCTCAGGAGCTTGCCCGAGCCCTAGGCACCCGATCTACGACGCATCCAGGCCTGGCCCTTAGCTCCTGCCTAGCAAACGACGCTAGCCAAGGCCTAGGCACAAGAAGACAAGCTCCGAGCTACCGATGCTCGGGGGCTCCCTAGCGCCGCCCCTAGGTGCAGCCCTACCAACTTCTCCCCTGATAGGGTCACGTTCGAGGCGTGACACAAGAAGACAAAGTTGGGCTCTAGGCCCGCACATCCACCCCTAGAGCCGACCTCCTTCGCCACCAAAAATACTCTAGAAGGTCCACCCAGGGGAGGCCAGTCCAAGCTAACATAGCCTGACATGTAGAGTGTTAGAATAGAGCAGTCGACGATGCCCAAGATTTCTTCGGCACCAAGACACCACAACGGTCCATGGCGCACTGCTACAAGACCATCCTAGACTCTAGCGCACGTAGACTATAGACTAGTTCACCCAAACCACCATGTAACCAACCCATCTCGTTATATAAGGGATAAGGTCGGACCTTGGAGGGGAGAGGATCCCAGATTGATCATCAAACACTCCATTCCATTCCATCTGCCTCCGCTCTACATAGGGAGCAAGGCTACCCAGAGAGGGACACCGAGAGCTCCTCCTTCGCATCATGTCATCTTCTTCCTCTCCGACGAGGGGGAAGGATCCACCGGTGGTGAGGCTACCTTAGGATTAGCACCGAGCTAACCCCTACCAAATCTCTCTCTACATTCTGTTGTAACCCCCCAATTTTGGGTGCTCTTGAGTATAAGGATCACCGAATTGGCTTGAACCAGGATAAACTATTGTGTCTTCTCTACGTGATTCTTGTGTTCCTGAGTCCACTAGAGCCACCGAAGACCCATACTGTAACACCGACTCGAACAACTATGCTTGTCATGGTTTTGACCCCACGACAGCTGGCGTGACAGGTAGGAGGCAGCATCAAGTGTGATTCTAGCTCCATGGTGGCTGGAGCCACCTGTCTCGTCACCGAAGCAAGCGGCAACGCCCTAGACGGTGGTGTCTGCTTCGTCGACGAGTTCTCTGTCGCGGCTGAGGCATTCCTCGACGAAGGAACCCCACACGAAGATGGGCCTACATGGTGAAGGGAGCGACGTGCTAACTCCGCAAATAGCTAAGTCCCCCTATCATTAAGATCTCTTCCATATGTTCTTCTCTCAAGTTGCCATTGGAGGACACACCCGCCCTACTCAAATCAACCTACTTTTGGGCCGCGATCCTCCTTGCCCCAATCTCACAGTCGAGGAGCAAGCCGCCCTGTTCTCCATCTCCTAGCCACCAAATGGGATAAGCTAATGCCCTAACGCCACACGGGCATGACCTAGGCTAACGGAGCTAACAACTGATGGCCACCGAGACCAGAAAGAGGGAAGCAGGCACTAGGGATGCTCCCCACTGAGACAAACAGAGCACGGAGCGGGAGCAGCTATGAAGAGCGTGAGGATTAGATGGGCGGACACGCCCTCAGTGTCACAATTGTCTGAAGGGGAACAAGAACCCCTAGAATTACAAGCAGCAAGTTTTACTACCAAATCTTTGTGCAAGTCATGGGGACATCGGGGAGCCCACGGGCGCGTCGTCCTCTTCTGGGTACTCGTCAACCAGCAGCAACCTATCATCAACGATGCCCTCTACAGCAGCAACTAAGGGTCGCAAAGTGGGCAAGGACCTCCTGCCCCCTCCAGAGGGTCTAGGGAGCACCTACAGAGTGGCCTTCTCCCACTCCCAGACCAGGTCCGACTTCCTTTGGGAGAACTAGAGCAACGCCTGCAACAACAAGGGAATTTAGATGAACCCATGGCGCTATCTATGGCATCACGCCCGATTAGTCAATCCTTACCCCACAAGAGTCGTATATCCCCTCCTGAAGACCGAAGAACGCTCCTGTGTGTCCCATCATCTCTGCGAAGGAATCATAGAAGAAGGCGACTAGCTCATCGAAGGAACCGTGTCGCTTCATCAACTCTAGCCACGCATCTGCCTCGGGGCTGTCGTCCAGCGCGTGCGGCCCCCCAACCGGCGGTGTAGGGAAGACTGGCACAACCGCCGATGAAGAGCCAACCTCCTCGCGCCTTAGGGCTAGGAGAAGATCGGTGATAGCGATCTCCCCCTAGCCCACCTCTACTTCAGGAGGGAAGGGGCCCTCCCCCCGTGGCCTCAGATCCCACCGGATGCATCAGGGCCACAACAACCGGCCCCTCTGCAATGGCGTCCGACCTTGACGCCTCACCCACTCGGGGTGGTAGCAACGGGCGACGACGCACCTTTAGCACCAGCGGCTGGAGCGGTGCCGCCGTGCCGCCTAAGGCCCTCGTCGATAAAGGCTCCCTGCAGTCAACATCTAGATCATCAAGCAATGAACAAATGGCTCCCACAGGGGGCAACCTGACCGGCAAAGGCCCTCACCTGCCGCTCGAAGAAAGCCTCAGGGCAGAGCACCTCTTCCGCAAAGGCGCCCCTACCTAGGGGAACTCGAATAGGGATGCTTCCCGATAGCCTAGGCGGAGGGTGACTACCCCAGAGATAGGTTGAGGGACGCGCCTACCGGCGATGAAGAAGAGCCCCCGGGGGTGGCCTTGGCCCCTTGCCCCTCGGGGCTGGGGGAATTGAGACCGCCCCTAGATACGGGAGATTGTCGGGTCTCGGCTCGAACACCGAGAATAGGACCGGTCCTTCATCGATTGATGGCTCCCCTGACGAAGACTCGAGCACCATCCACATGATCCCCATTACGGATTCCTCCTTGAGGTGACCCTCTACCACCATGGACTGGTCCCCCAACCTGAGGTACTCCCACATCAGGGCCAGCCTCGCCATCAGCTGAAGAATGTGATGGAACAAGAACACCCAAAGCACCGTCCGGTCGGTCAACCCGGTTTCCTTTAGGACGGTGACCCGGTCCAGCAGCCCCTCGGTGACCTCAAGGGTAGGCCCCTCCGGCATGCTCTTCCAAGATAGTGGCATCACCGGCCCCAACCGGTCAGGGCAATACACCGGAAGGGATCCATAAGGGTTAGAGAGGTAGAACCATTTTTGGTGCCACCCCTTCTCCAAGGTGGAGAAGGCAAGCTCTAGGTATCGTGACTTCAGATTGTTGCATAGTTGGATAGCGGCGGTGCCGATCCATTGAATAGATCCGTTGCCGTCCTTGTTCAGATTCAGGCGGATCATCCTCCTCCACAAGTCAAAGTGGGGCTCGATCCCCAAATAGTACTCACAGAGAGTGACGAACACCGTAAGGTGCACCACCCCATGCGACGTTAGATCATGGAGCCGCAACCCGAAGTAGTGGAGGAACCTCCCCACGAACGGGTGAGCAGGAAACCCGAACTTGGTGAGGTGGAAGGGGATGAAGGGATGACCTACAACTCCCCAGGCGCAGGTTCTGACGCCTCCGAATCCGGCAGATCCCATCTAGAGGGGGGAAGGAGCAACCATGCCTAGGCCACCTCCAACATCTCGCCCTTCGCCTTCGAGGTGTCCCACTCCGCCATTGCAGACAAGCCAAATGAGAAACGTGAGTAGGCTCGGCGGGGCTCGGATGGAGAAGCAGTGAGGAAGCAGGAGTGAAAGGTACGCCTGTTCTCCCCTCAATCCTACCCTTTCTATGGCTCAAGTGTGTGGGAGTGGACACAATTCGAGCCATGCATGCCGCCCACTTTGCACACACCTCCTTGCGGGACTTAGGGGGATCTAGCTCCCTGGGCCCATCGGCTACCATCGACGGCCCGGATCCACCTACACCAACTGCAGTAGTTCCTCCTCCACCAGATTTGCTCCACGTGGCTTTGATGTCCCATCCCCCAGACGAGCCGAGACAGCACCGGGGTGCATGCCATAATTCCTCTACCGGGCATGATGGCCCAGATGCCATCAACCGCCTGCGCAAGGCGTCAGCGGACGAGACATGCCTAGAAGCCGCCCCATCCACTAGCAAGGGGGCCCATAGTGGCCTCAGAGGCCTCGCCGACTCCCTAGATGAAGCAGCCTGACCCCCCGATCAATGGGCGCTCGGGTGGCACATCCCCCAAAACTAACCAACTCCCCGGAGTTGGGTCAGGAGCCGCTAAGCAGTGGGCCCAACGAGGGCCCCCGTCCAAGGCTTGGCGTGCTCCCCGCTCCCTGATCTATGGTCATAGGAGGTTAGCCCTAGAAGGCCGGCTCGAGAGGATCGAGGCCTACTACCGCAACCCTCAAAAGGGTGTGGTGCTTCGAATGATCAGATGGCCCAAAGCCAGAGCCCAGCGCTCTTGATCACCTAGACCACGGCAGGCTCCGATCAAAAAGGAAGGCACCCCCAGGCCTAAAGTCAGCAACTCCCAGACAAGTTCGCCAAGCTCTTGCTCGAGTGGAAGACCCATGCAACATAGACTCACGAAGGGATCAACACCATCTCCGCTCGGTCCCAATAGCCAAGCAACACCCATCACGATGAAGAGGAAGGTCCCAAGTTGGGTGCAACACTCTTGTCAGCGGAAGCTGTCCCTGCCAAGGAGGGTTCGATCACCATAGGATCGAATTTAGCCCTTCGTTGCCATCACGCCAGGTGAGGTCACGAAGGGCTCGGGGGCTCCAGACGAGATCCTAACATATGGGTATGTTAAGCCTTGGGTTCAATGGTTCCCGACCAAAGAAGACCAACGATCGACCCCTTTAGGATTGCCTGGGGGCTCGGGGGCTATGCCCATCAGGCACGCTCACGTGCATCCTTTGGCATAGAGACCCAACCAGGCTTGAGTTGGCCACGACCACCACTTGGGGCTTGAAGGCTTGCCCGAGCCCCAGGGACCTGATCCACGGCGCATCTAGGCCCGGTCCTTGGCTCCTGCCCAGCTAATGACACCGACCAAGGCCCGGGCACAAGAAGACAAGCTCCGGGCTACTGATGCTTCGGGGCTCCCTGGTGCCGTTCCCTAGGCATGGCCCTACCAACTGCTCCCCCAATAGGGTCATGTCCGAGGTGTGACACAAGAAGACAAAGCATTTCCTCGGCCTCCTGGGGGCTCAGGGGCTCGCCCGCACATCAGCCCCTAGAGCCGACCTCCTTCGCCACCAAGAAGACTCCAGAAGGTCCACCCGAGGGAGGCTGGTCCAAGCTAACACAGCCTAACACACAGAGTGTCAGAACAGAGCAGCCGGACGACACCCAAGGTTTCTTCAGCACCAAGACACCGCGATGGTCCATAGCACACCGCTGCAAGACCATCCTAGACTTCGACACACATAGACCGTAGACTAGTTCCCCAAAACTGCCATGTACCTGACCTATCTCATTATATAAGGGATAAGATCGGACCTAGGAGGGGAGAGGATCCCATTTCGATCACCAGACACTTCATTCCATTCCATGTGCCTCCACTCCGCATAGGGAGCAAGGCAACCCGGAGAGGGGCACCGAGAGCTCCTCCTCTGCATCCTGTTGTCTTCCCCTCTCCGATGAGGGGGAAGGCTTCACTAGCGGTGAGGCAACCTTAGGATTAGCACCGAGCTAACCCCCTACCAAATCTCTCTCTACACTCTGTTGTAACCCCCTGATTTTGGGTGCTCTTGAGTATAAGGATCATCAGCTTCTGGACGTAGGGACCGAATTGGCCTGAACCAGGATAAACCATTGTGTCTTCTTTGCATGATTCTTGTATTCCTGAGTCCACCCGAGCCACCGGAGACCCGTACTCTGACACCGACTTGAACAACTATGCTTGCTACGGTTTCGACACCACGACACCAAGCCTCATCTTGTTCTTCTCCACCTAGTCACATGATCTCATGTCATGTATCACATGCAATAAGCTCCTTCATTGACACATAGGTGAGCATTGAAACACATTTAAGCCATTTCCACCTCCATGGCTCAAGTTGTCACACTAGTGTACTTGTGTACTAATTACCTATGTATCTCACATAAACACATATTAGTTCACCTAGTTTGCCACTCAATTACCAAAACCAAATAGAGACCTTTGATCAATGCTAGTCAACTTGAAAATCTCCCTAGAATATCACTAGAGGCGCCATATGTGTCATCAATATCTGAAAATGGGTATATATTTATGTCCTTCTACAATGATTGTAATTTTTTTGAATATCTACAAGGACCATCTACTCTGGATCTCCATTGCAAAGTTGGATCGATTATGCATCAATAGTACTTTGACATTACCTCCTTTTATTTCTCCAAAGCCTGAACACATTGTTGTGCTCACAAAATACCAATATTGTTGCAAAGAACCTTCTCAGCACATATGGCATCATCCACTTAATAACTTCTACAAGGCTCTCATCCAGTGTGTTGTTCGCTTCGACCAGGCCCTTTCTTTCTATAGCTTCATGAAAAGTTAGTAGGGTTATGACACCAACTGTGCTTAGATCATTGAAGGAGGTTGCGCCAGCCATGTGGTTTAGGATCAGAGAACCCTAAGATAGTAGCGCTCCCTCACAACTAGATTGGTAGAGATGATTCTTCCAACATGTACTCCATTATTTATTATTCTCTTGTTCAATTTTTTCCCTGTGCATGCCAAGTATAGAACTCGGGAAAGTCCTTATACAAGATACCATGGGCATTCTCATATGTCAACTTCTCAAAGTACACTATCATTGACATTTCTCTTGGATGATTAAGCACTTGTGGACACCCTCACACTGGTGAAACGTGCTGGTGAAACGACACCATGTGCATTTCTAGAAGATGGAGTTGCAAGGATAGCACAAATGGGGACCTCTCACTCAAATCAAAGTCGTACATCCTCCATAAGGCTTCTGGAGGGGTAACCCAACTAGCATCTCTGTATTATTTGATCTCATCAATATTCAATTCATTTTCTTCCTTGCCAGCCTCTCTCATAGCCACAAATGTCTGTCATGACCCTTATAAATGTAGTTAAATATGTACTTGACAATCTTGATGCTCCCACATGCCTCAACATTGATGTGGCAATTGAACAACCACAAAAGGTATGGGTTGTAAGGCACGAACCATCTATTATCAAGCTCAAGATTGCAAACTTTTTCTTTTTTGTCCATCTTCATTCGCCTATAAATTGGGTATGAATCCTTACTTTGTACCATGACATCGCTAAAAGGTCGTGGGTAACAGTTCTTGCATGTGACCCTTTGCACATGGACAATTCAGATTAAGCACTCCGCAAGGATCATGCATGGCATGCTTTGTAACCGTCTTGAACAAGTTTGAGTACTTCTTGTTTGGGAGCTCTGTTGAGATGAGAAGATCATACTGCTCTAGACATGTTATCTTGTACTTCCTTTGCATGATTAGTAAAAAAGGTGCATGTGACCCCTCTTCTCGAACTCCACAACATACATATAGTCTCAAACCTTTCCAAGAATATCCTTTCTCATCAACCTTTCATTTAGCTCTTGCAGCTTTGCCTTAAAGACCCACATAATGAGATTTGGATGATCCTATGGTGTCAAGACAGGGTAGAGTTCACACCTAATCTCATCCTAGTTTGGATTACATGTCATGGTGAGCAAGATGTCTATTTTACCAAACCTACACACTAGTGCCATGGCCATCCATATGCCGACACCTATGTCATGTGGGCCTCTAATAAATGATGAAGGCATCACCGTCTATTTTACAACAACTTCTACTCTACCCTCACCAGGATCCAGGCTATCAAGCAATCCTTGATAGAAGTTAGCCCTAATCTCCTTTTGATGGTTGTGTACATAATCCAATCGAGAACTCTCGATTTTGGTGTGTGTCAACCATGAATCATAGTAGTAATAGTCAAGCACAGACAAACATAGGTTCCTAGGAGTCTACACAAAAAATAACCATGAATTAGAGTTATTGTAGCATTACACATTGCATTATATGTGAAGAAGTAGAAAAAATAATGAACCTGATTCTTCTTTTGCACCACTACAAACCTTACGAAGGGCAAAAGTCGTGTTGACATCCTCGATACTAATACCTTTTTTGGAATGTCCATATGCCACCCAAGCTCACCCCTAGTGAAGAATAGAGGGTATGAAAGAGCATCTTTGCATCCATGATATGATCAGATGATGTGTCTACTTCTATATTTCCCATGCAGGACAACATTATTCTCGAACTAAGGAGTTCGCTCCCCTCGATCCAAACAATGGCCACCTCCAAAGCCATTGGCACGTTGTATGTTCTTTGGTCCAACACTCCAATGCTGGTCAAGGTCGTTTAGTGCGACATGGTAGTCCTCGAGGTGTTCAACCTTCCCCATGCTCCTAAGATGTTGTGAGTATGAGTTGTAATGAAGGATAGCAACCAATCCCTCCATAACTTCTTTGTCTTTTTGGCACTACTCTTTAGGACACCTTCGTTATCGATGCTCAATACTTGGGTCTTCATCATAAAAGTAAAACTCAAAATGTTTGATGATCCAAGTCTTGAGCACCGATATCAAAGGTGTTGTGAAGAGCAGTGACAAAAAGACAAAGAAGTTATTGAGAGGCTCATTGCCATCCTTCGTAACAACTAGTACTCACGTCTTAGGAGCATGGGCCACCTCGAGGGCTATCGTGTGACTAAACCTTGACTAGAGGCTAGACCGAAGAACATGCAATGTGCCACCGGCTTCAGAGGTGGTTGCTATTAGGATAAGGGGAGTGAACTCTATAGTCAGTTCAAGAATAGTGTTGTCCTACATAGGAAACATAGAAGCAGACATGGACATCCATTAATGTCATGGATGCCAGATGCTCTTTCATACCCTCTATTCTTTACTAGGGTTGAGCTTGGGTGGCATATGGATATTCCAAAAAAAGAGTTTGAATTGAGGAAGACAACATGACATGTGCCCTTCATAAGGGTGGTACAAAAGAAGAAACAAATTTGCTATTCCTTTTATATTTCTTCACGTATACCTCAATGGTTATTCTATAAACTCTAAGTCATTGTTTTTTGTGTAAATCTCTTGGGAATCTATGCGTGTTTGTGCGTGACTACTACTGCTAAAAAATTTAGATGTGGCTAGGAAAAATTAACCCCATACTTTATGGCCAGCGTCTTTTCTAGTAGTTTATGATTGACACGTACACCAAGATGAGGGTTCTTGATTGGATTATATATGCAACCATCAAAAGGAGATTAGGGTCGACCTCTACCAAGGATTGGTTGACAGGCTACATGGAGAGAAATAAAAGATCACGTGCCCAAAATAGTGTATAATCTTCTCATCTCAGCAGAGCTCTCAAACAAGAAGAAATACCCAGACTTGTACAAGATGGTTACCAAACATATGGATGGCCCTTATGGAGCACTAAATAGCAATTGTCTGTGCTCAAGGAGTCAAGATTCTTGAAAGAACCATTACCCCCATGACCTTTTTGCGATGTCATAGTACAGGGCAAGAATTCATACCTAGTTTATAAACGACATGAAGATCAGCGAAAAGAAAAGGTTCACATACATGAGCTTGATAAAAGATAGGTCCTGCCTTACAACCCATATCTCCTGCATCTATTCAACTGCTACACCAATGTTAAGGCATGTGGGAGCATCAACGCTGTCAAATAACTATACTTCATTTACAAAGATTATGACCGGACGTTTGTGGCTGTGAGAGAACTTGATAAGAAGGATAGTGAAGGGAACATCGATAAGAACAAGCAGTACAGAGATGCTAGATTGGTAATCCCTCTGGAAGCTTTGTTGAGGATATATGGTTTTGATTTGCATGAGAGGTCCCCATCTGTATTGTCATTACAACTCCATCTTCCAGACATGCACATGGTGTAATTTCACTAGCGTGAGGGTGTTCAACGAGCTAGTGCTTAATCATCCAGGTGTTAAAAAGTCGATGCTTACAACATACTTCAACATACATCTGAACATGCCCGTGATATATTGTATTGGTACTTTCCTAGAAACAAAAGAAATTAAGACAAATCGGAAGAGTCATCTATGCTAATCTAGCAAAGGGGGGCATTACTATCTTAAGGTTCTTCTGAACCACACGACCGACACAACCTCCTATGATCTATGTACCATTGTTGGCATAATCCTACTCACCTTCCATGAGTGTAGGAAGGGACCTAATCAAAGTGAACAACATGCTAGACGAGAGCCTTGCAAAGGCTACTTAGTAGATGATGTCATATGCGCCGTTAAGGCTTTTTGCTTGCAAAAATATTTCTATTTTGTGAGGCATGTGATGTGTTTGGACTCTAGGAGAAACACAAGGAGGCAATGTTAGAGGACTATAGGCTCAATAATAAACCCAACTTGTAGTGGAGCAAATGGTCCTTGTAAGGCATAAGGACACGTAAAGATGTATCCACTTCTTAATATCGATGAAACATATAGCGCCTCTAGCGATATTGCCATGTTTTTAGGAGACTAGCACTGATGATGTGGCCCTATCGAACACCCTTAATGAGGAGCATTGACCTACCTACTATGAGATTGTTTGTTGTTGATATCGAACATGGGGGTTTTGTTCTTTGTGGATGGACCTGGTGGAACTAGGAAGACTAATCTGTACAAGGCCCAACTCGCTACTATACATAATCAGAGCAAGATTGTTGTGGCAATATAGTTACATCTGATGTTGCAACCTCAATAATATCTAGTGGGAAACCACCCACTCACACTTCAAGTTTCCCCTCATCGTCAACGATGGGGCCTTTTGCAACTTCGTGAAATAGAGTGATACTGTCAAGCTGCTTTCAATGGCATCTCTCATATTATTTCGGATGAGGTTATCATGAAAAAGAGGCAAGCTGTCGAGGCACTAGATAACAACCTCCATGATATAATCGACCGACCTAAGCTGTCATTCGATGGGAAGACTATGGTGTTCGATGGAGATTTAGGCAGGTTCTTCCTGTTGTTCGAAGAGGATCGAGGGCTCATATAGTCGTACCATTAGGATTCCATGCGAGATCTCAAACTAGTGTGTAGCATGAAGGCAAAGAGTGACCCTTGGTTTGTAGAATACCCATTGCACATTGGTGGAGGCTCTAAGGAGGCCAATGGTGATGGTGAAATTTGTCTTCCTCGTGACATATGCGTAACCACACTAGGGAAGAGAGTGCTCTTGATATGCTAATTGGTTGCATATTCCCTAGGCTCAATGCAAATATGTCAAGCAAAAACTACATCACCTCATGACCGATATTATCTACGCGCAAAACGACTGTGTTGATATGATTAACATGAAGATGATAGGTCGTTTCCAAAGGGACGATATGGTGTACTATAGTTTTGACTATGTAATGGACAATCCGCATAACTACTACTCTTAGGAATTCCTTGGGCCTGTTCGGCTGGTATTAAAGCAGGCTGATAAGCCGACTGAAGCTGATTTTTTATGAGAAAAAATACTATAGATTCTAGCTGATAAGTCGGCTGAGGGCATGTTCAACCCACAGACAGGGGTTGTCTCTATGGACCTCGAATCCAATATAAAGACAGCTAAAAAGACAGGTTGTACAATGGGCTGTCTGTTTTACTACACACTATTTAATGCTACGCATGTGGCCTAGATGAATTGTGAACACTATTTTGTACACCATTGTGTTGCTAATTGATAAAAAATGGATTAAGCTTAAATAAGATGAACATGATTATAATTTTTTTAAATCATCAATATATCATATTATATATAATTGAAACATCTTTGTCTAATTTTTTTCTTTCCATAGCGCAGGCAACTGCTACAGATTTGACTTCAATAAAAATTTCACTAGAAATATCTACAATGCATCCTCATAGCCCCGGGTCAGCCAAAAACAGCTAGCATTTCACATTATGAAAACAGCATGGTGACAATGTTTTCCATGTATTAGCCAAAAACAGCTACCATTCCACACAGCTATCATTAGCCCCAAAGACTGCTGAAGCTTCATACAAATGCCATGAATTAAGAACATATTCTTGCCGTAGAGGTCCTAGTGCTCGGGCCAGAGGCCGAGCTCGCCACGATGTCAGTGTCCACCGGCACTAGTGAGGTTGCGTCTAGCCTCGGGATCGTCAGGCTTCACATCTCCGGCAGCGGCGGCGACGGCGGTAGCGGCACGACGACGGCGCTGTGGATCTCGCGATGAAGGCTCAGGCACCATCGGTGGTGCTTAGGATCGTCGGGCTTGGCATCTCCAGCAGCGGGCGGTGGCGGCGGCGCAAGGAAGGTGCTGGATCTCACGAGCACCAAAACTAGAGCACGGTCACCGTCTACCAAAGAAATCCCGCGAGCACCAAAACTAGAGCACGTGAGTGCCTGCACGGTATCCGTGCGTAGGGTCAACTCGTGGAAACGAAGCCGTACAACGCTGCTGCCCTCGTCGATTCCACCTAGGAGCAGGAGCCCTTACCATCGTCTCGCGAGGCGACGGGGCGAGCGTCTCTGAGCGAAGCTGAGGACTGTTTTGCATAATTCACGTCTTGGAGACGGGCGTTGTACGTGCCCTGATAAGTTCAAGCGAACATGCCCCTTAACACTTTGAGACCTAACGATCCACTGCCACATGTGTTAAAGCCTTTTGCTTAGGAACATTAACCATGCAAACAGACTTTGCAATGGTTAGGCTTATCGGGTTCCAAAAGAAAACCATCAACGTAGAAATTATGTTGGGGTAGCATGCCAAAAAGCGGATTTTTGTACCTTGCATACCCTTGTGCCCATCTAATGATGAGATGTTCTTTTCTATTTTAAGAGAAAGCAGTTCCCTATTTAGTTCAGCTTCACCATGACTGTCAACAAGGCACAGGGGCAAATTATCCCTAATATTGGGGTGTACTTGCCAAAACAAGTGCTCTTGCATGGTCAATTACACGTAGCACTGTCTAGAGCCACAACAAGATCGCACATCATGATATTAGTCGTGGCAGCAGTTGAGAAAGATGTGAAAAAAGAAAAGAAACATATCTTCACAGTAATTGATATATACACGAAGAATATCAGCTATAAAGAGGTTACTTGACTGGTAGTGGTGATCGGAGCTATCCGTGAGTACCCGACACGGTGAGATGCAAACCTAAAATGATTCAACACATTGGTAAAAGTATAATAAAACTATAAAACACCAAACTGGATGGTAAAAGCCTCCTACATCTAACTGAATGGTCAAACTGCAGATTATCTCATAGCCAAACAGTTGTAACAATCAATCCATGTAACAGCTCTTCATCTCTTCAATGGCATTTTGGGTCCTTAAATTTCTTAATCATTTTTAAAGTCTTTGCATATACAAGGAAATGAGGTGGAATTTGTTGGCCCACAGGATCACCGGCTCAGGTGAGTGAAGCACTAGCCGGTCTTGCCGAGCACCCGCTAACGTTGCCGAGCACAAGTAGGCATTGTCCGTCCCACGCACTATGTCTGGAGCTAGAAGAAGAAGGAAGAACGGAGCAAGCATGCACAATACAAGACACCAGCGTTGGCCAAAACCCTATCTATGAGATGGCAAATCTGAACTCTATTTACTGAGTTGCCATGGTAGTCTATTTATACAACTCTATCTATCTAGTCCTAGTACAGCCCATGTGCTGTAACAGTAACTAGATAACATATAGGGCTAACTCTGCGTCGGCCACTGTATGGCTACAGTGCTGTAGGTGAGCCGTGCGGCGCCTGCACCTGCAGCAGCTATAGTATCACAGCAGAGGGCCTTTCGGCGCCACCTTCCCTTGCTGTGTTCACACAAGGTAACAGTAGGTTAGCTAACAATCTTCCCCTAATCCTACTGCTAACCCTTGTACCCCTTCCATGCCGATCATCTCCTTCAGTTTCGTGAGTCGAAGTCGTCCAAGCGGCTTGGTGAGGACATCCGCGAGTTGCCGACCAGTTTCGACGAACTCGATGATGATCTGCCCTCCATCGACACAGTCCCTGAGGAAGTGGAACTTTACATCGATGTGTTTGCTCCGGTTGTGCAGAACCAGATTCTTCACGAGGGCGATGGCGGGATGGTTGTCCACCATCAGTGCTAGTGGGTGAGCTTCCACGCCGGTTAGCTCGCCCAGCAGCCGGCGTAGCCACACAACTTGGCACGTCGCTGTGGCTGCCGCTACATACTCTGCCTCACACGTAGATAGCGCCACCACCTTCTGTTTTAGTGACAGCCATAAAATTGGGGCCAACCCGAGGAAGACGAGCACGCCAGAGGTGCTCCATCGTCCGTTGATGTCCCCCGCCATGTCTGCATCACTAAATACAGTGAGCTGCAGCCTACTCCTGCCGGTCTTGGGAAAGACGATCCCTTGATCCACCATCCCTTTGACGTAGCATAGTAGTCGCTTCACCGCAGCCCAGGGATCCTCTCTGGGATCCTCCATGAAGCGACTGACGTAGCCCACGGCGAACGCAATGTCCGACCTCGTGTGGACTGGGTAGCGTAGACCGCCGACAATGCTCCGGTAGAGTGTTGCATCCACCTTCGCCACGGTACTGGCCTTCGTCAGCTTCAGCCGCTCCTCCATTGGAGTCACACATGGCTTGCACTCAGCCATGCCGCTCCGCTCTAACAGCTTGGAGGCATACGCGCTCTGACCAAGCGTGAGTTCCTCCTTCCCCTGTCTCACCTCGATGCCGAGGTAGTAGGAGAGTGTGCCAAGATCGCTCATTCAAAAACGAGCTGCCATCTCGTGCTTGAAGCTGTTGATGTCCTCTGTGCGCACGCCAGTGACAATCAAGTCGTCCACATACACACCGACCACGAGCTCTTCCTTCCCCCATTGTCGCATGTAGAGCGCGTGCTCGATTACGCACCGTTGAAACCCAAGCTCGCCTAGCGTGGCGTCAAGCTTGGTGTTCCATGCTCGGGGAGCCTACCATAGCCCGTAGAGTGCCTTGCGTAGTCGGAGCACCCTGTGCTCCTCTCCCTTGATGGCAAAACCTGGGGGTTGCCTGACGAAGACCGTTTCCACCAGTTCGTCATTGAGGAAGGCTGATTTAACATCCAAGTGATGGATGCGCCAGTCCTTTGCTGCTACCAAGACAAGTAGCAAACGGATCAACTCCATGCGCGCTACTGGCGCAAAGACCTCCTCGAAGTCTATGCCCTCATGCTGAACAAAGCCCCGGGCAATGAGGCACACCTTGTGCTTGACAATGGCATCGAGCTCGTCCCTTTTGACCTTGTACACCCACTTCAGGTTGATCGGACGGCATCCTAGAGGTGGATCGACGAGCTGCCAAGTCCCATTTTCCTCGATCGCCTTCATCTCCTCCAGCATCGCCCGTTGCTAGTTTCCATCATGCTCGGCTAGCGCGAATGTGGGTGGTTCCTCTGCACTGACGAGTAGCAGCTCTACGTCGTTGAGCAGCCTGCCCGCCAGACCTGAGGGACCTGTGCCACCAACGATGTCGTCCAGCCTATGGAACCACACCTCCTCACCTTCGTGGTAGGCGTCCACAAACTCAGTGATGTCACTTGGAGGTGAGGCGAACTTGATCGGTGTCGATGGAGTTCCCTATTCCGTCGGAGTGCCTGGCATAGCACCTGAAGTACTCGGCACTACTTCTGGACAGCTCGTCATAACTCCTGCAGTGTTCAGCCATACTGTAGGAGTGTCCAGCCTCAGTCTTGGAGTGGTCGACACCACTACAAGATGTCTTGGCTCCACAATGGGAGTGCTCGACACCCGTCCTGAAGTGGTCACCATCACTGCAGAACCTCCCGGCACCACTCTTGGCGTGCTCAGCATCCTTCTAGAAGTGCATGGCACTCCTCCCGGAGTGCTTGGCATCCCTCCTGAAGTGCTCGGCACTGCCCTAGGAGTGCTCGACTCTACCGCTAGAGTGCTCGGCGCTCCTCCCGGAGTGCTCGGCACCTCTTTCCCAGCGTCTCCACCACTGTGGATGACCAAGTGCTCGATGACGAAGGTGTTGGTCAAGCCACCAGCTTCCCCCGTGCTCGGACTGCTCTAGTCCCAAGCCGCCTTCTCGTCGAACATGACGTCGCACGAGACAAGCACTTTGTCTCCGCATGGGTCGTAGAGCCGGTACACCTTGGTACCCTCCGCGTAGCCCAGGAACACCATCAGTGTGCTCCTATCCTCCAGCTTGGTGAGGTTTGGCTTCGTCTTCCTGATGTGGCCGATGCAACTGAATGTCTGGAGGAATGACACGTTTGGCTTGCACCCATACCAAGCTTCGAACGGCGTCTTGCCCGTCTGGGCCTTGGTCGGAGCGCGGTTGAGGATGAACACCGTCGTGGTCACCGCCTCTCCCTAGAACATTGACGGCATCCTTTTGGCCTTCATCATGGATCGGACCATGCCGACCACCGTCTGGTTCCATCGCTCCACCACGCCATTCTGTTGTGGCGAGTACGGCGCGGTGTGGTGTTGCCCCACACCCTGATCCACGCAGTACGTAGCGAACTCCACCGGAGTGAATTCACCACCATGATCAGTCCTCAGCACGCGGAGCTTCTTGCTGCTCTCGGCCTCCGCGTGCGTCTTGAACTTCTTGATCGCCACCGCCGCTTCGTCCTTGCTCATCAAGAGTTGCAGCTACACGTAACGACTGTAATCGTCCATGAGCAGGATAAAGTACCGCCGACCACCGCATGTAGCAGGCGTGATCGGGCCACAGAGGTCGCCGTGAATGAGCTCGAGAGCTTCATCCGTGCAATACTTGGTCTCCTTTGGGAAAGGTAGCCTCCTCTGCTTCCTGGCCAGGCAGCTGTCACACAGCTCGCCTCCGTGCTTGATGTGGGGTAGCCCTCGGACCATCTTTCTCAGCCGACCAAGCGCGTCAAAGCTGAGATGTCCGAACCGGGCATGCCACATCCACAGTTCCTCGGAGTGCCTTGCCGCCAGGCACACCGGCTGCTCTACCTTCAGGTCAAGCAGGTACAACCAGTTCAGGGACCTCTTCACCTTGGCAAGAAGTCGTTGCTCCCGGTCCCTGATCCTAAGGACGCCGTCCTTGATCAGTACTTCACTACCACGCTCATCCAGCTGACCAATGCTGATGATGCTAGAACGCAGCTGTGGGATGTAGTATATATCCGTTAGCGCGCGGTGCTCCCCGTTCTAGCATCTGAAGATGATGGTGCCGCGCCCTTGGATAGCCACCCTTGAGCCGTCACCAAACTTCACCGTACCGGTAACATCGCTGTCGAGCTCGGAGAAGGATTCCTTGGAGCCCGTCATGTGGCTGCTGGCACCAGAGTCCAGATACCACCGCTGCTCCTGGTCGACGCCCGCACGCCCGGGGTGAACTTGGGCGCACGGTTCGTCGAGGTTGACGGTCTTCAGGGCCCTCCTAGGTCCTTCCACCGTCGTCGCCTCTTCCTTCTCCTCTGCCTCGACGTCGTGCAGTATATAGAATGTCGCCATTAGGATAGTGGTCTCATCCTCATCATCGGCTTGTGCTAGGTGAGCCTAAACCTTCTTCTCCTGCTTGCGATTTGGGCACTCCTGTGCCCAATGGCCCATCTTCCCGCAACGTCGGCAGGCGTTGGGGTTGACCTGCTTCTTCTTCGAAGAAGCCATGCCGCGGTGCTTGCCCTTGCCACCACGACTAGAGGAGACTGTCTTCCTAGAGTTCCTCCGAGCAGCCCACTCCTCTTCCATCAGCAGGAGTTTCCCGTTGTCCTTCGTTGTTGTTGCCTGCTCTAAGCGCTCGTCCACCGCCCGCAGACGCCCTGTCACATCCTCAATGGTGATGGTGGATAAGTCCAGCATCGTCTCTATGGAGAGAGTGATCCGGATGTACTTTGCCGGAACGGAGTGGAGGTACTTGGAGACCGCCTCCTCTTCGTCGATGGTGATGTCGTGGCTCTTCAGCTTGCTGATGAGCGTCTGCAGGCGGAGGGAGAAGTCCTCCACCGTTTCATCATCCTTGAACTTGAGGATAGCATACTCATGCTTTAGAAGCTGGGTCGTCGCCTTCTTTGCACGGTCGGAACCAACGCACATCGCCGCAATAGCCTCCCACGCCTCCTTAGCCGAGTTCTTCGTCCCCAACGGCTCCCTATATTCTGCCGGTACAGCAGCAAAGATAGCCTCCAACGCTGACATGTCATCCTCCTCATTGTCGGTGCCCTTATCAACAACATTCCAGAGCCGTCGGGCTCTGAGCTTAACCTTCATGGTCACCGACCACTCTCCATAGTTGGTGCGAGTCAGCGTCGGCCAACTGGTGCCGCTGACCTCCCGCACCATGCGAACAACGACCTCCCCTCATGGCTGGGCAGCCACAGCAGTGCCACTGCTGTCGCCCAACTCAGAACCGTCCGTCATCGCCATTGGTTAGACTGGCGACGACACTTGTATGGCTCTGATACCACTTGTTGGCCCACAGGATCACCGGCTCAGGCGAGTGAAGCACTCGCCGGTCTTGCCGAGCACTCGCTAACGTTGCCGAGCATCCACTAGCCGTGCCGACCACGAACAGGCGTTGTCCGTCCCACGCACTATGTCTAGAGCTAGAAGAAGGAGGAAGAACAGAGCAAGCACGCACAATATAAGACACCAGCGTTGGCCGAAGCCCTGTCTGTGAGATGGCAAATCTGAACTCTATTTACTGACTTGCCGTGGTAGTCTATTTATACAACTCTATCTATCTAGTCCTAGTACAGCTCACGTGCTGTAACAGTAACTAGATAACATACAGGACTGACTCTGCGCCGGCCACTGCATGACTACAGTGTTGCAGGTGAGCCGTGCGACGCCTGCATCTACAGCGGCTACAGTATCATAGCAGGGGGCTTTCAGCGCCGCCTTCCCTTACTGTATTTAAGGTAAGGGTAGATTAGCTAACCGAATTAATTTTGTCGAACAAAAACTTCTTCTAATCAATGCATTTGAGTATGAACACTGAAGCACTGAACATACTTGTTTTCAGTAGGGAAGTCTTCGCGAAATAAGAAATTGTATCTTTTGTGCATTGCCAACGAAATCAATAAGGGTCAAGAATTCATCACGCTTATAGCTAATTGCTGCCTTAGGTTGCCCAATTTTGTTCAGCACGTAGGTAACCATCGCATAGCAAGCTCCTCCGTGCTCCGTTGGAGATTCTCATAGAATAGTTCTAACAAGAACTGGCTTGCAGAATCAGTAAGAATAAAAATTCATGGTTACATCTAGTTCCTATAACAGTCTGAACTCAGTGTACGCGAAGATTAGGAGTAAATGAAATTCTTTAGCAACCATCAGGCATTCAGGCTGCAACTGCTATTTCTAAACACAACGCCTAGGACCCTGAGGATGGATGGACGGATGTACATGCGTCTTACCTTGGTCTGAGCACGGCGGATTCAGTCGGCGGCGGCGAGCTTTAGTTTTGCCGAAGGCGTCGGGTGACCTCGAGGTGAAGGTCGCCTAGATCATAGGAGAACGTCAGCGTCGTGCACACTCCCGGATCCACGGCGAGCTAGAGGTTCTTGTGGCCGCCGGCCCCTGGCGAAGTGGCGAGTGGCGACTGCCTGCCGGCTGCAGGCGTCTGGACGTCTGGTTGCCGTTCCCTGGCCGCCGCCCCCCTGGCGGCCGGCTTCCGTTCCTGGCGGATGGATGGATCGGCAGGGAGACCAAGACTAAGAGAGGAGTAGGTCTGCAGGTGCCAATGGATGGATTGCGAATTTGCAACGCAGGAAGGATGAGAAGGGAAGGAGGGGCGAATAGGTGCGTGATCTGCGTTGGGTTTTTTTTGCGTGATTTTGAGCGATTTATTTAAAGGGAGAAAACCGGAACGGAATGGTCCTGTTCGTTTAGCTGTGACGTGTTATAAACGATCTTAAATTTTCAACTGAAATAGTATTTTTCTCTCACACAAATTAACCAATAGTACTTTTTCACGAACCCGCCACGATCAGAGTCAACCAACCGAACATGCCGGAGATCCTCCGCTCGCTACTTTGGACCCTCTTGCTGCCTCTCCCGCTCTAGCCCAATAAAGGTGCGACGCGGCCCAATCCAACCCAAGCGACGAGAAACAAAGAACGAGGAGGCTCTCCGCTCTCAACAGTAGGTAGACACGTTTGATTTTTGAGCTTGTAACTATATTTCGTTGAACGAGTAAAGACAGTGCTCCACTCAAAAAAAAAAGTCGCTGTTCGCCGGTTCCTTCGGCGCCTCGGCTGCTCGTCGAATCTCCGCTCGCCGCTGGTACTTCGCCGTCTCCCTCGGCACCGGAGCGAGCGAGCAGATGCCAAAGCAAGCCCTCTCTGCCTCCGTCCTCGTCATCCCTCATCCCCGCGTCTTTCCCAGCGCGGTATTGCTACTGCCCCATCGTCAAAGATTGAGCTCTACGCCGAGGACAACGGCTTCATGGCTTTCGGCATGACCACAGTGGGAGGGAAACCCTTCCTGCCAAGCCCACAACACCACAGGACGATGGCCACTGCACACGACCTTGTGGAGCAGGGAAGAGGGGGGCTGCGTGAGAAGCCTAGCTTCAGAGTAGTGTTCAGTTATTATAAATTGATGTGTGGATTGAGGCTGTGGCTCCATTGAGTATAATGATTGAATATCTATCAATTTCTGAGTTTGATTGTTGCATCAATTCAAGACTTCAGTGTTTATGATTATTGTGTCAATTTGTGAGCTCTCAATGGCAAAAGGTGTTAGTTGATCTCCACCAATAGGCCCAACGGCCTATTGGGCCCTATCTCTGCTCCCTAATCGGGGAGCCTAACCCTAATTCGGTTGGTGGGCCCCTGTCGCACAGCACACATAAAAGGAAGGTGGGGGTGAGGGCTCGGACTACGAGGTTCAACGGAGCCGCCATCCACCTACAGACAAACCCTAAAACCGATCTAAAGTCGTGCTGGAAGCGATGGGATGTGCCCCACCATCGCCGTAGCCCCTGCAGGTCTACACCGGCCCCTCTGGACCACCACTGTACCTCGCCACCGAGCCGGAGCTGCCTCGACATCGGTGTCCGCGAGGTCACGAAGGTCCACGGCGGATCTACGGGTTAAACACAGAGGTACCAATCCTATGATCCTAACAATGGTACCAGAGCAAGGTTCACTCTATGTAACCCTAACTCTAGATCGGGTACGAGAAAAATGGACACGGTTTCAACAAAGAACCCTAGCAGTTCATCAACCTAGGGTGTAGATCTAGGGTTTCAGATTGAAAAACAAAGAAAATGCCCGATCCAGATCGGATCGGGACGGAACTCGAACCCTAAATGGAGAAAGAGGACGGTCATGAGCCTACCTACCTGGAGCCTGGCCGTCCTGTCACTGCCGTCGACCAAATCCATGGCCGACGAGAGAGAGACAGAGCCGCCGGGCTAGGTAGCCTGGCACGCGCGAACAACAGGGTACCGTCGCGTGACTACTCGACGGCGGCGTGCTCCGCAACTGGGCGAGCACGCACGTCGGCGAGGAGCTCCACGGCGGCGCCATCTCGTCTTCCTCCTTCGGTCACCGTAGGTGGCCGCCGCTCGTCCGCCGCAGCGCATGAGAGTAGGAAGAGGAGAAAGAGAAAGAGAGAGGCCAGGGGAGCCGCGGGCGCGAACTCCGGTAGATCGGTCCAAATCGAAGAAAGAAAAGGGAAGAGATTCGGATGAACTCCGAAAAGGAAAAGAAATCAAAAGAGAAAAGAAACCCTAACCCTAACTATCCCCAATCGGTCGAATCTGAGAACAAGAAAAGAGAATCAAAACCGCAAGGGAAAGAAGGGGAAGAGGGTGGCTTACCTGGCCGCCGTGCAGCGTTGCTGTCACGCCGGCGCGCGGGAGCAGAAAGGCCGAACCGGGGCAGCTGCTCGCTGGGCTCGAAAAAGGGGGCGCCGCGGCCAGGCCGCTCGACGGCGGCGTGCTCACCCGTTGGGGAGCACGCGCGCCGGCGAGGGGGCCAGCGACGGCGCCAAGGCTCGCTCCACCGCCTGGCTCGCCTTGCTTGCTGTCCTCTCGGTCTTGCGCTGCGCTGAGAAAAGAATGGCGACAGAGAGAGAACGAAGAGAGAGAGAGAGCGGCGGGGAAAATGAACTAGGGTTTTGAGGAACCCGGCCGTGGCGGTTTTTGACCTCCCGAAACGCGCGGACGAGCCGTCGATCAAATCGAACGGCTGCAAATGATCGGGCCGACCCGCGGCCCAGGCATGCGCGCGCGGCCGAACGGCTTTGCCGGCCCAGGCCTAGGTTGCGGCCTGGGTGCGGCCGAGGCGTCGCGCAAGGAAGATGGGCCGGGCCATTTTGCCGGCTGGGCCGAAGGAATAGTAAAGAAATGAATCAGTTTTCTTTTTTTCTTTTTTCAGTAAATTTTTATTTCCTGGAAATTTGAAAATGCAAATTGGCTAAAAAAATAGAAAAATGCATTTTACCTGTGGGTAAAATTCAAGAAATTGAGTATACGTTTTCCGCTGCTAAAGAAAAAGTATATTCTCCAATGTTTTTGAAACCGACATGATATTTAACTGGAGAAAAGAAAAGTTTTCCAGTAAATCTTTATTTCCTGGAAATTGATTAATGGATTAAAGGAAATAGAAAATACAATTTTTCCTGTGGGTAAAATTCAAGGAAAAGAGAATTTTTCCACAGCTAAAGAAAAGTTGTTTATTCTCCAGTTATTTTAAACCAATGCGGTATTTAATTGGAGAAAAAGAAAGTTTTTCCGCTGTTAAAGAAAATGTTGATTCTCCAGTTATTTTGAATCAATGTGGTATTTAATTAGAGAAAAAGAGTTTAGATATGATTATGATGTTGTTGTTTTCTGACCAACGTTGTTAATAACAATATCGTAATGTTAATGATTTATGCATTAATTCTACTTCTGCCCAACGGTGATATAGAATTAGTGTATAAGAACAGATGTTAATTTTAATGATTTATGCATTAATTCTATTTCTGCCCAACGATGATGTAGAATTAGTGTATGAGAACAGTTGTAAAAGTTAATAATTTATGCATTAATTCTATTTCTGTCCAACGGTGATGTAGAATTAGTGTGTAAGAATAATTGCGAAAGTTAATGATTTATGCATTAATTCTATTTCTGCCCAATGGTGATGTGGAATTAGTGTATAAGAATAGTTGTATGTTAAGAAAAGTTAATGATTTATGCATTAATTCTATTTATGTTAAGAAAAGTTTTGACCTGGTTTTCATCTTGTCTAAGGTGGACTGGGTAGTCACCTCACCGTGTTCCACTAAGATTGTGGCACCGGTGAGGAAGACAAAAGAGAATGATGCTACTTGGGCAACTAAAGAAAGGGATTTTGAATCCCAAAAGATATCCTATGACTGTTGAACATAGGAAGTGTGTCACTGCCAACAAGAAATATTTGGCTGTGATAAAGAACATGATTGAACCTGCAATTGTGGGCTCAATCCCAGAGTGTGACACGGTCACCAAGTACCTCGATAGAATAAAGAGTCAGTTCACTGGCACTTCAAAGACATATGCTACTCAGCTGATAAAGCAGCTGGTGACAGAGTGTTACTCTGGAAATGGTGGATAAGAGAGCTCACGATGCGGTGTCGAAATTATGGCACTATCGTTCAGGCCATATTTCGAGGGGGAGAATGGAAAGACAAGTTAAGAATGATATTCTTCCTCCATTAGAGTTCTCAGATTTAGAACAATGCAGAGAATGCATAAAAGGAAAGTATGTAAAAAGAATTAAGAAAAGATGACAAACGAAGCGTAGGAATTCTACAGATTATTCACACAGACATCTATGGTCAGTTTCCTGTAAAGAGTGTGGATGGTAATGATTCGTTCATAACATTCACAGATGATTACTCCCATTATGGCTATATTTATCCAATCAAAGAAAGAACAGAAGCATTGAATAAATTTAAGATATTAAAGATTAAGATAGTTAGGTCTAACCGTGGGGGAGTACTACGGTCGGCGTACCCTAAAAGAATGGCATAATAGCCTAGTATTCTATACTGGGTGAACCTCAGCAGAATAGAGTAGCTAAAAGAATTAATCGTACCCTGATGGATATGGTGGGCAGTATGATAAGTTACTCCACCTTACAGTTGAGCCTGTGGATGGAGGCGTTAAAAAACCTCATTCATATTCTCAAAAGAGTACCAAGTAAATCGGTGCCCAAAACACCGTATGAGTTGTGGACAGAAAGTGTATCCTCACTAAACCACTTGCGTGTGTGTGGGGGAGCCCTGCTGAGGCTAAAGTATTTAACTCAAACATTGGGAAGTTAGATCCCAAAACAGTAAGGTGCCATTTCATTGGCAACACAGAAAAGTCAAAAGGTTTTCATTTTCCACTGTCCAGAGAGACATACAAAGTTTGTGGAAACGAGACACGATGTTTTCCTAGAGAATGAAAAGATGAGGGGGAGCATGGTAGCTCAAGAAATTGTCCTTGAAGTGGAGCGGGTGTATGCGTCCACTCCAATGATTCATGAGCTATTTTTCTCACTACCTGCTATAGCTGTACCGACAGTGCTAGATACTATGGTGCCAGCACATGTTGTTATTTCACCTGTGGCAATAATGAATGAAAATGAGGAACATGTTCTTCAGGATTCTATAGAACTTATTGCCACATATGAGGGGGAGCAACAACAACCTCAAATAGAAGATGTGCCAAATGTGGAGGCCCCTAGAAGGTCTCAAAGAGTTAGAAAATCAGCTATTTCTGCTGATTATGAAGTGTATAACACTAAGGAATTTCAAATGGAGGATGATCCCACCTCATTTGAAGAAGCCATGAGAAGTGATCATTCATCAAAGTGGCTTGAGGCCATGGAAGATGAAATGAAATCGATGAATGTCAATAAAGTTTGGGATTTAGAAATAATTCCTAAAGGAGTCAAAACAGTAGGCTATAAATGGGTCTACAGAATAAAACTTGGCTCTCAAAGGAATATAGAGAAATATAAAGCGCGACTTGTGGCAAAAGGCTATATGCAAAGAGAAGGGATTGATTACAATGAGACCTATTCTCCAGTCTCATGTAAAGTTTCCTTCAGAATCATAATGGCATTAGTGGCACATTACGATTGAAAATTAAATCAGATGGATGTAAAGACGACATTTCTCAACTGAGACTTGGAGAAAAATGTTTACATGGCACAACCGAAAGGTTTTGTCATGGAAGGAAAAGAACGAATAGGATGCCGCCTAAAGAAATCCATTTATAGATTAAAGCAAGCTTCAAGACGGTAGTACTTGAAGTTTGATCAGTCAATAAAAAATTTTGGGTTTTAAAGAGAATGTAGAGGACAATTGTGTCTATGCAAAGTTTAAGAATGGAAAGTTTATCTTCCTTGTCCTATATGTAGATGATATCTTACTTGCTAGTAGTGATGTCAGTCTACTACTGGAGACAAAAAAATTTGATATGAAAGATCTTGGTAAAGCCTTGTTCGTTCTAGGGATCGAGATTCACCAAGATAGAAGAAAAAGGGTATAAGGACTGTCACAAAAGGCACACATGGAAAAGATCTTAAAGAAATTCAGTATGCACAAATGTAGTCCCTCACCTACTCCTATAGTCAAGGGCAACAGATATGGGGATTTTAAATGCCCTAGGAACCAATATGAGCTCAATCGATAAAGTGAAAGTGGTTCCATATGCTTTAGCTGTCGGAAGCTTGCAACATGCTCAAGTATATACATGCCCTGACTTGGCATTTGTTACCGGGTTTTACTTGGCAGATTCCAGAGGAATTCTGGAATAGAACACTGAAATTGATAAAGAAAGTCTTGCGTTATTTGCAAGAAACGAAAGACCTCATGATGACATATAGAAGATCTGATTCACTCCACATGGTGGGATATTCAGATTCTGATTATGCGAAAGTGAATGCATATCCAGACATGGATTTTCTATCATCTCGCAAAGGGGAGCTATTTCATGGAAAAGCTCAAAGCAAACTGTCACTACATCGTCCACAATGTATAACGGTTTGTAGCGTGTTATGAGGCAACGGGCAGGTGAACTAACTAACGAAGTTCATACCTGGTTTGAAGGTGGTTGACGAGACCACTAAAGTAATACTGCGATTATAATCTGGCAGTACAGGATGCTCACAACATAAGTCAAGTGGTGCTGCCAAACACATTGACATGGAGTATTATGTTGTGAAAGATAAAGTCCGGGATCAAGTCATAAATCTTGAGCATATAAGTACAGAAAGGATGCTCGCGGATCCGCTTATAAATGGCTTACCACCCAACATGTTCAGAGAACATGGTGTTCAGAGAACATGTAGCTAGCTTGGGTTTAAGGGAAAGCCTAAAATATTCCTGGACAAAAGAAGGCCCAAAGATAAGTATCTATTTCAGAACAGAGTAGTGAGTTGTAGCTGTTAAGTCTATCGGCAATGGACCGTGACGATGAGACATGCTCTATGAGCTAATCTATAATGGAATGAACAAAAGCAAATGATATGAAAGTGAAAGATGGAATGAGATCGAGGGGGAGAATGTTAGTTGATCTCCACCAATAGGCCCAACGGCCTATTGGGCCCTATCTCTGCTCCCTGATCGGGGGAGCCCAACCCAAATTTGGTTGGTGGGCCCCTGTCGCACAGCACACATAAAAGGAAAGTGGGAGTGAGGGCTCGGACTACGAGGTTCAACGGAGCCGCCATCCACCTATAGACAAACCCTAAAACCGATCTAAAGTCGTGCTGGAAGCGACGGGATGTGCCCCACCATCGCCGTAGCCCCTGCAGGTCTACACCAGCCCCTCTGGACCACCACTGTACCTCGCCACCGAGCCGGAGCTGCCTCGACATCGGTGTCCACGAGGTCACGAAACTATTGTCCACGGCGGATCTACGGGTTAAACACAGAGGTACCAATCCTACGATCCTAACAAAAGGGATACTTCAAGTACATACTAAAAGAATGTCAGTTTGATTTGTGCAGATGTGGAGACATTTCCCTGTCCCTTACGAGCTCTCAATTTGAGTCATATATGATTGTGTCAATTTGTGAGCCCTCAATGGCATTCATACATGCTTGCAAAAGACTAAACATCAAGAGTGCTCTCAATTTGAGCCATATGTTTGATATACACAACTGAACATTCAGGTGGCAAAAGACTTCCAACAGGCAAAAGACACTCAAATGGCACATCAGAGAATGTTTGCTTCATACAGAACTGCATCTGCATACGAAGCCCTCCATTCTCCCAGGATGCTCCTTTGCTTGCAAAATGGCAGCTCTAAAAGGTCATCAGTCTCTAAAACATCTCTAGGTCACAAGCTCTAAAATCCATTTTTATAGATGGTTGGATTTAGAATCGGCTCTAAAGATCGAGGTATTTTTAGAGGCGGCTGAAATACTAGCCGCCTCTAAAAATGGATTTGTAGAGGTGGATCATTTTGAAAACCATTTTTAGATACGGATTTTGATTGAGCCACCTTGAAAAAAAGACCTCCGTTGCTTGAAATAGTTTTTGCAGTAGTGTTCTCTAACAATATCTTTACCGTAAAGGAGCCCTGGTTATAGATCTCTTGTGGTGCGTGCTCATGTCTGTTTACCGTGTTTTGAAGAGAGAGACAGAGAGAGAACATTTTTAGCATAAGTTAATAATCTCATGCATATCACTAAAAGACCAGTTCTTTCTGAGATTCCAAAGGAGATAATGATGTTTATTATTGATAAGGATATGTGCACGAACAACAATTATCTGATGTCGATCGAGGTGTACTCGAAAAGTTTCACAATGATAAAACAATGTGGTTTATTTGCGTCGTGCGTTAACATGAAACAAATTAATCACAAGCAACTAGTTCTTGTGGAGATTCCAAACTGACAGGAAGCATAACAGAACGGTGACCAGCGTGGGTAAAAAAACATCATGTAAGGTCTTGTTTGGACGTTATCCTATTCGCATCAATCCACATGTGTTAAGATGGATTTGTGTGAAATTTGATGCAAATACGATAACATCCAAACAAGGCCGTATTTGTCCGGGAACAACACGGTTCAGAGCCCAAACCAAATTGTTGAAATATTTTCACCATGATGACAAGGAATCAGCGGCGGTGGACCTTTCAGGCAGTACAGGACGAAGGCGAAGCTGTCAGCGTATCGAGGCCCAAATCCCAGCAGCGCCTCAAAGCACAGGATGACCCCAAAGGAGGCTTTGGAACCGCTTGCTTCCTATTTAGACAATGATCATTTGATTCCTCCACCTCTCTCTTTCTCTCACCCTTTTCTTTTTCAGTGTGGCCATCAGCGTGTGACAAGGACCCCAGACTGGAACCTTGCGTCCATATCCCTCTCATAGTACCTTTGCAGATGCTGGCGAGTGTTATTCTTTTTTATTTGCTTGTGTATATTGCCATTTTAATGTTCTTTTCTGAGGCCGTTTCGGGGGGGTTGGTGAAATTGCTGGTTTTATGCCCTTTGTCTCTTGTAACTAATTTACCACCAGGTGCTATCACTACTAGAATAAGCTTCCTTTCCTCTGAGGGAAGGACATATAAATGTGTACTTCGACAGTTCTATCTTTTTTCACACTTCATGAGATGTGCAGTGGCAGTGGCATTTCCTCTTCATTCTTTGATAGCTAATAATAAGAGTTATAAATGGTGCATAATATGTTTTATCCACATGGGGAGCTGTGTATGGTATGGTATGCTTGGTTTAGAAACTTATCAATGTGGGTGAAGAGTGATACATAAAAACAAAGAACTCCATTAGCATTAACAGAATATTAAGAAAATCATTCAGAAAATAAAATTGAAAAAAAAAGACCAAGGAGAGCTTCTTCCGGAAGATGAAACAAACCTGTACTTTTGTTTCTTCTCCTAAAAGCTTATGAGTTTCTTCTTAAAAAGAAAGAAAACAAAAGTGTGCCTTTCCTTTCAAAACCAATTCAAGATAAATTCATTTTGACGCACACTTGTTTTCTCACAGAAGGATATATTTACACCAAGTTCAATAATTTTACTATTTGTACAATTCATTATGTAGATGCAATGACATAATGAGCATTGTCTTACAAATGTATCCTATGATGCTAAGGCCCTGTTTGGAATAGCTTATCTGGAAAGCACTTCCCCGATAAGCTACACAAGTAGAGTAAAAGTGACGGTCAAAATAAGTTGGTCTGATCTAGCTTTTTCTTTTTAGTACAAATGAGAGCGGTGGGAATAAGTGTGACCTAAATCAGCTAAAAACGTATCGTTTGTCTGATGTTTTTAGCTTACTTTGACCATAAGCAGCTTATAAGTTGTACAAACAGGCCCTAATTGCTATGAGATTAAAATGATCCCATCTTACAAACAAAGACTAAGGTGTCATTTGGTTCCAGGAATGAGATGGGATGGTCCTCTTTTTGGTGTTGTTTGGTTAAGAGTTAAGAGGGACAGAGATATCCTGCATATTCGAGGTAGCCCCATCCCTAAAAAATCAGCGGACACGCTCATCCGTCCCACTTCAACATCATGAAGGGCGCGTCTCTTTGCGCGAGGCTGAGCGGCTGAGCATGGGGGCACAATGGAGGAGATGGTCAGGGAGGGAGCACAGATGGTGGTGCGCAGGCGGCTTGCATAGCCAACTGTGGGTCCAAGCTGTCGAGTGAGCGATGGCAGGGTGGGAGCAAGAGAGGAGCAAAGATGACGGGCCAAGGGTGGAGCAGGGAGTGAAAGGTCGAGATGGCGACTAGAGGGGGTGAATAGTCGTTTCTAAATTTAATCGCGTCAGCTAACCGAAACAAATGCAGAATTACAACAATCGGTCTAGCCAAGACTACACCTCTCTATCGAAGTTCACAAGCACCTTATAAAGATCCTAATTAGGCAACAAAGGTGTCGGGCTAGTTAAAGCTCACTTATCCAATTCTAGGTGCAAGGTTACACAAACCTATGCCACTAGTACTTTGCACACCGGAGAGCTTCTACACAATTCTAGTAAGCAAAAGCATAAAGCTCCTAAGCTCACTAGCAATGCTCAATAACAAGGCAACCAATGCCAAATTTGAGAGCGCAATTACTTAGCTACACAAACTAAAGCAATGTGACTAACAAGTTTACACAAACCAAATTAGCCACGCAAGTGAGCTACTTCTATGCTACACAAATAAGAAGGTTACTAGTGAGCTACACAAGCTAACTAATTACAAGAGCAACTACACAAGCACAATATGAAAGTAATTACAAGCTTGTGTGAAGGGAATTGCAAACCAATGGGAAGAACAAGGTTGACATGGTGAATTTTCTCCCGAGGTTCACTTGCTTGCCAACACGCTACGTCTCCGTTGTGTCGACCGCTCACTTGGTGGTTCGGCCGCTAATTGGTATCACCCGCCAAGCCCGCACGTCGGGCACCACAAGAATCTACCCTGAAAGTGAGGGTAGCTCAATGACACGCTCAACTAAAGTTGCTCTTCGCGGCTCCCATGGGGCGAGCACAATGCCCCTCACAAAGCTCTTCTCCGGAGCACCGCACAAGCTTCTTGCGGGCTTCGACGGAGACCACCACCAAGCCATCTAGGAGGTGGCAAACTCCAAGAGTAACAAGCACCACCGGCTTGCAAGACGACCATCTAGTGCCACTCGATGCAACCTCACGATGCAATCGCACTAGAATCGCTCACTCACTCAATCAGATGAACACTACCAAGCTAGAGTGAGTTAGAGGGCTCCCAAGCACTACCACATAAGCCACCAAGGCTCTAGTGTGCTCAACTCTTAATCCTAAGGCCAAGACCCTCTTCTATTTATAGCCCCCACAAAAATAGAGTTGTTGTACCCCTTTACTGGGCACAGCTCGGGGTGATCGGACGCTCTGGTCAGATCGACCAGACGCACTCTGCTAGCGTCCGATCAACGGATGGCTGCCACATCATCCCTGGCTTCAAATACTGAGCGCCCGATCTCAACGGTTAAGTTGTGACCGGATGCAGCACAGTGTATGACCGGACATAGGACCCCAGCGTTCGGTCACTTCTAGCAAGGTTCCACTCACGACCGGACGGGTCCGGTCACGCCCGACCGGACTCGCCCTGCGTCCGGTCACTCACCGTCTTCTCTGTGCACCGCCACATTAGCAGGACTGGATGTTGAATAGTGTTTAGCCAGAGTCCGATCGCCTACATCCGATCAAGAGACCGAGGGCGGCCTCCACTACGCGCCACTAACCGGATGCAGGACCCCAGCGTCCGGTCATTGCATGACCAGCGTCTGGTGCACTCAGTGAAACCCTGTCTTTTCTGTACAGGGCGCCGGTAGCACTGTCGGACTATCCGCACTCTACAGGCGGAACTCCACCGGTGAAGTTTCAAACCCTTGCTCCTAAGTGCTAAACACAATGTGTATCACCTTTGCGCATGTGTGTTAGCATATTTTCACAAACATTTTCAAGGATTAGCCATTCAACTTGTCATGCCACTAAATCCTAGCGATGATGCAAAGTTAGATCACTCGAGTGGCACTAGATGACCGATATGCAAACAAGTTTGCCCCTCTTGATAGTATGGCCATCTATCCTAAACCCGGTCATCAACTTCTCTACACACCTATGACCGGTGAAATAAAATGCCCTAGGTTATACTTTTGCCTTGTGCATTCCATTCCATTTCCTCCAATGTCGATGCAACACATGCACCAATACGATCAACAATGATATAATCCACTTCATATCATCACGTGATCATATTGGTTCATCGATCTTGACTTCACTTGATTTTCACCATTGCCTTCGTCCATCGGCGCCAAGTCTTGCTCAAGTTTCACCGCCACACGGTGCATCACTCCAAAGCCTCCGACTTGCCCTTCACGCTTGCAACCGGTCCATCAAGCCAAGTCATGTCTTGATCTTCTTCACCTTGATCACATGACTCAATGTCATGTCTCATGTTCAATGAGCTCCTTCATCATCACATATATGAGCTTTGCAACATCTTCGAGCCATTTTCACCTTCATGGCATATGTTGCTCACACACATGTTCCTATGGACTAATCACATGTGTATCTCACATAAACACAATTAGTCCACCTAGATTGTCACTCAATTACCAAAACCACACGAGGACCTTTCAGGGAGGCGCAACGAAAGAGATGGATGGGGAGGGAGTAGAGATGGTGGAGGGGTGGTGGCCTATGTGTGGTTGGGTGTGGGTCTGAGTAGCCTGGCAAGACTTGGTAGGGTGGGAGCTGAGCATAGGGGCATGAGGGAGGAGATGGCCAGGGAGGGATTGACGGTCATGGTACCAAGCAGGGCCAAGGGTGGAGGACAATGGAGAAGGTCATCCATGGGCGAGCCTAGGCTCGATGGACGAAGGTGAATGTCACCCATGTGTAGTCATCGTCGGCTCCTGGTTGCATTTGCTAGCCGAGCACCCTCGGTTTGGTGGCGATCATCAATGGCGAGCCACCTACATCCTTTATGTTGTCTTTGCTATGTATGTGACTGACATCTAGGTCCCACATGACTGATATCTGGGGCCCATGAATGGTGCTTAATGGACTAGAAAAACGATGCTCATTCCTTCTACTACCCCTCGTACCAAACTTAAAATAGGGACACCCATGTTCCTTAACAAAACTAAGATATAAAACCATCACATCCTAGAAAACTAGAACGAACCCATCCTGTCTCTTCTCATCCCCGAACCAAACATAGCCTAATAAAATGTTTCCATGCTACAAAAATGTATATGGTATACTTGGTTCAATGGCGAAGCTAGAACTTAAGATTAGGTGGAGGGGACAAATGTCAATATGAGGGCCATTTACTCTTTAACAACATCGCAAATTAGGTAGGTCACATTAAGGGGTCTAATGAAAAATAACAAATTTAGTGAGACCAAGGCCCCTCCAGCCCCCTATCTTCGCCTTTGAATTGGTTTAGAGAAACTCCAAGAGATTCTTTATATCCTTCTGTATTAATAAGAATAGAGATTTTAGTGAAAATACCTTTTCAACAACTTCTTTAATGTGATCTCCAAATACTGTCATCCTCTATTTCAATTCCCACTAGCCAAAAATGGAGAGTAGAACTGACTTTCTAGAGTTCGTATGAGGTATAGAGAAGTTACTAGAAGATGGAAAGATACAAATAGCGATTTTTATTTAAATGTCTCTCCAAATAAGGATTTAGAGAGCGAGAAGAAAAACTGCTCTTAGAGTGATTTATCTTGAAACAAAGAACACCTTGCATATGTCCTTTTATGAATATAAAGCCTTGAAAGAATAATCTTTTAGGAAACTAAATTCAAAGCAATAAAGCCAAGGAGCTTTCTTGAGGGAAATGGAACGAGGTTGTACCGTCTTTATGCTCTTATAAAAACATGATTTTTTTCTCCAAAAGCAAAGAAAACTATAACTGTCTTTTGAGATAGAAATCAAGATAAAAATAATTTTGACGGCTACCTTTGCACCTAAACCTAGCTGCAAAACCATTACTAACCACTAGTATATATCCCTATACATACTAGAAGTCTTAGGCCTTATTCCATTATTCCTCATTCCATGGGGTTAGAGGGGGTTGGGAGGGATTAAGAGGGATTTTGACTTGCTAGAGATTTAAACCCTCTCAATCCCCTCCGACTCCGTTGGAATGATCTGCATCTGATCAAGATCTTACGGGGAATGCCTCTTTGGAACGGAAGATGGGCAAATAAAAAAACAAAGAATTAGGAAAATAAAGAAAAACGACATGGCATGGCCTTTGGAACATAGGAATTCATAACCCAGAAATGGTAGAACAAAAAACTTTTAAAGAGCATATAAATATGGTTTCTTTTGAAACAAAAATCAAGGTAAAAATCATTTGACAGCTACATTTGCACCTATAAACGATTACTAACCACCAGTATATATTCCTACACGTGCTAGGTGCCTTATGAGTAAGAGTCAATTTGGAACCAAAGAATCTCTAAAAAACAGAGAATTGGGAAAATAATAAAGAAAAAAACAAGATGACATGGACTTTGGAATATAAGAATCCATAACCTAGGAATCCCTACACCCACAAGGAACCGGAACCTTATAAATAATAGGGCTCGTTTGAAATGAAGGAATCACAAATGTAGAATTATGTGAAAATAAAGCAAATGAAAAAAATGTGTTATAAAACAAAGAATTAGAAAAATAAAGGAAAACAACATGACTTGGCTATCACTTGGAATCCTAGACCAAAAACATTTAAAGAGAATTAGCATTTAAAAATAGTTTATTTGAGAGATTTATGTATGTTTACCTACGGTACTTTAATCCTGTAGGTCCATTATTACACGTGGGACGCTTTATCCATGAACTCATTATAGCTACAATTCGTGGTAACCTTATCTTCTCTCTCAACGGCCGGAACACACACCGTGTCGTTCTAGCGTTCTCATCCTCCATCCGCTTGCTCCTCCTGCTCTCTCAAGTCAAAGCAGTGGATATGGTGGCGCGAGCAGCGAGCTAGGGAGGCCAGGTAGCAGATTAGTGCGGCCTCCTCCCTAGAGGTCAGTGCGCTGGCGGCTGCGGTGGTAGCTGGGACGCTGTGCCGACGACGCTACGCCACACGCGGACCAGACACCGGCGATGACCACTCTGGCGACGGCGGCCACGGCGGCGTGGACAAGGGAGGAGGACAAGGCGTTCGAGAACGCGGTGGCGGCTGCCGCGGCGCCGCCGGCGGACGGGCCGCCTGATGATGGCTGGTTCACGGCGCTCGTGGCGAGCGTGCCGGCGCGGACGGCGGAGGAGGTGCGGCGGCACTACGAGGCGCTGGTGGAGGACGTGGCCGCCATCGAGGCCGGCCGCATCCCGCTCCCGCGCTACGCTGGGGAGGAGTCGTCCGCCGCGACGCCCGAGGGCTCCGGAGCCGCCGCCTCCGCGCCCAAGGACGGAGGAGGAGGAGGCGGGCACCGACGCGAAGAACGGAAGAGTGGCGGCGGCGTTGACGCGGGGAAGAGTTGCTCTAAGGCTGAGCAGGAGCGGCGCAAGGGCGTCCCGTGGACGGAAGAGGAGCACAGGTTCGTAGCAAATCTCCACGTGTTCTTGCCTTCAAAAGCTTGCATCAGGCTAATAATATTGATGATGTTGTTGTGTTCGTGGCGTCAACCACGGGATTCATGGTGGGTGCAGGTTGTTCTTGCTGGGTCTGGACAAGTTCGGCAAGGGCGACTGGCGGAGCATCTCGCGCAACTTCGTCATCTCACGGACGCCGACGCAGGTGGCGAGCCACGCGCAGAAGTACTTCATCCGCCTCAACTCCATGAACCGGGACCGGCGCCGCTCCAGCATCCATGACATCACCAGCGTGACCGCCGGCGAGGTCGCCGCGACCGGCGCACCCATCACGGGCGGCCCGGCCGCCGCGGGGGTGATGCCGATGGGGCCCGCTGGCATGAAGCACCACCACCCGGCGGCGCCGCCGATGGGCATGTACGGGCACGCGCCCATGGGCCACCCAGTCGCGGGGCACATGGTGGCGCCGGCGGCCGTCGGCACGCCCGTCATGTTCCCGCCGGGTCATCACTCGCCCTATGTCGTGCCAGTGGGATACCCGGCGCCACCGGCCAAGATGCACCAATGATCGATCGTCCACTTCCGGCGGCATTTGCACATCTGCAGAGCTGCATTTCGTTGCTTGTTCTTTCTTGATTTCGTTCATCTTTGTGTAGCCAAAGCCATCTATATATCCATCCTTTCCTGATCCCCCGGCCCTTAATTTGATGTAATGTAACATAGATGACTCGAGTGAGTGAGTGCAGGGCAGGCAGGCGATGAGGCGAATAATCAGTATCTGCTGACTGTTGCAATAGCGCTACTTATTGTAATCACACTCAGGGAGGCTCCAGGAATGTGTAATTAGTAGCAGCCTTCCAGGGTGCAAATGTTGATCATTTGTGCAGAGTTGCAACTGGGGACTGATCCGATTCCATTTTTCGGATGTAAATTGATTGTCTAAAAAATCTCATCTGTGCTGTAGTGCAGAATGAAATATGTGTTCATCATCACAGTACAATTCTTTTTTCCTTCTGAAGCGTCTCAATCAAGTTCCCCCACCGCAGCCGTTGTTTTCAAACAGTGTTCAGTTTGGGATTGAGCTAATGTTGTTTCAGTTTCAGTGGCTATCTATGGTCTGATACTCAGTTCAGATAGATTAAATGTTTCTTTTCTTTTTAAAACCTTTTTGCTTGACTAGTGGACAGACAAGTGCAGCACGCATGTGGATTTAAAAAAAAAATCGTTTTTAAAGAAGCAATTACAGTTGGCATATTGTAAAAAAAAAAAGGCTTTTTCTTAAAGTGGAACATTCTGTTACTCAGTTACCGGTGACAAATGGCCAATCTAATCATCCATACAAGTGAGAATACTGTCAAACAGCAGGACAACAACATTATTTAGACTCGCTCCTAATCTGCTAGATAGTGGGCTACATACAAACTCTTGAGGCATCAATTACAAAATATTTATCTCCGTCTCCCACACCAAACTACTTGCAGGGCTCTGATGGAAGTATATTGAGTTATTGACAGTGCAGCTGGCCCTGCCATCGTCAGAGTTAGTCTCCCTCATGTACTGTTGGAAAATCGTCCTCATGAGAGCAAGGCTAATAATACAGCCGGCTGCTGGCTATAAGAATCTTTGTAGCCCACTCATGTAGTAGATAGCTCTTCGCTATTAATACATGATCCATTTGTCTCTCTCATAAAGTTTTTTTTGGTTCTTATGTCTAAGCCGATTATAAGTTTTATGGCCTGCTTTTCCTCTCTCCTCTGGGTACCTTAGCATTGAGCCTACTTGCATCCTGCCATTATACTTGGGAGAACGGCTCCGGTACTCCCTTCTAAAAATTAGCACGAATCTTAAAGCAAACATATATAATTAATTGACCAAGTTATTACTTACTTTCCACTCGGGCCTCCTATGGGCCCGACCCTACCCGCTCCAACCTATATTGACCCTTATCCAATCCCGTTCTTCTCTTTGGTCTTAGCGCGCGTAAGCGACGGCCAAGGCAGCGTCGGCGACCTACAGACCATCCAATCTTCTTCGACGAGCTCAAGGAGGGGCTCAAGAAGGTACAGCTCCAACCTCAGGGAGAGCGAGATGCCGATATCAGGGACGCAGAGCTCATGGACGCCGTTGAGGTCGACAACAGCGGCACCATCGACTACGACGAGTTCATCGCCGCCACCGTGCACATGAGCAAGCTGGAGTCGAGGAACACCTGCTCGCGCCCTTCGCCTACTTCGACAAGGACGACAGCGGCTACATCACCGTCGACGAGCTGGAGCAGGCTGCTGGCGTGCAGGGCCAACGTCGGTCTCAACGACATCATCACAGAGGTATCTCGTTCTTCTCCTTTGATCTCAGCGTTCTTCATCTCTTGGTTTGTGGCTAATATCCAGGAGGACGTAGTTCTCGCCTTGTTTCTTCAGCCGGTCATCGTGATGCTCCTCGCAACCACATTTCTTGGTGCCGGAAATGGTAGCGATTGATAATGATAACACGGAACAGTTCAGGGAGATGGATCTACGCAAGACTGCTTTGGGATTCGTGCTAATTTTGAAAAGAGGAGTACCGGAGTAGTTGCCTTATATTTGTTCTGAGTGGACATTGAGGAGAGTAATAGCTCCTAGTGAACAGGCCCACATGTTATAGGTGCAGCATAAGGAGGTGGACCAAACTTGTGTGCATCTTGCATTTTGCATTTTTGCTTACAAGAGAAGGAAGTGAAGTATTTGTACACCACCCAAGCACCATAGTATAGTCAGTTCAGCTCAGCCCCTTCATGAGAACCAGGGAGAGCCTCCAAGAGAGGGAGATTAGAAAGGAGAGCTTGCAATAGATTAAGAAGGATTCGTCCTTCAGGTTGTGAAGCTTCGTATCCACATCCTTGGTGCCTCTAATATGAGTTCCATCATCATTTGGTGAGGTCTTTCTTTATCCTAAATAGCAGCCCCAAATTTTATTATTGTTGTGCAAGATCTGTAGAATCTTGATGTATGGTTGCCTCTCGGCCGTGCACTCGGTGCTAGCACACCGGCACATGCCATTCCTTTTCTGTAAACGTGGATACTAAGGAGACACTGCTACTGTTGATACAGTTGATTGGCGACACATCACACATGCGTGGTAGACAGACAATGCGGGTGGATGTGTCGCTATTGCTCGGGCGCAAGGACATGCGTCTACTTCCACTACATCGACGCACACAACGTTGGATCAGGCTACTCCAACTCTTCTTCCGTTGCGCTGCGCATCAAGTAGTAACGATCAATGATCTCCTACTCGCATGTTGCCTTTGTTGAATGCGGTAGGAATTTTATTTTGTGCTAGCGTAGCAATACCCATTCCCCTAAAACATTGTCCTCAATTAGATCATACGGCGCACCATAGTGAGCTTGCCAACTAGTCACTAAGTCTAGTTTGGCTTCACCAGATGATTCACCGAAGTCACTGGGTTAAGTCACTTCTACCCTGGAAACAACATCATCGGACGACCTACCAGGGGTCAATCCTATCATCCAATGCATGTTTCGTTGTTGTTTTTTAACCTTTTTTTTTGTATGTTTACTACCAATAAGGACATGTAGGAACAACAATTGTCAGATGTCAATCGAGGTGTACAATATTGAAAGTTTCACTATGATAAAAAACAATATGGTTGTGTTATGTGTTAACATGAAACAAATGTATCACGAGCAACTAGTTCCCATGGACAGGGATTAATTCAGATCGAATGTGCATGGAATTGAATTCGAATAACACTATTTATCAAATTTGAATTTAGATACGGATGTTCTCAGTTGCGAATCAAGAATGTATATTTTGAATTTGGATTCACATTTGAATACCTATGTAATTTTTAAAATAGCAAGTATCGATTTACTTTATTGGCAGTAATAGTAGAACAAAATTATTATATATGTAGTGATTTTAAATATGAGTACATAACACATGCAGATAAAGACAACTCATTAGAAATAACATATTTATTAATAAATATTGAAAATGTACAAAATTTCTAATAAATATTACAATATATATTATCAATAAATAGATTAGAAATATTTACAACTTTTTCATCAAAATACAAAATAAAATAAAAGTATTTGAATTAATATGATTAGCCATATTAATAATAGCTGAACTTAACTTTTATATATCATCAGTAATATATAATATCAAATTAATAAAATGTCATTATCCATAAAGATTACATTTAAACAATTTAAATAATACACATCATTTATAATATAAAAAATTATATCATTTAGATGGTCTCACCGAGTACTTCGTTCTTCATGAATATGGTGAATGTCAGGATATTTCACATTTTTTCCGAATACATATTTGGAATCAAATAGAAAAAAACAGTGAAAAATAGATTCGGATACATCTATTTAGCATCCATGTTATAATTGAATGGAGTATGAATATCGATAGATTCAGACGTACAAATCCATGCCTACTACTTATGGAGATTCCAAACTAATAGGAAGCATAACAGAACCGTGACTAGCATGAAGAAAAGACATCATCGTGGAATCATGACTAGGCCCCCTTTAAACACATGAACACAAAAACATAGAAATAGGAAAAATATAGGAATATCGTAGGAATACAATTGCAAACACAAAGGATCGGAAAATTTAGGAACTTTGAAGGAATGATTATTTGGATAGACCTTAGGAAAAACATAGGAATTTTACAGGTTTGAATGGATGCTAAGCTCCCTACATTTTTTCTCTAAAATAAAAAGGCAAATAAAAATTTGCTACACTGTTCCTATTCTCTATTCGTGTGAACAGAAGGCATGAACGCTCAAGGATTCCCAATCCTACGTTTGTTCTCTATTTTTCTTGTGGAAACCAAAGGTGGCCTAAAAGAAGATTTATTCCCACATATTTTCACCATACAAGGAATCTGCGGCAGTGGACATTTCACCTTCCATCCAGTGGTGATTACAGGACGAAGGCGAAGCTATCAGCGTCTTCACAGAATCACAGCACAGATGGGCCCAAAGGTGGCTTTGGAACCGCTTGCTTCTTATTTGGACAATGATCATTTAATTCCTGCTCCTCTCTCTCTCTCTCGCCCTTTTCTTTTTCAGTGTGGCCATCAGCGTGTGACAAGGACTCCATACTGGAACCTTGCGTCCATATCCCTCACAAAGTACCTTTTCTGATGTTGGTGTGTGGTGTTCTTTTTATTTGCTTGTATATTTCCATTTTAATTAGTTCTTTTCTGAGGCCGTTTCGGGTTGCTGGTGAAGCTGTTGATTTTATGCCTATGTCCCTTGTAACTAACTTCTTTTTTTATCATCCCTTGTAATTAACATACCATCAGGTGCTATCACTACTAGAAGTTTTCTTTCCCTTGAGGGAAGGACATATAAATGTATATGTTGACGTGAAACATCAGTCCCACAACTAAAACACTAGAATGCGTGGGTTGCAAAGAGACCGAAGAACGCAATGGATAACCAAGACGCTTTCGCTGCGAAGAGTGGCTATGTTTACGAGGAAACCAACATAGGGTAGCTATTGCGCTTCTCTGATGAAAACCAATTAGTTTTCGGACAAACTAGCAAAGCAATCGTCGAAGGTTTCACTCAAAAGGGACATTGTCGGGGCAAGGACGTTGGTGGGCTAGCCTAGGTCGGCTAGCAAGCCTAGAGCACCACCCTTGATTGCTAGATTAAGAGAGGAGAAACATAATGAGGTTAGAAGAGATTAGGGCAAAACAGAGGTAAAAAAGTAGATTGATTTGTGTTTTGTGTGATTGTACTCTCTTCAATCAATGGTTGCCCTTTATATATACATGATGGGGTGGACTTATCTTATGGAGGCTGAAATCCCTTGTAATAAATCACATCAAATATGAACCAAATCCAAACTAGATAGGAAATGGCCGGTTTGACGCAAAAATTGGACCCTGTTCGAATAGTACCAAAATGCAGAGTGAGTTTTTTAGGAGCATATTTATTCATCTGGACACCAAATTTGATGTTCTATATATGTTTTTCAATCATCTCGATGAGAGGAATGCAATGACGAAGTCCATTTTGCATTTCGACAAAGTTAGAAAACTGGTTGAGGCTGGTTTGTAGCCGGTTTCTACAAAAAAAAAGTATAGGACATATTGCCTCCTTTTGGACAATTTTGGCTGTCAATATATGCCTCCTGTTTTTTAAGTAAAGCTCATGAACCAAAATTGACTCATCATGTTGATTACCTCTGGTGTAATAACTAATAACCATGTGTTTGCTTCCATGGGCAATACAACTCCAATGAGCTCAAAACTTAACTTTTACGAGCGGGTCCCGTGTGTTAGTGTCTATAAGAAAGGGTTTCGGGCTCTGATTTGAGGCCCATGCTAGAGCAGATGCAAAAAAAAGTAGGGCCTAAATAATGAGGGGGTCCTCAAATCAAAAGGAGCCCTAATTTGAGGCCTCTTGCTGGAGTTGGTTTGAAGGCCCTTGGAATCCATTCACCGAAAAACAAGTCCCTTGGAAGTTATGGGCTGTTTGTGTTAGAAATTTAGGCATTTTCATTATCAATTTAATCTAGAAAATTAACATCAGTAGGTTCGTGACGACATATATGTGCATGTTTATATCTCTAACGAATGCTACAGCATGCAGAGATGACATACAGATGAATACAGTAAAAGCGCAAAGTACAGTAATCATAGAGATTAGATTGTACCCAGCGGAGGGTCCCATGCCGAGGGCATCGGAGGCTCCATTCGCACTAGTCGACATAGTGTGTTGCTTGAAGTCGTGGACCACAGTCGATGCAGGACGATGTTTGCAGTGCAATCTCACGAACGGATCACCAGAAAGAAGACGCCTTGCTGTTCCGCAGGCAATCACCGAGAAGAAGACGGGTTCCGAGAGCTATCACCACCAAGAAGAAGGCGTACGTGGATGAGCAGTCGTGGATCGCTCCCCAAAAACCTAATCGTCGTACACCCCGTGCAAGGTTCTTAGGTGAACGAGGGTTCCGGAGGCACTTGCTCTCCCGCTACTCCGTGCGCGCAGAGGTACGAGATGGGGAAGCCAGAGGGCTACTGAGATATGGTTTCTCTCGGGAGTGGTTGTGGAAGACAGAGATCTAGACTGACAGAGGACTACAGATATATGGCCGCGATAGGAAGGGAGAAAGGCAACGGAGAATCCCAGGAGACGGAGAAGCGGAAGGGACGGTAACTGACGCAATCAATTCGCCTCCACCATTAAAGGGAGAAACCATCCTGATTAAGTGGATTAACTGGCAAAAGACTGGCCACGCCCACCCACTCGCTCGCCACTCGCCTACCTGCCTGCCTGCCTCACCACGCCACGGCCACGACCACGGCCCGGCCCACGCCCGCGCCCGCGCCCACGCCTCTGCCCGGCGGCTGTGGCGCGCGCGCGCCTGTGGCACGCCTATATCCTTTTATCAGCTTCTCAATTAAGATGAATAATTTCCAACCATATAAGCTGAGTCAACGTTCAATCAAAAACCCATATGGTATTAAATCATACAACGTTTAATGTTACGTACCATAGAATTTTATTTGATTTATTAAATATTATACAGGCCAAGCCCATAATATATCCAACAATCCTCACCAAACTCTAGAGTTTGTAACAAAGTAGTCTCAGAACCATATTTCTTTTATATACTAGTATTTTGATGGAGACTGTTAAGTTAAACATCCATCTAGAGCAATAGTTTGACTCAGTCACAACTGAACAATGGACTAAGCCTTAAATTGCCAGTTTTGTGTGAGGTGAATGTCACTAAAGTCCTTAGCTGATACTTGGCTGCAAAAGACATCCCCTCTATTTGAAGCATATAAGTCACACTCCAGTGCTTTTCATGAGTATTTAGAGATTACCCAAATCTTATAGACTGTGACCAGCAGTCTGACTCATATAGGTGTGCTCCTCAAAAGATGTTATGTAGGACAACATCTTTGCTTTAGCAAGCCACTCAGAACACATTAAGGTAAAAACCAACCTGCCTTACAGATAGGAAAGATATGCATCAGAAATGAGTCTTACTAAGGATCTTTTCTCACAATTTATTACTAGCTTGTTTCACCATTCTACTTCATGGGATCTCTGATCACATAAAATAGGTTACCACTATAGTAAATTTCAAGTGGGTCTCAAACCCATCTCTCTCAATGCACATTCTATCACATTGCGTGACAGACCCTTAGTGAATTGATCTGCCAGATTATTAGATGTGTGAACATAGTCCAACGCTATTACTCCAGAGTTTCTCAATTTTCTGACAGATTTCAGTCGTCTCTTAACATGCCTTGTGGACTTCATGTTATCCTTAGAACTGTTAACCTTTGTAATTATAGTCTGGTTATCACAGTTCATAGAAATAGCCGGTATGGGTTTTTCAATAACCAATAAATCCATAAGGAGATCACAAAGCCACTTGGCCTCAGAGCTAGCGGTGTCTAATGCTGTGAGTTCTGCTTTTAATGTAGACTTCGTTAAGATAGTCTGCTTACAAGACTTCTAGGAAACAACACCACCTCCAAGTGAAAACACATATCCACTTGTGGCATAAAGCTCATCAGCATAAAAAATCCAGCTGGCATCACAATAGCCTTCCAACACATTCAGATGTCTGGTATAACGAATATCGTAGCTCATAGTACCTTTTAGATAGCGCATCACTCTCTCAAGAGCACGCCAGTGATCATCTCCCGGGTTTGACACAAACCGGCTTAGCTTGCTCATGGCAAATGAGATGTCAGGCCTTGTTGCACTAGCAAGATACATGAGCGAGCCAATGATCTAGGAATATCTCAATTGATCCCTTACTATTCTCTGATTTTTCCTCAATAGCACACTAGGGTCATAAGGTGTAGGAGCAGCTTCACAGTCACTAAACACAAAGCGACTTAGCACCTTTTCCACATAGTGGGATTGTAACAGAGTTACCCCACCATCACCTTCTCTCAAAAGCTTGATGTTAAGAATAACATTAGCCTCTCCTAAATCTTTCATTTCAAAATTATTAGATAAAAATTCCTTCACCTCCTCAATCACTTTGAGGCTGGATCCAAAGATCAGTATGTCATCAACATATAAGCACAAAATGACTCCTTCACCCCCACCATACCGATAGTACACATATTTGTCAGCTTCATTCACAACAAAGCCAACAGATGTTAAAGTTCTGTCAAACTTCTCATGCCACTGCTTAGGAGCTTGTTTTAGGCCATATAATGACTTTAATAATTTACACACCTTGCCTTTTTTACCATTTGCTACAAACCCATCCGGCTGATCCATATAAATCTCCTCCTCTAACTCTCCGTTTAGGAAAGCTGTCTTAACGTCCATTTGATGAACGATAAGACCATAAGAGGCTGCTAGGGAAAGCAGAACTTGAATTGTAGTCAATCGGACAACCGGTGAATAAGTATAAAAGAAATCATCACCTTCCTTTTGAGTATAACCCTTAGCCACAAGCCTTGCCTTGTACCTCTTGATAGTACCATCAGGCCTAAGCTTTTTATTGAACACCCATTTGCACCTTATAGGCTTGCACCCATAGGGACGATCAACTATCTCCCAAGTTCCATTAGAAATAACAGAATCTATCTCACTCCGTACTGCTTCCTTCCATAAGTCAGCACTAGGAGAGGAATATGCATCTTCAATAGTCATTGGTGTGTCATCCACAAGGTACACAATATAGTCATCACCAAAAGACTTTGCAGACCTCTGTCTCTTACTTTTTCTAGTGACTATAGTATAATCCTCCTTAGGATTTTACATATGGGGTTCCTCAGTTTGTTCTATCGGAGTAAAATTTTTATGCTCATGGGGAATTATAAATTCATGATCAGTCGTGCTAGGTGCATTTTTCATGGGAAACTCATTCTCAAAAAATGTAGCATCTCTAGATTCCATGATTGTATCAATAGCTATCTCAGGAACACTAGAATTTATAATTAAAATATATAACCCACGCTATGAATAGCATAACAAAAAAAACACAATCAACAGTCTTTGGTCCAAGCTTTCGCTTTTTGTTTATTGACACATTCACCTCTGCCAAACAATCCCAAGTTTACAGGTAAGAGAGATTTAATCTCTTCTTCTCTCATTCGTCGAATGGTGTAATTTCTTTGTTCTTTGTGGGCACTCTATTCAGGACATGACACGCTGTCAATATAGTCTCACCCCACTATTCCTTAGATAGCCCCGCAGTCTCTAACATGGCATTAACCAAATCAGTTAGAGTGCAGTTCTTTCTCTCTGCAATCCCATTGGACTGTGGTGAGTATGGTGGCGTCCTCTCATGAATAATTCCATGCACCGCACAAAACTCAGAAAATTCATTTGAGAAATATTCTCCCCCGCGATCGGACCGCAAACGCTTGATTTTTTTCTCAAGATGATTTTCTACCTTAGCTTTATAGACTTTAAAATAATGCAACGCTTTATCTTTAGTTTTCAATAAATACACGTAGCAAAATCTAGTACAATCATCTATAAATGTCATGAAGTATTGTCTATCGCCTTTAGTCAATTCGCCATTCATTTCGCATAAATCAGAATGAACGAGTTCTAATGGTGCTAAGTTCCTCGCCTCAGCAGCCTTGTGAGGCTTGCGTGGTTGCTTCGATTGCACACACACCTGACACTTAGAATCTTTTACTAGGTTAAATTTTGGGATTAAATTCAGATTTGCAAGCCGCGTGAGACAGCCAAAATTAATGTGACAAAGTCGTGAATGCTATATATTCGACTCATCCGAAACATTAACATTGTTCACCACTTTATTACACACATCATCAAGCAAAGATAAGCGGAACAAGCCTCCGTAATCATAACATTTTTCAACAAATGTTCCATGTCTCGACACAACACACTTATTGGACTCAAGCACAATTTTAAAGCCATCGCGACATATCTGAGAAGCGCTAACAAGATTCTTCTTGATGGAGGGGACATGCTGCACGTTCTTTAATAGCACCGTCTTTTCTGAAGTAAACTTCAGAACGACCGTACCAGCACCAAGAACACGCGTATGCGAACCGTTTTCCATCAGCAAGGCTCTAGTCCTGCCGGCCTAATAGGAAGTAAACAAAGAAACATCAGCACACACATGAATATTAGCACCGCTGTCCATCCACCACTCAGGTGAAAGACAAACTGAGAGAACCAAAGGTAAAGAATTACCATACCCAGATGTTCCTCCTCTAGTCTCGCTAATCACCACGTTTGCTGATTTCTTTTCTTGCTTATATTTACGGTCTAGGCACGCACTTGTCCAATGCTCATCACTCCCGCAAACAAAACAACCTCTACCTTTCTTGTTGTTTTTCTTCTTAAATTGTGTAGTTTGCTTAAGCTTTGCATTGTTGTTCTCTTGTATGTTCTTCTTCTTTTTATTATGGGATGCAAATGAGTTTTTCTTCTGCACCATATTGACAGTGGAAGACTCAACTCCTTTTCCATGATTGTCTTTTGCTCTCTCCCTCTCCTCAACATCAAGAGAACCAATAAGCTTAGCCACGCTAAACTCTTGTCTCTTGTGTTTTAGAGAAGTAGCAAAATCCCTCCAAGAAGGTGGCAGCTTAGCTATTATACCACCGGCCATAAATTTGTCGGACAACAAACATGGGAAATGTTCTAGTTCCTTTGCTAGCGCCTGTATCTCATGAGCCTGTTCGACTATAGAATGGTTTTCAACCATTTTATAGTCATACAGCTGCTCCATAAGGTACAACTCACTACCAGCATCAGAAACTCCAAACTTTGCCTCAAGAGCATCCCATAACTCTTTGCCTGATGTGCAAGATATGTAGTTTTTCTCATACTTGGGATGAAGTGCACTAATCATGGCGCCTCAAAATAGGTTATCGGCAGCCAAGAACTTTTTCTCCACCTCAGGAGTAAACTGTTCAGGCTTCCCCTGTGCGGCGTGATAGCAGTTCATCGCAGTCAACCACAATACCATCTTGGCACGCCATATCATGAAGTTCTTGCCATCAAAATTATTTGGCTTCAAAGCAGCAGCAAAACCACTGACAGAAAATTGCCTAACATTAGGTTTTTGGATTGTTAAAAAATTTGCTATACTGTTCCTATTCTCTATTCGTGTGAACAGAAGGCATGAACGCTGAAGGATTACAATCCTATGTTTGTTCTCTATTTTTCTTGTGGAAACCAAAGGTGGCCTAAAAGAAGATTTATTCCCGCATATTTTCACCATACAAGGAATCTGCGGCAGTGGACATTTCACCTTCCATCCGGTGGCGATTACAGGATGAAGGCAAAGCTATCAGCGTCTTCACAGAATCACAACACAGATGACCCCAAAGGTGGCTTTGGAACCGCTTGCTTCTTATTTGGACAATGATCATTTAATTACTGCTCCTCTCTTTCTCTCGCCCTTTTCTTTTTCAGTGTGGCCATCAGCGTGTGACAAGGACTCCATACTGGAACCTTGCGTCCATATCCCTCACAAAAGTACCTTTTCTAATGTTGGTGTGTGGTGTTCTTTTTATTTGCTTGTATATTTCCATTTTAATTAGTTCTTTTCTGAGGCCGTTTCAGGTTGCTAGTGAAGCTGTTGATTTTATGCCTATGTCCCTTTGTAACTAACTTCTTTTTTTATCATCCCTTGTAATTAACTTACCATCAGGTGCTATCAGTACTAGAAGTTTTCTTTCCCTTGAGGGAAGGACATATAAATGTATATGTTGACGTGAAACATCAGTCCCACAACTAAAACACTAGAATGCCTGGGTTGCAAAGAGACTGTCGACAGAATATCGTCGGCAGTCCACCGAGGGGTATCCCATGATGGTAGATTTGTCGGTGGGGGTGCGTGTAATTAGGAACCAGATGGTGGTACAAGGTGCAGAGACAGCGATTTAGACAGGTTCGAGCCGTCTGATCGACGTAATACCCTACGTCCTGTGTCTTTGGTGTATTGTATTGATCTGGACGACCAAGTAGCTTATCCGCTAGGGGCCCCTGCCTCTCCTTATATAGTCTGGAAGGGCAGGGTTACAAGTAAAGTATCCTATTTGGTACTATACAATGTCTTGCGGTGCACGCCGAGCAGCGCCGTGCACGCCTTGATTTTATGGGCTGGGCCACCTCTGATGGTGCGACCCATGTCTTGGGGGCCATACCCCCACAGCTAGTCCCTGAGCCTGACAGTAGGTGACGCAGTCACATGGTGTCATAAAGTAGAAGACCAGCCGAGCAGGCAGCCAGTCCCCGGGCGTAGCCTCGAGATGAGAACAAGCACATTCACCACAAGGTGAAGTGTGCCCACTTAGTCCCTGAGCCTGCTGGAAGATGAAGAATGAATCTTGTAGCAGGGTCAAAGGAAAAGAAGTCTGAAAGCTTGTCGACGTCGTTTGACATGCGCGTATCAAGACCCCAGACATGCTGCCCAAGATCAGCACCCATATCCGAACAACATGGAGCAACTTGACACCACACTGACAAGACGTAGCAAGATCCGACCACCAAGGGAGCACCGAGGAGTGAGGAGACCCTGGTGGTGCTGGCGATGATCAAGCACCGAGGAGCGAGGAGTCCCCAGTGTCGCTGGCGATGACCGAGCACCAAGGAGCGAGGAGTCCCCGGCGTTGCTGGTGATGATCGAGCACCGAGGAGCGAGAGCGAGGAGTCCCCGGCGTAGCTGGCAATGACCGAGCATCGAGGAGCGAGGAGTCCCCGACGTCGCTGGCGATGACCGAGCACCGAGGAGCGAGGAGTCCCTGGCGTCGCTGGCAAAGACCGAGCACTGAGGAGCGAGGAGTCCCCGGCATCATTGGCAATGACCGAGCACCAAGGAGCGAGGAGTCCTCGGTGTAGCTGGCGATGTCGACCACCGAGGACCAAGGAGTCCCTGGCATCACTGGCGATGTCCGAGCATCGAGGAGTGAGGAGTCCCTGGCATCGCTGGCGATGACCAAGCATCGAAGAGCGAGGAGTCCCCGGTGTTGCTGGCGATGACCGAGCACCGAAGAGCGAGGAGTCCCCGGCGTCGCTGGCGATGACCGAGCACCGAGCACCGAGGAGTCCCCAGCGTCGCTGGCGATGATCGAGCATCGAGGAGTGAGGAGTCCCCGACGTAGCTGGCGATGTCGACCACCGAGGACCAAGGAGTCCTCGGCATCGCTGGCGATGTTCGAGCATCGAGGAGCGAGGAGTCCCCGGTGTCACTGGCGATGATCGAGCACCGAGGAGCAAGGAGTCCTCGGCGTCATTGGCGATGACCGAGCACCGAGGAGCGAGGAGTCCCTAGCATTGCTGGCGATGACCGAGCACCGAGGAGCGAGGAGTCCTGAGCGTCGTTGGCGATGACCGAGCACCGAGGAGTCCTCGACGTCACTGGCGATGATCGAGCACCGAGGAGTCCTTGGCGTCGCTGGCGATGACCGAGCACCAAGGAGCGAGGAGTCCATGGTGTCGTTGGCGATGACCGAGCACCGAGGAGCGAGGAGTCCCCGACGTAGGCGGTGATGACCGAGCACCGAGGTGTGAGGAGTCCCTAGCGTCGCTGGCGATGACTGAGCACCGAGGAGTCCTCGGTGTAGGCAGTCCACCGAGGGGTGTCCCGCGATGGTAGATTTGTCGGTGGGGGTGCGCGTAATTAAGAACCGGATGGTGACACAAGGCGCAGAGACAGTGATTTAGACAGGTTCGAGCCGTCTGATCGACGTAATACCCTACGTCCTATGTCTTTGGTGTATTGTATTGAGATGTAGTAGATAGATCTTGATGTATCTTGTCCGCTCGGGAACCCCTACCTCTCCTTATATAGTCTGGAGGGATAGGGTTACAAGTAAAGTATCCTATTTGGTACTATACAATGTCTTACGGTGCACGCTGAGCAGCGCCGTGCACGCCTTGATCTTGTGGGTCAAGCCACCTCTGATGGTGTGGCCCATGTCTTGTCTTGTGGATACCGGGGGGTATACCCCCATAGCTAGTCCCCAAGCCTGACAGTAGGTGACGTAGTCGTGTGGTGCCAGGGTCAGAAAGTAGAAGACCAGCCGAGCAGGCAGCCAGTTCTCGAGCGTAGCCTCGAGATGAGAACAAGCATATTCACCGCAAGGTGAAGTGTGCCCACTTAGTCCCTGAGCCTGCTGGAAGATGAAGAATGAATCTTGTAGCAGGGTCAAAGAAGTCTAAAAGCTTGCCGACGTCGTCTGACATGCGCGTATCAAGACCCCAGACGTGCTGCCCAAAATCAGCACCCTGATCTGAACAGCATGGAGCAGCTTGATAGCACATCGATGAGATGTAGCAAGATTCGACCACCAAGGGAGCACCGAGGAGCCCTCGGTGTCGCTAGCGATGACCGAGCACCGAGGAGTCCTCGGCGTCGCTGGCGATGACCGAGCACCGAGGAGCGAGGAGTCCCCGGCGTCGCTGGCGATGATCGAGCACCAAGGAGCGAGGAGTCCCGACATCGCTAGTGATGTTCGAGCACCAAGGAGCGAGGAGTCCCCAACGTCACTGGTGATGACCGAGCACCAAGGAGCGAGGAGTCCCTAGCATCGCTGGCGATGACCGAGCACCGAGGAGCGAGGAGTCCCCGACGTTGCTGGCGATGTTCGAGCACCGAGGAGCGAGGAGTCCCTGGCGTCGCTGGCGATGACTGAGCACTGAGGAGCAAGGAGTCCCCGACGTCGCTAGTGATGACTGAGCACCAAGGAGCGAGGAGTCCCCGGCGTCGCTGGTGATGTCCGAGCACCAAGGAGCAAGGAGTCCCTGGCGACGCTGGCGATGATCGAGCACCGAGGATTCCCCGGCGTAGGCGGCGATGTCCAAGCACCAAGGAGCGAGGAGTCCCCGACGTTGCTGGCGATGACCGAGCACCAAGGAGCGAGGAGTCCTCGACGTCGCTGGTGATGTCTGAGCACTGAGGAGCGAGGAGTCCCCGACGTCGCTGGCGATGACCGAGCACTAAGGAGCGAGGAGTCCCTAGCGTCGCTGGCGATGACCGAGCACTGAGCACCGAGGAGCGAGGAGTCCTCGGCGTCGCTGGTGATGTTCGAGCACCGAGGAGCGAGGAGTCCCTGGCGTCACTGGCGATGACCGAGCACCAAGGAGCAAGGAGTCCCCGACATCGCTGGCGATGACCGAGCACCAAGGAGCGAGGAGTCCCCGGCATCGCTGGTGATGTTTGAGCACCAAGGAGCGAGGAGTCCCCAACGACGCTGGCGATGACCGAGCATCGAGGAGCGAGGAGTCCCCGACGTCGCTGGCGATGACCGAGCACCAAGGAGCGAGGAGTCCCCGGTGTCATTGGCGATGACCAAGCACCGAGGAGTCCCCGGCGTAGCTGGCGATGTTCGAGCACCGGTGTAGCTGGCGACGTCCGTGCGGTGAAGTGTGCCCACTTAGTGCTCGAGCACGAAGAATCCGAGGGCCAAGGAGTAACCGACGTGGCTGGCGATGAAGCGCGAGCGATGAACAGTCGATCAACTGGTCGACGGCGAAGTGAGCATTGAGTAGAATCGACTGGCAAATAGTCCGATCAACTGGTCGACGATGAAGTCTATGAACCTAGCGGTCCGACCAGTTAATCGGTGAAGTCCGAGCACCAGGTGGTCCGACCACCTGGACGAAGATCCTGTAATACAAACATGTAGAACGGGTAGTACATGATGTAAAAATATATATGAACTTCAGAGAAAAAATAGCGTATGTAGCTTGGCGATCAGTTGGAGCGAAGATGCATTTATATTTAATATAAACCGCCCGACCAGTTAGTGTGTAGCTGAGTCTCCAGCCCTAGCTAGCCCATAGTCCATAACGTCGAGCGTGGAGCCCGTGCACGTGTAGGAGGAACAGGCGTGACCAAGGAGCCACTGCCGACCACCCATAATGCAGAGCGTGGAGCCCGTAGCACGTGTAGGGAGGAGTCGAAGACAGGGCCATCTCTGGAGGCGTCCGAGCATCAACGTGACTGTTCGAGGGTTCGAAAAATCATTTGGAGAGCAAATATGGAGAAAACAATTCAGAGAAACATTATGGCGATATACGAAGATCGGAGAATATTTAGAAGAATATTAAAGCGTGACTTAGCTTTGGACAGAGCGTCTGGTCGACGGCGTATGGTGTTCTCTGGTCGGTGTTGACGGTGAGCACCTAGCGGGCGGTGAGTTGTTGGTGAAGACGACCTCAGAGGTGGTTCCGAGATCGGATCTGACGTCGCGGGGGCTGATGTAGCCAGCGATGAATCGTCGTCGTCGACCGGCATGGATCTCCACGAGATTGATGACGAGAACGCGCTGTTGATTTGAAGTCCATCTGGCTCGCCGTGGATCAAGCGCACACCCCTACTTGGCGTGCCAACTGTCGACAGAATATCATTGGCAGTCCATCAAGGGGTATCTCGCGATGGTAGATTTGTCGATGGGGGTGCGCGTAATCAGGAACCGGATGGTGACACAAGGCACAGAGACAATGATTTAGACAGGTTTGGGCTGTCTGATCGACGTAATACCCTACGTCCTGTGTCTTTGGTGTATTGTATTGATCTGGACGACCAAGTAGCTTGTCCGCTAGGGGACCCCTGCCTCTCCTTATATAGTCTGGAAGGGCAGGGTTACAAGTAAAGTATCCTATTTGGTACTATACAATGTCTTGCGGTGCATGCCGAGCAGCGCCGTGCATGCCTTGATCTTGTGGGCTGAGCCACCTCTGATGGTGTGGCCCATGTCTTGGGGGCCATACCCCCACAGAGACCGAAGAACACAATGGATAACCAAAACGCTTTCACTGCCAAGAGTGGCTATGTTTACGAGGAAACCAACATAAGGTAGCTATTGCGCTTCTGTGATGAAGAACAATTAGTTTTCGGACAAACTAGCAAAGCAATCGTCGAAGGTTTCACTCAAGAGGGACATTGTCAGGGCAAGGACGTTGGTGGGCTAGCCTAGGTCGGCTAGCAAGCCTAGGTCGGCTAGCAAGCCTAGAGCACCACCCTTGATTGTTAGATTAAGAGAGGAGAAGCATAATGAGGTTAGAAGAGATTAGGGTAAAACAGGAGGTAAAAAAGTAGATTGATTTGTGTTTTGTGTGATTGTACTCTCTTCAATCAATGGTTGCCCTTTATATATACATGGTGGGGTGGACTTATCTTATGGAGGCTGAAATCCCTTGTAATAAATCACATCAAATATGAACCAAATCCAAACTAGATAGGAAATGGCCGGTTTGACGCAAAAATTGGACCCGGTTTGAATAGTACCAAAATGCAGAGTTTTTTAGGAGCATATTTATTCATCTGGACACCAAATTTGATGTTCTATATATGTTTTTTGATTGTCTCGACGAGAGGAATGCAATGATGAAGTCCATTTTGCATTTCGACAAAGTTAGAAAACTGGCCAAGGCTGGTTTGTAGCCGGTTTCTACAAAAAAAAGTCTAGGACATATTGCCTCCTTTTGGACAATTTTGGCTATCAATATATGCCTCCTGTTTTTTAAGTAAAGCTGATGAACCAAAATTGACTCATCATGTTGATTACCTCTAGTGTAATAACTAATAACCAGGTGTTTGCTTCCATGGGCAATACAACTCCAATGACCTCAAAACTTAACTTTTACGAGCGGGTCCCTTGTGTTAGTGTCTATAAGAAAGGATTTGGGGCTCTGATTTGAGGCCCATGCTAGAGCAGATGCAAAAAAAAGTAGGGCCTAAAAAATGAGGGGGTCCTCAAATCAAAAGGAACCCTAATTTGAGGCCTCTTGCTGGAGTTGGTTTGAAGGCCCTTGGAATCCATTCACCGAAAAACAAATCCCTTGGAAGTTAGGGACTGTTTGCGAGAGCTTCAGCAACTTGCGATTAAAAAAACAGCTTCACTCCCACTTTATTTAGGCAAACACCTCCAGCTCCACGTAAATCCATCCTGAAGCAGCTCCATGAAATCCGTGGATCTGCCCCAGATCCATGGATTTTGTGGACAACCTCAAGGGTGCTTCACCAAGTCAAGTTTGCTGAAGTTGGAGAAAATTACCCACCACCGCCACTAGTTACACAAAAAAAAAACGGTTCGTTCTAATTTCTTGTATTCTCGTCACGCGCAGACCCAAGCTCGGCTGTTTTTCCCCAGGCCCCGAGCTCCGCTGCCGCACCAGAGCCGTCGCCTCGCGAGCTCCGGCCGCACCCGCCCCGCCGATGGCCACGCGCGCCCTGCTACATGCCCCCACGTTGCCGCGCTGGAGCATGCCCTGGAGCTCTAGCCGCGCACGCCCACCGCTGGCCCAGCCCCGGCCGTGAGCGCTACGCCAAGACGCCAGCCACGAGCCTCGGCCTCGCCCCGGCTCTGCTCCGATCTGCAGGAAGGAGGAGAAATAGGGGATGAAGAGCTGACGCGCGGGCCAAGTGGCAGTAAGATAGAGGGGAGGAAATTCAGAGTTAGAGCTGTACCAAACACTTTACTAGAAGACCGGCTCCATGGTAGATCTGCTTCATTGTGACTCTAGGTTGATCAGGGGATTTTAATCTGTTTTTTGAAAGTTGGAGCTCTCCCAAGTCCCAAACAAGTTTGTCGCAAGAAAAAAGGTCCCAAACAAGCTTTTAGAATCAATTTGTCGTGGGCCACCCACCTGCGGTTAGAGAGAAAACACAAAGGCGAGTGCTCCATACGACCATACCTTTAGTGGGCATTTTTTTTTTGTCCATTAATAAAAACAAACTACTTTTGTGTCAACTAGTCCTTAAAAAAAGTAAAAAAAAAATAATAAAGAAAAACATGGTAATATGTGGCCATTAGATCACCGAAGTAGTCGAAGTCGGATTGGTGCGTTGAGGTCACTAGTCACTCTTCAGCTCCGGTCACTGCTCAGTCGATCAGGACACGAGAGCTGCAGTGTAAAGTAACTCAGAGAGTTTACCTCCCGGCTCACACTGGCTGGGGCGCTGGGCTGCTCGAAAGGGACAAAGCGGGTTCGCGTCCGAGAGCGACGACGGGGGTGTCCGTGTCAGTGTGTCACGATGGGGTGGACCAGTGGATCGAGAACCCAACCAAACGCAAGCGTCCAAAAAGAGGAAGTCTAAGGGGCCAATCATGGAACGCCCTTTGGATTGCGTCTCCGCTTTTAATGAGAAATGGAGAATCGCCCATGTTTTCCTCTGCGCGGCAACCCTGCCATTCAACACAATCTTCTCTGAGTAGTTTTCTCTAACTATCGTCTGGCGAGTTTGATTGGTTGCTCGTATAATTTTGGCTATATTGTAATATAGTGTACTTTTGGATAAGCTAGAGCTAGTTATTAGTTGGGCTAAAAATTAGGTTAAATTAGTTGAGATTGACTAGCTAGTTGTCTAACTAATTGATGATTCGGTTAAAAATTGTCCACCTATTAGTCTCCTGTTTAGATATACTAGGGTTAATTTTAGTTAATATTTAGCTAGCTAGCAAATAACTCTGGTATCAAACCGGCCTATTAGGCTAGTCATAACCAATATATCCATATACAATGTGATGCCATTTGGTTTAAGTTGCATAAGCTAGCTATATCTGGTTAGCTACATATTTAATATTATTATACATTTGTATTAGGTGAAGAGTGCAGCTGTCATCCTCCACGTCTCTTTATCCCTTACCGCTTCATCTCAGTTCTCCTTTTACAAGGATATGCATCCTTTGGATATTGCCATGAAAGTTAAAAATATGGAGCTCAATCCTAAACTTGTTTACATTTTGTTTGAACGTTGATATTCAGTATCATAATTTGAAATCGGTATTGGCTAGCTCCAAGCATAGCTGTTTGGATGGTTAACGATTCGGAATTGGAATTGGACCCAATACAAAGCAGTATTCACTATACTTGCAAACCCTCATGTTCACTATTGAGCCATCACCCTCTATATTGGTCAGCATTCAACAGCTGTCCTGACGCTCCTTCGCCTCCCTGCACCTTCGCCCCCGATGTCGACCCTCCGCCACCACTTGTTCTCTTGTATTTTGCTATAGCCACTTTTAAACTTGGGTTTTGCTTAGACTAGTTTGCCATCGAACAGTTTCACCATGCACGTATTGGTTTGTGGAACCAAAACTGCTTGTAAGCTTATTTATATTAACAACATTTGAGATTGCATCTTCTACATTCTTTTGTTGTGTTCTCAATTTGCATGTAGAGATAAGCCTTCGTGGTGAACTCTATCGTGTCAAACGTGGTTGATAATCAACAAAACTACGGTGTAGATTGGTCCCATACGTTGTAGAAGCTTGTGCATCCATGGTGCCTTTATAGCATAGGGGAAATTGGTTGGCGGACACCCACAGTGGTGGTCGTTTGCTGGCGGACATCCAAAGTGGAGTTGTATGCTAGAAGACACTCTGGTTTGTTGTAATTACGCCAGAGGACACCGCGGGCCGGTTTCCACCGGTTGAGGAGAGAGAAAAATTCAGTTTGGACATCCGGTGACCCTGAGCCACGTTTGGGTCTGGTTGGACCAGCTAAAAACCGACCCGAGCCTGGTCTGGTTGGACCTGTAGCGAGATGGCCACGGACAGGCTGCCGTCGCGGTTGGCGCTGGGGAGCACGAACGCCATGTGGTCCCGAACAGCGACGTGTCGCGCTCCTATCGGCTGGGCAACGTGGTATTGGATGCATCGGGTGCGTCCACTCCTCCCGTTCGGTCAATGCCTGGCGAGAAAGAGAGAGAAGGGAGGGAGAGCAGAGAGAGGGGAAGAAGCAGAGCACGGCGGCGGTAGACAGAGGCGAGGGCGAGGGTCACTCTAGTGGTGGTGGGTCAGGGCGGGGACAACCTCCAGCGTCTCGGCGCCGACGGCGTTGGCTCCGGCAGTCCTGCTGGATGGCGAGCTCGGCGTCCTCTGTTTCTCCTGCCTCGGCATTAAGATAGGGGAAGGGAAGCAGAGAGAGAGAGAGAGAGCGTGGAGCGGGGTGGAGGCTCGGCTCAACGGTGCGGGTTTGGTGGCCGAGGAGAAGGCGGCTCCACGCAGCGCTCAGTCCTAGTGCGGTGGTCAGCGGTGTCCGTGGTGATGGAGGCGGCGTCCTTGGTGCCAGAGGTGCTCTGCACCGTGCGGGGTTGGCCAGGGAGCAGTCGACAGGAATCCTGTCTTCACGGCCTCGGTTCGCGCGGTGGCGGCTCCCGTTCCTACTGATGGAGGGGCGCACGCGAGCCAAGAAGCGGTGCCGACAGCGTCAGCTCGGTCCACGTCGCCGGTGTCGGCACTGCTGAGGCTACCCAAGTCCGGCGCCGCCGGGCGAAGGGAGGTGCTGGAGTCCGACAACACGGCGGTGCTGCTGCGGCACGCGGAGGCCGAGGATGAGGCTCGTGGCGGACGGCGCCGTGGACGCACTCTCAGCCGTGGTGTCCTGGCGTTGACGGGGCTCCTCCGCCGCGGCGGCCCGTGGGAGCGCCACGAGGCCACCACGGCGCTCTTCGAGCTCTGCAAGCTGCCAGAGAACCGCCGCCGCGCGGTGCGCGAGGGCGCAACGCCCGCGCTTGCGGACTTCGCCGCCGACGGCTCCGTGCGTGCCGTCGTGCGGGAGGCGGAGAGGGTGGCGGGGACAAGAAGAGAAAGGGAGAGAGGAAGAAGAAAGCGGCAGGCCACGCACCAGGGATGCGCACCTCCACACGTGCGCCGCCAGCACCGCGTACGTGCTAAACCATGGTGCGCCATCGCGCGCGGGGAGCTGCGAACGCAGGCGGCCGAGCTCGGCGCGAGAGAGCTTGAAGATGGCCACGGCTGCGGGCGGAGAAGGCCAACGCCCGCGTCAGGATCCGGGCCCTGTTCGCGCTGTGCCTGGCCAAGGAGAACCGCCCGCGCGCCGTGGCGGTGGGCGCCGCGTCGGCGCTGGCGCGGCACGTGGCGGTGGGCGGCGTCGGGGAGCCCGAGCGCACGCTGGAGGCCGTGGAGCGCCTGTGCCGCGCCGAGGGCGGGCGCGACGCCATGGTCGCGGGGGCTGGGGGCGGGGCCGCGGCCGTGGCGACGCTGGTGCGCGCCATGTCCGGGCGCGCGGCGGGCGCGCTGGTGGCCATGGTGGGCGGGTGCGAGGCGCTCCAGGTGGAGGCGGTCCGGGCGGGCGCCATGAGCCAGCTGCTGATGTTGGTGCAGGGCGGGTGCTCGGAGCGCGCCAAACGCAAGGCGTAGCACCTGCGGAAGCTGGTGCACGCCATGTCCGGGTCCGTGGGCTGCTTCGGCATCGGGATGCGCTCCACGCCCATGGACCGGTGCGCCATGCACCACTCCTGGATGAGCCGGCGGAGGGTGGGGTCGGTTAACCAGACCAGGCTCGGGTCGATTTTTAGCTGGTCCAACCAGACCCAAACGTGGCTCAGGGGCACCGGATGTCCAAACTGAATTTTTCTCTCTCCTCAACCGGTGGAAACCGGCCTGCGGCGTCCTCTGGCATAATTACAACAAACCAGAATATCTTCTAGCATACAGCTCCACTTTGGATGTCCGGTAGCAAACGACCACCAGTGTGGGTGTCCGCCAACCAATTTCCCCTATAGCATACGATGGGACCTGAAGGCACCACCGCACCATGTGCAAGACCCATCTATCCACAGCTCACCAATATATGTACATTTTCGCAAAATTTAAAATTCAAATCTCAGGTGCATGTCTACCAGAAGACAAAATTCCTAGAAATTGTGAAAACCTACTAGGAAAACATACTTAGAAGTATTTGTCGTGATAGGTACCCAAGACATATAATTATTTGCATATCCTCTTTTTTGAGTGGACAATTTCTATTTTGTAGCAAACCTCATATGCTCCCTCCAGTTTCCTAAAGGATGCCGTTTTGGACAACGACACGGTCTCTAAAAAAACAACTTTGATCGTTACTTTTTACGATAAAATATTTATAAAATACAATCAATATATACTTTTATGAAACTACATTTCGAGATGAATCTACTTACATCACTTAGTCATTTTTAAACTCAACCTAAAAGAATTTATTTATAGTTAAAATTGAAAATATTTGACTTAAGACAACCTTAAAACAAAATCCTTTAGGAAACCGGGGTGAGTGTCATACTAATATAATGCCGGTCATGGCAAGGGTGTTTTCTTTCTATTTTCTTGCAACCCTAATTCGTTCCTCAGGTTCATTCTTGGCGGTTGGCAATTTGCTGGAACTTCATATACAAAATGTTTGGCTGTTTTTGTTTTCCACCAATATTCAAGTAAAAGGTGAGAATTCTGTACTGACTTGGCATTTGATACAACACGACATCTAGAATATCTAATATGGCTACGAGCAAGGACGGATCCAGCGTGGGTGCTGGGCTCCATGGAATGAAGAGAGAAGGAAGTGGAAAGAGTAAGAGGGAAGAAGAGGGAGAGGAAGAAGAAGATCAGGGGGCGGAGGAGGAAGAAAGGAGATGAGCAACCACCAGACTTAAATTCCGCATCTATTCCTGGCTACGAGCATATCTTTAAGCAAAGGATTAAGACAAATCTCTTTCATACATGCTACTTATTATACAAGTTAGTCTTTTCTTTCAGATATATATAGTGCAATGTGCCAATCCCTTTTATAGATAGATAAGGCTTGAAAGTATATCTCTTTCTTTCTCCAAAGATAAATGACACCATTGCAATCTATATGGTGACTACCATCAAGATAACGAATTAGCTACTCTCTTACAAACAAACTAAATTGGAGGTTCTGAGAGCATCTCCAAGAGTACCCAATTCTTTCTTCCCAAAAACATAGAGTTTTACAACTCCTAAAAGTATTGAAAGGAATAAAGAAAACAATCTCTAAGAGTTTCTAATAATCCACTCCTAAAATATAGAAGATAATTTTACATCAGGAATCCTATACTATTTATAAATTATTCTAACCACTTTTATATATTCTTTCTCTCTTGTACATTTGCATTAGGAACCCTTTTCTACTCTTTATTCTTTCCACGCCCTTCTACCTTTAGATTGGCTGACAAACACGCGCGGGAAGAGAAGATATGCGTGACTCGGAAGCGCGTAACTTTATGCGAAACATGGTGACTTTTTCCAAGTTCTAAAAGATTGGGAGATGGATTAGGAGTTGTTGGAGAGGATTTTTTTCTCATGTTGCTAAAAACTCAGGATTAGAAAGGGATTAACACAACTACAAAAATTTTAATGGAGGCAGGCATTTTCTATTAATGGAGGCGGGCATTGCAACCGCCTCCAATCAAAGGTCACCGTTAATGGTGACTTTACGGAGGCAGTTATTTTGCCCGCCTCCGTAAATCAAACAGAAAAAATAAAAAAAGAAAAGAAAAACTCATGAATAGGCCCGTCGAACCCATCACGGGCCCATCGAGCCCATCCACGGGCCCCTGTCGCCGCAGCCGCTTGTCGAAACCTGGACCGCGCGCACCGCCGGGATCCGGCGCCCCCATTGCCGGATCGAGACGACCGCCGCCGGGATCCGGCCTCCCGCTGCCGGATCGAGAGGACTGTCGTTAGGTTTGGAGGTGGAGGGGAAGGGAGAGCGGCCCACCGCTGAGATCCGGCCGCCCTCCATCAGGCTCCACGCCTTCTTGCTCGAAGCATGCTCGCAGTTGTCGGATTTGGCCGCTGCTCGGGTGGGGGAGCGACGCGCTGCCGGGGCCGCCCACCACCGAGACGCGCTTCCGCGCTGCCGGCATTCCGCACCGCCAGGGCTGCCTCCGTCCACGCCAGGGCCGGCCGCAACCGAGCCGGGGCTGACCGCGTCCACGCCGCCGGGGTTGACCGCACACGTCAGCCAGGGCAAAGAGAGAGAGGATGAGATAGATGGGGCGTCGGAGGGAGGGAGAGACGCTGAGGGAGGGAGAGGGGCGGCTCAATGAGGGAGACGGTAGAGTGATAGGGATAGTGAGGTGAAACCCTAAGTTCTATTTATATATGAGCCCGATAGAGGTATTGGAAATGGGTATTTGCTGGGCCTCAGGTATATTTTCCCAGGCGGGCCTTTTAAGAGGCCCGTCTCCGAAAATGGCCTGATTTTTGGAGGCGGGCCTCTTAGAAAACCTGCCTCCGTAAATCTATTTTAGGAGGCGGTTATTTTTTGACCGCCTCCGTTAATCGATTTTACGAGGCGAGCAAACGTGACCACCTCGGTAAATAAAATTAACCGCCTCCGTTAATAGCCCAGTATTTTAGGAGGCGGTTGAATTTTGTACCCGCCTCCGTTAATATTTGGACACTGCCTACTAAAATCATTTGTGTAGTAGTGTAGAGAACTCTTGGAGATGCTCTGACATGGAAGCAATCAAACAATTTCAACATATATACAACATAAATATATGATCCATTCTCCTAAAATTACACCTTAACTTTACGCACCAACGTGCGGAGAATTTACCTAGTTCAACGAATGAGCAAGGTCTTAATCTATCACGATGTTTAACCTCTCGAGTTCCAAGATTGTCCAAAAATGTATTGCAAGTGCATCATTGTGTAACCACAGTTCGAGTCACAATGACCACGGAATCTTGGCGTTGCTCATCACTTCATTCGACTCCGTCGTCATGTACAAACACAGTTGGAGTTGGAGACGAAGCTCCTCCTGGCGCAGGGTGTGGCGGCTCCTCCGGGATCATGAAGGGGTCCGGCGCCTCCGCGGATTGGCGGTCCTTGATGTGGAAGCTGGCACTGTTCTTCTCCATTTCCGCGTAATGCAGCCCCTGCAAGATGGCTGGAACACCAGCAGGGAGTTGCATCACGCCCTTGTACCCCATCTCCAGGTCGATCTTGTTCCTGGAAGTGAACGGCCCGCCGTCGACGAACGCCTCCGGCGGTGCCGGTGCTGGCAGCTCTACCCATGCCCGGAAATTGTTCATCGACGGCGGCATCCCGGTGCAGAACACCTCGGACACGTTGGCCAGCACGCCCCTGTTGTAGGGGTTCTCCTTCTCGTCGTACCGGTACCTGAAGTTCTCGTACGTCGTCTGCACAGACGAATGAACATCGATCATCAATTGCATGCGCAGCTCAACGTCTCTGAAGTCTGAACAACCAAAGCAAGCATAGGAGTGGTTTGGTTTGGACTTTGGACATGAATGTCTGAGGCTGGTTCTGACGGATCGGAGTACGTCACGTACCTGGTTGGTGCTCATGAGGTAGATGTGGAAGACGGTGAGGCCGCCGACGAACCACGCGACGACGAAGGTGTAGACGATGAGCACGAGCGAGAGCGGCTCGCCGGTCATGGACCTCAGCAGCGACCCGCCGTGCCTCGGCCTCTGCGCGGCGATGTTGAGCCAGGACAGCACGAAGACGTAGAGGCACAGGAACGTGGACGTCGAGATGAAGAGGAAGAAAAAGCGGTAGTTGCGCTGCGCGGCGTTCGTCGGTGTCAGCTCAACGCATGCAAAGGATTTTCATTCAGAGCCTGGCGGCCGGGGCGTGGCCGTGACATGCACATACTCACCAGGCCGATGCACTGGCCGACCCAGGGGCAGTGGTGGTCGAACTTCTGGACGCAGTTGTTGCAGATGGAGCAGTGCGACGCCCGCTGCGGCCGGTACAGGAGGCACGTGTCGCAGTACTTCACCCGGACGACGTGGCCCCCCGCGACGGCCACGTCCCTGGTGCGCGGCAGCCGGAGGTGCGGGTTCGCGGCGCTCGTCATCACCCACTCGGTCGACGCCGTGACGACGTCGTCATCGGCGGCGGCGACGGGGTCCCCGTCCCCGTCCCCGCCGCGCTCCGCCTGCTCCGGCGGGCGCGCGTTCCTCGGCACGATCCCCGGGTCCCTGCTCGATGTCAGGAACAGGAACGCCAGATCCTGCGATGCGATGCAATGCAAAGAACGGAGGATTAGCAATCCTGATCGAGAGCCAGTCGGCATGCAGTCGAGTGAGTCAGGCTCACGCTCACCCACCGATAGCCCAAGAAGGATGGTGGCGAGGAGGACCGGCAGGCCGAGCGGTTGCCTCTCCGAGCTGCCGGAGCTGAGCTTGGTGACGCACTGGAAGCACAGGCCGGCCAACGGGCATGCTATCAGGACCGTGGATAGGAAGAGGGAGCCCGCGTCCGGACCGAAAATCAGCCGCCCGCCAAAGAGGAATTTCTGAAAAAATTCAGGGACTGTTATTGCTTACACTGGCACTATCTGAACAAGTTGAAAAAAACTATGATCGGCGACATCTAAATTCCAAAATTCACAGACATTTTGCAGCAATTAATTGTGATGAAGCAGAGAGGCACCAAGGCTTACATACATTGCTTCCTTTCCAAACCTGGTACAGCCTCCTCCGGTCCGGCGCCCGCTCCCCCATCATCGTCAAGACGTCGTCGACCTCTCACGGTCACGGCCGACCTCGCACGATCAACAAGTAGGCATACGCGGCGGAGCCACGGCGGCGCGCCCCTCCCCAGAATGCTCCGGCAGGCTCCGCGCCGCGTCAGTGCTCGGACATCAGCACGTCGGCCGGCCGGCGCCGCTGCTGTTGGGCTTTCTCTCTCTCTCTGGAATCCCCTTTTGGATTTGGAGGTTGGAAGTTGGGAACCTACTGCAACCAAGGCTCCTCTTCGTCTCCGTCGTCCGAACCTGATTGGTCTCTACTGATTAGGCAAAGCAATAAGGCGTGGCGGCGACGCGGGAAAAACAATTAATCATCAGGAGGGCTTAACGACCGCTGCCCGGCCGCGTCCGTCGTGCCCGCCTGCATGACGTGACAGGGTGGAGCACCGGCCCGGCCGGCTGGCTGGGCATCGAGGCCCACCTGTCGGCCAGTGCAGGGTGTCGATTCGCGTTTCTGGTTCCTGCTGCACCTACTAATCATGTTCTAATATTCGCTCCACATAGGCAATCACCAATACAGCAATAATAACTACTTAGCTTCCGAATGATATACCAGTACGTACAATATTATTCTTAGAACACGAAATCTCATTCGCTGCATTTTGTTTCGGTACTCTTTTTATGATTATTATTTATTAGTAATAGTAATAAGAACAAATAAAGAGGGACGTTTTTATGTATATATCTTTTATTTTATTTATTTTTTGTTCGTGGCCACCACGTACGTTTGTAGCCAGCAAGAACACAAAACTAGGAGTACGACTTTGTCAAAAAAAAAAAAACTAGGAGTACGTGACAACATGTATTGGTCTCTTGTCTTGATTTGGACCTGCTGTTGTGGATCATATATGTGCATCTGAATTCCCTTTCCAAGAGACGATGGCCACTTCACAATTCACATCCACAAATCCCAAATTTATTTTGTCCATACGCAATTGGAACTCGTATTATTTCATCTTCTTTAATTTATTGGGCTTGTATCTTATGGAGCCGGTACTGCCAAGCATTTGGCACGACAATTTTACATGCTCGTAAACTGAGCACTAGCCCCTGGTGGAGGCTACTAGCTTACAACAAATGGCATCGATCAGTATCGTTTTAAAAAAGATTGATACTGATTAGTGAGCATTTTCAGGAGCTACTTTGTTTTAATCGGCGCAATAAACTACTTGCGCAGGAAACTATATGGTACCTAGCTATCACTGGGGCGAGACAAAATACTCGCGGCTCGCCAACTCGCTTGACTCGTGGCCAACTTGACTCGGCTCGGCTTGTTTTAATTTTTTTTACGAGCTGAGCTGAAAGTCTAGCTCGCTAGTTGTTTTAACCGGCCAGCTCGAGCTAGCTCGCGAGCTGCTCACGAGCTGAAATGAGTTGCGGCCTATCACCCACGACCATAAATCCAGAGTCTACGAGGGAGGCCCAACCAAGCCCACACCACTGAGACAACCGGTCAATCCTAGATTGCATTGATAAAGGTAAAGAAATTAAATGATGCATATTTGCGAAATATGGCAGCGGCAATGTTAGATAAATTTGATAAATACTGGGAGGTGAGGAACAATCTCATGGTTGATACTTTTAATGAACCTAATATGTATTATCCATGTATGGTTGCTTAATAGTGGACGTCACCTTCTGAAATTGATGTAGCATCAATATTATAAACATGTGTCCTATTTTTTTAGTAGCTCGCGAGTTAAACGAGCTAGCTCGAGCTCGCGAGCGAACCGAGCTAAGCTGCCTCTCTGGCTCATATTATTAATGAGCCGAGCCAAGCTGGCTCGTTAGCCTAACGAGCTAGCTCGAGCTGGACCGAGCCGAGCCGAGCTCGCTCGATATCCAGCTCTAGCTATCACACTTCGTGTAATATCTTACTAGGGCATACTTAGTTCGCCATTTTACAGAACCGAATGTGTCTGATCTGCACACAAGGCTTAGGAAGAACCCGTCACTCCAAGATGAAAAGGTTACTAGACCTCGTTTGAGACCAAAATTATCCCCTACACTAGAATCCTGACGTATTAGGATGAAATGAGTTGACTATGCTCTGAACTATATGTACTGTGGAATATCCAAGACCTAATTTTGTGACCTTTACATTACATCCTTCAAATTCCAATTTAAGGCATGTTTAGATGCATAGGACAAATTATTGTTAGCTAGCTAATTTTTAGTCATAGCCCATCTAAGCAGGGGGCTAATAGGTGAGCTAATTTGTTAATCAAGTCTACAATTAATTGTTATCCAACTAGTTGGTCAACTCTAGGTATTTGGGCTAATTTTTAGACCCGTCTAGTAACTAGCCATAGATGATCCAAATAGATCCTTACACAAAGCTAACTTAACAAGTTAACATATAAGGGATCTATATAGATTGCGTGATGTAAGAACAACTCTAGCAGGAGCTCTCAAATCAAGGCTCGTAGTTTTGATTTGAGGGCTCCCTCTACTTTTGAGGGTCTAATTGTTTTTCTCATCTAGAACCCTCAAATCTATTCGAATACACACTGCCAAATGGAACCTACTCCTTATTTTCTCTAGATGTTCTAATCTGCTGAGCTATAGAAATATGGGAAAGCACAGCACTGCATACGGCTCTGATCCGCCGGAGGACGGCCTTCCTAGAGAGGTGTGAGTTGTGCTCTCCTAAAGGAACACCCCCCCCCCCCCCGGAGAGGAGTCCTCGTCGAGGAGAAAGAACCAGACGAAGGGTCACACCACGAGGCTCGAGAGAAAGGCCTCTGTCGAGAGAGGAGTCGGGCCTCACCTGAGAATCGAAGCATGACCACCCCGGAGAGGAGCCGACCACCAGGGAGGGGAGCCACGTCGGGAGGACCTGACAGGGATGGTGGAGGAGGTGGCACGACATCAGATGCGAACAGATGGGCACGGTTCCACATAGTCGTGGGAAGCAAAACGACCACAACCGTCATTTGAGGGCTTAAAGTAGGCGCCCCAGGAATGATGGGCGAGGGGAAGATTTGAGGGGGGTCTCCAATTTTTAGAGCTCTAATAGAGACGCTGTTGAAGTTTGGTTTTTTCTCTAACCTTAAATTTGATTTTCAGGGCACAAATAGGAACTCTGTTGGAATTGCTCTAACGCTAAGGGCCTGAAAATTAATGTTTACCGCACAAAAGAGCTCAAGGCTTTGCAAGGTTTCTAACGGGCCATGCTTGTTAATTGGGCCACCATTCCCATTCCTACCTGCTTCACCGAGCCCATAATAATAAGCTAACATTTGGTTGGTCTCTCAGGCTCGGGCGGCCCCCTGTTAAACGGAACTCTAGAAAAGAAAACATTAACGACAAATCTAAGGTAGAAACGTCGGTAATAATTTAATAGTATCACAAACTATTTCGCCATTACTCATGGATCTTTTTTTTAGGGAAAGCCATTATGACAACTTTATTAATTTTAAATAATAGTTACATCATCCGCTAATTGCGCCAAAATAAAAGCTGGAGGATCCGGTTCCCAAAGAGGGATCCTTCAAAGTTACAGGCCAAAATATGCGCTAACTTATTGGCCTCCCTCGGACAATGATCGAACTTGACATTAGAGAACCCACGACATAAAAAGGGACACTCCTCGTATATAGCAGCTGCAGCACCAATTGAGTTGCCTCCCGCCTTCATAATCTCCACCACTTCTGAACAATCTGATTGAAAAATGAGTCTTTGGCAATATATCTGACCTGCCGATAGAAGACCATCTCGCAGAGCATATGCTTCATCTGTTGTAGCAGCATCGACATTTGAATGCCATTACTCATGGATCTTGTAATGGCAAAAACCGTTTAGTATAACAAACCATTTTTGCCATCGCAAACCGGAGGAACAAAAAAAGATGTAATAAAATTCAAAAAATAATAAATATAGCTCTAAAAAATATAAAATAAATTTTGGTAGCTTTTCCATGATGTCATCGACCTTTTTAAAATAGGTTTGCACCACAAAATGATGTTTATAATTTTAATTGAAACTAAATATGATTTTATCTTGCTAAATTCATAAATAATTCTCTAGTGAATGAAAAACATCAAATCAGTCTTGATAATTTTCTTTATCATAAACTGTCGGGGGCCAATACTAGGGTACCCGAAAAGGAAGAGCAAATGTCTATTAACATTGATTCATCCGAGCAGTCAAGAGCGCAACTACAGCTCCAACAGACCCCCAGGTGCGCGGGCTCCGCCTCGCCCGACCTTTGGGGGAGGGCTCCGCCTCGCCCGACCTCGAGACCGTAGGCTCCGTCTCGTCCGACCCCGAGGTCGCGGGCTCCGCCTCGTCCGATCCTTGGGTTTGCGCTCCGCCTCTCCCGACCCCTCGGGTGCGGGCTCCGTCTAGTCCGACGGGGACCCACACCGCTGCCAACCACTCTAGGTCCAGGCGTATAGGTCTGGATTAAAACTCTGACACCAAGGAAGAGACCGGCACGCCTTGATGTAACCCGTGGCCATGACAGGCCATACCTGAGGATTCACATAAAGAACAGTGTCGGGCGTGCCGGTGCTGTTCTACCTAACCCTTGTACGAACGCTGGCAGACGCGTCAGTTCACCACGACGCCCGTCGGGACGGAATGGGACGCCATGATCGGCAGCCGATGCCTGCGCATGGCGTCAGTGACGAACAGGGCCGCGATGTGAAACCGTCCCTATTGACGTCTACAGGATCGGCGGGACCCGCATGAAGGAGAAGAAGGACTCGGTGGTCCTGGCAGCCTTCTTCTCTCTCTCATTCTTCTCCTTTTACTCCGCTATAACTCATGCTTTCCCTTCGCCTATAAAAGGGAAAGAAGGGCACCCCATAATGGAGACCGATCGATCGACCCACGAGACCCGATCGGATCCAGATCCGCACAACAGCACGACACGAACACATGGCTGAGCAGCGATCGAGCTCTCAGCACCCGTTCACTCCTTCCACCATAGACTTGGGATCATTTCTCTCTCTCGCCCGTTTGTAACCCCTACTATAAACTTTCGGTGCTAGTAACACGAGCACCAGCGACAAACTGGACGTAGGGACTTTCTGCCCGAACCAATATAAACCTCGTGTCCTCTGAGTACACCATCCGAGCCAGACGCGCAATACTAGAAATTTACTCGCCGGTGGTAACTCGAAATACCGACAGTTGGTGCGCCAGGTAGGGGCCTTTTGCGCGTCTCGACGTCCACATCAGGCCTCGGATGGCTAGTCACAACGTCAGCTGGGTCCCGGGCACGCATGTGCGCTTCGGGAACCTGAACTTCATCGTCACGATGGAGGGAGAGTTGGTGCGGGTTCCAGTCGTCGTCCAACCTCTCCACTTCATCGGCCTCGATGCGATCGTCGAGGCGCTTGAGGAGCTACAGCTGCACGCACCAGTCGCCCACGCCCCCGGGAGCGATCAGCTCCTCGGCTTCGACTACGGGAGGTTAGAGCACTAGCTCGGCACCTTTCTAGGACCCCGACTGTCCTGGGAGGACCTGCACCACCTCACCTTCTCGTTCGCCAACGTCATGACGCAGCTTGCCGGAGGAGAGCCACTCTCACCAGAATACCTCATCCAGAGCGCCCCGACAGCGCTCCCATCCGGTCTCTGCAACGCCACAGAGACCGTTGGCCACCTTGTGGCGCAACGCACGCCTCCATCCCCTACGAACAACGAGTTCGTGGGGATAACCGAATATATCGCGAAGTCTTTCCATGACCTCCCCGTGGGAGAAACGAAGTCGCCCTCCAACTCTGACTCTAGCAGGGGGAGCCATCACCCCTTGCATGAATGTTTCATGGCGGGTACCCCCGAGGGACACGTCGAAAGCATCCACGATTGAGAGGCTACCCCAACAAATGACCTCGACGACAAGGTTGAGGGGGATGCAGGGGCCCCACCTCGCCTGCGGGTGGAGCAGCTGAAGGCCCGGCACCAAGAGCTCGAGGAAGCACTACTCCAATTCAAATAGGAACACACGGAGCTCGAGTGAGAGATCGATCACCACGGAGACGGTGGGTGTGCGTGTGCCGTGGCCCGCGACGTGAACCAAAGGATCATCGAGGATGATGAAGCCCTCCCACACTTCACTGAGTGAGCCAGAACATTGCTGTTGTGGTGGCCATGCTCCGAGGGCTTTCGAGGCCCGTGATGCCCGAGGATCGTTGGGCCCATCGCGAGATTCGCACGCTGCTCAAGCGTGCGGCGGCGTAGCAGGCTAGGAGCTCGCTATCCCGACGATGCGAGCTCGACGCTAGCCAACGCACGCCCTCAGAGTGACCCAACAAGGATGTGTCAGTCCACCAGGCGCAGTAAGGCGGCAGGCCATGCGCCGTGGTCCTGGTGCATGAGCGTCTCGGCCTCCACCATGACACGCATGACACCCTCGACGCCCACAAGCATACCCACGACGATGCGAGGGAAGGGGCTAGCCGTGGCTACCACCCACATCATGGCGGATGCTACGACAGCGGCGAGGGCCAAAGCCCGAGCCCCGACTTGGCGGGACCTTAGGCCTTCGCCCGACACATCCTCAACGCCATCTTCCCACAGCAGTACCGACCACCGACCAACATCCTGAAATACTCTGGGGAAATGAACCCCAGACTGTGGCTCAAGGATTATTGGCTTGCTTGCCAAGCCAGTGGAGCGGATAATGATGATTTCATTATCCACAACCATCCATTATTCTTATCCGATTCGGCGTGAACGTGGTTGGAACACCTTCTGCCCAACAAAATCCAAAGTTGGGCGGGCCTGAAAGAGATCTTCGTGGGAAAACTTCTAGGGCACATACGCACATCCTGGGAACCCGTGGGATCTCAAAAACTACCGCTAGAAGGCCAGGAAAACTCTTCATGGGTACATTTGGTGCTTCTCCCGGCAGTGCAACGAGCTTCCCAACATCACCGACACCGACATCATAGGAGCCTTCCTGTCTAGGACCACCTATGAGTCCCTGGTTCACAAGCTAGGACGTAAGGGCCCATGAACCACCAAGGAGCTCCTCGACATCGCCACCAGCCACCCCTCGGGTGAGGAGGCGGTCGAAGCGATTTTTGACTACCTCAAAGGCAAGGCGAAGTGGGACGAGGATGCCGACGAAGGCGCCTCCATCCGTCCCAACAAGAAGAAAAACAAACAGCGGCGTGAGGGCTCGCTCGTGGCCGCCGCTGACCGTAAGGGGGGTCAAAAGCCCACCGAGGGCGCCGCAGACCACTTTGAGAAGCTACTCAAAGGACCATAACCGAACCATGCTTTTCCCATCAAGCACCTATATAAGGATTGTGTCCTCATGAAGTAGTTCTTATCTAGAGGCTCCAACAAGGGAGAGCATAGGGGGGACCCCAAGCTGGCCGTAGACGACGCTGAGGGGAAGGATGGCAGCTTTCCAACATTGGACGGCTTCCTCATGATCTTCAGAGGATCGGTGGCCTACGACTCCAAGCACCGCTAGAAGCTTGCACGCCATGAGGTCTACACGGCTGAGCCAGCCGCGCCTACCTTCCTCCAATGGTCGAAGTCTGCCATAACCTTTGATCAGACTGGCCACCTATAAAGCATCCCACAGCTAATAAGATATCCGCTCATGATCAACCCGATCATCGACACGAAGTGGCTCACCAAGGTGCTAATGGAGGGAGGCAACGACCTCAACATCATGTATGCTAAAATGCTCAATGCCATGGCCATCGACCGAGCGTGCATCTGACCGATCATGGCACCTTTCAAAGGCATCATGCTAGGAAAACAGGCCATGCCACTTGGGCAGATCGATCTGCTCGTCATCTTTGGGGATTTGACCAATTATAGGATGGAGACCCTAACCTTCGAGGTGGTCAGGTTCCATGGAACCTCCCACGCCATCCTAGGACATCCATGCTATGTAAACTTCATGTTCGTCCCTAACTACACCTATCTAAAGTTGAAGATGCCGGGTCCATGTGGGGTCATCACCATCGGCACCTCCTTCTAGCGTGCCTATGAGTGCGAGGTCGAGGGCTGTGAACACGCCATGGCAATCATCACCTCTAGAGAGCTTGCAGCCATCAGGAAGGAGGTCATCGAAGAAGCACTCGACCCCAAGTGGTCGGTTGGGTCTTTCAAGCCTATGGATGGCGCCAAGGGGGTCCTCATAGACCCCAGTGACTCCAAGGGCAAAGTGGTGCGCATTGGTACCACGCTTTCCTCTGAAT